>NW_026585894.1:7725804-7741345 GCF_907164565.1 Psammomys obesus | reverse complement strand
AGAAGAAGAAGAAGAAGAAGAAGAAGAAGAAGAAGAAGAAGAAGAAGTTCTATATCCCCTAAGGAAATACAATCAATAAAAATAAATAATAAATAAATAAAAAGTGAAGGATCAGATGGTTTCCTCACAAAATTATACCAGACCTGCAAAAAAGAGTTATTACAATAGTTTTCAAACTAGTCCACAAAATAAAAACAGAAAGAACATCACCAAACTCATTCTATAAAGCCACGGTGTCCTTGCTACTTAAACCACACAGAGACCCAACAAAGAAGGAGGATTTGAGACCAATTTCCCTTATGAACATAGACACAAAAATAATCAATAAAATACTTGCTAATCAATTCCAAGAACACATCAAAAATATCATCCACCATGACCAAGTAGGCTTTATTTCAGGCATGCACATTTGGTTCTACATACAGAAATATTTCAGTGTAATCTACCATATAAACATACTGAAAGAAAAAAAAAATGGGATCATCACCTTAGATGCCAAAAAAGCATTTGAAAATTCCAACACCTTTTCATGTTTAAAGTTATGGAGAAATCAGAGATACAAGGCATATACCTGAACATATTAAAGGCAATATACAGCAAGCCTATAATCAACATCCAATTAAAAAGAGAGAAACTTAAATCCCTTCGACTGAAATCAGAGACAAGGAATGGCATCCCATTCTCTCCGTATTTCATCACCATATGACTTGAAGTCCTAGATAGAGCAATAAGACAACTAAAGATCAAGGTGATACAAATTCGAAAGGAATAAGTCAAATATGATTGCATCATCAAATCTCAGATGCAATGATAATATACATAAGTCACCCAAAATTTCTACCAAGGAACTCCTACAGCTGAAATACACCTTCAGCAAAGTGACTAGATAAATAATTAATTCAAAAATATAATAAATTGCACTCCTGTATACAAATGAAAAAAAGGCTGAGAAAGAAATTAGGGAAACAACATCCTTCACAATAGTCACAAACACACAAAATGAAATAAAATAAAATAAATAAAATTAATAGCAAATGAAAGACCTATAATAAAACAAAACAAAAAAACCTTCAATTCCCTGAAGAAAGAAATTGAAGAAAATTTCAGAAGATGGAAAGATCTCCCATGCTCATAGATCGGTACAATTAACATAGTAAAATGGCCATCTTTCCAAAAGCATTCTACAGATTAAATGCAGTCGCCATCAAAATACCAGCACAATTCTTTACAGACCTTGAAAGAACATATATTCTAATCATCATATGGAAAAAATCCCAGAATAGCTAAAACAATCCTGAGCAATAAAAGATCTGGATGAATTTCCATCCCTGATATCAAGCTGTACTATACAACAAGAGTAAATAAAATGGCAAGCCTTCTACCCTGCAGCCTTAGGATAATCATGCACTCAAACCCACCATCTGTGGATACCTTCCTGAGACCAACAGCAGCTAAAGCATGGCTCTGACCCCAAAGCCTTAGGCCACCTGCTGCCGTAGCTCACTTTCTGTGGATATCTTCCTCAAACCTGGCAGCTAAGACCTTGGGAGCTCATTCTCACTTCCTCTGGTGTGAATACTTTCATGTACTGAGGGCAAGGTGCCAAACCTGGGCACCCACTCTTACAGTTCTGTAGACACCATTTGGGTACTACTGGCTCCTGGATCTAAAAACCCTGGAGACCATACTCAATATACTGCTGACATATTCCTGGTCTAAACAGCTAGCTGCAACACTTACTCTCACCTTCTTGTGAAAGGGATACATTCTGATTCTGTGTGTGGGGAGGGTGTCTCAGCTCCATTCTGCCTACCTCCCAGGTTCCTGGCTCACCCAGGGCAGAATCAGCCAGCACAGCACAGAACAGTGAACAGAGCTGAGCTGAGCTAGGCTTGGGACCCAGGTTCTATCCTTCACTATCTTAAAGAAACCTATGGAGCAATGGAGCAGCTGTAGGCACAGAGGTCTATCCACCAGCAGCCTAGCAGCCTGGCTCACATAGGCCAGAAACAGGAAGCCCAGCACAGATAGAGAACTCAGTGTATCTGAGCTAGGCACCTGAACAAAGTTCCATTGTCTTTCTCTAAGGAGGCCTGGGGGGCATTGAAGCAGCTTTAGGCTTGGAGATCTTTCTGCCTGCTCCCAAGAAGTCTAGCTCATCTGGGTCAGAAACAATGCAACCTGCACAGCCAGTGAACCCAACATAGCTGAGCAAGGCCTGGGACCCAAATCCTATCCTACAACATCTTACGGAAGTCTGAGGGACAATGGAGCACCTCTAGAATCAGATCTTTCTGCCTCTGCCCCAGCTATCTCCATACCTCGGTCACAAACAGTGAGCAAGCAGAGACAGTGAATCCAGGGGAGACTACTCAAGCCTGCAGAAACAGGTGGATCCAGTCTGAAGAATAGGCTCCAGAAATAATCAGTCAAGGTTCCAGACAAACAGATGGCTAGAGGCCAGCATAAGTATACAGGCACCAAAAACCAGGACATCATGGCTTCACCAGAATCTTCAAAAATCAACAGATTATAATGTAGCTGAAACACAGGAAAATGATATTAAATCTATAATTTTGTAGTTATTTGAGGCACATGAAGATAATAAACAAAAAATTGTAAGCATATATGGAGGTACATAAGGAGGAAATGAATAAAAAATAGAGGACACCATGGACAGACAGGCATCCACATTCAAACAATTGAAGGAAATAATACAAAAATGAAAACAGAATTAAAATCAATAAAGAAAACACAAAAAAAAAATACCCTGGAGGTAGAGAACTTAGAGAAGAGATCAGGAACCACAAAGATAAGCATCACCAGTAGAATAAAAGAGATGGAAGACAGAATCTTAGATGCCGAAGGTACAGCTGCAAAAACTGATACATCTTTCAAAGAAAAAATAAAATTGAAAAAGTTACAAACACAAAACATCAAAGAAATCAAAGACAACATGAAAAGATGAAACCTAAGAATAATAGAAATAGATGAAAAAGAAGATTCCAAGCTACAGGGCTCAGAAAATATTTTAAAGAAAATCATAGAAGAAAATTACCTGAACCTTAAGAAAGAGATGCCAATAAACATACAAGAGGCCTACAGAACACCACTAGACCAGAAAAGAAACTCTTCCAACCACATAATAATCAAAACTCTATACCTACAGAGCTAAGAAAATACATTAAAAACAACAAGAGAAAAAGTCCAAGTGCTATATAAAAGCAGACCTATCAAAATCACACCAGACTTCTCAATAGAGATTATGAAATCCAGAAGGGCCTGGGCAGATTTCATGCAGACTCTTAGAGATCAAAGATGCCAATCCAGACTACTTTATTCAGCAAAGTTTTCAATCAAAATAGATGGAGAAATCAAAATATTCCACAAAATAACTAAATATAACAATATATGTGCAGCAATACAGCCATATAGAAGATACTAGAAGGAAAACTTCCACCCAACTAGATCAACTACACCCTAGTTAAAGCAGGATAAAGACACCAACACATCACAAAAGCAAAAGAAACAATCACACATTCACCACCAACTCCACAATAAAGGAATCTAACAATTATTGGTCACTAATATCCATTAATACTAATGCTCTCAAATATTCAATAAAAAAATACAGAATAACAGATTGGTTGTGGAATCAGGATCCAACATTATGCTGCATTCAAGAAACCCAGTTCTGCAACACTACCTCACAATAAAATCTGGAAAAAGCTTTTCCAAGTAAACAAACACAAGAAGCAAGCTTAAGTAGCCATCCTAATATCAAATAAATTATTATTTTAACCAAAATTAATTAAAATAGATGAAGAGGGACACTTCATTCTCATCAAAGAAAAAAAATCCACCAGGAGTACATCACAATCCTGAATATCTATGCACCAAACAAAAATGTTCCTGCATTTGTCAAAGAAATATTAAAAATCCAACACCCATTCATATTTCAAGTCTTGTAGAGATCAGTGATACAAGGACTATACCTAAACATAGGAAAGACAATATAAAACAAGGCTATAGCCAACATCAAATTAAAAGGAGAGAAACTTAAATCAATCCCACTGAAATCAGGGACAAGGCAAGGCTTCCCACATTCTCTGTACATCTTCAACATAGTACTTGAAATCCTACCTAGAGTAATAAGACAACTAAAATAGGTCAGAGGGATATAAATCAGAAAGGAAGAAGTCAAAGTGTCACTATTACCAGATGGTATGATAGTTTATATGAGTCACCCCAAAAATTATACCAGACAACTACTTTAGCTGATAAACACCTTCAGCGCTAGACACAAAATTAACTCAACAACAATGACAACAACAACAACAACAACAACAAAAACAAAACAAAACAAAAAAAAACACATGAAGCTATCCTGTATACAAAAGTTAAATGGCCTGAGATAGAAATTAGGGCAACAACACCCTCCACAACAGCCACAAATAACATAAAGTACCTTGCTGTGACTCTAACTAAGGAAATAAAAGACCTGTATTTAAAATAAAAACAAAACAGCAAGAAAGAAATTGAAGAAGAAAGCAGAAGTTGGAATGCTCTCCCATGCCCATGGATCTGTAGAATTAACATAGTAAAAATGGCTATTCTACCAAAAGAGATCTACAGAGTCAATGCAATTCCCAATAGAATACCAACACAATTTTTTACAGAGTTTGAAAGAACAATTCTCAATTTCATATGGAAAAACAAACAAACAAAAAAAACCCAGAATTGCTAAAACAATCCTGTACAATAAATGATCACTGGGAAATATTTTTATCCCTGATCTCAAGCTGTACTATACAGCAACAATAATAAAAATAGCATGGTGATGACATAGAAACAGAATGGTGGAACAATGGAATCAAATCAAAGATCCAGAAATAATCTCACAAACCTATAGAAACTTGATTTTTTACAAAGAAGCCAAAACCATACATTGGAAAAAGGACAGCATCTTCAAAAATGGTGCTGGTTTAACTGGATGTCTACATGTAAAAAAAAAAAATGCAAATAGACCCATATATATCACCCTGCACAAAGTTAAAGTCCAAGTGGATCAAAACCTCAACATACAACCAGACACACTAAATCTATTAGAAGAAAAAGTAGGGAAGAGACTTGACATCATTGACACAGGGGACAACTTCCTGAACAGAACAACAACAGCACAGGCTCTAAGATCAGCAATCAATAAACGGAAACTCATGAAACTGAAAATCTTCTGTAAAACAAAGAACACTCATCAGAACAAAATGACAACCTACAGACTGGGAAAAATCTTCACCAACCCTACATCTGACAGAGGGCTAATATCAAGAATGTATAAAGAACTAAGGAAGTTAAACATCATCAAAGCAAGTAATCCAATTAAAAAATGGAGTACAGAGCTAAAGAAAGATTTTTCAACAGAGGAATATCAATTGGTAGAAAAGAGTTAAAGAAATGTTCAACATCCTTATATCTCAGGGAAATTCAGATCAAAATGAGCCTGAGAGTCAACCTCACACCCATTAGAAAGGCTAAGATCAAAAACTGCAGTGGTGATGTAAGCTGGAGAAGTTGTGGAGAAACGGGAACCCTCCTCTATTGCTGGTGTGAATGTAAACTTGTACACCCACGTTGGAAATCAATCGGACACTTTCTCAGAAAATTAGGAATAGTATTTCCTCAAGATCCAGCTATACCAGTTCTGGGCATCTATTCAAAATATGATAAACCATTAAACAAGGATTTTTGCTCAAATATGTTCATAGCAGCATTTTTCATAATAGCCAGAATCTGGAAACAACCTAGATATCTCTCAACTGAAGAATGGATGTGGAAATTGTGGTACATTTACACAATGCAAACTACTCAGCAATTAAAAACAAGGAAATCATGAAATTTGCAGGTAAATGGTGGAATCAAGAAAAGATCATCCTGAGTGAGGTAACCTAGAAGCAGAAAGACACATATGGTATATACTCACTTATAAGTGGATATTATCTACATAATATAGGATAAGCATACTAAAATCTATAGTCCTAAAGAAGCTAAACAACAAGGAGGATAATAGAGAAGCAGCTGAAACCTCACTCAGAAGGACAAACAGGATAGACATAGGAAGACAAAGAACAGGGTAGGAGTCTTACACAGGGGTCCTCTGAAAGAATCTATCCATCAGGATAAGGAAGGAGATACCGAGACTCATAGATAAACTTTGTTAGAGTGCAGGAAAACTTATGGAAGAAGAGGAAGATAAAGAACTGGAGGTAACAGGAACTGCACAAGGAGACCTGAAGAGGACCTAGAACCCCTTCTCAGAGGAAGCCCACAGGTGGCTCAGTTTCTAAGTGGATTACCTAGTAAGTGGGGGCTGTCTCTGACATGAACTCAGTGGCCAGCTCTTGGATCACCTTTCTCTGAGGTGTGCAGCCTTTACAGGCTACAGAGGAAGATGATGCAAGCCAGCCCTGATGGGACTTGATAGGCTAAGATCAGATAGAAGGGGAGGACGTCTTCTCCTATCAGTGGACTAGGGAAGGGGCATAAGTGGGAAGGGGGTATTGTGTTGGCCTGGGAGAAGATGGATGGGGCTTCAGCCAGGATACAAAGTGAATAAATTGTAATAAATACATAAATAAAATAAAATTAGAAAACAAAACAAAACTAAGTTAATGGAGGGAAAAAAAACTCACAAAACCGGAAGCCATAATATGTACAAAAAGGAGCCTGTAATGTAAATAAAGCAAATAAATAAATAAAAGTTCTTACTCAAAATTGTGAGATAAGGAAGGACCTACCAAAGATAACATTGAGTTTGTTTTCCTGTTGGCTATCTACAGCCTCTCTTTGAAAATAGTTTCCCAAGTGAGACAAACTGGAAGAAAACTAAAATTTCATGTCTAAGTGATTAAAGTTTCTGGATTAGTGATGGGAGCTTGTGTCTACACTCCTTTCAACTCTAGAACCCCATTAGGTACAGACCCATGCAGGCCGTGTGCATGTTGACCCAATCTGTGTGAGATCATATGTGCACCAGCCCTGTTGTGTCTCGAAGCTTAAATATGTTTTTTTTTCATCTGTTGACCAAAATATAAACTTTTCTACTAGCTATTTTGGTAACTCACAAACAGAGTTATTACATGTCTAAAGACAAAGGTATTGCTTTGTACTATCATGGATGTTCATTTGAACAAATTTAAATTCTTAGTAGTTTTTCCTCCATTATAAACGTGGTCATTTTTTTCTTTTATATGTTAACACTAGCTAACATATCTTACTGTGGGAATCTCTATGCTCATCACCTTTGTGTTCTGAAGGGTTTTTCAACTAGATTTGCATCGTTCTTTCTAATTGGCCTCCTTTCTTCAGGTATCTGATCAATGTGTACCTCATCAATTTAGTGCAAATGCTTATAACTACCTCATCTTCTATTCTTCTATACATACCATGTGATAATCTATTATTAAATATGAGTTTATGGTATGTCTTAAACCATGCTATATTTTTCTTCAGCATTTTCGTGACATTCTCTCTTATGTGTGTAAAATCTGACTTTTACAACTGATCACAAGGTCTCTTAGAAACAAGTTCCATTATACCTTTGGCTTTATTTCCTCTATTTCTGACTTTCCCAAATACTTTTGGTGCTAATCACAGAAACCTCCCTGGACTTCCTGAAAACCTTAAGTGTGTTCTTAATTCACCACATTTATGTTTGTTTGTCTGGTGTCTTCCACCGCTTCTGTGACCTGTCCTCATTTCTTTTAATATAATTTTTCCAATTACTACAGGGTAATAACAGCCTTCCCTGATTCTTCTGAGAGCAATGAAATGAAGTAGAGTTCATCTACTCTTCCTTTCCTGTTTATGCATTAACAGAGAGCTCAGAACCCTGTGACACATTGCCATTTATTGTTTCTTCCATGTCTTCACCTGTAGCATATGAGGTACATGACATTACACTCTGATTCAGTTCTTACCACTGGGCATATAAAAGTACTAGAGGTATAATAGGTACTTGTTACATTCTTGCTAAAAAGGTGAGCATGGTATTATATGGCTGCAATACCAGCACTGAGGAAAATGAAATGAGAGCCCTGGATGGGTTATAACTGAGACTAAAAAAAAAAAGTAAATAAAATTGGAAAGAAGAATGATTTAAAGCCAGTATATTACACACACACACACACACACACACAATATATATATATATATATATATATATATATATATATATATATGACAAAACCATTTTAATGCTTATGTGCCATGCTGTGTTGAGGCATAGAGAATTAGCCTCATATCACATATAGAATGCTATCTCTAGAAAATTTACTACTTTATTAATTCAGTCACGATTATGAAACTTGTAAATGATGGAGCTATAGTGAAGAACCAGAGAAGTCTCTCAGCATAGTTCATTCTTTTAACCTTCATGCTTTGTCAAAAACATTACTATACACAAATGGATGCCAGCATTTGATATTAACATCAGGATTATGCTATTGAATTACACTTTCCAAGTAGTCTTTGCAAACTCTTACAAGGTCAGGGCCAGAGAGAAGACTATCAATGCATCTTTAAAAACATCCTGGGACATCATCTTCTATAAAATATGAAAATCATTATTTAAGCTTGCTTGACATTCTAGCATTTTAAACCTTATGTATATACATGTCTATGTTAATAAAAGGCAGTGTGTTACAGTGTTCTGAGATTTATGTAAATGAGTAAACAGGAACAGAAGTGTAGATGACCAGTACTCTATTTCAATGTCATTGAAGGAATCAGGGAAAGCTGCTATATGTGGCTTTTTTTGTTGTTCACTCACAAAAAATGTCAAGAGGGAAATTCCCTTGCTATCCTGTGAACTATGTATTAATTAACACCTGTCAGAAAAGCCAGTTTAAAATAAAAGTGGAAATTACAGCAAGCAATAATAGTAAGTATATACATTCTAAATGGGACAACACAGCCCTGAGTAGGAAGTATTTTTAGTCTCCTCTGGGAGTTTTCTAATGAAAAATGCTGTAATAGCTCAGTGAAAAAGAATAAAGACAGAAGTATTAACTAAGATTGAGTCTTTCTGTCAGAGAACAGTAAGGAAACCTATTCCAGAGTCTGAGAGGAAAGATCTTGCTCTTAATTCATTTCCAAAGAAGGAAATTGGGGATGTCTCATGCCTGATTACATACAAATGGTTCGTTGCCATGGGTAGCTAGTATGTGTGTTATTGCTGTATATAATTTTCTTTATGCTACTAAACTAAGAGAAATGAGAGAAAGAACCAAGGAAATCCAATAATTGTGTATATAATAATATGCTTCTAACAAAAAATCTGCAGAAAAGAGTAGTTCTTTGTATCCTGAATTTTACAAGGAATTCATTACTTCAGGTATGCTTTTCTTTCTTTTTTTTTTTAACTTGGTTCCTCTGTTTTTTTATTTTTTTTATTAATTACACTTTATTCACTTTGTATCCCCCCATAAACCCCTCCCTCCTCCCCTCCAGGTCCCACCCTCACTCCCCCTTTCTTCATGCATGTCCCTCCCCAAGTCCACTGATAGGGGAGGTCTTCCTCTCCTTCCTTCTGATCTTAGTCTATTATATCTCATCAGGAGTGGCTTCATTGTCATCTTTTGTGGCTTGGTAAGGCTGCTCCTCCCTCAGGGGAAGGTGATCACAGAGCAGGCTAATCAGATTATGTCAGAGGCAGTCCCTCTTCCCATTACTATATAACCCACTTGGACACTAAACTGTCATGGGCTACATCTGTGCAGGGGTTCTAGGTTAGCTCCATGCCTGGTACTTAGTTGGAGTATGAGTCTCTGGGAAGACCATTGTGTTCAAATTTCTGGTTCTGTTGCTCTCCTTGTGGAGTTCCTGTCCTCTCCAGATCTTACTATTTCCCAATTCTTACATAAGATTCCATGCACACTGCCCAACAGTTGGCCATAAGTCTCAGCATCTGCTTTGATAGTCTGCAGGGCAGAGCCTTTCAAAGGCCCTCTGTGGCATGTTTCTAGCTTGTTTCCTGTTTTCCACATCTTCTGATGCCCTTCTTCTTTGCCTTTCGAGATGGGGATTGAGCATTTTAGTCAAGGTCTTCTCTCTTGATTAGTTTCTTTAGATGTACAGATTTTAGTAGGTTTATCCAATATTACATGTCTATATGAGTGGGGATATGCTGTGTGTGTCTTTCTGCTTCTGGGACAGCTTACTAAGGATGTTCCTTTCCAGGTCCCACCATTTACCTGCAAATTTTATGATTTCCTTATTTTTCAATCCCACAGAACTTCTCAGTGGGAAACTGAAAAATATGATACCATTGATTGCACCTAAGAGATGCTCAGTATTAAGATGGTCTTCTCAGTATCAAGCAGCAGCAGAATTTTCCTTTACTTTTTCTCTTTTCAAATTCAGTCTGAGTGAAAGTTTACCAAGATGCAGCTGTTTCTCTTTACTCCCTCATCTCTTCTCCTGTAAAACCTACATAAAGATGACCGAGTCTGCCTGTTGCTGTTAACATGGCAATCCTACCTTGCAGTCTGCTGTGAGACAATCTTCAGGTTTCCATTAAGTCTACATGGCATGACTTTGGTCAGTTATCTTTATAGAATTACAATTAGACAAGCCTATTAATAGTGAATCATTAGTTTCAAATAATCAATCCTATAAATATACTCCTCAAATAAATCACATTAACCATTGTTCAGATGTAGTAAATAGATGCCAATGTACAAGAGGTTAACTTGAGTTTTTGAAATTTCACAGCACAAAGTTTGAGGTTTTGTTACTTATACAGTGGTTTAAAACCATGCCTGGTGTATAGGCAGAAATATTTATTAGGACTCCAAGACTGTCAGACAATATTTTGTGCTTAGATATTGGGAATTTTACAAACAGAATAGCTGTTTAAAACAAAACAAACAAAATCTACCTGATCAATGGATTTTTTTCTGCTTTCTTCCAGGTGTTAGTTATTGTGTATTTTCAATAGGTGCTTAACATTTCTGGAATTCAGATCCATTCAGATTTCAGTAAAGTGGTTTTTACTTATTATCTTGAATAATAATTTGTATTCCATGCTAATAAGCAGTTAACAAGACCCCATTAAAACATTGTAGCTCTAGTCTAATAAAAATTCAGATACTGTTGAATGTCCTTTATATTGTTCTTCAGATTGGACATATTTGTACAAAAACACTCTTTTTTTTTCTTTTCTTTTTTTTCTTTTTTTATTTTTTAAATTTTTTATTAATTACACTTTATTCATTTTGTATCCCCCCATAAGCCCCTCCCTCCTCCCCTGCAGATCCCACCCTCCCTCCACTTTCTGCATGCATGCCACTCCCCAAGTCCACTGATAGGGGAGGTTCTCCTCTTCTTTCTGAACTTAGTCTATCAGTTCTCATCAAAAGTGGCTGCATTGTCCTCTACTGTGGCCTGATAAGGCTCCCCCCCCTCAGGGGGAAGTGATCAACGAGCAGGCCAATCAGATTATGTCAGAGGCAGTCCCTCTTCCCATTACTATGTAACCCACTTGGACACTGAACTGCCATGGGCTACACCTGTGCAGGGGTTCCAGGTCATCTCCAGGAATAGTCCTTGGTTGGAGTATGAGTCTTTGGGAAGTTCCCTGTGTTCAAATTATCTTGTTCTGTTGCTCTCTTTGTGGAGTTCCCGTCCTCTCCAGCTCTTACTATTTCCCACTTCTTACATAGAATTCCATTCACTCTGCCCATCAGTTGGCCATTAGGCTCAGCATCTGCTTTGACAGTCTATACTGCAGAAGCTTTCAGAGGCCCTCTGTGGCAGGTTTCAAGGTTGTTTCCTGTTTTCTTCTGCCTTTCAGAGGCCCTCTGTAGCAGGTTCCGAGGTTGTTTCCTATTTTCTTTTTCTTCTGATGTCCATCCTCTTTGCCTTTCAGTATGGGGATTGAACATTTTAGTTAGGGTCCTCTCTTTTGTTTAGTTTGTTTAGATGTACAGATTTTAGTGGGTTTATTCTATATTGTATGTTTATATGAGTGAGTATATACCATGCGTGTCTTTTTGCTTCTGGGACAACTCACTCAGGATGATCCTTTCCAGGTCCCACCATTTACCTGCAAATTTCATGATTTCCTTATTTTTCATTGCTGAGTAATACTCCATTGGATAGATGTACCACAGTTTCTGCATCCATTCTTCAGTTGAGGGGCATCTAGGTTGTTTCCAGCTTCTGGCTATTACAAATAAAGCTGCTACAAACATGGTTGAGCAAATGTCCTTTTTGTGTACTTCCTGAACAGAACACCAACAGCACAGGCTCTAAGAGCAACAATCAATAAATGGGACCTCATGAAATTGAAAAGCTTCTGTAAAGCAAAGGACACCGTCATCAAAACAAAGCGACTGCCTACAGATTGGGAAAGAATCATCACCAACCCTTTATCTGACAGAGGACTCATATCCAATATATATAAAGAACTAAACAAGCTGAAAAGCAATAAACCAAGTAATCCACTTAAAAAATGGGGAAAAGAGCTAAAGAGAGAATTTTCTGTAGAGGAATATCGAATGGCAGAGAAGCACTTAAAGAAATGCTCAACCTCATTAGCCATTAGGGAAATGCAAATCAAAACAACCCTGAGATATCACCTTACACCCATCAGAATGGCCAAGATGAAAATCTCAAGGGACAACACATGCTGGAGAGGTTGTGGAGAAAGGGGAACCCTTCTCCACTGCTGGTGGGAATGTAAACTGGTACAACCACTCTGGAAATCAATATGGCTCTTTCTCAGACAACTAGGAATAGCGCTTCCTCAAGATCCAGCCATACCACTCCTAGACATATACCCAAAAGAGGCGCAAGTACACACACACACACAAAAAAACCACTCTTAATTAAACAATAATTGTAAACTACAGTTGATGGTTGAATTGAGAAAAATATGATAGATATTTGGTTAACATTTTTCATGACAGAAGAAGAATCATACCAAAAGGTTATCTTTTGTGTTTAGTGTGTACCTGTTGCATGTGTATGTTGGGGTGAGTCTATAGAAGCCAGAGGTCACACATTGGTCATTGTGCTCTATCAACGTCAATCTTATCACCTTGAGTAAGGGTTTCTCACAGAAATCTAGAGCTCAGGAGATAGCCAGCAACCTCTAGCAATGTCCCTTACTCCACAAAACATCCCTAGTTATGGAGTTATAATTATGTACATAGGACCGCACCTGACTTTTTATACAGATGCTGAACATCCAAACACAGGTTTCTTGTGTTTTCACAGTAATAATTCTTTTTCCCTGATAAGCCATCTCCCTAGTCTATAAAAAGGTCATCTTAAAGTGAATTCACCCCACAAAAGGTCATCTAAAAGTTAATTCAACCCCCCACACAAAATATATATTAATCATTATGACTATTACCATATATATCATTGAGTGTTATGCTTTTTAGACAACATTCATGTTTGTTTTCAATAATCTCTGAACACCTTGAAAGAGATCTTTTCCAAGGCATTTGAATATGGTTGTGGATTATGACCTAGGTGGAGGGCAGAAGAGTTTGACTTCAACATGATTACAGCTCAAGCCTTTAAAAAGTTCATACCATTCATATAAATCCACTGCTTCATAGTGATTTCATAAATTTTATGTGAAAGTAAATTTCAGTTGAATGAATTATCATAATATTTGTTACAGATTTTTATTCACCTTGTTTTAGTAATTGAATCAAATATTATTTATCTTCATTATCAGGCTCATATTTTAATCTTATGTCTTATGTCTCAGGAAATTGCCTCATTCGACCCCATTCCTAACATTGATTTTGCACCAGGCAACATAAACTTGTACCCCTGACCTTCTGACTCCAGAAGAACCCATTGGGGCACATCAATACAGTCTCTTTTGTCACCAATAGAGGGAGATATTTTCATTAAATTGCACAGATCCACTAGCATTTAACCTCTTGAGTTAAAGGGGATGGTATTTAGAGGTAGAACAACAAAAGGATAAAATGGGTTTGGTTTAATTCAAAGTGTAAGGCTAGACAAAAAAGTGAAAAAGGTGAAAGCTCCTGGTGATGAAATTTCTAGAGTCCAAGCTGAGATTCAATTTCACTTCCAAATGCTTCAAATCCAGCAGCATCTGCCTCACTGAATTAAAAGGGTAGAATTGAAAGGATCATAGGATTTACCTCTTAAATGTCACAAATATATAAACACCTATAAAATATCGTAAGAGAATAAGTAGTCCCTACTTAATATTAGTCTTCTCTCCTCTGGACTCTTTCTGAAGATTTGAAATTCAAACAGAGGTTATTCACACAAGATGAGTTTCATTCAACATTATTCCCCTTCTCAGTCATTTCAATTACAAACCAAGTTTAGAATGACCAGTCATGAGAAACTCTATGCAAGTTTCTATTGTGTCTTGCTAAGTTTATTTCAGGCACTAGCTTCAAATGTTCTCATGTATATGTGTTCTTGTAGGGAAAATTGGCAAATACACTTCTATCTAACAATGCTTATTGAGAATGATGACTGGCTCCTGGGATTTTCTCAATTAGAATATACAGAAATAACACAAAAATATTAATGAGAGATTACAATATGTAATTCAATCATATATGTATTGTAACAAGATTTCATTCTACAATGTTGAATGAGGATTTTATTTTGTACATTGTTACCATGCACAGTCAGGTTCACTAGTAAAAAAAATGCACAGCTAGGTAGAGAATATTATTCATTTCTTCATTCTACTTCTTCCTGGCAGTAACTGTACGTAAGCCTATGAATTTTATGAACATTTTTAAAAGCTATTTTCAACCAACTTACTGATAAGCTATTGTTTTTCTGCATAGCCAGTTGTTTGAGAATTATACTGAGAATCCATCCCCCTTATTAGAGGATCATAAACCAACTATATACACAATTATTCCCATTTTACTTCCCCTCTGGGATGTCTGAAGAATGAAGTTTGTATGTGTGTGTGTGTGTGTGTGTGTATGTGTAAATTTGACCATCATAAAATATCATAAAGATATTTTAAAATACATATTATCTAAAGTTATAATTGTATAGATAATGTTATTTTGCATATTACTCATGGATTTTGTTAGTCACTGTATCTGACATGTAGCAAAAGTTCACGAAATGCTAGTAATTTCTATAAGTACTAGTAATATTTGGAGTATTAAAAAATAACAAACTGTTCACTGTGAAGATTCTTGGGTTTTAAGAATTATTCCTGAGTCATCTCTCCTTTGTGTGTCTATCTTCTGATCTCCATGGGCACTGAGTATATGTGGTACACATGATGACAAAGCACCTGGACAGATAAGTGAATTCAAGAACTGAGGCAGAAAGCATGGGGGAATGATTCTTACTGGCTAGCTATCCAGAATAATGTTTAGATACTTTTCTTATACCTTTTAAGAGCACCTACCCAGGAGTGGAATTACTCACAATGGCTTAGGCCTTTCCACACACATCACACACACACACACACACACACACACACACACACACACACACACACACACAC
>NW_026585894.1:7654069-7725794 GCF_907164565.1 Psammomys obesus | reverse complement strand
CACACACACACACACACACACACACACACACACACACACACACACACCAAACATTCTTACAGGCTGATATGATGGAAGCAAGTTTTCACTAGAGGTTACCTCTTTCCAGATGAACCTATCTTGTATCATGTTGAAAAAAAAAAAAAACCCAAACAAACAAACAAAAACATAACTGGTACTCAATCTCTTTGATTCACAACTAATAACATTAATGTCTGGAAATATTGCAAGAAAGCTTAACAAAACTACATTTGCCTTTAAGTCAACAGAAGATCTGCATATATTGATACATGACTATAATGCCAGAATTTTAAAAGAAAGTCAATACAACTGTCATGTAAAGGCTAAACTGAACTATTTAATGAGGCAACGATCCTTACCTGAACTATATAGACAAAATCTGCCTCAAAAGAAAATGGCATGTAAAGGAAAGGATTTTGGTTTGAGAAAATAATAGCTCTTTCTGACTGTTTGATGATTGTTGATTATTCATTTAGCAAAGATTTATTAAATTCCTTCCATGATCCAATGATTATTCTGGGAGCTGTTGATGCCAAGGAACTTGCATAATAATGAAAGGAAGAGGATGTTAAGTGCAGTTTCAGTCAGTGTTTACAACAGGCACAATACATTTAAGTGTGGTTACATGCAAGATTTGAAGATGTTTCTGTGTAGTGTGTATCTAAATTGATGTGATGGTTAATCCTTACTATCTAATTGACTATAGCAGTAAGAGTCACCTATGATGACTATGTCTGCTCTATTGATTACATCTTTCACCAGAAAAGAAGACTAAGGCAAGAAGACCCACTTTATAAAAAGCTGATATTGGCTGGGGACTTAATAAAATAGCAAGTCAGATGAGTTCCTTCAGGCCCTTTTCTCTTATTCCTGCTGCAATGAAGATCTGAATCACTCTAACCACGTGTTACCATGAGGCATCAATTCCATCACCATGATGGACTGCACCCTTTCACACTATTAGTCAAAATGAATTTTTTTGTCATGTATTTGGTCACAATATGAGATAAATAAGTAATACAGTTCAGTTTTAACAAGATGTTTAAACAGTGGTTTGTAAGGTTTAGAAGATGGAAACCTGAGAAATAAGGAAGAAGACAGCAGTTCAGTGAGTATAAAAAAACACCTTAACTTTTGAATTTCTGTCTTTCATCAACATTAAGCTCCAGTAAGGTCCATTCTATTGATTACTACTCACAAAAGTCTTCCTAAATATTTGTTAACACATTTCATTCCTGCATTGATAAACTTATCAAAACCTAGGCATGTTTGATCAAA
This sequence comes from Psammomys obesus, assembly GCF_907164565.1. Taxonomy (NCBI): domain Eukaryota; kingdom Metazoa; phylum Chordata; class Mammalia; order Rodentia; family Muridae; genus Psammomys; species Psammomys obesus. Next base: position 7,724,495 of record NW_026585894.1, on the reverse strand, counting down.
CTCTGCAAATGTTCTTTTTAATGTCAACAGATATTATATTTATTCAGCTAAATCTGTGACAAATTCACTTAGAAAAGTAGCATGACCATTGACAGGGAAAACCATTAAACTGACCTCTAACTGGATTTTATGATTCACAAAACTGACAACCCAGAGACTTCCCTTGGTCTCATGCATATAAAAAAGTTTAAAAAGAAAAAAAAAAACCTCCCCCATTTCCTCATGTAATTACAATAAGAATTTAAATATGATTTAATGAGGAAAGTTAATTTTTAAACTCTGCCTCAAAGATTATTTTAATTTCCCTGTGTGTTTTTACTAACATACTTCAAAGGTGATAGACTATTCAAAGAGCAGCTTATTTGAAGTTGTAAATAAGAGTTTCTCTAACAGATTACTATAAAACAAGGTCTCTTTACTTCAGCTAAAGTAGCACAAAGATAAATTCCCTTAAATCAATAAAAATGTGTTTTTTCCATATGAGGTAGATAATTTTTCTTTCAATGTCTGTAAAGGATTGTGTTGTTTTCTTTAAATTTTTATTTTATTAATTACAATTTATTCATTTTGTATACTCCCATAAGCCCCTCCCTTCTCCCCTCCAGGTCCCACCCTCCCTCCCCCTTCTTCACACATGCCCCTCCCCAAGTCCACTGATAGGAGAGGTCCTCTCCTTCCTTCAGATCTTAGTCTATTATATCTCATCAGGAGTGGCTTCATTGTCATCTTTTGTGGTTTGGTAAGGCTGCTCCTCCCTCAGGGGAAGGTGATCACAGAGCAGGCTAATCAGATTATGTCAGAGGCTATGTAACCCACTTGAACACTAAACTGCCATGGGCTACATCTGTGCAGGGGTTCTAGGTTAGCTCCATGCCTGGTACTTTGTTGGAGTATGAGTCTCTGAGAAGACCCTTGTGTTCAAATTTCTGGTTCTGTTGTTTCCTTGTGGAGTTCCTGTCCTAACTAGATCTTACTATTTCCCAATTCTTACATAAGATTCCATGCACACTGCCCAACAATTGGCCTTAAAGTCTCAGCATCTGCTTTGATAGTCTGCAGGGCAGAGCCTTTCAGAGGCCCTCTGTGGCAGGTTTCTAGCTTGTTTCCTGTATTCTTCTTCCAAAGAGAATCAAGTGCACAATAAAGACATTTGCTCAACCATGTTTGTAACAGCCTTATTTGTAATAGACAGAAGCTGGAAACAGCCCAGATACCCATCAACTGAAGAATGGATGCAGAAACTGTGGTACATCTACACAATGGAGTATTACTCAGCAATGAAAAATAAGGAAATCATGAAATTTACAGGTAAATGGTGGGACCTGGAAAGGATCATCCTGAGTGAGCTGTCTCAGAAGCTGAAAGACACACACGGTATATACTCACTCACATAGACATATAACATATGATAAACCTACTAAAATCTGTACATCTAAAGAAACTAATCAAGAGAGAGGACCCTGACTAAAATGCTCAATCCCCGTCCCGAAAGGCAAAGAGGATGGGCATCAGAAGAAGAAGAAAATAGGAAACAAACTAGGAACCTTCCACAGAGGGCCTCTGAAAAGCTCTGCCCTGCAGACTATCAAAGCAGATGCTGAGACTTATGGCCAATGGTGTTGGTATTTTGATGGGAATAGCATTGAATCTGTAGATTACTTTTGGCAGAATGGCCATTTTCACTATGTTAATCTTACCGACCCATGAGCATGGGAGAGCTTTCCATCTTCTGATATCTTCTATTTCTTTCTTCAGAGACTTGAAGTTTTTTGTTGTTGTTGTTTTTGTTTTAAAGAGGTCTTTTACATGCTTGGTTAGAGTCACCCCACCAAGGTACTTTATGTTGTTAGTAGCTATTCTGAAGAGTGTTGTTTCCCTAATTTCTTTCTCGGCTCTTTTGTCTTTGGTATACAGGAGGGCTTCTAAATTTTTTGAGTTAATTTTGTATCTAGCTACTTGGCGTTTATCAGATGAAGGAATTCTCTGGTTGAATTTTATGATGTTGCTCATGTATACTATATCATCTGTGCATAGTGATACTTTGACTTCTCCTTTCTGATTTGTATCCCCTTGATCTACTTTAGTTGTCTTAATGCTCTACCTAGGACTTCAAGTATTATGTTGAAGAGATATAAAGAGAGTGGGCTACCTTGCCTTGTCCCTGATTTCAGTGAGATTGATTTGGGTTTCTCTCCTTTTAGTTTTATGTTGGCTATAGGCTTGTTTTATATTGTCTTTACTATGTTTAGGTATGTGCCTTGTATCCCTGATCTCTCCAAGACTTTAAACATGAATGTATGTTGGATTTTGTCAATTGTTTTTCCGCATCTAAGAAGTAACAATACATGCTGGAGAGGATGTCTAGAAAGGGGATCCCTCTTCCATTGTTGGTGGGAATGTAAACTTATACAACCACTCCCGAAATCAGTCTGGCACTTTCTCAGACAAATAAGAATAGTGCTTCCTCAAGATCCAGCTATACCACTCTGAGGCATATATCCATCACATGCTCAAGTACACAACAAGGATATTTGTTCAGCCATGTTGGTAGCAGATTTATTTGTAATAGCCAGAACCTGAAAACAACCCAGATGTCTGTCAATGGAGGAATGGATAGAGAAATGGTGGTACATTTACACAATGGAATAGGACTCAGCAATTAAAATCAAGGACATCATGAAATTTGAAGGCAAAAGGTAGATATAGAAAACATCATCCTGAGTGAGGTATCTCAGAAGCAGAAATACACACACGATATATACTCACTAATAAGTAGTATTAGACCTATAATATAGGATAAGCATACCAAAATCTGTACATCTAAAAAGCCAAGGAAGAAGGAGAACCCTGGGTAAGATGATCAATCCTCACTCAGAAAGAAAAACAGGATGGACATTGGAAGAAGGAGAAAACAGGAAACAAGACAGGAGTCTACCACAGAGGGCCTTTGAAAGACTCTACTCAGCATTGTATCAAAGCAGATGCTGAGACTCATAACCAAATTTTGGGCAGAGTGTGGGAATCCTATTAAAGAAGGGGTAAATAATAAGACCTGGAGAGGGCAGCATCTTCACAAAGAGAGAAACAGAACCAAAATATCTGGTCACAGGAGTTGTTTCTGAGACTGATACTCCATACAAGGACCATGCATGAATATAACCTAGAAAGCCTGCTCTGATATAGCCCATGGCAGCTCAGTATCCAAGGGGAACAGAAACTATCTCTGACATGAACTGAATGGCAGGCTCTTAGTGCACCACCCCTGAAGGGGTAGCAGTCTTGTATGGCCACACAAGAGGACAATGAAGCTAGTCCTGATGAGACTTGATAATCTAGGGTCTGATGGAAGTTGAAGATGACTTCCCCTTTCAGTGGACTTGTAGAGGGGGATGGGAGGAGATGAGGGAGGGAGAATGGGATTGCAAGGGAGGGAGGGGGTACAGCTGGGTTAAAAAGTGAATAAACTGTAATTAATATAAAAAATAAATATTTAGTACAAAAGGAAAAATAAATCAATAAAAATGAATATGTCTCCATGCATATACCTAAGTAATTAGTAGGGTATATTTGGTTTGATCAGATCGTTCTGAAAGTTGTTTGTAATAGTTAAGTTGACTGTTTATCTTGATTTTGTCCTGAGTTTCTGTCTATGTAATTATGTAAATATACCAACCACTGAAGAATAGGGGACTGTTGTTCCTTCTGAATGGAAGAGAGAGATTCTGTGTGTATTTGTATGTAAAGCATTCTGGTTTTGAGCATTAAACTCTGGTATAAGGGAGCCCATGTAATATCTTGCATAAGAAGCCAAAAGTCTCCTTACTGCCAGTTATCCAGCAGACTGTGAAGACTGCAGGTAACTGATGCCAAAATTGACGGAGTATCATGTAAGCCTTTGTACTGTATAGCATGATGATGGACATTATCAATGGGAAAGAGCTCAGCTTGCAAAGTAAATATTTATAGTATGTTTGCCTTAACTGGGTAGTTCCTAATAGTAGGGTGTGTGTGTGTGTGTGTGTGTGTGTGTGTGTGTGTTTGAATGTACAAAGATATGAATATTTTGTGCTGATCAATTCCATCAGAGAAGTAGGACTAGTGAAATCTCTGAAGGTTTCATTGATTGCCAAAATATATTCTTTTCTTCAAAAGGCTACCGTTTGTTTCAAAAGGCTACTGTTTGTTTCAAGTACACCTAATGTTGAAGTTCCATCTTCTGCCATATTGACTTCATGAGATTTTAGATTAAACTACTTACAGTATATCCACAGCTAGAACAGTGAAGGGACCTTTCAAGTAAAGGTGACTGTTGCCAAGCCAGTTGGCCTGGGTTCAGTCGCAAGAGCCTACATGGTGAAAGGAGTACACCAACAATTCATCCACATACACATTATACTGATTAGTTTTATGTCATCTTGACACAAGCTGGAGTCATCAGAAAAAAACAAAACAAACAAACAAACAAAAAAAACCCCAAACTTAATTAGGAAAATTCCCCTCATAATATCTAGTTGCAAGATATTGTCTTAATTAGTGATGAAGGGTCCAAATTGTTGTGGGTGGTTTGATTGCTGGACTGGTGGTCTTGGGTTCTATAAGAAAACAGGTTGCTGAGCAAGCCATGGGGAGCAAACCAGTAAGTGGAACCTCCCCCCACACACATAGCTTCTGTATCCAGGTTCCTGCCCTTTTTATGTTTCTGCTCTGATTTCCTTCAAAAAATGAACAGTGATATGAAAATATGAGTTAAATAAATCTTTTCACAAGAGAAAAAGAATTCTAGGTTGCATTGGTCATGGTATTTTACAACAACAAAAGTAAAATTAACAAGAACATACACTAAATAAATAGTTAAAAGTATATCTTAAAATGTTAATAAAATGCTTAAATTTTTCCCCATGAGTGAAATTGAATGCTCTCATTCCTATTCCTTATCTTCATTTGGCCAAATAAATGTTAAGGAAGTAATATTAATAAGTATTGAACAATTACCATGTTATAAAACACTACACATTAGATTACTTTTATGTACAGATTTTACCTCTATCTTGGATTCTGGTGAAATTATGAGCATCACCTTTAATACACAGTTGGGAAACTGAGGCTCAAGTTTCAAACAGGTGAGTTGGCATTCTTCAAGAATGACTAATATTAAAGTTGTTTTTTTTTCTAAAAAGTATTCTTTTTCAGACTTTATATAAAATACTATTATCCTTAAAATCCATTATATTTTAGGTATTATAATTAAAAAATGGGAACTTGAGTCTTTTTTGTAATTTGATAAATTTTGTCATTAACGACAGATTTAAGTATGGTCTGAGTTTTGTTATGTGATGTTTGGTTGTAAGCAAACTTCCACTTAGTATCACCCTTTCTGCTTTTTTAGTGTATTTTTCTTTAACAGTAACAATCTAAACACAATAACAATAATTATGGGAACTATAAGACTACAACTTTATATCAAGCAATAGTCAAACAAAATAATGTTAAAATTTCATCAAATATATAATTAAATACAATGGCTTTTAAATTTCCAAAGTTATACAAAATAACTATAAAGTTTTATTAATATATAAGAGTTAACCAAAATAACCTTAAATTTCTATCAACATACAAAACAAAATAGCCTTAAATGCCTAACAATATACATTGATCCATACCAACGTAAAGTAACACATTAAATGACTGAAAACATCCTTGCCACCTTTTGGGAAGTCCTGTAGTCAAAACTATCTTTTGGTTGCCCTATGAAAATTTGTGATATTGGCTAAGTACTGGGAAAGCTAACAGTATCTTTTTCTGTCATTTATTTGTATTGTCTGTCCTTTCTCTGTGTTGTCTGCCCAGTCTCTGTATTTTCTATCCAGTCTTTGTGTTGTCTGCCTATTCTTTGTGTTGTATGTCCAGTTTTGTCTGTCGTTAGGGCTAGTACTTTCGAGGATGATTTTCATGAAAATTTTGGACAAATCAGTAATTGAGACTGTTTGTGAGAGTGAACCACCTAGGCTATTTGCTTTGTGAAGACATTCATGTCTCAAGTGTTAAAAGGTTTTTCCTGCTCAGATCTAATTTTTATAAGTTTTGTTGGTAACCACATTTTATCATTACTTGTAGAAACAAAAGCATAACTACATCTCCATCTCAGAACTATTGCAGGTTTCTATACTAATGTTAAAAGATCCTTATAGTATATTGGTTGTCCTAGTTTTTCAGTTTGTTTCCTGTAATCCAGTGTCTCTTAGCTGCTGTTATTCCTTTTTCAGGAACATTAAGAAAATTTATCCATTCCTCCGTTGAGGGACATCTAGGTTGTTTCCAGATTCTGACTATTATGAATAAAGCTTCTATGAACATAGTTGAGCAAATGTCCTTGTTGTATGGTTGAGCATCTTTTTGATCCATGCCCAGTAGTTTTATAGCTGGATCTTGAGGTAGCACTATTCCTAATTTTCTGAGAAAGCACCATATTTATTTCCAAAATGGTTGTACAAGTTTACATTCCCACCAGCAATGAAGGAGGGTTTATTTATTTCCATTTCCCCTTTCACCACAACCTCTCCAGCATGTGTCATCCTTTGAGTTTTGATCTTAGCCATTTTGATGGGTATGAGGTGGAATTTCTGGTTCGTTTTGATTTGTACTTCCCAGATGCCTGAGTACAGTAACCAGTTCTTTAAGTGATTTTCTGCCAATCGATATTCCTCTGTTTAGCTCTGTACCCCATTTTTTAATTTGCATTACTTGTTTTGTTGGTTTTTAACTTCTTGAGTTCTTTTTATATTCTGGATATTAGCCATCTTTCAGATGTAGGTTTGGTGAAGATCTTTTTCCAGTCTGTAGGCTGTTGATTAATAAAAACAAGCAAATCATGAAATTGCAGGCAAATGGATAGAACTAGAAAAGTTCATCCTGAGTCATGTAACCCAGAAGCAGAAAGACACATATGATATATACTCATTTATATATGTATATTGGCCATATAATATAAGATAAACATAATAAAATATATAGTCCTAAAGAAGCGAAACATCACAGAGGACCCTGAGGAATAGGCTGAAACCTCATTCAGAAGGGCAAACAGAATAGACATTGGAAGTAGGGGAATACAGGGAACAGGACAGGAGCCTTCCACATAGGGCCTTTGAATGATTCTACCCATCAGGATATCAAAGTTGATGCTGAGGATCATAGCCAAACTTTGGGCAGAGTGCAGGAAGAAGGCAGAGATAGAAAGACCTGGAGGAGACAGGAGCTCCACAAGGACACCCACAGAGCTAAAAAAAAAAAAAAAACAAAACAAAAAACCTTGGCACGGAGGGGGTTTGCAGAGACCAATAATCCAACCAAGGACCAAGTATGGAGAGAAGCTAGACCCCTTGCTAAGATGAAGCCCATAGGCTACTCAGTTTCCAAGTGGGTTTCCTAGTAAGGGGATCAGGGGCTGTCTCTGACAGGAACTCAGTGGCCAGCTCTTTGGTCACTTCTGCCTGGGAGATGAAACCTTGCCAGGCCACAGAGGAAAATGATGCAGCCAGCCCTGATGTGACCTGATAGGTCGGTTCAGATAGCAGGGGAGGAGCTCCTCTCCTACCAGTAGACTAGGGGAGATTTATGGGGGAGAAGACAAAGGAGGTAGGAAAGAAGACAACTGGGGTGCTACAGCAGGGAAACAAAGTAAATAAATTTTAATAAGTAATAAAAAATGAAAAAGAAAGAAAATTTAGAGTTAACAAAGTGTTGTTTAGTCTGTCCCTGATTTTTTTTTTAATTTTTTTTTTGTTGTTGTTGTTAAATAAGCATCTGAGGAGGGGCATGTATACAGAAAGGGGGAAGAGGGTGGGACCAGGAGGGGAGGCGGGAGGGGCTTATGGGGGGATACAAAATGAATAAAGTGTAATTAATAAAAATTAAATAAAAAATTAAAAAAGAATCTCTTTTAATGTAAAATTGGCTCTTTCTACAACTGTTTGTCTTGTAGGGGTGTGTGAATACCATTAATGTGCTTTATATTGTAATATGCAAAGAATTTTTTCATCTTCTTGGAAACATATGCGGGAGCATGATCAGTCTTAATTTGTACAAATATCCCCATAATTGTCATTTTTTCTAATAAGTGTGTAATTACATAATCAGCCTTTTCAGAACTTAAAGCAGTTGCCCATTGAAACCCTGAGTATGTGTCAATGGTACAGTGTATATACCTTTGTTTTCCAAATTGCGCAATATCAAAAATATCAATCTTCTAACTTCATTTTGTTTGGTACCCCTATGGTTCCTAACAGAAGGCAATGGAATTTGCTTGTATAGAGAACATGTAGGATTTTTTTTAAAAAAATATATTTCTTTGGCTTATTGCCAAGTGATAGAATGCTTTTTCTTTAAATCTTTCCCATTAACATGTTTCTCATAAAATTTGGAGGCTTCTAACATGTGCCTTACAAGTAATTGGACAATGACCTCATTTTCATGTGCCAATGGAACTTGCAAAACTGTATGAGACAGAATATGAGTAATATATAATGGATAATTTTACTTCTGATGGCCTGTTGTATTTGCACAAATAACGAAGTAATTTTTGAGTTGTCAGGAACAAATTCTGCAGTCTCTATATGCAAAACAACTCTTTCTTCATATGAAGAATTATATTAAGAGATTCAGGAAAATATGATACTACCACATGGATTGCTTACAGTTCTGACTTTAGAACTGAGGTATATGGACTATTGGTCACCTTTCTTATCTTGTATGACTTATAAGCTGCCATCCCCTTCTTGTTTGCATCAGTATAGAATGTTGGTGCCTCTGGAACTGGTGTTCTCTTTACAATATGTGGAAGAAACCAATTAGTTTTTTTTTTTAAATAAACTGAGTATGTTTTATTTTAGGATATTTATCATTGCTTTCTCCCAAGTAGTTACTATAAACTCTTTGCCAACCTTCACTGATCAGCCACAATGACATGGTCTCAGTATTAGTAGTAGGTACCACAATTTCATCTGAGTATGTTTCTGACAATTGATGTAGTCTTATTCTACCTTTTATAATTAATTCAGAAATATTTTCTACATATGTCTTTGTTTATGTGCTAAGAAAATTCATAAAACGATCTTTCCTTTGAAGACCAGTAGGAGAATGAGTTGAAGGCAATATGGCCAAAGTACAATCACATTTAGGATTAACAGTCTTTGTTCTACAAGAGTTAACACTTTTTCTGCTTTGGCTGTTAGAATTGAATCTTCTTGTAATGTTTAAAACAAATTACTTAACTCATAAGTACTCAATCCAAATTTATGCCTCAGCCAGTTAATCTCTCCCATTAAGTTTTGAAAATTATTATGAGTTTTAAAAATTATTATGAGTTTGCAATTGCTCGCTACAGATCTGTAACTTTTGTGGTATTTTTTTTTTTGTTAGTGATTTTATAACTCAAATAACTCAATGAATCTCCTCTACGTATTTTTTTTTCCCTGAGCCAATCTGTTTCCCTCCAACTTGGAAGAATTTTTTGTGTTACCTTAAACATCTTCTCTAAAATATTTGTGATCTGTGCCAAAGTTGGCTGACAAAATATTCATGTAATGGTATATGATATATTCAGGTAATTGCTTACTAATTTTTTCTAATTGTTGTCACACAAAATTTTGACATAAAGTTGGACTATTTAACATTTCCTCTGGCAACACTCTCCACTGGTTATCTCTTTATTGGACTGCTATTATTCAGAGTAGTTACTGATAAAGAAAACTTTTTCTTTTTTATTTTTATTAATTATATTTTATTCACTTTGTATCCCTCCATAAGCTCCTCCCTCCTCCCTTCCCGATCCCACCCTCCCACCCTCCTTCAAGCATGACCATCCCCAAGTCCACTGATAGGGGAGGTCCTCCTCTCCTTTCTTCTGATCTTAGTCTATCAGATCTCATCAGGAGAGACTGCATTGTCATCTTCTGTGGCCTGGTAAGGCTGCTCCCCCCTCAGGGGGAGGTGATCAAAGAGCAGGCCAATCAGATTCTGTCAGAGGCAGTCCCTCTTCCCATTACTATGTAACCCACTTAGACACTAAACTGCCATGAACTACTTCTGTGCAGGGGTTCTAGGTTATCTCCATGCATGGTACTTACATAGAAACAGAATGGTGGATCAATGTAAATGAACAGAAGACCCAGAAATAAACCCACACACATATGGACAACTGATCTTTGACAAAGATGCCAAAACCATACAATGGAAAAAAAAAAAAAACATATTCAACAAATGGTGCTTTTCTAACTGGATGTCTACATGTAGAAAAATGAAAATAGATCCATACTTATCACCCTGCACAAAACTAAAGTCCAAGTGGATCAAAGACCTCAACATAAAACCAAACACATTAAATCAGTTAGAAGAAAAAGTGGGGAAGATCCTAGAACTCATTTGTACAGGAGACAACTTCCTGAACAGAACACCAACATCACAGGCTCTAAGAGCAACAATCAATAAATGGGACCTCAGGAAACTGAAAAGCTTCTGTAAAACAAAGGACACCATCATTAAAACAAAACAACAGCCTACATATTGGGAAAGAACCTTCACCAACCCTTTTTCTATATATAAAGAACTAAAGAAGCTGAAAAGCAGCAAACCAAGTAATAAAATTTAAAAACAGGGAACAGAGCTAAACAGAGAATTCTCTGTAGAAGAATATTGAATGGCAGAGAAACACTTGAAGAAATGTTCAACTTCATTAGCCATCAGGGAAATGAAAATCAAAACGACCCTGAGATTTCAACTTACACCAATCAGAATGGCCAAGATGAAAAACTCAAGGGACAACACATGCTGGAGAGGTTGTGGAGAAAGGGGAACCCTCCTCCACTGCTGGTGGGCATGTAAACTTGTACAACCACTCTGGAAATCAATCTGGCGCTTTCTCAGACAACTAGGAATAACACTACTTCGAGATCCAGCTATATCACTCCTAGGCATATATCCAAAAGAGGCTCAAGTACACAATAAGGACATTTGCTCAACCATGTTTGTAGCAGCTTTATTTGTAATAGCCAGAAGCTAGAAACAGCCCAGAAGCTCCTCAACTGAAGAATGGATGCAGAAATTGTGGTACATCTACACAATGGAGTATTACTCAGCAATGAAAAGTAAGGAAATCATGAAATTTCCAGGTAAATGGTGGGACCTGGAAAGGATCATCCTGATTGAGCTGTCCCAGAAGCAGAAAGACACACACGGTATATACTCACTCATATAGATATATACCATAGGATAAACCTACTAAAATCTGTACATCTAAAGAAACTAATCAAGAGAGAGGACCCTGACTAAAATGCTCAATCCCCATCCAGAAAGGCAAAGAGAAAGGACATCAGAAGAAGAAGAAAACAGGAATCAAGCTAGGAACCTGCCATTGAGGGCCTTTGAAAGGCTCTGCCCAGCTGACTATCAAAGCAGATACTGAGACTTATGGCCAACTGTCAGGCAACGTGCATGGAATCTTATGTAAGAATTGGGAAATAGTAAGATCTGGAGAGGACAGGAACTCCTCAAGGAGAGCAACAGAACCAAAAATTTGAACACAGGGTTCTTTCCAGAGACTCACTTCAAGCAAACTTTTTTTCTTATCCTGCTCATGCAAGGGTATTGTGAAAAAGCAGTATTTCAAGTCAATTATTATAGGCCATGATCTAGGTAAAAAGAAGGTTAAAAAAAGTCCAGACTATGAAGGACCCATTGGTTAAATTACTCTATTTACTGCTCTTAAATTTGTTATCATTCTATATTTTCCTGATTTCCTTTTTTACAACAAACACAGGGAAATTCCATGGGCTGGTAGACTCTTCTATATGTTGAGCTTCCAGCTGATCTTGTACCAGTTGTTCAAGTTCCTGGAATTTTTCTTTTGTTATGAGCCACTGCTCTTGCCACACAGGTCTATTTGATATCCATTTCAGAGGAAAAGCTGTTGGTATCTCAACAGGGGACCCTATTATAAATTTGGAAACTCAGTTCCTCTGATGTCCTGTGTTTCGACAATGGGTACAGCTTGTGATTGTTCTTGATCATCTGTATTATTACCTTTCCCAAGAACATCTACCATATCATACCTGATTTCCTCATTTTTGTCCCTGTGATTGCAGCAATATTAATTTGAGTATCCCATTATTAAAAAAGATCCCTTCCCCATAAATTTATGAGTATGTCAACCACATAGGGTCTCAAATTTCCTGTTTGCCTTTCCAGTCCCAAACATTTAATCCTTTGGACACATGGTCTTATTTGTGGTAATTTACCAATTCCTCTTAACTGTATATAACCTTTCTGAATTGGCCAATCCAGATTCCAAGACTTTTGGGGAAGTATACTAACATCAGCTCCTGTAGCCACCAAACCTTCTATTTCACCATTAATTTGTACCATTGACTTGGATTTTGATTGTTAACTGTGTTTTTCAAGAATACACATTTTCCAGTACTCCCAAAAACCCCTGTTCTTTCTACTGGAGCAGCCTTGCCCTTGATGTAAGGGAAGAGTAACAGCTGAGCAATTTGATCCCATGCTTTAATATATATCTCCTTTTTCACATATGCCATGATTTTAATTTCTTCCTTGCATTTCCCATTTATGATACCTGTGTGTGCAATAAGTCTCTGAGAAGTTAATCCATTTCTTCCCTGGATTATTCCTATTGTCCCTGAAAGTAGAAGACCATAAACTTCAGTGGTTATCTTGTAACATTCAACATTTGGGGACAGCAAAAGAAGCATATCTGTGGCCAGATCCAAAGCACCACTGACTTCAGTAGCATGCATTAAATCATCAACACTTAGTTTTGATTTTCCTGCCTGCTTGGTTACCCCCTGACTGATGAAGGATGATGGCTCACATTGTTTGTTATGGGGCCTCAATCTGCCAGGCCCCTTAATTCATTTCCCTTTAAGAGGTTTCCTTATTTGTCTCTTTTGAACTTAAAATACCTAGACCAATGTTTTCCCTTGTCACAGTGCCTACAAAACTCTGGAAGATTTTGCACTCTATTACAACCAGAAACTATGAATATCATTTTTTCGGAGTCAATGTGCCTACAATTTTGAACTCTGAAGCTTCTATTCTTACAGTTTCTTTGGAAATGCCCAAATTCACTGTAATTATAATGCTAGGCATTTTGATTTCTAAGATTTCTAGCTACAACTTTTCCAATGATTTTGGCATTATGCTCCTGAGAGCCACTATAAGCTTTATTTTCTATGCATTTGTCTATTGGGATTCCTCATACTATTAATGGTCTAATTGCTCTTTTACATACAGTATTTGAATTTTCAAATGCCAAAAACTTTGTTTTCAGGATCTGGTATGGCTATATTGATAACAGAAGTCAATATCTGTAAGAATTCAGTGAAGAATTTTCCAGAGCCCTGTCTTACCTTAGTAAAGAAGGTTGATTTTTTTTTCTCCCCTGACTCCTCAACCATGTCCCACCCTCTTAAAGCTGCAGCACAACATCGAGAAGTATGACATTATCAGACAATATTGGCTCTTGTAAGTCAACATAATAGCCTTTACCAAGCAGTTGGTCCTTAATAACATTTATCCCCCTTGTTATCTTATATTTTTCCATCTCACATCTTTGTCCCTCCACCACAATAACCATTGCAATTGTTGAACATATTCTAGAACAACTTACACCAAACACATTCAACCTTGGGGAATAAGTCTGTTATGCATAGCTCAATTATTTAATACTTGTTTAACACACAGGAAATGCATTCCAAACATTAAAATAGACCCTTTAAAATGTTTGAAATGTAGTGTGTCTATTGGATGAAATGACAGCTCATCATAAGCTTCACCACCATCATTAGCAGACATGCTGTGCAAAGACTGGAAATGATGATAGTGCGTGTAAAGGCCTAAGCAAATCCTCTGTGAGTGCACTTGACTCAACATAAACTTTATTACCCATTGAAGCCTCCTGTTCTTCCAGGCCCTTTGCCTCATGGAGTTGCTCTGGGTACCTGGTAGTGAAAGTATGTGGGGCAGGGCAGGGCAGCAGCTTACCTTCCAGTCTAGTTTAATTCCCTCTCTCATTGTGCTGTAAAATCCCTGTGTTGGACACTGAACCAGAACCCTGTTGTTCTCCTTCCACTGGTTTCTTTGATTTATAAGCACACAAATATATATTAAAAACTCTCTAGGACCTTGAGATTTTTTTGGAGGTTCTGACAGGGGAGCACCGCAACTTGTATACCCTTGACTGAAGACCAGTCCACCTCTATTCGAGGAAGGTCATCCTCTTCGACCTAGCACGCAGCATTGGGAGGACATACATGGAGTTGTGAGGGAGGAATGGGACACCTGCCTAGTCAAGGAGAACAGCCAAATCAACCCTGGAGATCAATGGTGTGACAGATATGGCAGCTAGATTGCCCTCATATACAAATGGAACCTCATGAAACTTAAAAGTTTCTGTAAAGCAAAGGACACTGTCATCAAAAGAAAATGACAGCCTACAGAGGGGGAAAGGATCTTCGCCAAACCTATATCTGACAGAGGGCTGATATCCAGAATATATAAAGGACTCAAGAAGTTAAAAAGCAACTAATGAAGTAATCCAATGGAAAAAAAAAGGGTACAGAGCTAAACAGAGAATTCTCTATAGAGGAACATGGAATGGCAGAGAAACACTTAAAGAAATGCTCAACTTCCTTAGTCATCAGGGAAATGCAAATCAAAATGACCCTGACATTTCACCTTACACCCATCAGAATTAAAAATTCAAGTGACAACACATGCTGGAAAGAATGTGGAGAAAGTGGAACACTCCTTCATTGCAGGTGATAATGTAAACTTGTACAACCACTTTGGAAATCAATCTGGAACTTTCTCAGACAATTAGGAATAGTGATTCCTCAAGATCCAGCTATATCACTCTTAGGCATATATACAAAATATGCTCAAGTATACAATAAGGATGTTTAATCAACCATGTCCCTAGCAGCTTTATTCATAATAGCCAGAAGATGGAAACCCAGCTATCCCTCAAATGAGGAATGGATACAGAAATTGTGGTCCATTTACACAATGGAATTCTACTCAGCAATTGAAAACAAGGAAATCATGAAATTTGAAGGCAAAAGGTTGGATCTAGAAAAGATCATACTAAGTGAGGTATCCCAGAAGCAGAAAGACATCCATGGTATATACTCACTTATAAGTAAATATTAGACATATAATATAGGATAAACATACAAAAATCTGAACACCTGAAGAAGCTAAGCAAGAAAGGGGACCCTGGGTAAGATTATCAATCCTCTTTCAGAAAGGCAAATGGTATGAACATTGAAAGAGAGAGAAAACAGGGAATAGGACAACAGCCTACCACAGAGGGCCTCTGAAAGACTCTATACCAAGCAGGATATCAAAGGAGATGTTCAGACTCATAGCAAACTTTGGGCAGATTACAGGGAATCTTATGAAAGAAGGGGGAGTTAGAAAGACAGGGAGGGACAGGAGCTCCACATGGAAAGCAAGAGGACCAAAAAATCTGTGCCCAAGTGTCTTTTCATAGACTTATGCTTTAACCAAGGACCATGCATGGAAATATCTTAGAACCCCTGCACAGGTGTAGCCCATGACAGCTCATTCTTCAAGTGAGTACTCTAGTAAGGAGACAGAGACTGTCTCTGACATGAAGTCAGTGGCTGGGTCTTTGATCATCTTTTCTTGAAGGATGAGCAGGCCTACCAGGCCACAGAGGAAGAAAATACAGCCAGTCCCGATGAGCCCTGTTGGTCTTTGGTCAAATGGAAGGGAAGGAGGACCTTCCCCTCCAAGTCCCCTATCTGTGGACTTGGAGATGGGTATCTTAGGAGATGAAGGAAGAAAGAAGGGATTAGGAGGGAATGAAGGAGGGGGATAAAGCTGGGTTACAAAGTGAATAAACTGTAATTAATATTAAAATAATAATTTTAAAAAGTAAAATAAATGAAAAAATAATCACACATAAAATATTCACATACATTTGAAAAATTGTCATTAAGTTTAGCCATAAATCTCCTAAGCAGGGCATTGACTGTACTCTATCAGCTAAACCAATGGGAAAATTATATCAGTATTCCAAGAAAATGAATTATTTTTCATTTGTAATCTCAAAAGATTTCTCACCAAACTTAAATACATGTCAGTGAAAACAATTTATACAGAGGTGTTACTAATTTTCAGTTATCATAGCTTTAAAATCTTTAGAAAATATTTTCATTCTTGAACACATATTAGTCTAATATAATTTATGATAGCTTTGAATATGTTTTTGTCAGTGCTTCAAGGCATAGGAATACTGTTAGTTATTATTGTAATAAACCTGGTATCCATGTAGAGATAAAATTTTTGAGATTAACCTTTTAACACAGGTGTAAGTTTATTGGAACAAAAATTTTACTTTATATCTAATAAAATGGTAGAAATAAAAAAAAAAACTCTCTAGGTACATAGCCAACTTTGCAATCCTTTCCAACAGCAGAGAACTGAGCGAACCTTTTGAGTTTTCAACTCTCCCTCCAATCTTTTTCAAAATGGTATAGAAGAAGACCACAAAGCAAATCCACAAAACCCTTCCAGGAGCAAGACAGGAGACCAACCAGGGGTAAAAGCCGCTATTGTTCCAACCTCTTTAAACAACATTGACAACCTATCAAAACCCAATGATTCCTCCATTACTTAGAAGCAAAGTACCCCACTTTGCCTAAGCCAAATTGAGTGCCACCTGTAGACTTAGATTTTTTTTTTTTTTTTTTTTTTTTTTTTCGTAGACCAGGATCAAGTTGTTTTTATTCAAGAGCTGCAAATCAATGAGTTTAATATAACACACAAACAGAATTAGGGCCAGAAAAGACAGGAGAATCTTTATGGATGCAGAAAAGGCCTTTAAAAAGTTCAATATCTGTTCAAATTATGCCTCTATCTTTCCTTCAGGTGTATCTTAATAAAGTTCTACAGCAACATTATTGGAAAAGATTTTTTCTTTTTTATTTGGAGCATTTTGATAACAAAAAGAGCATTGCGGCATTTAAGAAGATAAGATTTTTAACAAACCTAGTTTATTTAGGGTTTTCAGGGACCTTTAACTCCCTTCCAACACCCATCCTTAGGTAGGAGATTAGTAGAAAATTAGGTGGCAGACCATTTTCATCTACTTGCTGATAAGATTCAATAGGCTTTTAGGGCTTACAGGATACCAGCAGTCCAGTCCAAAGGCCAACACCAAACAGCAACACAAAAGCAGGGAAAACACAAGACTCAGTTGGATTGCCTGGAGAAGTTCTTTGGAATGTTTCTCTCTGCAAGGTCAAGCTTTAAAGCATGAAGATCGGCACAGTGATTAGATCCCTGCGTGTGAGTTTCCATATATGTCCTCTCCTCAGAGTTCACACATGGATGTTCTCAGCTGGCCAAAGGCATGTTTCTCTCACATGAGAACTCACAGAAAAACATTAAGTGCTCTCTCAGAGGCAAGACATCACGTGACAATAGTGATGTCCACTTCAGAAACCTTTTGACATGTATTAACATAGATGATCATTAGCTTCCAACCAATAAAAAGCTAATAAAGTTCTCAACATTTAAAAACTACCACAAGTATTTTCACACTTTGTTGTAACCCAATAACTTTATTTCCACAGCATTTGAAAATCCATAGATTTATGGCTTTAGTATGCTCTGTAACTATAACCATCTTAGGAACAATTACCATGTCGAAACATGGTATTTGGGACAACCTAAATCCAAATTCTCAGGCCCTTATTGAACATTTTGACTTTATCATAAAGAGTATATTTTTCCTATTAAAGCTTTTAACCAACAATGATATTGTAGATATTCATGAACTCATCCAATCTGTGTTAAAATTTCTGTATAACGATCATATTCTCTCATAGAGCCATGCCAGGTAAATTATTCAATCTGTCACGAAGTCTAGTATTTTTGTCAAGTAGATACTGAATTCTAGGTACGATGCTGAAATCTGGGTACAGATATGCTTGTCAAACAGTTACCACATTAACAGAGTTCACAGACATACAACTTGCTCTGCAGGTCCTGGCTCTGGATGAACTATTAATGGTTATTCTCTATGAGATTACAGTGTCATGGGATCTGGTGGAATCACTCAGCTCTATCTCTTTTCTAACACACCACTCTAGCTACTCTTCCTGGGGAATGGAAAATGCTTTTTAATCCTTTCTAGATGAATTGCAGACAAGAAAAACCAACCATAGGTAATTTCTCAATAGGTTACCCCATTAACTGAAAATCTCAATAAATTACACTGCAACATTTATAAAGATCATGTTTAAAAATTATTTATAACTAGAACTTATTTTCAACAAAGAAGCCAGTAAAGAGGCCATTGTAGTCACACAGATGAAAGAAAGATCATGATGCTTTAAAATAGGAGAATGGCACCAGAGGCAGAAAAAAATGGACTTTGAAGTTTATTTTTCTAGGTAAAACTGATAAGAGCAATAGGAAATGAGGCTCAAGATATACACATGAAGATATTCATGAGTGACACTGTAGAACACATTAAACAGTTTGTATTTTATCTTAGAGAATAGAATTTACAAACTAGTAGCTCACAATCCCAGCAGAATAGTAGCTATTTACTTATATGTGGTCTGCTGGCTCCCCAGCCTACCATAGTTTCTGCCTGAAGTCAGATGCATTTCATTGCTATTGCTTTCCTTACACCCACGCTGTGATGGTTAATGTTGATTGTCAACTTTCCAGGACTTACAATTACCATACAAACAAATTTCTATGAGGGAGTTTTAGAACTGATGTACCGATGTAGAAAAACCTACCTTAACTCAAACCACACAAATATTTGGCTTAGGATATGAGGGTGAAAAAAAAAAAAAGCAGTAATGGAGACCGAGACTTCAGTAGTTAATTCTCACACCAACATGGCTACTCACAATCATCTGTGACTCTACTTCTAGAGGATCCAACACCTTATTCTGTCCTCTAGGAACTGAGCAAACACATGGTACACCACCATATATGTAGGCAAACACTCACACACATAAAACATTTTAAAAGGAAAAAAAAAAAACACTGAACAGCAAATTTCTCTCTTCCTCCTGATTGTGAATGCATTGTGACCAGCTCCTCATACTCCCTCCTAAATACTTTTCTTACCATGATGACCTATACCTTCCGTTAGCCAAAGTCAGCCTCTCATCCATGAAACTGCATTTCTCACGAGGTTTTTTTCATCAATGTAACAAGTAAGTATTGTACAACTTCATAGAAAAATTGATGTCATTCTTTTATTGTAGGTAAAGCACTGAAAGAGAGAATAGCAGGGTGATTTTAAAATATATATCACATTAACTCTGCAAGTATAAATTAGAGATACCCAGGATTAGAGACAGGAAAATAATTTAAAAGATGATGGCAATGTTGAATTTGAGAGAAGAGAAGGTCTACAAGAATCTATTGAGTAGTAAACTGGAATTAATGAGGTTTAGTAGTTGACTTAGCATATTAAGGAGTGACAAAGAAGACAAACTTGCCTGCTTCTCACAGTTCTAGCCATGAGTTTAGTTTAAAAAGAATGAAGAAATGTCTGGTTGAAAAATATCAATTCTGAGTTGTTAATCTATATGTGATTTTCTGAGGTAAAATTAAAATTTCTGGATGAATCCCACAATGCATGTTTGTCTCACTCAAATGGGGAAAAAAGTGGTTTCAGGGGACAAATCTGGGTTCACAAACAGTTGGGCATATATCTGATCCCTTATTCTAGGTAGACACAGAACTTGCCATATTGTGGCCAAGATGAGCTACATATTTCAAAAGCAAAATGATTGAGAACTTCAAAAAGGATAAATTCAGAATGTCAATACAGTCTGTTATTCCCTTGTCATCTCCTTGATTCACTGATGTAGCAGTTCCACTCTATCTATAAGTTGCCTGCAGACATTTATTCAAAGAATACTAGTTGATACATAAACTTAATTCCATTGTCTTATATGTTAGTTAATGTTGCCAATGAAAATGAATGTTTTCTATGAAGGAAAATGGGAGATTACAGCAAATGAAATAACTAACAATATAAATTCTCTTTCCATGTACATGATAATATGTATTGGTATGAACATGAGGGATTATAGTGATTGCTGAAGTGTAAATATTTACCAATATTGAATTTAAATGTCCTCCAGTTATATGTAACTCTTTATCAAAAGAAAATTAATCTTTATTTGCATTTTCATCGTTATTTACCATCAATTTTAAAACCACTGGGGTGAAATGTCTATATAAAACTGGAAATTTTTGCATAGCTTGTTTGAAGTGAAATAATATGGGCTCTTTGTCATTACCTAATTTTCCCTTTGTTTCTCCTTTAGCAGGAAAGATGAAAGGAGATTGAAATGACTAAAGCCAAAGTAATTTATAGGGAAAATGTAGACACCAATATTTGATAATTTGGATTAAAAAGGAGTAATTAACACATTTTCTTTCCAAGTCAAATAAACAACAAGATAGAGACAGTGCTAATTTCTTGAGCATGCTGACATACCAACAGTTTTACCAAGATAAAACAATTACTTCAGCAAAGATGAATGTTCTTCAGTAGACTTCAACAGAGATGAATGCTACCCACTTGTATAATAGCTGGGTCAACACTTGTTTTATTAGGTAGTAAACACATATCATGCTAACCGGCAGTTCACAGCCATTTAATATTCATATAAATGCATCATACACTGATTTCTGTGTTGAACACTTTGTTGTCATTCTCATTAAGGGATTTTAGAAGCAGAACTCATAATTACTTTGTAATTTCATTTCAAAGGATAGAGGGATAATCAAGTGTGTTGCTAAAAAAACAAAAACAAAACAAACAAACAAACAAACAAAAAACCATCAAATGAGGAAGCCACAACAGCTTCTAGTTTTCATAATCTGACCTGGATATGCTGACCACAATTGCAGAATGTTAATTCTCATTTAAAGCTTTATAACATAGTTGTACCATACAACACACTATTTCTCTCTCCACTTTTCAGAAATACTGTCAAGGCAAATATGAACTATATACACCAATGTAACCTTGAATCAGTATGGCTTATATAAAAAAGATGATTAC
The DNA here is from genome assembly GCF_907164565.1 of Psammomys obesus. Taxonomy (NCBI): domain Eukaryota; kingdom Metazoa; phylum Chordata; class Mammalia; order Rodentia; family Muridae; genus Psammomys; species Psammomys obesus. Next base: position 7,703,350 of record NW_026585894.1, on the reverse strand, counting down.
CTAATTCAAACTCATACAAGGTTAACAAATTTAGGCATGCCTACAATAACTGCATACTTGAATGCTAAATTAATGTAGCCATTTCCAAATAAGCTTGAGAATTAGATTTTGAAATGTTTGACAGTGCCTAATGAGCCATCATCATAAGCAATAGAGTGTCAAGAGAGCAAACGAAAAAAAAAAACAGTATTTGAAATGCAATTTTCCTTATTATTTTTAGAGTTTCTACAATATTATTTTATGTATGTATGTACATATGTATGTATGTATGTATTTATTGTATTAATATTGATTTACTTTGTAACTCAGCTGCAGCCCCCTTCCATGTACCCTCCCAAACAAACACTCTCTCTTTTCCTCCCATGCCTCTCTCCCAGTCCACTGAGAGGGGAGTTGTTCCTCCAGTTCTATCTGACCCTAGCCTAACAAATCTCATCAGTACTGGCAGCATTGTCTTCCTTTGAGGCCTGGTATGGCTGCAATCTTCAGAGGGAGCCAGCCACTGAGTTCATGTCAGAGAGCCCTGGTTTCCCTTACTAGGGATCCCACTTGGAGACTTAGCTGCCATGGAATACATCTGTGCAGAGGTTCTCGGTTATCTCCATGCATTTACTTTGGTTGGAGTATCAGTATCAGAAAAGACTCCAGTGCCCAGATTTTGGTTCTGTTGTTCTCCTTGTGGAGCTCCAGTACCCTCCAGGTCTTTCTATCTCCACTTTCTTTCATAAGATTCCCAGCATTCTGAACAAAGTTTGGCTATGAGTCTCAGCATGTACTTCAATACCCTGCTTCGTAGAGTATTTCAGAGGCCCTCTGTGTTAGGCTCCGGACCTGTACCCTGTTTTCTTCTTCTTTCAATGTATATAGCATTTGTATTTCTGAATTAGGATTGAGCATCTTACCCAGGGTCCTCTTTCTTTTTTTTATTTTTAATTTTTTAATAGTCATTACAGGTTATTTACTTTGTATCCCAGCCTTAGCCCCCTCCCTCATTCCCTCTCAATCCCACCTTTCCTGCCATATCTCCTCCCTGCCCCTTTCCAAGTCCACTGCTAGGGGAGGTCCTTCTCCCCTTCCATCTGACAATAGCTTATCATGTATCTTCAGTACTGGCTGCAATGTCCTCCTCTGTGACCTAGCAAGGCTGCTCCTCCCTCAGCTGTGGGGGGAGGTAAAGGACCCAGTCCTTGAGTTCGTGTCAGAAATAGTTCCTGTTCCCCTTCCTAGGGAAACCTACTTGGATACTGAACTACCATGGGAGACATCGAGCAGGGGTTCTAGGTTATATCCATACATGGTCCTTGGATGGAGAAATAGTCTCATAGAGGACCCCCTTGCCCTGATATATTTTGTCCTTGTGCAGCTCCTGTCTTCTCCTGGTCATACTAACTCCCCCTTTTATCATATGATTCCTTGTACTCTACCATAGGTTTGGTTTTGAGTCTCAGCATCTGCTTTGATACACTGCTAGGTAGAGTCTTTCAGAGGCTCTCTGTGGTAGGCTCCTGTCCTGTTCCAAAAATTCTACTTAGAAAAACAAATGGGATAGATATTGGAAGCAGGATTTCGGCTTCTTTGTAAAAATAAAATAAAATAATTAAAAAAGCAAGTATTCATAGGTGTGTGGGTTTGTCTCTGGGTCTTCTATTTGATTCCATTACATGCTGTTTCTATGCCAGTACCATGCAGTTTTTGTTACTGTTGCTCTATAGTACAACTTGAGATCAGGAATGGAGAAACCTCCGGAATATATTTTATTGTACAGGTTTGTTTTAGCAATTCTGTTTTTTGTTTGTTTGTTTGTTTGTTTGTTTGTTTTTCCATGTGAAATTGAGCATTTTTCTTTCAAGTTCTGTAATGAATTGTGTTGATAATTTGATGGGAATTGCTTTGAATCTGTAGATTACTTTTGGGAGTAAGGTCATTTTTACTATGTTAATCTTATAGATCCATGAGCATGGCGAATCTTTCCATTTTGTGACATCTTCTTTGATTTCTTTCTTCAGAGATTTGAAATTTTATTCACACTGGTCTTTCACTTCCTTGGTTAGAATCACACCAAGGTACTTTATGTTATTTGTAGCTATTGTGAAGTGTGTTTTTTCCCTAATTTCTTTCTCAACCATTTTGTCTTCTGTAAACAGGAGGGCTAATGATTTTTTTTTTATTTTAATTTTATATCCAGCCACTTTGCTGAAGGCATTTATCAGCTGAAGAATTTCTCTTATAATTTTTAGGGTCACTCATGTATACTATCATATTGTCTGAGAATATTGATACTTTGACTTTTTCCATTTCATTTGTATCCCCTTGAAGTACTTTAGTTCTCTTATTGCTCAATTTAGGCCTTCAAGTACTATGTTGAAGATATATGGAGAGAGTAGGCAGCTTTGTCTTTTCCCTGTTTTCAGTGGGAATGATTTACATTTCTCTCTCTTTAGTTTGGTCTTGGCTATAGTCTTGCTGTATATTCTTGTTAGTATTTTTAGGTATGTGCCTTTTATCCCTGATAACTCAAGATTTTAAACATTATTGGGTATTGGATTTTGTCAAATGTATTCTCGGCATCTAAGGATATGATAATTTGTTTTCTCCTTTAGTTTGTGTATATGGTGGATTACATGGATGGAATTCCTTATATTAAACCATCCCTGTATGTCTGGGATGAAGCCTATTTGGTCATGGTGGATGATATCTTTTATGTGTTCTTAGATTTAATTTCTGAGTATTTTATTGAGTATTTTTTTACAGCAATTTTAATAAGAGAGATAGGTCTGAAGCTTTCTTTTTCGTTGGGTCCTTGTGTATTTTAGGTATCAAGGTTTCTGTGGCCTCAAAGAAAGAGTCTAGTACTTTTCTTTCTGTTTATAATTTGTGGAAAAGTTTGAAGGGTATTGGAGTTACCTCTTCTTAGAATATCTGGAAAAATTCTGCACTGAACCATTTGGCTCTGACTTTTTTTTTAAACAATGGGTTAACTTTGATGACTGCTTCAACCTGCTTCTACTTTCTTGGGGGATATAGAATCTATTTACCTGATCTTAATTAATTTTGGTAAATGGAATCTATCAATAAAATTGTCCATTTCACTTAGATCTTCAAAGTTAGGGTCATATAGGCTTTTGTAGTAAAACCTACTGGTTTCCCCAGTGTCTGTCATTATGTACCCCTTTCCATTTCTAATTTTACTGGTTGGATAGTTTCTCTCTGTTTTTTAGTTAATTTGGCTAAGGGTTTGTTTATCTTGTTGATTTTCTCAAAGAATCAGCTCTTGATTTCATTGATCTTTGAATTGTTTACTTTTTTTCTAATGTATTGAGTTCAACTCCGAGTTTGATAATTTCTAATCTTCTATTCTTGCATATATCTGCTTCTTTGTTCTCTAGGTCTTTTAGGTATGCCTTTAAGTTCTTTGTGTGAAATATTTCAAACTTCTTTGTAAAGGCACTTAGTGCTATGAACTTTTCTCTTAGCACAGCTTTCATTGTGTCCCATAAGTTTGGCTAAGTTTTGCCTTCATTTCCATTGAATTTTAGGAATTCTCTAATATCTTTTTTCATTTCTTCCCTGATAAGGCTGTCATTGAGTAGAAAGTTGTTGAGTTACCATGTGTATGTAGGCTTTTTGTTAGTTCTGTTTTTGAGGTCTAGGCTTAGGTCATGGTGGTCTGATAGGATTCAGATGATTATTATGATCTTTTTGTATCTGTTGATGCTTGATTTGTGGCTGACTTTATGTTTAGTTTTTGAGAAGGTTCTTTGAGGTGTTGAAAAAATGTATACTCTTTTGAGTTTGGGTGAAAAGTTCTGTAGACATTTGTTTGGTCCATTTTATTTAGGACCTTTGTAAATGTCATTATTTTCCTATTTAGTTTCTGAGTACGTTATCAGCCTCTTAGTGAGAGTGGAGTGTTGAAGTCTCCCACTATTAAACAGTTGGGATTGATGTATGATTTAAGTTTTAATATTTTTTCATTTACAAATATAAGTGTTCTTGTATTTGCGGCATAGATATTCAGGACTGTGATCTCCCCCTGGTGGATTTTACCTTTGATTACAATGAAGTATCCATCTCATTTTTTTTTTATAAATTTTAGTTGAAAGTCAATTTTATTATATATTAAGATGGTTATTACAGCTTGTTTTCTGGTTCTATTTGGTTGAAAAGTCTTTTTCCAACCCTTTATTCTGAGGTTGTGTTTATATTTGTTGCAGAAATCTGTTTCTTGAGTGCAGTAGATTGTTGGATCCTGTTTCTGTCACCATTTTGTTAGTCTATGTCTTTTTACTGGAGAGGTAAGTATGGTGATGTTGATAGATGATAGTGACCAATGAATGAATTTCCTATTGTGGAGTTTGTGGTGATAGTCTGTGTATTTTCTTTTAATGTTTTGTTGTGAGTTGTTTATATACTGTGTTTTCATAGGTGTAGTTGATTTTGTTAGATTGGATTTTTCTTTCCATATCTTCTGTAGTGCTGGGTTGCTGTGTAGATATTATTTCAATTTAGTTTGGTTCAAAATATTCAGTAGGAATAATTTGTTTTCTCCATATATGTTGAATGAAAGCTTTTCTGAGTATAGTAGTCTGGGTTAGCATCTGTGGTGTCTTAGAGTCTGCATGATATCTTCCCAGGTCCTTCTGGCTTTCATAGTTTCTGTCGAGAAGTATGGTGTGATTCTGATAGGTTTACCTTTATATGTTACTTGGACTTTTTCCCTTGCTGCTTTTAACATCTTCCTTTGTTCTGTAGATTTACTGTTTTTACTATTGTGTGACATGAGGAATTTCTTTTCTCATCTAGTCTATTTGTTGTTCTGTAGGCCCCTTGTGTGTTTAAACATATCTCTTTCTTTAAGTTGGGAATTTTTTCTTCTATGATTTGCTTGAAAATATTTTTTGGACCTTGGAGCCTGGCATCTTCTATTTCACCTATTCTTATTATTCTTTGGTTTTGTCTTTTCATGATGTTCTTGAGGTCTCGGATATTACCTGTCAGGGCTTTTTCTGATTTTATGTCTTTTTTTTAAACACCACTTAAATTTATTTGTCTAGAGAAATATGGTTTTATTCAAATATAAAGTTGCAATTGAATTTTAAAACATTTACCAATAAAATTGTCATTGTTCTTTTCTTCTGTTATTCTCTTTCATTACCTGACAACGAAGATTAAAAACTTTGTTTCCCTAGTCTGTGTTTTGCATTTGTAATACATGTATGTTTGTTTACAGTGTGCAGTATAGCCTAGCATGGTGGCACATGGCTTTAATCCCAGCACTTGGGGAGGCAGAGGCAGGCAGAGCTCTGTGAATTCAAAGCCAGCCTGATCTGCAAAGTGAGTTCAGCATAGCCAAGGGTCTACAGAGAAACCCTTTCTCAGAAAATCAAACCAATATAAACCAAACCACCACCACCATCAAAACCAGTGTTTATTTCTGTGTTTTTAAAATATATGCCAATAATAAAACATTGTAAGCCCGATTGCAAATACTGATGGTTCACTAAAATAATTTGGAGGTATGGAAATTTGTAGTAATCTATTTCAATGTTTCAAACTGCTATGACTCATCTCAGTTCAGGAAGAAACAATATGTCAGTTTCAAAGGGCCTTTGGGCAGGGCAGTGTCAGCAGAAGTAATGGCAGTCTCAGTCAGAAGTCAGGTTCACAAAGATCAATAGGTCACTAGCAGTCATCTTCAGCCCTCTGCATAGTTGAGTCTTCCTTTATCATCCCTTACTACCTCTCCACCCAAGTCAAGTGCACAGCTATGAAGGACCAAGACCAAACAGACCACCTTACTTAAAAGAAGCTTGCCACAATCAGGCACCAATACTCACCTGTTACAATTCAAAAGTCACTAGGATATATTTTCAAGTATTTACAATTTCCATATTTCTCTTATAATGTGAGTTATATCTGCTATTCTTAGTTAAATTTGTGTCTTTTTTAAGATATGTTTTCATTTCTTCAACTGTGTCTTCCTCACCTGAGATTCTTTCTTCCATATCTTGAATTCTGTTGGTGATACTTACCTCTGTGGTTTCTGATCACTTTGCTAGGTTTTCCATCTCTAGTTTCTCTTTTTTTTTCTTTATTGATTCTAATTTCATTTTCATTTCTTCAGTGATTTTATTCATTCCCTTCTGTTTGAAAATTGATTACTATATTTCCATAATGGTATCTATCTTTTGTTAGTTTCCTCTCTATTTGCCTCTATATGTGTTTCAATATTTTCCTTTACATTTGCCTCAGTTTGTTTATCTGTATTTGTCTCTATTGAGACCTTTGTTCATTTCCTCTTTATGGGCCTTTAACAACTGGATAAGCATAGTTTTGAGATCATTTTCCTATGTTTCTGGTGAATTAAAATATTCACTGATTTGAGGGTTGCTGGTGAAGCCATAATGTTCTGATTTTTGTTGGATGTGTTCTTATACCAATTTCTAGACATCTGCTGATCCGTAACATTTGCTGTGTGTTCCTGGAAGCCTGTGCTGCAGACTGGGTCCCTCTGTCTATGTCTGAAGTCTTCTCATGAAGAAGAAAGAGTTCCACTGGTTTGAGAGTAGATGTTGGTGTTTTTGCTGTCACTGAGGGAGGAAAGGTCATAGGTGCATGTCCTCAAGCACAGGAGTATGACTGGAAGTGTGCCTTGCATGACTTGGTACTAGAACATGTAGATCCTGGAAAGGTGGTGTATAAGCATAGATGGAGGTGCTGGATCAGTTAGCAGTCACAGTACACATGCACAGGTGCCCTGAATGACTCAGTGGCTCATAGGCCTGTCATAAGGTCCTCCAGGCTAGGTTGCTGTGTAGATATTGTCACAGTTTAGTTTTGCCATGGAATATTTTGTTTTGTCCATCTATGCTGATTGAAAAGCTTTGCTGCATATAGTAGTCTGGGTTGGCATCTGTGTTCCCTTAGAGTCTGCATGACACCTGTCCAGGCTCTTTTGGCTTTCATAGTTTTTGTTGATAAGTCTGGTGTGACTCTGATAGGTCTAACTTTATGTTACTTGGACTTTTTCCCTTGCTGCTTTTAATACATTTTCTTGGTTCTGTAGATTTATATATTTTATTTATATATTTATATATTTAAATTTATATTTATAGGTTTATATATTTTGACTATTATGTGACATGAGGAGTTTCTTTCCTGGTCTAGTCTATTTGGTGTTCTGTAGGCCTCTTGTATGTTAATGGACATCTCTTGCTTTAAGTTGGGAAATTTTTCTTCTATGATTTCTTGAAAATATTTTCTGGACCTTGGAGCCTGGAATCTTCTTTTTGGTCTATTCCTATTTTTCTCAGATTTCTTCTTTTTATGGTGTCCATGATTTGTTGGATATTTTGTGTTTGAAACTCTCTAATTTTACTTTTTCTTTGAGAGATGTATCAATTTCTGCAAGTGTGTCCTCAGCGCCTGAGATTCTCTTTTCTACCTGTTATATTCTGTTGGAGATGCTTACCTTTGTGTTTCATGATCTTTTCTCTAAAGTTTCTAACTCCAGGGTTTTCTCTGTTTGTGTTTACTGATTCTAATTCTGTGTTCATGTCTTTCACTATTACTTTCATCTGTATGAATGTGGTTTCCTGTCTTTCTATGATGAGATCTATTTTTTTTGTTCATTTCCTCTCTAAATGCTGTTATGTGTGCTTCTATTTGTGCTTCTATTTATTTGGCTGTATTTGCCTGTATTACTTTGAGAGCTTTGTTTGTAATCTCTTTCTGTGCCTCTAATATCTGGATAAGACTAGAACTGAGATCATTTTCCTGTGTTTCTGATTAATTAGCATGTCCATTGATGTTTGGGGTTGCTAGTGAAGACATGATGTCCTGATTTATATTGGATGTGTTCTTATGTCAGCCTCTGGCCATCTGCTTATCCATAACTTTCCCTGTTTGTTCCTGGAGTCTGTACTTCAGACTGTGTCTGTCTTTCTCTGGTGTCTGGAGTAGTCTTCAGGAAGATGAGAGAGGTCCACAGGTTTGAGAGTGGATTTTGGAGTTTCAGCTCTAGCTAAGGGACGAAGGTCACAGGCTCAGTTTCACAAATGCAGGAGAAAGAGTGTGAGTGTGTGTATGGAATTGTGCCTTGAAGGACAGGATGCTAGAGTGTGTAAATGTCTGGAATATGGGGCTTAAGTGCAGTAGGATTTGCAGGTGCTGGCCCTTTTCGCAGGAGCAATGAGGATGTTCAGGTGCCCTGAATACCTCAGTGGCCCTCAGGCCTATTGTACTGTCTTCCTGGTATTCAGATCTCTCTGGCCTCCAGGTATTGTTTGCCAGCACTCCACTGGTAGACGCACAGAACAGGGGCTTCCATATTGAGAAGGCTGTTCCAAGAATTCTTGTGTTGCCCACAGTGGATATGTTTGTGGGATGAATCAGATGTCTTGCTGCTAGAGTAGAGGGACCTGGATTTAGGGTTCTGTAAGCACTCACATGAAGGAAAACTCACTTATTAGCAGGCCTAATTGGAAAGCACATGGTTTCCCCCATTCTCTACTCTCAGATAAGCGCCTGCAAGGGCAAATAAGCGTGTTTAAGATCTGTCAGCTCAGTGGTGTCCACTGTTTGTCTGCTGGGCAAGCAGACCCATATTTGGGGTAGCCCATTCTGTTGTCTCAGTCAGGGAGCATGGAGGCTCCTGTTATGGCTAGCTACCACCCTGGCACCACTGCCACAGACCTGGGAAGCTGGTACAGCTACTGCTAGGAGGGCCTGGGAAGCTTGTACAGCCACCAGCATACCTTGTAGGCACATACAGTGGCCTACCAGGGCCACTGAGAAACTGGGAGACATGCTTCTGCTGGCTCAGTTACAGAGCAGGGACATCCCTGATTGGAGCAGTTGGCACTGCAGACCACCTCCTCTGAGGAGGAAAGCCTGTCAAGGGGAAGTACAGGGGGTTGGTGAATATTCTCCACTCTCAGTCCTTGGAGACATACATGGGTGACCCGGATTCAATGGTTTTAGCACATGGGTTGTCCGTTCTCACCCAGGAAGCCTCAATTTCGATGTTCTGGCTTCAGCTGCCTTTCCACTTACCCATTTCATGGTTTCAGATTTTGTGCACCTCAAATATGGTGCACACTGGTCACTGCCATCTTGAACCCCAAGGTTCTAAGAGACCACAGATGCCAACCCAGACTACTATACCCAGCAAAACTTACAATCAACATAGATGGAGAAAACAAAATATTCCAATACAAAACTAAACATAAACAATATGTAAACTGTAAACCAGCCCTACAGAAAATACTAGAAGGGAAACAACAATCTAACAAAAACAACTACACCCAAGAAAACACAATATAGATAACAGCACAACAGAAAATTAAAAAAAAAAAAGAATTAAAACAGAGTAACACTACCAACTCCACAATAAAAGGAACTAACATTCATTGGTCTCAATCATCTATCAACATCAATAGAATCAACTCTCCAATAAAAAGACACAGACTAAAACAATGGTTGCAGAAACAGGGTTGAACATTCTGCTGCATCCAAGAAAAAAACCTCTGCAATAAAGATAAACACTCTCTCAGAGTATTGGACTGGAAAATATTTTCAAGCAAATGGTCCAGAAAACAACCTGGGGTAGCTAAGTTAATGTCTAATAAAATAGACTTTCAATCCAAATTAATCAAAAAAGATGAAGAGGGGAAATTCACTGTCATCAAAGGAAAAATCCGGCAAGAAGACATCACTATTCTGAACATCTATGCCCCAAATACAAGAGTACTTGTAGTTGTAAAAGAAACATTATTAAAGGTTAAGTCACACATTGATTTCAAAACATTAATAGTAGGAGGCTTTAACACTCCACTCTCACCACAAGACAGATCATCTAGACAGAAGCTTAAATAGGGAAATAATGACACTTACAGAGGTATTAAATCAAATGGACTTAATAAATGTATACAAAACTTTTCACCCAAACCCAAAAGAGTACACCTTCTTTTCAGCACCTCTTGGAACCTTCTCAAAAACTGACTATATAGTATATCACAAAGCAAGCCTCAACAGATACAAGAACAAACTAATCCTTTGTATCCTATCAGACAACTATGGCCTAAAACTAGATATCAACAACAGAGATAACAAAAAGCCTACATACACATAGAATTTAAACAAAACTTTATTCAATGACAGCTTGGTCAGGAAATAAATGAAAAAAAAAAGATATTAGAGACCTCCTAAACTTCAATGAAAATAAAGGCAAACTTACCCAAACTTATGGGACACAATGACAGCAGTGCTAAGAGTAAAGTTCATAGCACTAAGTGCCTCTAGAAAGAAGTTGGAGACATCTCATACAAGCAACTTAATAGCACATGTAATGCCCTAGGAAAGAATAAAAGTAGCAGACACACCAAAGAGGGGTAGACAATTGGAAAAAAAAATCACACTCAGACCTGAAATTAATGATGTAGAAACAACAACAATATAAAGAATCAATGAGACCAAGAGCTGGTTCTTTGAGAAAATCAACAAGATAGACACAAATTTAACCAAACTAACTAAAAGGCAGAGAGAAAATATCCAAATCAGCAAAATCAGAAGTGAAACAGAAGATGTAACAACAGATTGAGGGAATCCAAACAACCATTAGCTTTTACTACAAAAGTCTATATGCCAAAAAATTAGAAAATCTAAGTGAAATAGACAATTTCCTGGATAGATTCCATTTACCAAAATTAAATCAAGATCAGGTAAATAGATTGAATAGTAATATATCCCCCAAAGAAATAAAAGTGGTCATCATTCTTCCAAAAAAAGCTCACAGCTAGATAGTTTCAATGCAAAATTCTACCAGACCTTCAAAAAAGAGCTAACACAAATACTCTTCAAACTATTCTACAAAATAGGAACAGAAAGAACATTACAAAACTCATTATATGAGGCCACAGCCATCTTGATATTCAAACTATACAAAGAGCCAACAAAAAGAGAAGATACGACCTATCTCTCTTATGAATGTTGTTGCAAAAACACTCAATAAAATACTTGTAAAATGAATCCAAGAACACATTAAAAATATCATCCATCACGATGAAGTAGGCTTCATCCACGGCATGCAGGAGTAGTTCAGTATATGGAAATATGTCAATGTAACCCACCATATAAACACACTGAAGGAGGAAAACCACATTATCATCTCCTTAGATGTCAAAAAAGCATTTGACAAAATCCATCTCCCATTCATGTTTAAAGTCTTTGAGAGATCATGAATAAAAGGCACATACTTAAACATATTAAAAGCAATATAAAGCAAGCCTATAGCCAATATCAAACTCAATGGAGAGAAACTCAAACCAATCCCACTGAAATCAGAGACAAGGCAAAGCTGCCCACTCTCTCCATATCTGTTCAACATAGTACTTGAAGTCTGAGCTAGAGCAATAAGACAACTAAAGTAGATCAAGGGATACAAATAGGAAAGAAAGAAGTCAAAGTATTACTGTTTCCAGGTGATTTGATAGTATACATGAGTGACCCCAAAAATTCTACCAGAGAACTGATAAACACCTTAAAGAAAGTGGCTGGATTCAAAATTAACTCAAAAAAAATCAGTAGCCCTCTTGTATATGAAAGACAAAAAAAAACTGAGAAAGAAATTAGAGAAACTTCACCCTTCACAATATCGACAAATAACATAAAGCATGTTGGTATGACTCTAACCAAGCAAGTGAAAGACCTCTTAAAAAAAAAAAAACTTACAAGTCTCTGAAGACAGAAATTAAAGAATATATCAGAAGATGGAAAGATTTCACATGCTCATGGATCTATTGTATTAACATAGTGAAAATTGCCATCCTGCCAAAAGCAATCTACGGATTCAATGCAATTCCCATCAAAATACCAACATAATTCCTTACAGACCTTGAAAGAACAATTCTCAACTTTATGTGGAAAAACAAAATACCCAGAATTGCCAAAATGATTCTGTACAACAACAGATCATCTGGAGGTATGTCCATCCCTGATCTCAAGCTGTGCTACAGAGCAATAGTAATAAAAACAGCATGTACTGGCATAGAAACAGAATTGTGTATCAATGGAATCGAAGACCCAGAAATAATCCCACACAACTATGGATACTTGATTTGTGACAAAGAGGGCAAAACCTTTCAATGGAAAAAAAAGACAGTATCTTCAACAAATGGTGCTGGTTTAACTGGATGTCAACAAGTAGAATAATTCAAATAGATCCATAATCATCACCTTGCACAAAACTAAAATCATGTGGATCAAAGACATCACATAAAACCAGACATACTAAATCTGTTGGAAGAAAAAACATGGAACAACCTTGAACTCAGATAACAGGAGACAATTTCTTAAATTGAATACCAATAGCACAGGCTATGAGATCAACAATCAACAAGTGGGTCTTCAGGAAACGGGGAAAGCTTCCATAAAGCTAAAGACACTGTCATTAGAACAAAACTACAGTTACAGACAGGGAAAGGATCTTTACCAAAACTATATCAGAAGGCTAATATCCAGAATATATAAAGAACTCAAGAAGTCAAAAAGCAAAAAATTAAGTAATTCAATTAAAAAATGTGGTACAGAGCTAAACAGAGAATTCTCAATAGAGGAATATCAAATGGCAGAGAATCACTTAAAGAAATATTTGTTCAGCATCCTTAATCAACAGAGGAATGCAAATCAAAATGTCCCTGAGATTTCACCTTACACCCATCAGAATGGCTAACATTAAAAACTTAGTTGACAACCCATGCTGGAGAGGATGTGGAAAAGAGGGAACCCTTTTCCATTGCTGGTGGAAATGAAAACTTGTACAACCACTTTGGAAATCAATCTGGCACTTTCTCAGACAATTAGGAATGGTGCTTCCTCAAGATCCAGCTATACCACTCCTGGGCATATATCCAAAATACACTCAAATACATATCAAGGACATTTGTTCAACCATGTTTGTAGATTCTTTATTTGTAATAGGCAGAATCTGTATACAACCCAGATGTCCCTCACCAGAGTAGTGGATACAGATATTGTGGTACATTTACACAATGGAATACTACTCAGCAATTAAAAACAAGGAAATCATGTTCTTTGCAGGCAAATGGTGGGATCTAGAAAGGATCATCCTGAGTGAGGTATCCCAGAAGCAGAAAGACACACAGGGTATATATTCACAAATAAGTGGATAAAAGACATGTAATATAGGATAAAGAGACTAAAATGTGTTCACCTTAAAAAGTTAAGCAAGAAGGATAACTCAGGGTAAGATGATCAATCCTCACTCACAAAAGCAAATAGGACAGACCTTAGAAGAGGGAAAAACAGGGAACAGGACAGGAGCCTACCACAGAGGGCCTCTGAAAAAATCTATACCCAGCATCAAAGCAGATGACGAGGCTCATAGCCAAACTCTGGGCAGAGTGCAGGGCATTTTATGGAAGAAGGGGAGATAGAAAGATCTGCAGGTGAGAGGAATTCCACAAAGAGACCACAGATCCATGAAGTCTGGGCCCAGGGGTCGTTTTGTGACTGATATTCCAACCAATCACCATACATGGAGATAACCTAGAACCCCTGCACCAATGTAGCCCGTGGCAGCTCATTCTCCAAGTGGGTTCCCTAGTAAGGGGAAAAGGGATTGTTTCTGACATGAATTCAGTGGTTGGTTATTTGAGCACCTCCCCCTGTGGGGGCAGCAGCCTTACCAGGCCATAGAGAAAGACAATTCAGTCAGTCCTGATGAGACCAGATAGGCTAGGGTCAGAGGAAATGTATGGAGGACCTTCTCTATCAGTGGACTTGGATAGGGGCATTGGACGAAATGAGGTAAGGAGAGTGGGATTAGGAGGGAATGAGGGAGGAGGTTACAGCTGGGTTACAAATTGAATAAAATATAAGTAATTTTAAAAAATATTAAAAAACAAAAATATAAATAATAACAAAACAAAAAGATATTCCAGGCACTCAGATTGTTTGGGTTACAGCATCTTGTCTCCAGGAATTATTTGGCTGGGCTCCATTGGGAGACCTACAGAGCAGGGGCTTCATTGTAGAGAAAGCTGCCCCAGTGACCATTATGTTGCTCACAGTGGGTGTGTGGGAAGAGGGTTGGGATATCTGGCTACTAACAAACAGGGAGCCTGGATTTGAGCCTTTGCAAGCACTCACTTGAAGGTGTACTCACTTGCTAGCTTGCAGACCTATGTAAAAAGCACAGGGGTCCTTAGATCTCTAGAGTCAGATTTGAGCCTGCAAGGCAAATGAAAATGTAGATGAGTCAGTGGTGTCTGTTGTTTGGCTGCTGGGCAGGGAGGTCCATACTTGAGCCTGCCATGCCAAGCTCTCATTCAGCAAACTGAGAGGCCCATACCTCTGCTGTCTCAGTAACCAAGCAGGGAGGCTCTGGCTTGGGGCAGTGGCTGTTGCCTTTCACAGCAGCAAAGCAGAGAGACCAGTGCTTGGGTCAAGTGAAAGTGCAGGGAGTTAAATGATCTCCACTCTCAGACCACAGAGGTGTCCATGGGTGACCTGGATCCAAACTGTCTCAGCTCAAGGGTTGTCCCCTCTAACCCAGGAAGCCTCAATGTTGATGTTCTGGCTTCAGCTGCCCCTTACCTCACCAGTTTAGGAGTTCAGGATCCTCTGCCTCTCAGATACGGTACACATGGGTCCAGCCATATTGGAGCCCCTCTCACAATATTATTTTCTTAATGCAAATAGCATGTGAATAATGACTTCTTTCTAGTTTAGATCAGGAACTAATGAAGTGTGTTTTAAAAAGAACAAAACTAAAAAAAAAAAGAAGAAAAAAAATGAAGGTATATTTTAACACATTCTTTGATACAAAACTTAGTTAGGACTTCATATTTTACCTTCCACAGTCCTGATCATCTAGCTCTGTGATCTTACTGTTTGACACATTAGTTCTGGAAGTTTCCCTTTAAAAATGAAGTTTCCATTTAAAAACGCATTTAAAAATGCGTTTTTAGGAAAGCTATGACTGTTATGAAAAAATTCACTTATAGTTTCAATCTTAATAGGATTATGAAAATAATCCATATCAACCTTTGCAGTAAGATCTAAAGACAAAGTTCAGTCTATACATGGTTGTTTCAGTTAGAGTTAGTGCTTCTATGCATGGGAAATACTTCTGGTTTCAGCTATTATGGAGTGGGTAAGTTGCATGCTTGCTGCAAGGACTATTTCAGGGATTCCCAAGGAAATGGGAAATAGAGCTTGCTTCAGCACAGCCTAGATCAGAACAGTAGGCTCACCACAGCTAGGCAAGCGTGCACTCTCCATTTCATTGAGTTGATTCTGTGACTTTTCTTCCTTTTAATACTTGTTTCCTGAAGTGGCAACTTTACTTTCTGTGACTGCCTATCATGCCTATCAGGCTTGATAATTTGGTTTGTTTCACTTAAGTAATTTCTTTCTTTGTCGAAACCATCAGTCTAAAATTTTACGGGAGAGCAGGGCACCAACATTCATAAAGCAAGGACTGGTGGCATCAGATTTCTAGATTCTACTGCTCAGCCCTTGCTTATCAAACATTTGGATCTGTCTTCTCCAGGACTGTGACAGAACATTCATTTTCAATGCCATGTGTTTTTTTTTGTTTGTTTGTTTGTTTTGTTTTTTTTGTTTGTTTGTTTGTTTTTGTCCTAAATTATATGGTCCTTCCCATAACTTTGAAAATAATCATCTGACATGTTGTTCTCTTTTTCCTTAGATGCCTGTAAACATCTGCTTTGGCTTAAATCTCACAATGCACTGGTGCGTAGTGCTATTCTAAGTCACCATTGCTTTGGCTAAGTAAAATCCCAAAAGTAAACAAAATGCCTTTTCTGTCTTAATTAATTTTGAATCCAACAAGAATTTATTTTGTGCAAGCATGTCAATCAATTAAAAAGGCAAATATCAAACAACAACAAAACATCAGAAAATAGAGCAGGACAAGAGAATGTCATCTGAAACTTCTCTCCTTGCTATAAATTCAGAAACTGAGGCCCAGTGAAGGTAAATTTTCAATTGTTTCTTAGGGCTTAACAGAGCTAAATATAAACTATTTTATCCAGAAATGCAAAAAAATATATATATTTTATTCTGCATACACTATTTATATTTATATATACTCAACAATAAAGCACAAGGACACAATAGTGGTTGGAGGAATATATACACGGGAAATAAAATATAGCAAAAGAAATCAAATCTATATGATGAGAATATTTTATTCACTGTAAATCTCTATCCAATATCATATTTGAAGCATTGGTAAAATAGTAAATATTTAACATTTCAATGTACCTATAAAACTGGTAAAATATGAGAAGATGGCTCAAAATAAGTCAGAATACTTCTTATACTACTGAGAAATTTTAAGGTCTGCAATAGCAAAAAGATCATCCAGTGAATGATCATCCAGTAGACCCCTTAGTGCTTTCCTTACTTAAGGAGCCTCCCATCAAAGAACTACAAATGAAAAAGCCAAAGTACTCCACTTCATCATTAAGGTGGATCTTGCTGAATTTGAGCCAAAAAACATAATGCATTCAGTGATGGGTATTTTTAGCTTGTGATCGCTAAGACATATATACCAGGATACGTATAAATGTAATGTAACATAAACTCATTTTGAATTAAATTTTATTTTTTCTAGTAATTACAGTTTATTCACGTTGTATCCCAGCTTTAGGCCCCTCCCTCTTTCCCTCCCAATCCCATTCTCCCTCCCTCATCTCTTTCCATGACCTTCTCCAAGTCCACTGATAGGGGAGGTCCTCCCCTTCCATCTGACCATAGGCTATCAGGTCTCATCATGACTGACTGCATTGTCCTCCTCTGTGGCCTGGCCAGGCTGTTCCCCCCTCAGAGGGGGGGTGATCAAAGAGCAGGCAAATCAGTTCTAGTCAGAGACAGTCCCTGTTCCCCTTACTAGGGTACCCACTTGGATACTGAGCTGCCATGGGCTACATCTTGGCAGGGGTTCTAGGTTATATCCATGAATGGTCCTTGGTTAGAATATCAGTCTCAGAAAAGACCCTTGTGCCCAGATACTTTGGTTTTCTTGCTCTCCATGTGGAGCTCCTGTCCTCTCTAGTTCTTACTATCTTTCCCTTCTTTCCTAAGATTCCCTGCATTGTTTTGCCCAAAGTTTGTTTATGAGTCTCAGCATCTGCTTTGATACACTGCTGGATAGAGTCTTTCAGAGGCCATATGTGATAGGCTCCTGTCCTATTTTCTTTTTTCTCCTTCTTCCAATGTCCATCTCGTTTGTTCCAAAAACGTATTTTAAACATTTTTTATTTGTTTGTTTTTGCATTTTGGTTTAGTTTGCTTGAAACTCAATTGTTTAGTTTTGGAGCATAAGTCTTGTAGATGACATCACATCCCAGTTTCAAAAGTTTGGCTTTCCCTGGCAAACTTAGCTGAATCTTTGGATAATCTAGTTGCTTGAGTTATGGGGATTATTTGAATTCTTGAGAGGTAAGAGAAGAGATGAGTTACAAATATTTAATAAGATCTTTAATTCAGAGCACATTTGAGAGCCTGTTTGTTTGCAGATTTAGTTATTTTTGCAATTGAAAACAGAAGGCAATCAGTGACAGTTATTATTTATGACTAACCTAAGTTAATTTTCAAAGGTATTTTAGACTGGGTATGAATATGTCACTAGATATTGCGTAATGGACTACTCATTACGATGATGAATTTATCATTAGATGGAAAATTCAATCAATACCATTTTTCTCTTCACAGTAATAACTTATTTTAAGCAGAATCATGAGTGTATAAAGATGCTATAGCTGTCTATCCATCCTTGTTCTCAGAGCAACACTACTGGATACAGTAGTGCTAGTTAGTATGGCTAAGCTGCCATAAGCTGGCCAAGGCTAGACAGCTCACAGCTGTCATGTATGGAGCCAAAGTACAGTGGCCACAAAGTCTCAGGAGAGCCTCCAGGGGTTCCTTTCAGAGGAAAGGGTTTCAAATGGTTCATAAGAACACACAAGGTCAGGATCTAAAATATCATCTATAGTACAGAGTCAAAGGTTTCATATTGCTGGAGAAGATTAAAGCCAGAGACAATAAGTCATAACTGGCAGAGGAAGATGCCCAGCACAAATCCTGGAGATAAGGCTTATGGCAGTAGCTTAGGTGACCTGGTGGAAGAGCCCAGGGTGTGGAAAATACAGCCTGCTCACGAATCTAAATTGATACATATAAAAAAAGCCCTCTAGGATCTAGTTGTGTAGTACACTGACACCTACAAAAAGTCTTCAAGTAATGTTCAAAATTGATAATTTTAAAGGTGTCTTGGTTCAGTATCTGCCTCTTATGTATGTCTTTGTGAAAATTACCAAGTTTTTTTCTTTTCCTGCCTTTTTCAGTAATTCATGAGAGAGGGTCTATTTTGCTAATATACTATGACCAGATATAGACATGATGAGTATATATATATATATATTTTTTTTTAAATGGTTTTTATTTTTAAGTCAGTCTATTATTGTTTGCAGATGATATACTATATTTGTCTCATTCCATCATAGAAAATGACAATGCAATGATGAATAAAAACAGAAACGATGAAAAGTGTCCAGAAGTGATACAGCTCAGTACTTCTGAGAATCCTGATCATCATGAGTGACTTTGAAGAGACAGGTTTTATTAGATAAAGACTTGAAATTACAAAAAGGTAATTTTGATGACATGATCAGTGTTGTGTTTTCAAGAAATGACCTCAGTTACTCTGTATAAGAGGTGATAGTAAGATGGAATTACCAGACATGGTAATTATGGAAAAGAGATAATGTTTTAAGCAATTATTTTTGACTAGTAAGAAATTCAAGTTGTGTTACAATTATAAAAAGGAATACTACTCATCTATTAAAAACATGGAAATAATGAAATTTGCAGACAAATGGATGGAACTAGAAAAAATAATCCTGAGTGAGCTATCCCAGAAGCAGAGAGACATGCATGGTCTCTACTTATAAATGGATATTAGCCATATTACATAGGATAAACCTACTAAGTTATACAGACCTTAAGAAGCTAAATATCAAAGAGAACCCTAGGGAAGATGCTTAATTATCATTCAGAAGGGAAAACAGGATAGAAGAGAGGGAACAGAATGAGAGCCTACCACAGATGTCCTCTAAAAGACTCCAACTAACAGGGGATTGAAGCAGATGCAGAGACTCAAAGCAAAACGTTGGGCACAGAGCAGGAATCTCATGGAATAAGGAGGCCATAAAACAACGTGGAGGGACAGGAGCCATACAAGGAGACCAACAAAGTAAAAAAAAAAAAAAAAAAAAAAAAAAAAAAAAAAGGTAGGGCCCAGGGGGACTGCAGATACTGATGAATTATGGAAACGACCTACACCCACTGCTCAGATGTAGGCCATAGACAGCTCAGTCTCCTTGTCAATCGCCTAGTAAGAGGAGACTAGACAATCTCTGAGATGAACTCTGTTGACTGTTCCTAGATCACTTCTCCCCAATGGGGCTACCTATCTAGCCCACAGAGGAAGAGGATCCAGATAATTCTGATTGGCTAGGACCTTATTGGCTAGGGTTAGACAGGGAAGGAGGAATTCCCCTATCAGTGGCCTAGGGAAGACAGATAAGGGAGGAAGAGAAAGAGAGGGTGGGACCAGGAGGACTTGAAGAGGGTGTTACAACTGGGAAACAAAGTGAATAAATTGTAAATAATAGTAATAATAATACTGATAATGATGAAAAAAGAAATTATTGAAAAGTCACAAAAACTCTTTACATTTAATAAGACTTTTTTTCTGGCTTTTTTGAGTCCCTGGATCACCAGCCCATACTGGGGGCTCCTTTGCATCCCTGTGGAAATAAGTATGGATATAAATACAATTAAATTGGTTTGCCCAATATTACTATCTTTGGTATATGACCACACTCTTGGATTTATCATAAAAAGTTGCCTCAACCACATTTGTCTTGAGCTAGTCTTAAAAGAATAGACCTTATTACTGTTTTTCTTCCATAATCTTCCATCCATTAACCCCCTAACAGACTCATTGATTAGAAATTCTCACTTATTGTTTTTGGAATTTAGGATTGAGTTCATTCTCTCTTATCAAGTGCACAACATAATTTCTCTAATCTTTATACCAATTATAATGCTTCTTATTTTTTACTAAAGTCTAGCTTGTAATTCATAAAATTATCATTAAATGTATCATCTCTCAAAGACAACATACATAAAATTATATATATTGACATGAGAGTTAAATTATTTTCCTTAAGGGTTCTTCTGTCATAC
Organism: Psammomys obesus; assembly: GCF_907164565.1. Taxonomy (NCBI): domain Eukaryota; kingdom Metazoa; phylum Chordata; class Mammalia; order Rodentia; family Muridae; genus Psammomys; species Psammomys obesus. The sequence goes on along the minus strand of NW_026585894.1, from coordinate 7,683,049 downwards.
AGAGACAGCATCTCAATAATAATAACTTCACTACACCTTATAGGCTAGTCAGAATACATATAGTCATATAACTTTCCAGACTTTCTGCTTCCAAAAAATACTCTTATATTTTGAAAATATTCAGTGTGGATATTCTATGCTGGTAAAATGATAAATACCATAAATGATATGTAAAAAGATATAGTAGGTCCTTTAATTGATGTCATGTTCAAAGATTTTGGCTGAAATACAGAAAGACTTAAGTTCCCCTTCATTGACCACTATGGTTCAGCTATCCATGGCTATGTCTCATTTACTGTTAATTTTATTTCAGAACTCACAATGCAGAGAATGAAAAACCTGAGGAATACCTGAAGTGACATAACATATTTTAACATAGAAATACTCCATTTTAATAATCTGGAGATGAGAGAGGCTTCAGGAAACAAGCAGTGACATTGGAGTCAGCAAAGCTAAGTTTACATGTTGGTTATTTCACATAGTAGATGCACAGCTTGGAAGCACATTATTTCTGGAGACAATATATTACATAAACACATGCATATATGCTCCATTTGGGAAATATATAATAAACCTAAAATCAATATAGAAATGTTTCAGCCATAGATTGTTGTAAGGATGAAACTAGCTAGGAAAACATTTTCCTCCATAGATTAGTGCATCTCTCAGCCTTCACTAGAAAAAGTTCTTAGTGAAGTAGGTAGTGATTAACACAGATACTCATGACTCTTCACAGTGCTGAGAATAAGGACTATGAGTGTTCAGATCTAGTTGGGACAATCAACCCTTTCTTCAAAGTTTCAGGGAACATCAATAAAGAAGGGGTAGAAAGTATCTAAAAGCTTGAGAACAGGGAGTAAGTCTGTAAAATGCTGTCCTCTGAACATGACACAATAGTCATACATGTAAACTCAAAATAGCTGTGATGACCTACACAAGACCTGTACAGACTCAAGCTAGTTTAAACATTTTAACTACAACAAGAAAAGATCAACTAAGGCCCTACCCTTAGCTGAAGAAATATTGGTATTTAATAGTTGCTGAAGGAGAAAAAGAAATAGCTTTTTTCAGTGATGTGGTCCATGGCAGATGGCCAATGTTTCAGTAGATGACACCTCACACGTGTACATATGAGCAGCATTAGTTAGACTCAGTAGTTTATAACAAAATTAAAAATAGTATATGAAGTTGGGAGAGGAACTTATTGGAGGATAGCTGGGCAGAGAGAGGGATGAATATGCTCAAAATACATGGTGTTTACATATAAAATTCCCAAAGGATACATTTAAAATGTATTTAAACAGTTCTTATGATGAGTTTAACATTGCCTATATTTCAAAATAATGTTATTTGGAAAAATAGAGTATATAATTCATAGCTGTTAAGAGAAATGAAAAATAACCACATTTGTACATAATGTTCTTTAGTGAAGGCCTAAATAAATAAATAAATAAAACATACTTTGTTATAAATAAACAAAAATATGATGAAAACTTGAGACATCTCAATACTTAAATAAAGTGATCATGGAGCTATCCAAAGAACAATTTCACACAGCACCAGCCTACCCTACTTGCTATGTTACAGGGATCATGAGAGACCTAGTCTCAAAACTAAGTGATGGCACTTGAGAAATGACATCAGTTGTTGTACTCTGGCCTCTACCTGCACATATTCAAATGCATCCACCTTACACGTGTCCACTCATAAACAGAAACAGGCAAAGAATTAAAACAAAAAAAATAATATTTTGTAAAATATGCTTGCCTTTTGTAGTTTACATGTTCCTAGAAGAAATACAATACATTCAGCTTCCTAAGGAAGACTTCATCCATCTTATTTGGCAGTTGAATAAATGGAATCCTAGACATGGAATATGTATTTCCTCCTTTCATGCAACTGATAAATTTGGCCCTCACTAAATCATAGTTACAAAAGTAGCCAGGGCAGCTTCACTGTCACAAATGCAGTAAGAGTCACTACAATGCAAAATAACAGAGCATTTCATAACATATCTGGCATTAGGTGAATCATAACTTGCTTCTTATTTAAATATCAAGTTTCTCAAATTAATGAAAGTATGCAAATAGTGACTTTTTCATTACTCCGTATGACAAAAGTTAAGGGCAAACAATGAACAGTTATTGGGTGCTATTGCTTTCCTATAGATACAACACAGCACTTATAAATATCTGCCTAATAACAGTGCATAGTAGAAAAGACACACTCCTAATCTTCACTGAGATTTCCTGCTTCACTGTATTCCCCCTTCCTCTCAGATAAATATTTTTGTTTAAAAAAATTGAGACAAATTTAAGTCTTTCATATGTTAAGAACTTCGAAGGGAAATTGATGTTGTTTACATAACAGAATCACCACGTTATGATTTTCTTGTGGTGATTTCTGTGGGCAAAATCTTTTTTTGTACTTAATTTAACATAGCTGCCCTCATGAAACAGATACTTTCATTTCTTTCATAGTTGAGATAAAAGCTCTGAGAAGTGCAATGGTCTTTCAAGGGTCACAGAGTAATGAATACAGGCAGAGCAGGAATTTTAAAATATCCTCCAATTTCAAGCCCTGACTTGTTCTGTCCATGTTGTCCAACTCTAAGAGAACTTTTTGGAAGACCAGTATCAAAGTTGCTGACACTGCAATTTACATCCCCAAGCACTTTCCTGAAGTAGATGTTATGTAAGCAGATGTGATGCATTCCAAGTTTTGTCTACTGTTTAGCCAATTGATTTACACAGTTTTCACTATAATTATGAGCTAGTATTGTTTTTAACTACTTGAAATATAAAAGCAAAGTATGTTCAATATTTACATTTCATTTTCATTGGACTTACTCATTTTATCGTTATTCAGTTTCACATTGCAATTTTATAATATTTCACTTGTATGAATATTAATCAGAATATGAAATGTGCTCAGTAAATCAAATGCATGTAGATTTTAAAGTATTCAGGTAACAAAATCCAATTAATGTGACAGTGATATGTTTGGAAAAGAAAAACAATCTTTCAGTGACAGAAATTGTTACCATGTTGTTATGTTCCTTCTGACTGCACTATGAACAAAGATAGCAAATAAAGAGCATGGTAACCACTCCTTTCAAATCCCCAGAGGTAATTAAAAATGTCATGCTTTCATTGCATTTTGTTTATTTTTCAGTATACAAAATTATTTTTCTCCTCTCAAAAGGCATGACTATTCAACACTGCTGATTGATTGGCCATGGTGACTGAAGGGTATCTTCAGAGGACTGTAAAGTAAGCACCTAGAAAGTCATCTATTTTCTACAAATTATTTCTGGCATTTTCCAAGTGTTAGCCTGAAGTACTTCAGTCAATGATGAATGAAACCAAGAATTTTGTGTTGGTCCTCCAACTCATTGTCTCTCAAGTGTCAACATCTTTTATATTTTATAGTTTGTTATTAGTTTATAATCCATAAAGAAATATTTTTCATAATAATTAATATATCATTTGAGTCATCTAATAATGTTTTAAATCTTTCAAAAGGATTTTGACTAAAATTGAAACTTGCATTATCAATGTGGTTATGATTATAAAATGTGAGAGCTACTAGGGATCTTTGAATTAATTTAATCCATACTATCTATATTTGGAAAATAGATTAAATGGGGAAGAATATAAAAAAGAATGGTATTATTCTCCATCACAGAATGGTCTGGTGATTATGGGACAGCTATGGTCCCATCTCTTGGTTTTTCTCTACTCATCAATCTTTCTTCTTCAATTTTTTTCACAAGCATATTTAAATTGTCCTGGGTTCCCCCAAGGTTAATGGGATATATATACATATGTATATATACTCTGTATTTATATATATACTCTGTATATATAGAGTATATAAAGATATATATACTCTGTATTTCATGGTTATTTTAACCTCCCAATCACAGTATTTGTCACCACCATTATACAGTGGATAGCATGGAATTATATACTTACAGACTGTTTTCTCATAATGATTGAATTCAACAAAGCAGTAATTCTACCATATACGAAAATGTCTACACTGCCCTTTGAAACACCTGTGATCATATGATGAAGGCTGAGTACATTGTAATATCATTGAAAGCATAAGTAATGTCTCCAGTTTCATTTTCAAAATGGTCACACAACAGGAAATGTGTGATGAGTAATAGGAAGGCAGAGTAGATAAGGGAGTATAGGGCAGGGCAATTAACACTAAATGCTTTTTTGTTTTAATTCCACATAGAAGCCTACTACTATGGAAGCTTTCTAATTTATATGTATATTGTACATAATTACAATATATTATAATCAAATACTTTCTGGTTTGATTTAAGACCCACTCTACAAGATGAAACCCATCTTGGGAACTCAGGTAGAAAACATGCTCCACTATTGTAGCTAAGCAACTGTAGCTGGAAAGGTAAAAGCTCTATAGGGATACCTAGTATTATTATTCTGTTAAATTGACATAGTTTTATTCTAATGTCTAATAACTTAATCAGTGTACCCACACATAAGTCCATCTCTCAGTTCCAAACAGACAGCTTCTTTTTGTAATGAATAGTGATTAACACAGAAAAGCCAATGGATCAAGGGTCACAGAATAAGATATTGCAGAATGTTTTGCTCTAAATGGGACCATCTTTATCATACCACCACTTTCCAAAGCTCAGGGATGACTGAGAAAGTGAGGTCAAATGACTGGTAGAGATGAAAGCAGTATATTTCTACAGGGAAACAACATTTTCAAGTTATGAGACAGTTGCAGGTATAAGTGTACAGCAGTTGCAGTAGCATCTATAAAATTTTTCCAGGACCAAGAGACAGTAATAAAAAATTACAGAGTAGGGAGATGGTCACAACATCCCACAAATAGCTGAGGAGCTATTGGCAACGAATGGATGTTGGGAGAAAGTGAGCGTTCTTTCAGGATAAAGCCTATGATTGATTCATTCAGAAGATCCACTCATGCAACACACTAGAGGATCTATGGAATTGAATAGAAGACCCAGAAATAAACACATACACCTAGGGATACTTGATTTATGACAAAGAAGCAAAAATCATACAATGGAAAAAAGACAGCATCTTCAACAAATGATACTGGTCTAACTGGATGTCTTAAAGTAGAAAAATACACAGAGATCCATATTTATTACCCTGCACAAAACTAAATTCCAAGGGAAATCACAGACCTCAACATAAAACCAGACACACTACATCTGTTAGAAGAAAAAGAAGGGAAGAGCCTTGCCTTCATTGGCACAGGAGACAACTTGCTGAACAGAACACCAAAAGCACAGGTTTCAAGATCAACAATCAATAAGTGGGACCTCATGAAACTGAAAAGCTTCTGTAAAGCAAAGGACACTGTTATCAGAACAAAAGGACAGCCTAGAGACAGGGAAAGGATTTTCACCAACCCTGTATCTGATAGAGGCCTACAAACCACTATAGATAAAGAACTCAAGAATTTAAATACCAAGAAACCAAGTAATCCAATTACAAAATGGGATACACCCTGTGTTCAAATTATCTTGTTCTGTTGCTCTGGTTGTGGAGTTCCCATCCCCTCCAGCTCTTACTATTTCCCACTTCTTACATAAAATTCCATTCACTCTGCCCATCAGTTGGACTCATACTCCAACCAAGGACTATTCATGGAGATAACCTAGAACTCCTGCACAGATGTAGCCCATGGCAGTTCAGTGCCCAAGTGGGTTACATAGTAATGGGAAGAGGGACTGCCTCTGACATAATCTGATTGGCCTGCTCTTTGATCACCTCCCCCTGAGGGGGGAGCAGCCTTACCAGGCCACGGTAGAGGACAATGCAGCCAATTTTGATGAGAACTGATAGACTAAAATCAGAAAGGAGAGGAGAACCTCCCCTATCAGTGGACTTGGGGAGTGGCATGCATGCAGAAAGGGGAGGGAGGGTGGGATCGGGAGGGGAGGAGGGAGGGGCTTATGGGGGGATACAAAATGAATAAAGTGTAATTAATAAAAAATTTTAAAAAATGGGATACACTGGTAAACAGAATTTTCAATAGAGGAATATCAAATGGCATAGAAACACTTAAAGAAATGTTCAACTTCCCTAGCCATCATGGAGATGCAAGTCAAAATGACTCTGAGATTCCATGTTATATGCATCAGAATGTCTAGGATCAGAAACTCAAGTGATAACATATGCTAGAGAGAATATGAAGAAAGGGGAGCCCTCCTTCATTGCTGGTGGGGAAGTAAACATGTACAGCCACTTTGGAAACCTCTCTGGAGCTTTCTTAGAAAATTAAGGATAGTTCTATCTCAAGATCCAGTTATACCACCCCTAGGCATATATCCAAAAGATGTTCAACTATACAAGGTAATTTCCTCAACCATGTTCATAACAGCTTCATTCATAATAACTTGAATCTGGAAACAACCCAGCTGTCCCTCAAAAGATTAACGGGTTCAGAAATTGTGGTACATTTACACAGTGGAATACTATTCAACAATTAAAAACAAGGAAATCATGAAATTTGCATGTAAATGGATGAGACTAGAAACAATCATCCTGAGTGAGGTAAGCCAGAAGCAGAAAGACACACATGGTATAAACTCACTTATAAGTGGATATTAGACATATATTATAGGATTAACATACTAAAACTTACAGTACCAAAGAACCTAAACAACAAGAAGAACCTGAGGGAAGATGCTCAGTCCTCACTCAGAAAGACATCAGAAGTTGGAGTAGACAGGGAACAGGACAGGAGCCTGCCCCAGAGTGTCTCTGAAAGACTCTACCCAACAGGGTATTGAAGCAGATGCTAAGACTCATAGCTAAAATTTGGGTAGAGTGCAGGGAACCTTATGGAAGAAGGAGGAGACAAAAAAAAAAAAAAAACTGGAGATTACAGGAGCTCCAGAAGACCAACAGAGCTGAAAAATCTGGTCTCAGGGCTCCTGATGTGACAGATACTCTAACATTGCACCATCCATAGAGAGGACCTAGACCCCTGAGGCTCAGATGTAGCCCATAGGCAGCTCAGTCACCAAGTGGGTTCCTTCGTAAGGAGAGCAGAGGCTGTCTCTGACATGAAATCAGTGGCCATCTCCTTGATCACCTCCTCCTGGGGATGCAGGCTTGCCAGGCCACAGAGGAAGGCTATGCAGGCAGTCCTGATGAGATCTGATTGGCTAGGGTCTGATAGAAGGGTAGGAGGACCTTTCCTATCAGTGGACTAGGGGAGGAACATAGGGGGGGAAGAGAAAGAGTGGGTTGACCTGGGAGGATATGAGGGAGATGGCTACAACCTGGATACAAAGTCAATAAATTGTAAAAATTATTAAATTAAAAAAATAAAAACAATTTAAAAAAAAGATCTGTTCATGTTCACACACCCAGAACTGAGTGAACTTGACTCAGTAAGCATAAAGAAAGAAACACAAGAAATTGTGAGCACATAGTTGTGGGAAGGCAAGAATAAAAGAGGAACAGATTGTGGTAGAATTGATTAAAACATATCATATGAATGTATGAAATTCTCAAATGAAAAATCTAAAACATTTTATTATCAAAATATGAACAAATTATTTTCATATAATTTAAAGAAGTCTTTGGCACTATGAATGTGATAAACAATTTTAAAGAACAATTAACCTACTAATTCAGGAAACAAAGCCAATTTGAAACTTGATTGGTTCAACAGCCATTCGCATGGCCCCCAGGGAGATGTTGGAAGCTTACATGATAGTAACAAGCTAGCCATCATGAACATGAATGGTCACTATAAAAAGTACCATTGTAAAATGGGACACACTTAATAAAATATGGATCTAAGCACCTTAACATATTACCAAGAAGTCTATCAACAAACAAAGAAATTCTGTAAATGTTCCCATATTACAAGCACCTAAAAGACAAAAAATGGCTTCTGTTAAAAATCTGAGAGAAAAGAATGTTTGTTCTCAATTTGGAAGTCATATGTTAGTCTCTACAAATGATGGTTATTTATTATTTACACAATTATTCTATAATCCAATGTTCATCTTATTTTAAGGAACATTGGAATCAATTGAAAAGTCTTATAAAAATATACCAAGACTATTACAAACCAAACTCCCAAGTGTAGTCATGTTTCTAGTCTCTGAGTCATACTCTAAATATCAGGGCTAGAGTCTAAACAGTCACAATCAGATTGTTGCACTAATGTGCTGTGAGTGGAATGCCTTAGCTAAGGATATTTGTGTCCAAATTCCCAAGGGTGGCTTGGTAAGACCTGAGCAAGGTGTCTCAAAACAAAAACAATTAACTCAATATCTGTGCCAATGATATCATTTTCTGTGTGAGCCAGGGTAGAGATAAGGTTTGGATTCACACATCTAAAGAAAAATCTAGATTTGTGATAATTATCATAATTACAATAATAATAGTTGATCATATATTCAACAAATATTTATTAGCAATTGTGTGAAATACATGGACTTTCTCATGTAAATCTTGCAACAATCCCCAGATATAGCCTGTTAGTATGAATATCTACCAAGACATTGGCTCTATTTCTATGGCTTCTTTGTTCTTTAAATAATATTCTTATACTGGTAAGTTTCAATCCTATTTGTAGCTTTTTCATTGAAGCCCAGATGTGATATTCAATTGTCCATTTCACATGTACACTTGGACATGGACAAAATCTATAATGCTCAACAGAATATTTGCTCTTCTCCAAATTTGTATTCTATCCAGCCAGAAAGCCAGAAGGTGTTTTTTCTTTATTGTCCATCATACTACACAACTAATCCATTACAGAAAATGTCAGCTCAGCTTTCAAAACAATCTTTATCACTCAACTTCTCTCCATCTCCCCTGACACCATCAGATCTTATTTAAAACAATGGAACAGCAGCTGGGTGTTCTTCCCTTCAAGCAACTTTGGTTTGCTGGAGGATGGCTGCATCTTTCCAAGTAGCAGCTGGTGAGGCCAGACAGAGACAGATAATAATAGTAAACTATTCAAATGTCCTACTGTGCTGTGGACAACTTGCTAAGTATGTAACTAGCATATTTAGGACTCACTATAACCTTGTGAGCCACGTTCTATTCTTATCATCTCCATTTTACAGAGGAAACTAAATGATGGAAAAATCACCTCAGGTTTCAAGTTCTTCCAATTAGTGAATTCAAAGCAAGATGGCCTGAACATAATTTGTTCCTTTCCATAGCTTCTGAATAAAGGCATGTACCATGCTTAGGAGTGTATATGTTATGACCTGAAGGTCAGCCAATGAAGCATTTAAATAAACAAATTACTAAATCAATTTTGTAGTCATTTTGTACATAAATAGTCAAAGATAGAAAATTTTATAACTAAATTTGCTACATGAGTGAATTGGCTCACATTATTAAGATGCTTAAACAAATAGCAGCTTATTTTTAAAACCGTAAATCACTCTGTTAATTTATTCCCACATCCACATGAAGGTGCCCCTAAGAAAGGTCAGTTGCTTTAGATAAAGCACACTTGTCTGATGCCTTTATATATTTAGACCATTATATACTTTCCTTCATGTTTACTTCTAGTGAGAATACAAAGTATCAGTCTGAGTATCAATCAATGTAGCATTGTATCAATGTAGCATTTTATCAATGTAGCATTTTTTTTTGTTAGTCTGAAAAGTACACCCCCCACACACAGAAATTTGTTTGTATATTTCTCACTTTACAAAATAAACATCGAAAATTATTTAGTATGTCTTTGGCAATAATCAGTCAGAACTAGAGTAATGAGCAAGATCTCTTCATACCAATCACATTTCTCTAAGGTATTGACAGGGGCATCACAAAATAGAGAAGGCACACATTCTCTATGTAACTTGGCATGCAATCCCTCTAACACTGACCATCATATGTCACCATGGTCTGTTGGTTTATACACTTTGGTACAGGATAACTAGCTTTCTCAAGCCAAGAGCGTTGCTTATTTCAACTTTGGATCTCAAATTCTTAGACTGGGCCTAGAAAACAGTGAGATTTTAGTCAGTAATTATTGGATAACTGAAGTGGAATTGTCATAGCTGATCATGTCCTCTTTAAACAGCTTTTAAATTAGCATCTTAGATGACCATTTTTGTCTGGCTTATCTTCTACACTTATTGTATACTTATTTTTAACCTTCCAAAGCTCTTCAAATAGCTTCTTGATGACTTCATAAACTCAAATGACTTTAAGTGTAGTATTAATATTCAGGGTTCAAAAATGTTTATTTTTAGTCCATACCAGTTATTTGAAGTTGATATATTGAAATACTGATTGTACATCTCCATTTGAGTGCCAGCACTCCAACCTAACATACCTATTGTTAAATTTTTGGGGTTTCTCTCCAAAACTTCTATTCCAAATGTCTTTCCTGTTTAGCACATAATTGTTCCCCAATTTAAACATTTTTCACTAGATGCAATCTGTTCATACTAATTAGGGCTTATATCCATCCCTTATATAACTTATTGCAAATCCCTAACTTTTTCCCTGATTCAACCTGTGTTCCCCTACAAATAGCCTCTATACAGCAGCCACTGTGATCCTTTCAAATCTAAAGCAAATAATGTCAGTTCTTTGTTCAAAACCATCTCAGTCTTTTCAAGCCCACTTTGAACTAAATCCAGTTCCTGTAAATTTTGGACAATCTTTACATAGCCTGAGTGGCATCAATGTATCTGACATCAGCTGCAGCTGGCCACTCTTCTCCCTTATTATTTTGGCTGCACTGTTCACCTTACATGTTGTGATCATGTCAAACATACTTTTTTTTTTCTTTTTATAATCTTCCTCTTTCTTGTTATCACTGTCTTTATATTTTCCCACAAAGGCTTTGTTTACAAAAGGCGTATCCAATACTCTTTAATTCCTTTTAGTCTGTTTTAGTTTCTTTTGATAATATTTAAGATTATCAATCTTATATTTTATGGAGTATTACTCAGCAATGAAAAATAAAGAAATCATGAAATTTGCAGGTAAATGGTGGGACCTGGAAAGGATCATCCTGAGTGAGTTGTCCCAGAAGCAAAAAGACACACACGGTATATACTCATTCATATAAACATACAACATAGAATAAACCCACTAAAATCTGTACATCTAAACAAACTAAGCAAAAAAGAGGACCCTAACTAAAAATGCTCAATCCCCATCTTGAAAGGCAAAGAGGATGGACATCAGAAGAAGAAGAAAACAGGAAACAACCTAGGAACCTGCTACAGAAGGCCTGTGAAAGCCAGAAGAAGAAAACAGGAAACAAACTAGGAACCTGCCACAGAGGGCCTCTGAAAGCCTCTGCTCTGCAGACTATCAAAGCAGATGCTGAGCCTGATGGCCAACTGTTGGGCAGAGTGAATGGAATTTTATATAAGAAGTGGGAAATAGCAAGATCTGGAGAGGACAGGAACTCCACAAGAAGAGCAACAGAACAAGAAAATTTGAACACAAGGAACTTCCCAGAGACTCATACTCCAACCAAGGACTATTCATGGAGATAACCTAGAACCCCTGCACAGATGTAGCCCATGGCAGTTCAGTGTCCAAGTGGGTTACATAGTAATGGGAAGAAGGACTGCCTCAGACATAATCTGATTGGCCTGCTCGTTGATCACCTCCCCCTGAGGGAGGAGCAGCCTTACCAGGCCACAGAAGATGACAATGCAGCCACTTCTGATGAGAACTGATAGTCTAAGATCAGAAAGAAGGAGAGGAAGACCTCCCCTATCAGTGGACTTGGGGAGTGGCATGCATACAGAAAGGGGAGGAAGGGTGGGATCGGGAGGGGATGAGGGAGGGGCTTATTGGAGGTACAAAAAGAATAGAGTGTAATTAATAATAATAATAATAATTATAAATCTTATATATTCTCTTTTATCTTTGACACTTCCCCTGCTTCTAAGCTCCAATGAAGCAATGACCTCCTGTATTTGTAGTATCAAGAATTGTCTGTGAAACAGAGTAAATATCCAGCAACTTTGAATAACTGGATGAAACAGCAGAATATAGAAAATAAAGAATTTTAATTCATATTTTCAACATGAACAAAATCACAAATCACTAAAATCCTTCAGTTCAAACCTCATTTGTCTTAGAACCAAACCAGAATGTTCTCTGCATTGTGGATTTTATATCCCTATTAATTATTATATGCAGAGGATGGGTAATGTGTACAATGTGTTGAATTAGAGAACATATTTATTAGGAAGAAAATGCCTAGGTACTTCATTTTGTATGCGCTGAGTTTTCATTAGGTCCGCTTGTTAAAAGTATCTATGAAACATTTTACAGTTATTGGCCACTAGGACCATGCATGGTAGCAGTTAGATTTTTTTTTTTTTGAATGAAGTAGCCTTTAGCACTGTCATTAATCCAGTGGTCTGATTTGTCTACAAGCCTCCTTCATATGATTTTCAATGCTATGCTCTTGTGAGAGAATTAACTTGTTTGCCTTTGAATAATAAATGGAAGGGTAAGGCATTATGGGAAATATCATAGTTCTGTAAAAGTTAAATCTTACAAAGCTTTATATTTTGCTAAACTAGAGTAATCCAGGAATGATGCAGAATCATAAAATTTAATAGAAAATGCAAATGAATTTACAGCTTAATATAATGAAAATCAGTTGATATTTAAAAATAATTTAAATTAGTTATCTTATGAACAAGTCCATGACAGCCAGGCTCATTTATATATGTGTTCTAACTATTTGTTTTTATTCCTGTAATACTCCTTTGTAAAGCTTTCTTTTATGAGTGTAGGGTTGCCATAAAATCTACTTTGGCTAAACAAAAGAACAAAATTATTGTTTCTTGCTGTCAGTGATTTTTCATCAAATGCATTTTCTGCATCTAATGAAATGGTCCTCTGGTTTGTCATTAAGTGTATTTATTTAATTAATTATGAAAATATTTACTTTTTACTTTTTGCTTAATGTATAAGTATGTGTCTATGTGTGGATTAACACACATATGAAGTGAAGGTTCCTGCAGAAGCTAGAAAAGGGTGTTGGATCTGCTGGTGCTAGTTATAGGAAGTTGTGAGCCCGTCTCCAAAACAGGTTCTGTTAATAGAACTTGTGTCCTTCACAAAAGAAGTATGTGCTCTTAGTCCCTGAGCCATCTCTTCAGGCATAAAAAATATATTTATAGTATGTATTGTATCAACCTGGTATCCATGGGAAGAAACCCCTTATTATACTAAGGTATATGATTCTTTTAATGTGTTCTTGAAACTGTTTTGCAAATGCTTCACTGAAAATATTTTCATTTATGTTCAACAGGGAAAAATGGTCTGATATATTCATTTTTTGTTCTATACTTATTCAAATTTTCTATGAGGATTTTATAGGAGTTTGATTGAGTTTTTTCATTTTCTGTTTTAAGGAGTAGCTTGTAAAGTGTTGATATTAGATTAGATTTCATCACTAAATCCTTCTAGTAGTACTGGTCTTATGTTTATTGTGATATGTAGATGCTATTTTCATATATATATATCCTTTAGCTTTAATGTTGATATGCCATATATGTTTAGAAATTTTCTGCCTCTTCAGTGTTTCCAAGTTTTTTGTGAACATGAGTTTTCAAAGTATTTCATAAAGTACCCTTTCCATGTTATGGGAGTCTCTTTAGAAACTCAATTTTTCTCCCTAATTTTAGTCATGTAGATCTCCTCCCCAGGTTGGTTTGCTTAAGTGTTAGTTAATTTTGTTTAATTTCTCCAAGATCCAGATCCATATTTGACTGATCCTATATATTGTTCTTCGCGCCTCTAATTATGAATCGCTGCCCTAATGTTTATAATTTTTCTTTCTTCTGGGCTTGGATAATGGAAGATGGTGAAAACAGGGAACAAGACAGGAACCTACCACAGAGGACTATGAAAGACACTACCCAGCAGTGTATCAAATCAGATGCTGAAGCTCATAGCTAATCTTTGGGTTTATTTTTTGAATGCCAAGAGTTGCATTGCTAGTTTACTTGTTTGAGCTCTCTTTGATTTTCTTTATATTGTGAGCACTTATTGCCATCGACTACCCTTTCACTGTGCATTTCTACTTTTATTCCAGTCTAGTATAATATTCTACAAGAAATTATCCTAATTTTCTTGTATTTGCTAAAGCCAGATTTATGGCCTGGCATGATTTAGTTTTATTTTATATGTGTCTTTAGTGTGCCTTCACTAGGAATTATGTTTCCTACAGCTATTTAGGGAAAGCATACAACAGTGCCCTTAGTAATTTAACAACATCTTGGTTAATGTTGTTGTGTTTTGTCACCTATAGGAGACACTTATGTTTTACACTTGTATCTCTATTTAAGATCATGGAAAAAAAAAAAAAACAGGGTACTGGTTGGTAAGTTGCCATTTATATTTTATTTTTAGAGAAAACAGCATCACCATTTAAAAGAGGAAGGATTAGAGAAAGGAGAAAATAATGGATAATATACTAATGATAAAGTGAAGCTTATTAGTTAGATGTATAATAGGTTTCAGAGAGAATATAATAGAGAAAGAAGTGTAGAAAGGAAGATTTATGGCTACTGTAAATTATTTTTCTATTGATAAAACAAAACACCATGACCGGGTCAAGTTACAAAATATAGAGAACAAAATAGCAAGTAAGCAAGTTAGTTCGGGAGCATAATATGAGAACATATATCTGATTTACAAGTAAAGACCCAAGGGGTTTCCTGAACTCTGCCCAGAGTTTAGCTATGAGCTTCAGCATCTAATTTGATACCATGCTAGGTAGTGTCTTTCATAGTCCTTTGTGGTAGGCTCTCGTCCTTTTCCCTGTTTTCTCCCTCTTACAATGTCCATCCCATTTGAGTATATACAAGGGTCAGATGGAATTTGAGAAGGACCTTCCCTATCAGTGGACTTGGAGAGGGACATGGAAGGAGATGATGGAGGGAGGGTGCGGTTGGGAGAAAATGAGGGAGGGGGCTACAGCTGGGACACAAAGTGAGTAAAATGTAATTAATATAAAAAAATTAAAAAATAGTGGAATTCTTCATCATTTTAACTAAAAGTAATATCAAATTTTGTTGTAAATTCTATGTAATGTATTAATGACTAGCCCAAATTGAGACTCACATACCTCATGAGGATAGCCAATCCCTTACACAATTAATGATACTGAACCTAGCATAGCTGTCCTCTGAGAGGCTCGTTCCAGAAGCTGATGGAAACAGATGCAGGGACCCACAGCCAAACTTTGGGTGGAGCTCAGGGAGCCTTGTGGAAGACAGAGGGGGAAGAGTAGAAGGACCCAGAGAACACAGGACGCCCAGAATATAAATTTTCAGTTGACCCATTGTGCTAGTCTGTTTTCTGTTGCTGAGTCTAAACAGTATGACAAAAAGCAGCTTGAGTAGGAGAGGAAATGGCCTGTTCCAGCTTACCATTTTCAGGTCACACTTTGTCACTGTGGAAAATTAGAGCACGAACTAAGGGCAACAACCTGGAGGCAGGAACTCAAATAGAGGCCAGGAAGAAACATTGCTTACTAGCTTGTTCTCCATGGCTTTTTAAGCTTCCTTTCTTTTATGCTCCAGGACCACTCATCCAGGGGTGCCCCTGCCCACTGTGGGCTGGACACTTATATATCAAATATCAATCAAGAAAATGCTCCACAAATATACCAACAGGACAGTCTGATGAAGGCATTTTCTTAATTGAGGTTCCCTCTTTCCAGATGACTCTAGGTTGTGTCAAGTTGCCAAAAATTAAAATTAAAATAAATAAGTTACCAGCACACTCAAATTTACTTTCAAATACTTAATACTGTTTGTTTACTTGTTTAGTGTTCAGCACATGTCGGGGGACAGTGACACTCTCCCCACCCCGATCCAAGAGTTCTCCCCCATATGAAATGGATACCTGGAAGCCCCTTCAGTTGCAAAGAGTTGGGGCCTGGGCCAAAGTCATTGGGATCACAGTTGAGTGGCCCAGTCTGCCTTGATACTAAGTTTGGGAGATCAGGGATGACTCCGCAGTCTCAACTCTCATTAGATTAGGTTTTTGGTAGCCAGCTCCAATTTTCCAATTGTCCCCTCCTATCTATGCAACTGGAGGGATGGTTGGAATCCATGGGGATACATAAAGGTCCATCTTCAGGCCACCCAGCAAAGACCAGGAAAATTTCCCAGGCTCTCGCCCAGCACTGGCACAGCCCTAGGCCATCCCCTAAAACCCACCAACTCTGGATACCTTCCTGGAGCCAGGGGCAGCAGCATCCTCAGTTCTGACCGTGCAGCCCTAGGCCACCAGCCTGAACTCACCATCTGTGGATACCTTCCTTAGACTAGTAGCCATGTACATAGGGCTCCTACCAGGCAGCCATGGACCACCCACCTTCCCAAAACCACCACCTGTGGATACCTTCCTGGACCCAGAGCTGGGCAGCTCTGGCCTTGGGCATTTGTGCCTGTGGATCGAATACCTTCCTGTACTGAGACTCTAAACATGGGCACCCACTCTCACAGACCTGTGGACACCTTCTGGGTAGTAGATGCTCCTGTTTCCAAACACGGGAGACCACACTCAACATTCCATGGACACCTTCCTCATCACAGTGGCTAGCAGTGCTCACTCTCACCACCCAGTGGAGGAGATACATCCTGGTACTGTGGGTGAGGCATGCTTCATTCTGCCTACACCTCACCTGCCTGGTTCATCTAGGGCAGAATCAGCCAGCACAACACAGAGAGTGAACAGAGCAGAGCTGAGCTAGGCTTGGTAGCCACGTTCCATTCCCCACCATCTATGGGAAGCTTGTGGGACACTGGAGCAGCTCTAGGCAAAGAGATCTATCCACCAGTGCTCCAGCATCCTGGCTCACATACCAGAATCAGCAAGCCCAGCAGTGATAGAGAATCCAGGGGAGCTGAGCTAGGCACCTGACCCAATTTTCATTGCCCTCCTCCTCAAGGAGTCCTGTGGAGCATTGGAGCAACCCTAGGCTCAGAGAACTTTCTGTATGTTCCCGAGCAGACTAGCCCACTTGTGTCAGAAATAATGCAGCCAGCACAGCCAGTATACCCAGCGGAGCTGAGCCAGGCCTGGGACACAAATCCCATCTTCCACCTTCTTTAGGAAGCCTGTGGGACACTGGAGCAGCTCTAGAATTGGAGATATTACTGCCTGTGACCCAGCAAAGACAGTGAATCCAGGAGAGCCCTCTCAAGACTCCTTAAAAACAGGTGGATCCAGTCTACAATATAGGGTCCAAAAATAATCATTCAAGGTTACAGACAACCAGATGGCTAGAGGGAGGCATAAGTATAAAGGCAACAAAAAACAAGACATCATGGTTTCACCAGAATCTCCAAAAATCAACAGATATTCTATTGCCGCTAAAACACAGGAAACTGATCTTAAATCTACAATTACATAGTCATTCGAGGCACATATGGAGGAAATGAACAAAAACTTAGAGGCCATCATGGAAATAAAAGAATCCACATTCATACAGATGAACAAAATGAATAAAACATTGAAGAAACAAAAACAGAATTAGAGACAATAAAGAAATCACAATCAGAAAAAACCCTGGAGTTGGAGAACTTAGAAAAGAGATCACGAACTGCAAAGGTAAGCATCACCAAGAGAATACAAACATGGAAGAGAGAATCTTGGGCCCTGAAGATACCATTGCAGAAATTGATATATCTCTCAAAGATAAAATAAAATTGGAAAAGTTGAAAACACAAAACATCCAAGAAATTAAGGACACCATGAAAGACAAAGCCTCATTTGCTCAACCATGTTTGTAACAGCTTTATTTGTAATAGCCAGAACCTGGAAATAACCCAGATGTCCATCAACTGAGGAATGGATATAGAAATTGTGATATTTTTACACAATGGAATACCACTCAGCAATCAAAAATGAAGAAATCATGAAATTTTCAGGCAAATGGTGGGATCTCTAAAAGATCATTCTGAGTGAAGTATCCCAGAAGGAAAAAGACACACATGGTATATAGTCACTATATATACCTATAAGATATGATAAACATAATGAAATCTATAAACCTAAAGAAGATAAACAAGAAAGAGGACCTAGGGTAAGACGATCATTCCTCACTTAGAAAGACAAATGGGATGTGCAATGGACATAGGAGAAAACATGTAACAGGACAGAAGCCTATTGCAGAGGGCCTCTGAAAGACTCTACCTAGCAGTGTATCAAAGCAGATACTAAGACTCATAAACAAACCTTCGGCAGAGTGCAGGGAATCATATGAAAGAAGGGGAGTTAGTATGACTTGGAAAGGATAAGAGCTCCAAAGGACCAAATATATGTGGGCACAGGGGTCTTTTCTGAGACTGACACTCCACCAAGGACCATGTATGGACATAACCTAGAAACTTTGCTCGGATGAAGCCCGTGGTAGCTCAGTAACCAATTGGTTTCCCATAGTAAGGGGAACAGGGACTATTTCTGACAGGAACTCAATGGCAGGCACTTTGACCTCTGCATCCCCCAAGGGAGGAACAGTCCTGCTAGGCCACAGAGGAGGACTTTGCAGCCAGGCCTGAAGATACCTGATAAAACAGGGTCAGATGAAAGGAGAGGAGGTCTTCCCCCATCAGTGGACTTGGAAAGGGGCAAGGAGGCGATGAGGGAGGGAGGGAGGGAGGGATTGGGAGAGAATGAGGGATACAGCTGGGATACAGAGTTAATAAAATGTAAAAAAAATAAAATAAAAATAGAAAATAAAAAAAAATGATAGATGAAAATGAAGAGTCCAGGCTCCAAGGGCCAGAAATTTTTTTTGAGAAAATCATAGAAGAAAATTTCCCTAACCAAAAGAAAAAGATATTGATAAACACCAAATAGACTAGATCAGAAAAGAAATTTCTCCCACCACATAATAATCAAAATATTAAATCTACAAAACTAAGAAAATATTAAAAATGGCAAGGGAAAAAGGCCAAGTAAGTAATATATAAAGGCAGAACTGTTATAATCACACCAGACTTCTTAACAGAAACTATGAAAGCCACAAGGGCCTGGGTGGGTATCATCCAGAAGTGTAGAGATCACAGATGCTAACCCAGACAACTATATCAAGCAAAGCTTTCAATCAAAATAGATGGAAAAAACAAAATATTCCATAACATAACAAAATTTAAACAATATATACACAGCAATACAGCCCTACAGAAGATACTAGAAGGAAAACTTCAACTTAACTAGGTCAACTACACCCAAGAAAATACAGGATAAAGAAACCATCACATCAAAAAAGCAAAAGAAAACAAACACACAATCAACACCAACTACAAAATAAAAGAAACTAACAATAATTGGTCACTAAAATCTCTTAATATCAGTACACTCAACTCTCTAATAAAGAGACCCAGAGTAACAGTTTGGTTGCAGAATCAAGATCCAACATTCTCCTGCATTAAAGAAACATGCCTCTGCAACAAAGATAGACACTACCTCAGAGTAAAGTGCTGGAAAAAGGTTTTCCAGACAAACAGACACAAAAAGCAAGCTGGAGTAGCCATCCTAAAATCTAATAAAACAGGCTTTCAAAAAACAAACAAAAAAAAATCAAAAGAGATAGAGAGGGACATAGCATTCTCACACATTAAAAAAAAAAAAAACAAAAAACAAAAAACAAAAAGCAACAACAACAACAAAAAAAACAACTACCAGGGGGACATCACCATCCTGAACACCTATGCACCAAATACAAGGGGTCCTGCATTTGTCAAATAAACCTTATTAAAGCTTAAATCACACATGGATCCCAGGACTTTAATAGTGGGAGATATCAATATCCCACTCTTGCCAAGGGACAGATCCATTAAACAGAAGATAAATAGAGAAATAATGATATTTACAGAGATCTTAAATCATATAGACCTTATAGATATCTACAGGACTTTTCACCCAAACACAAAAGAGTATAGCGTCTTCTCAGCACCTCATGGAGCCTACCGCAAAATTGACCATACAGTCAGGCACAACACAAGCCCCATTAGATACAAGAAGATTGAAATAAACCCTTGTTTTATTTCAGACCATCATGGTCTAAAACTGGACCTCAACAATAAAAGAGATAACCAAAAGTCTACACGCAGATGGAAATTGATCAACTCTACTGAATGTCAACTGAATAAGGGAGGAAATTAAAAACTTCTTGGAACTTAATGAAAATGAATGTACAACTTACCCTAACTTATAGGACACAAGGAAAGCAATGCTAAGAGGAAAGTGTATAGCTCTAAGGGCCTTCATAAAGAAATTCAAAGCATTTCCTACAAGCAACTTAATGGCACACATGAAAGCACTAGAAAAAAAGAAGCAGACACACCCAAGGGGAGTAAACAGCTGGAAATAATCAAACTCAAGGTTGAAATCGATATATTAGAAATGAAGAAACTATTCAAAGAATTAATACAATGAAGAGCTGGTTCTTTGAGAAAATCAAGAAGATACAAAAACTAGTAGCCAAACTAAATATGGGGCAGAGGGACACTATCCAAATCAACGAAATCAGAGAGGAAAAGAGAGGAGCATAATAAGAGACACTAAGAAAATCCAAATTATTAGGTCCTACTTCAAAAACCAATATGCCACAAAATTTGAAAATCTGAACGAAATGGACAATTTCTTCATCTATTACGTTTACGAAAGCTGAATCAGGATCAGGTAAATTAATTAAATAGTCCTATATCCCCTAAGAAAATAGAAGCTGTCATCAAAAGTCTCCCATCAAAAAAAAAAAAAAAAAAAAAAAGCCCAGGGCCAGACTGTTTCAGCACAGAATTCTACCAAACTGTCAAAGAAGAGCTAACACCAATCCTCTTGAAATGACTCCACAAAATAGAAACAGAAGGAATATTACCAAACTCATTCTATGAGGGCACAGTCACTTTGATACCTAAACCACACAAAGACCCAAGAAAGAATGAAAACTTCAGAATAATCTCACTTATAAATATTGACATAAAAATATTAAAAAAATACTCGCAAATGAAATCTAAGAACACATTAATGATATCACACACCATGACCAAGTTGGCTTCATCCCAGGTATGTAGGGGTGGTTCAACATATGAAAATCTTTCTTTTTTTTTTTTTTTATCAGTGGACTTGGGGAGTGGCATACATGCAGAAAGGGGAGGGAGGGTGAAATCGGGAGGGGAGGAGGGAGGGGCTTATGGGGGGATACAAAATGAATAAAGTGTAATTTATAAAATATTTTAAAAAAAAAGAAAAAAAAGGGGGAGGACTCTGACTAAAATGCTCAATCCCTATCCCAAAAAGCAAAGAGGATGGACATCAGAAGAAGAAAACACAAAACAAGTTAGGAACCTGCCACAGAGGGCCTCTGAAAGTTCTGCCCTGCATATTATCAAAGCAGATGCTGAGACTTATGGCCAACTATTGGGCAGAGTGCATGGAATCTTATTTTTTTTTGATTAAACAGGTTTTTTTTTAATTTTTTTATTAATTACACTTTATTCATTTTGTATCCCCCCATAAGCCCCACATGGAATCTTATTAAAGAAGTGGGAAATAGTAAAAACTGGAGAGGACAGAAACTCCACAAAGAGAGCAACAGAACCAGAAAATTTGAACACAGGGGTCTTTCCAGAGACTCATACTCAACCCAAGTACCATGCATGGAGATAACCTAGAACCCCTGCACAGATGTAGCCCATGGCAGTTCAGTATCCAAGTGTGTTCCATAGTAATGGAAAGAGGAACTGCCTCTGACATAAACAGATTGGCCTGCTCTTTGATCACCTCCCCCTGAGTGGGGAGCAGCCTTACCAGGCCACAGAAGGTGACAATGCAGCCACTCCTGATGAGATTTTATAGACTAAGATCAGAAGGAAGGAGAGGGGGACCTCAGCTATCAGTGGACTTGGGGAGGGGCATGCGTGAAGAAGGGGGAGGGAAGGTGGGAATTGGAGGGGAGGAGGGACGGGATTATGGGGGATATACAGTGAATAAAGTGTAACTAATAAAAGTTTAAAAAGAATAAAGTGAACAATAGCAAAAGAAAAAAAAATAAGAAATGAGGTATAGAGATAAACAGAGAATTCACAACAGAGGAATCCCGAATGGCAGAGAAAAACTTAAAGAAATGCTCAACATCCTTAATCATCAGGGAAATGCAAATAAAAAAGAACTTGAGATTTCACCTCATAGCCATCAGAATGGCTAAGATCAAAAACTCAAGTGACAACACATGCTGGAGTGGATGTGGAGAAAGGGGAACCTTCCTCCTTTGCTGGTGGGAATGTAAACATGTACAACTACTTTGGAAATCAATCTGTCACTTCCTCAGAAAATTAGGAATAGTGCTACTTGAAGATCCAGCTATACAACTCTTGGAAATATACCCCAAAGATGCCCCACCGTTCAATAAGGACATTTTCTCAACTATGTACATAGCAGATTTCTGTGTAATAGCCAGAATCTGGAAACAACGTAGATGTCCCTCATTCCAGAATTGATGCAGAAAGTGTGGTACATTTACACAATAGAATACTAATCAGCAATTAACAGAAAAGGAAATCGTGAAATTTGCAGGCAAATGGTGGGAACTAAGGAAGATAATCCTGAGTGAAGTAACCCAGAAGCAGAAAGACACATATGATATATACTCACTTATATGTGGATATTAGCCTTATAATATAGGAAAATCATAATAAAATATATATTCCCAAGAAGGTAAACAACAAGGATGATAAACAGGATAGACATTGGAAGTAGATAGCAAGTATTAGGACATGAACCTTCCACAGAGGTATAGTCTGAAAGACTATACCTATCAGAGCATAGAAGGAAATAATTAGACTCATAGCCAAACTTTAGGCAGAGTGCAGGAATCTTTATGGAAGTAGAGGGAGGTAGAAAGACCTGGAGGGGACAAGAATCCCACAAGGAGAACAACAGAGACAAAAAGGCTGGGCCCAGGGGACCCTGCAGAGATATATATGCCAACCAAAGCCCATGCATGGAGAAGACCTAGAACCCCTGTTCAGAGGAAGACCATAGGCTGCTGAGTCTCCAGGTGTTTTTTTTTTTTTTTTTTTTTTTTTTTTTTTAGTATACACCTTCAGTCTTTACATCATTGCATTAAATATCCAAAGACATGACTTGACCTTGTATATCAGTAGCTAAGATTTTCTTATTGGACAGAGAAATTATTTAGCATACATAAATATAAATTTGGTTTCTAAATGTGAATCTAGCCTCACTCTAAGTATAATACGTGTAGTTGTATAAGAGGAATATCAGCATAACTGTTAAAGATGCATTCTATCCAAATGAAAGAAAACTCCAACTTTATCATTTCTTACAAGTGTGAAATAGGGAAGTAACATGACTCTAGATCTCTCATCTTTGAAATGAGACTATTCATCCTTCTCAGAATGTTGATACGAATATTTTACATGTAAATGTTAGCAATTCTCTAAGTAATGGGTTTGGAAAAGTAAACACTCAACAATGCCATCTAAAGATAAAAATTTATCTGTAAAATACATAAAATCAGCACCTCCAGCCTTCACTTGTATGAAAGAGAATGGTTAGTCAGAATAAAGATTCATGGTTTCTGTTGTCTGAACTCACGTGTTTTTTTTTGTTGTTGTTGTTGTTTTTTTCTCTCCTAGTAGTTATGTGGCATTAAGCAGATTACTTAGTGTCTCTATGTAGCCTCAGTTTCCTAAATTGTAAGAGATAATTATAATAACACTTAACTCATAGGGCTACCGTAAGAGTAAAATGCTCTAAAGAAATGCAAAATACTTATACTCCTGCTTTACATGTAAATCTACTCAATAGACTTTTAAAATTATTGTTTACACCTATAAATAGTTTGCAATTTCTGACCACCTGATAGTAGAAAATCAAGTTAGGGAAGTCAATATTGAAAGGAACATGATTTCTTTGGGAACTGTCTTGATGTTCTGTCATCAGCCACTTATGCTCTCATTTTGTCAGCTATGTAAATACTTTAAAAGACTTAAATTACTCCAGTGAATTCAAGACATCTCCTTTAAATGGAAAACACTTTCATCATCAGACCTGCTTTTACTATAAAACCTGACAAATTTACCAAAAAACTGGAGGATCTGATTTGAATTATTAATTTTTATAAAGTTCAGAGCCTCAGCCAAAACAATTCTCATCAACCTCAAACTTGATGATTACAGAAGATGAAAAATTTCAATCTAGATCAATCATAGAATTATAAAACAAACCCACACACTTATCTGAAAGCATAAATAGTAAAGTCTTATATTTTACTGTTGGAAATGTCTCAAGAATGCAATGCACAAGAGCTGGAGAAATGGCTCAAAAATAACAGGACTTAATATTTTTGCAGGGTTTCTAGACCTTACATTATGGCTCATACCCACATATATCATTTATAACTCCAGTTCCAGTGATTAAGGATATGACACCCTTGTCTGGTCTTCTTAGTCACCATGCATGTGCATGGTGTGCTAGATACATGCAGGTAGACACTTATATACATAAAATAAATATGTTTTAAAACAGTGTGCATACTCGCAAGGTGGCTCAGTGTGTAAAGACACTTGCCACAAAGCCTACTTTCAATTTTGAATTGCCACAGGGAAGAAGTAAAAAAATAACTGCTGACCCAAGCTAGTGGTGCTGGGAGAACACTGTTTTTTTTTTTTTTTAATTTTTTTATTTTTATTTTATTTTTCTTTTTAGTTACATTTTGTTAACTCTGTGTCCCAGCTGTATCCCGCTCCCTCATTCCCTCCCCAACCCCACACTCCCTCCCCTGGTCTCCTCCCTGCCCCTTTCCAAGTCCCCTGATAGGGGAGGACCTCCTCCCCTTTCATCTGACCCTGTTTTATCAGGTATCTTCAGGGCTGGCTGCAAAGTCCTCCTCTGTGGCCTAACAGACTGCTCCTCCCCTGGGGTGGGGGTCAAACAGCCTGCCCTTGAGATCCTATTAGAAATAGTCCGTGTTCCCCTTACTTTGGAAAACTACTTGGTTACTGAGCTACCACAGGCCACATCCGAGCAGAAGTTCTAGGTTATATCCATAGATGGTCCTTGGTTGAGTGTCAGTCTCAGAAAAGACCCTGTGCCCAGATATATTTGGTCCTTGTGGAGCTCCTATCCTTTCCATATCATACTAACTTCCCTTCTTTCATATGATTCCCTGCACTCTGCCGAGGGTTTGGTTATGAGTCTTAGTGTCTGCTTTGAAACACTGCTAGGTAGAGTCTTTCAGATGCCTTTTGTGGTAGACTCCTGTCATAAGTTCAATGCACATCCCATTTGTCTTTCTAAATGAGGATTAATCACCTTCGCCTGTGTCCACTTTCTTGATTATCTTCTTTAGGTGTGTAGATTTCATTATGTTTATCATGTCTTGTAGGTCTATATAAGCGAGTATATACCAAGTTTGTCTTTCTCCTTCTGGGATACTTCACTCAGAATGATCTTTTCTAGATCCCACCACTTGCCTGCAAATTTCATGATTTCTTCCTTTTTGATTGCTGAGTAGTATTCCATTGTGTAAAAATACCACAGTTTCTGTATCCATTCCTCCGTTGATGGACATCTGGGTTGTTTCCAAGTTCTGGCTATTACAAATAAAGCTGCTATGAACATGGTTGAACAAATGTCCTTGTTGTGTACTTGAGCAAATTTTGGGTATATACCTAGGAGTGGTATAGCTGGGTCTTGAGGTAGCACTACTCCTAGTTGTCTGAGAAAGCGCCAGATTGACTTCCAGAGTGGTTGAACCAGTTTACATTCCCACCAGCAACGGAGGAGGGTTCCCTTTTCTCCACAACCTCTCCAGCATGTGCTATCACTTGAGTTTTTCATCTTGGCCATTCTGATGGGTGTAAGGTGATATCTCAGGGTCGTTTTGATTTGCATTTCCCTAATGGCTAATGAGGTTGAGCATTTCTTTAAGTGTTTCTCTGCCATTCGACGTTCCTCTTTCGAGAATTCTCTGTTTAGCTCTGTTCCCCATTTTTTAAGTAGATTACTTGGTTTGTTGCTTTTCTGCTTCTTTAGTTCTTTATATATACTTGATATTAGCCCTCTGTCAGATAAAGGGTTGGTGAAGATTCTTTCCCAATCTGTAGGCTGTCTATTTGTTTTGATGACAGTGTCTTTTGCTTTACAGAAGCTTTTCAGTTTCATGAGGTCCCATTTATTGATTGTTGCTCTTAGAGCCTGTGCTGTTGGTGTTCTGTTCAGGAAGTTGTCTCCTGTGCCAATGAATTCTAGGCTGTTTCCCACTTTTTTTTCCAGCTGATTTAGAGTATCTGGTTTTATGTTGAGGTCCTTGATCCACTTGGACTTTAGTTTTGTGCAGGGTGATAGATATGGATCTATTTTCATTTTTCTGCATGTAGACATCCAGTTGGTCCAGCACCATTTGTTGAAGATGCTGTCTTTTTTCCATTGAATGGATTTGGCTTCTTTGTCAAATATTGAGAATTCATAGGTGTGTGGGTTTATTTCTGGGTCTTCTATGCGATTCCATTGATCCTCCTTTCTGTTTCTATGCCAATACCATGCAGTTTTTATTACTGTTGCCCTGTAGTACAGCTTGAGATCGGGAATGGAGATACCTCCAGATGATCTGTTGTTGTACAGGATCGTTTTGGAGATTCTGGGTTTTTTGTTTCTCCATATGAAGCTGAGAATCTTTTTTTCAAGGTCTGTAAAGAATTGAGTTGGTATTTTGATGGGAATTGCATTGAATCTGTAGATTGCTTTTGGCAGGATGGCCATTTTCACAATGTTAATCCTACCAATCCATGAGCACGGGAGATCTTTCCATCTTCTGAGATCTTCTTCAATTTCTTTCTTCAAAGACTTGAAGTTTTTCTCAAATAGGTCTTTCACTTGCTTGGTTAGAGTCACACCAAGGTACTTTATGTTGTTAGTGGCTATTGTGAAGGGTGTTGTTTCCCTAATTTCTTTCTCAGCCTTTTTGTCTTTGGTATACAAGAGGGCCTCTGATTTTTTTGAGTTGATTTTGTATCCTGCCACTTTGCTGAAGGTGTTTATCAGCTGAAGAAGTTCTCTGGTTGAATCTTTGGGGTCGCTCATGTATACTATCATATCATCTGCAAATAGTGACACTTTGACCTCTTCCTTTCCGATTTGTATCCCCTTGATCTCCTTTAGTTGTCTTATTGCTCTGGCTAGGACTTCAAGTACAATGTTAAAGAGATATGGAGAGAGTGGGCAGCCTTGTCTTGTCCCTGATTTCAGTGGGATTGATTTAAGTTTCTCTCCATTGAGTTTGATGTTGGCTATAGGCTTGCTGTATATTGCCTTTACTATCTTTAGGTATGTGCCTTGTATCCCTGATCTCTCCAAGACTTTAAACATAAATGGGTGCTGGACTTTGTCAAATGCTTTTTCAGCATCTAAGGAGATGATCATGTGGTTTTTCTCCTTCATTTTGTTTATGTGGTGGATTACATTGATGGATTTCCGTATGTTGAACCACCCTTGCATTCCTGGGATGAAGCCTACTTGGTCATGGTGGATGATATCTTTGATGTGTTCTTGGATTCGGTTTGCAAGTATTTTATTGAGTATTTTTGCATCAATGTTCATAAGAGAGATAGGTCTGAAGTTCTCTTTTTTTTGTTGGATCTTTGTGTGGTTTAGGTATCAAAGTGACTGTGGCTTCATAGAATGAGTTTGGTAGTGTTCCTTCTGTTTCTATTTTATGGAATAGTTTGAGGAGAATTGGTGTTAGTACTTCTTTGAAGGTCTTGTAGAATTCTGCGCTGAAGCCATCTGGTCCAGGGCTTTTTTTGGAGGGGAGACTGTTAATGACTGCTTCTATTTCCTTGGGAGATATAGGACTATTCAGTCTTTCTACCTGATCTTGACTTAATTTTGGTAGATGGAATCTGTCAAGAAAGTTATCCATTTCATTTAGATTTTCAAATTTTGTGCCATATAGGCTTTTGTAGTATGACCTAATAATCGTTTGGATTTCCTCAGTGTCTGTAGTTATGTCCCCATTTTCCTTTCTGATTTTGCTGATTTGTATGGTTTCTCTCTGCTTTTTAGTTAGTTTGGCTAAGGGTTTGTCTATCTTGTTGATTTTCTCAAAGAACCAGCTTTTTGTTTCATTGATTCTTTGGATAATTTTATTTGTTTCTAATTGATTGATTTCTGCCCTTAGTTTGATTATTTCCAGCCGTCTGCTCCTCTTGGGTGTATCTGCTTCTTTTTTTTCTAGGTTTTTCAGTTGGGCCATTAAGTTGTTTGTATGTGATGTTACAGATTTCTTCTTGTAGGCACTTAGTGCTATAAATTTTCCTCTGAGCACTGCTTTCAATATGTCCCATAAATTTGGGTATGTTGTGCCTTCATTTTCATTGAATTCTAGAAAGTCTTTAATTTCTTTCTTTATTTCTTCCTTGACCCAGCTGTCATTGAGTAGTAAGTTGTTCAGTTTCCATGTGCGTGTCGGCTTTTTGTTGTTTCTGTTGTTGTTGATGTCCAGCTTTAGTCCATGGTGGTCAGATAGTATACAAGGGATTATTTCAATCCTTTTGTATCTGTTGAGGCTTGCTTTGTGACCAACTATATGGTCTATTTTGGAGAAGGTTCCATGCGGTGCTGAAAAGAAGGTGTACTCTTTTGAGTTTGGGTGAAAAGATCTGTAGACATCTATTAGGTCCATTTGATTTAGGGATTCTGTGAGTGCTTTCATTTCCCTATTTGGTGTCTGGTTGATCTGTCCCTTGATGAGAGTGGGGTGTTGAAGTCTCCCACTATTAAGGTATTAGGATCAATGTATGATTTAAGCTTTAATATTGTTTCATTTACGAATGTAGGTGCTCTTGTATTTGGGGCATAGATATTCAAAATTGTGATGTCCTCTTGTTGGATTTTTCCTTTGATGAGAATATAGTGGCCCTCCTTATCTTTTTTG
>NW_026585894.1:7558018-7619069 GCF_907164565.1 Psammomys obesus | reverse complement strand
GCCTGCAAATTTCATGATTTCCTCCTTTTTGATTGCTGAGTAGTATTAGAGATTTGAGTCTATCATTGTTGAGAGATTAATGACCAGTGACTGGTAGATCCTTTTATTTTGATGTTGGTTGTGGTAATGTTTTTGTGTGTTTTCTACATTTAGTTTTGCTGTCATTATTTCCTGTGTTTTTCTTAATGTAGTTAGCTTTCTTGGGTTGTAGTTTTGTTTTGTTTTGTTTTGTTTTGTTTTGTTTTGTTTTTTCTAATGTCTTCTGTAATGCTGTATTTCTGGGTAGGTACTGTTTAAATTTGTTTATGCCTTTGGCTATCTTGTTTTCTACCTCTATGAGGACTGAGAGTTTTGCTGGGTATAGTAGCCTGGGCTGACATCTGTGTTCTCTTAGAGTCTGCATGATATCTGTCCAGGCCCTTCTGGCTTTCATAATCTCTGTTGAGAAGTCAGGTGTGAATCAGATGGGTTTGCCATTATATGCTACTTGGCCTTTTTCCCTTGCAGCTTTTAGTATTTTTTCTTTGTTCTGTATACTTATTATTTTGATTACTCTGTGGTGGGAGGATTTTCTTTTCTGGGCTAATTAATTAGGTGTTCTGTAGGACTCTTGTATGCTTATAGGCCTCTCATTTTAATTAGGAAAATTTTCTTCTATGATTTTGTTGAAAATATTTTCTGGGCTGTAGAACCTTAATCTTCTTTTTCCTCTGTCCTATTATTCTTAGGTTTCGTCTTTTCACGTTGTCTTGGATTTCTTGGATGGTTTCTCTCAGGATATATATATGTATATATATATATATATTCATTTAGCATTTTCTTGGAGGGATATGTTGATTTCTTCCATTGTATCTTCCACACCTGATACTGTTTCTTGTATTCTGTCATTATGCTTACCTCTGTAGTTCCTATTTTTTTTCCTTTCCATGATTTCTTCTGTTTGTATTTTCCTTAATTTTTCTAATTCTACCTTCATATTCTGAACCATTTTGTTTATTTCCTTTACCTGTCTTACTCTATGTTCCTGCTTTTCCTTCAATTCCTTTACCCAACTCTATTTCTTTTATTTCTTTCTGTGATTATTTCCTTTCAGAAGGCCACAAGCTGTTTGGCTGCATCTTCACATAGTTCTTTATGGGTAACCATAATCTGTTTGACTTTATCTTCCTCTATTTCTTTACACATTTTATTTGTTTCCTCCATTATCCTATTCATAAGCATAGATGTAACCTCATCTTCTTGAATTTCACTTATGTTAGTGTGTCCAGGGTTCTTTGCCCCTGAGTAACTGGGTTCTGGAGATGCCATATTGCTTAGGCTTTTGTTGGTTCCCCCCCACTGCTGGTCTCTACCTATCTGTCTGTCACAGGTGTTGGCTGTTACATTCTGGTACATGCTGGAATCTTGGGGTGGGAAGAATCTCCTTGGAAGGAAGATAGTTGTTCCTGAAGGAGGTCTCCTCAGTTTTTTGGGTATAGTCAGTGGGTTTCAGGTGCTTCTCAGAGAATTACCACATCTCACCTCAGGTGTATGGACCTGTGGTTCAACTTGTGTCTTTGATAGTCAGGGGAATTCTCCTCTCACTAGAAGTCCTGGAGACAACTAACTGCCACTCTGTTTCTTGCTCTGAATTTAGTGATCTGCTGCTGCTCTTACTCTGTGTTTACTGGGCACAGCCCTCTTGAAGAACCAAGGAGATCCAATTTGTTCAGTTTAGCTAGAGAGACATGTTGCCCCTTACATCAATGTCAGGGGGCTGATCCTGTGGATCACCAACTTTTGTAGGTCTGAGGTTGGAGCTCTGTGCCCCAGTACCCCAGTGTTAATCAGTGGCAGGTGAGGGCAGCACAGGCATGAGGCATGAGGCTAGAGGCTGGAGCCTTTGGGAACTCAGGAACGTTTCTGGGAATTAGCTGGGTTTCTAGATATCTACCCTGATGTTTCTCTTACCGTGGTGTTCCTTCCCAACAGGGAGACCTAGTACTGTGGTATTTGGGGATCTACAGTTCATTCTGGGACATTGAATAGAGCACACAGGAGCAGGCAGAGCATGTGACTTTGCACTGGCTACTGGGTACTTACAGGAACCTGGGAACTTTTCCAGAGAACTTCTCTTGGTGGGAGGTGTCAACTGGGTGTCCTGATGTCGGACTTCATGTTTCCTTCACCGTGGGATTTTCACTTTACTGGAAAACACAGTCTCTGGTATTGTGGAGCCCACAGTTCAGACTGGGATGGTGATCAGAGCATGCAGGTTTGTGCCTCTGGGCTGGCAACTGAGTACCAGCTGGGATCCAAGAACTCTTTAGTGGTTTAGCTGAGTGACCTGAGAATGAACCTGATTGCCACACCGTGGGATTTTCTCTCACCCTAGAAACAAAATCACTGGTGTCCTAAGGCCCACAGTTGGGTCTATTGGTTGTTGTGCAGTCACTGCTGTTCTGCTCTTGAGACACAGTGTCCTCTTGGCGCTGCCATCTTAGATATTCCCCTCATGCCCCTATCTCTGTTTCCCTTGCCCTAGAGTTCCCTTCCCCTCCCCTTTTGTGCTGCGTGGTTTAAGGCAAATTGACAAAAGCAAAAGTCATTTAGGAATAGGGACTCCAATTGAGTGAGTTTTTCCATCCGAATGACCTGTAAGCATGTGTAGGGGTATTTTCTTGATTAATGATTGATGAAGGAGAAAGTCCAGCCCACAGGGAGCAGTGCCAGCCTTGAGAAGATGGTATTGGATTGTATAAAAAAATCAATATAAGAAAGCCAGTGAGCAGCATTCCTCCATGGTCTCTGCTTCCATTGATGCCTTGAGTTCCTGCTTTGGTTTCCCTTCATGATGGCCTGTGCTTAGAACATGTAAGGTAAATAGGCTCTTTACTCCTCAAGCTGTATATTTATTCTGGTTTTATCACAACAATATAAATCAAATTAGGATACCTTCTTTTCTTATCCTTCCCACATCACATTGCCTTTCCCCTCTTCCTCATTTATTCCCCTTTTTCCCACCCTTCTACTTCTCATTCTCCTTCCTGACCTCTAATTTATTCTTCCTTCTACCCTAGTTCTCTTATCTCCACCACCCTCTTCCTTTGTTGACTTGTTATTCTTTCTCTATATCCTCCAACTCCCTCCTCTTTCCTTCATCTCCACTTCCCTATCTCTTTCTTCTTTCTCTTCCTGTTCCTTTGCCTGTTTCCTTCCCTCCCCATTCCCTCCCCTCCCATTTCATTTCACCTCTCTCTGTCCATCTGTCTCTTCCCTCCTTCCCCTCTCCATCTTTCTCTATGCTTTCACTTTTTCTTTTCTCATCCACTGTTCATTGTCTTCTATCTCTCCCTTTTCCTTCCTATCTTCCCTTTTCTGCTTTTCGTTCATCTACCTCCACCTTCTCCACTTTACATACATTTTCCTTCCTGTTTATTCTCTCCTTCCCTCTCTTACATTCTCCTCTAGTTCCCTCACACTTCCTCCCTTTCTTTCCTTCCTGCATTCCACTCCCTGTCTTATCCCCTTTCCATTTTTCTCAACCTCAATTCTTCTTCCCCTTTTCTTTCTTCTATTCCATTTCTTTCCTTGTTATTCTTCCTTTGCCCTCCTCTGACGTTCTCATCCATTTTATTTACCATTCTCTCATTTTTTTCTGTCCCAGTCCTGTCTTCCCCTTATTTCATGCACTTCCCACTTATTCCATTTATCTTCCTATGCCATTTCCTCACTTCTACCATTCTTTCCGTCTTCTAACTCCTCTACTTCCTATCCCTCACTTTCCTTTCCACTCATCTTCCTCTTTTCCTTTAAGTCCACATTCATTCCATTCTGCTTTTAACCCTGCTTCCATTTTTCTTTCCCACATATATCTCTCATCTTATTCCCTTTTTCATCCCCTCTACAAGCTTTTTCCTCTTTTCCTGGAACATACTCTATTATGTCTTCTCTCCATTATTTCCTCTCATATGCCCTCCCTGCTACTTCTTCTCCCCACTCTCCATCATCGGTCATGTGCCTCTGCTGCCACCCCACATCTTCTGTTCTACACTTCTCCTTCCTCACCTATTTCCCCCCATATTCGTCTTTTCCTCTTTTTCCACTCTCTTTCATTACCTTCCCTTTCACTTCCCTCTCCACTTGCCTCCCTGCCTCTACCCTTCATTCAATTATGTCCCCACCTCATCTTTCCTTCACCTTCTACATTCCTTTTCCATATCTACTCATTCTTTAGTCTCTCTGCTTCCCGAATATCATCTTTCTCCTCCTACTCCTTATTTAACTTCAATCCATTGTGATCTCACCTCTTAAACTTTCCTTCCCTTTTCCCTTCATCCCTCATTCTCCTTCACCTTCGCCCTTCTTTTTCCCTCTCTATGCCCTTCTTTTTGCCTTCTGACCCTTTCTCTTCTCTCTAAATATCCCTTCAATTCCATCGTTTCCATTGCCCTCTCCATCATCATCTCTCCCATCTCTCCCATCCAATCAACTTTTTTCCCACCTCCTATTTCCTGTCCTCTCACTTACCTCTGATCTTTTCTTCTATTGCTCTAGTTCATTCTCCTTCTCCACGCTTTCTTTTCTCCTACCCACATTGTGATTTCACTTTTATTCTTTTACTTCTCCATCTCTCCCTCCCCCTCAAGCTCCCTCTCTTCTTTTACTCCCCAATTCTGTTGCCTACCCTTTAGTTTCTTACTAGTCCCCTCCATTACAATTGCCTCCCACATTCTTTTTCCCCTTACTTCCCTCCTCCTCTCTCCCTCTTTTTCTCCTGATTCCACAACTTCCTCCAACCCTTCACTCACTGTACCCCACCAACCTCCTTCTCCTTTTCTGTCCTCTGTCTTCACCAACTCTTTAACCCCTCATCTTTGCCTTCCTTCTCCTGTGATCTTTCCTCTCAGTCCATTGCTCATTCTGCCTTCCTTTTTACTCCTCTCTCCATTCCTATGTCTTTCTCCCTTCTCCATAGCCATCTTCTTCCCTTCCCTTTCCTCCTTTTTATTCTCCTCCTCTACTCATACTCTATTTCTATCCCTTTCCATACCTTCACCTTTTTACCCTCCCATGTTCCTATCCCTCTCTCCCTTGTAAACTCTCTTTTCTTCTCTAGCTTCTCAACTCATTTCTATCCTTCCAACTCTCCTTCCCTCCTCTTCTGTCCTCAGGCCTGTCTCCCCTTCCCCTATAGCTCCTCCTCTATGCCTTCCTTCCCTACTGCTCACTCTACCTCCATTCCTCTTCTCTGCCTTTTCACTTTCCTTTCTGTCCCACAACTCCATCCAATTCTTGCCTATTCTCCTCTCCTTCCCTTCACCTCACTTACCTCCAATCTTCTCCTCTCCCCTTACTCTAGTTCACTTCCCTTGCTTAACCTGCCTCTTCCCCCTCCCTCCATTGTAACCTTATCTCTTTACCTATCATCTCCTTTCTTCCTCTCCATCCCTTTTCTCCTCTTATATTCAAGTTCCCCACCTCTCTCTTTTCCTACTTGCCCTCTCCTTCACTCTCTGTTCACTGTCGGGAGCCGCTCCCGCCATTACAAGATGGCGCCGGCTTCCTGCTTCCTGGTTCTTCTTGCCAGCATTTTCGCGCTTCTTGCCTGCGCCGCCCTGCAGTTTACGCATGCGCAGCTTTATGCTAATGAGGGTTTAGGCTGCACTCCAATTGCCAGCCATATGCTTATGAAGACTTGAACAGAGCACCAATTACAGACGGACGGGTCGCGCTGCTGGCTATTTAAGCAGAGCACAACCCGGGGTTTGGGTCCTTCACCATCTGCAAGAAAGAGCTGTAAAATAAACTTGCCGCTGAAGAAATCCTCGGTTGTTGCGTCGT
The DNA here is from genome assembly GCF_907164565.1 of Psammomys obesus. Taxonomy (NCBI): domain Eukaryota; kingdom Metazoa; phylum Chordata; class Mammalia; order Rodentia; family Muridae; genus Psammomys; species Psammomys obesus. Next base: position 7,613,246 of record NW_026585894.1, on the reverse strand, counting down.
CCTTATCGGCAAAGGCCGCGCGCGACAGTTCACTCCATTAAAATTACCTCTCTTTTTCTCACATTTATTTTTTTCTCTCTTACCACCATATCTTACCCTATTCCTTCCCCCCTGCTTCCACCCCCTTCTCCTTCCCTTCCCTGTCCCCTAGCCAACTCTTAATCTGTCCTCTTATTTTCTTGTTACTCCCTCTTTAGCTTGCACTTCATGCTGCTCTCTATGCCTTTCCCCTCCTTGCCTTTTTACTCCTTTCTCCTCTATTCTGTCCCCCCACCCTCTCTTTCTTTCCTCCTAAATCTCCCCAATCCCCTACACTTTTTCTATCCTAACTTCTTCTTTCCACCTCCCCCTTTCTTACTCTTCCTTTTTCTCACTGTCAATAGCTCATTTCCTTAGTAACCATCAAGGGACTTTCTTGCAAAAGAGTTTTTTCCTATATCTTGTTCTTAATTTATTGACTAGACCTGACCTGTTCCTTATGGAGCTCTGCAGCCTGCTGGAGATGGTGCAGGGCTGCTGAGATCTGTGATTTTTGCCAGTCAGTGCATATTGTTTGGTATGCTAGAATGGTCCAGATTCTCCTTTTATTTCAGCTGACTAAGGTTTCTCTTCTTCTTGCCTCTGTAGCAATAAGGATTGCAATTGGTTTCTCCACCTTGCTCGGGCTCTGAGGAGCACTTCTTTCACTCTCATAATTATCCTCTCCCTCTTCTCAAGAAACAAGCAGTGTCAGGATAATGTTAGCTTGGAGTACGATGTAAAGTAGCTGGCAAGGAAAACTCTGTAAGAAGGAGTGAAGGTTCAAGTAGGGTTTTGTGATTAGAAACCCATGAGACAGGGAAAGGGGAAAAGCTTAGGAAAAGGGGAGAAGCTTAGGATCATCTAACCATTTCATCTTGTTTGTTCTCACACTGAATAGGCTCTTCTGCCTCACTCTTTTCCATGATGTTGCTTTGTGTAAGATCTTCTTCAATATTCCTCGTGATATTTAGTTATCCTAGTTTTCCCTACTATACAGTTTTCTGTATCCATCTCTTTAGCTGCCCTTGGCGGTAATGAGCAGGAGGTCTCCACTCTGCCCTTTACATACTCACTCAAGGGTAAGGAGAAGCCACACCATTAAGGATTGTTTGGTCACCTATGTACTCTAGGTTGTACCAGGTCTCTAGCCACTGGTGCTCTCAGCTGGGTTATAAACCATAGAAGATAATCACTGCCATGTTTATTGGTGTGGCTTGGGGCTAGTATGAAAGAACACAAGGTGCAGTAATGGTTAATGAATGCTGAAATATATAACCCCAGGTGATCTTCTTATCTCACCATGTTAATTTTTATGGCACACATGACAAAAAAAGGGGATTCTTTCAAACCTTTTCTGCAGTCACTATTATGGCCCATGCTGCTGTATCCTCATCCTCATTATCATTTACTATTTTGGGTGTCTCTGTTAAAATTTCTGAAGTTAATGCACTCAAAGTATGTCTTGTTGAAAATGTGCTTCATCTTATTTTCCTCTTAGACACAACCAAATACACACTGAAGACAATTAACTTGACTACTTCTGTGCAGTACTTCTGTTCCATCTGGTTCTCTTCCATCTCTGTGTAGAACTCCTCAGTGTTTTGCTTTCCATCTGAAATCATAGCCTCTGTCTGTGAAGACTTTGATAAATAAACTTTATGAAGTGGAAAATAAATATGTTTCACATCAGTGCAGTCTGTTCACATCCAAGCCCTTAAGTGTAGCATTCATACACAGGTTTCACTAGGCAACAGGAACAGTTGTCTATATGGTGAATATTTGTGAGCAGCAGCAGTGCTGTAGTTGAAGTATACCCAGATGCTATGCTGCAGAATCTACCATGTGAAGAGGCATGAGGAGGGCTGTGCATATCTCCACTGGGAATGACTTGTGTGTATATAATTGTTTCATAAAAAAATTCAAAATCTTAAATGCATGAGAGAGGGAACCAAGTAGAATGACATATCCCCATAGTTCTCCAGTAGCTTGGAGATTCGGTCCCAGTTCACTTAGAATATGCATGGCTCACAAGAGGAAAGGAAAGAAAAATAGCCTTGAAGTGTATTGCCACATGATGTCTTTTTCAGTCAAGGGGAAGTGTTGTTTTTGTTGGCCTGCTTTCTGGTACTTGGATGGAAGGGTGTCCAGAAAAAACACAAATCTAAGGTCACAAATCTGACTCTTTTTTTTTTCTTTGCTGTCCTCCCTTCCTGGTTGGGTGGGGAGGTGTCCTGAAAACTCACAACTCTGAAGGCTGGAAAGGTATCCCAGCTTTGAGGTTGACAGTGTCCCAAGAGCATCCTGAGGCACAAGAGCCGAGAAGCCAGCCACACAGCTCTGAGAGGATGTCTTCACAGCAGAGACTACAGCTCCTATGGTAGGGTTGCCCCAAGACCTGATGAGCTGAGGAGACTAAAGACCTGAGCTCTGCTCCTTCTTCATTTCTTCTTTCTCTATTTTTTCTTCCAAGGTTAAAAGAAGTAGATCCACGATGGACACCAATGACAAAAGGGGCATAAGGATATATTTTCTTAGTGAACTCCAGGTTTTGTACTAATGATTACCTCTACTTATTTGAACATTAGTAATCCCAGTTCTGCATTTTGTTTGAAGAAGTGGGTTTCCTAGAATTAGTGCTAATAGTATCACCATGAATAAAATAATAATAGAATATATACAAGCATGTGACATCAAACAGATCATGTCAAAATGGATTAAAATATTGAAAGGTACATAAGTAGTTTCTATCTTCATACAAAGTGAGTGTTTTAGGGTAAGCAATGTGAGGAGTGAAATGGTTTCTATAACATCTATCCAGTGTTTAATATTTTTTCCCTCTGAAGTGCCTAAGGCTAAGGAGTGTGATCTTTTATTATTGTGCTTAAAAAAAAAGTGCTTCAATGCTCCATGATAGACAGAAGGAGTTTGCAATGAGAGATACCTGCAATTGTACAGATCAAAGGAAGAGAGGAAACCCATTGTGAAGTTTTGTCACCCAACAGCAAGAGAATGTGACAGGTTAATCTTTCATTACACAGAGGCTTCTCTGGAAATCACTGTTTGAAATCAATATTACACATTTAGGTGTTTTGAGAGAGAGAAAAAATGTGGTACTTCGTGGTTTTTGCCTACGAATATTTACTATACACTATTTCCCTCACTTTTAATTGGTTCTAGTTATGTGTGACAATGTGGGATCATAGTATATATAAGAGTTGAAAGTGATTGTAACTTCTTCTACCCCTATGCCCACCTGTCAGGTATCTTGAGCACAGGATTTCTGTTTCAGTCATAGTTTGGGATTTAAATGTTTTGACACCTAAACACATGACAGACAAACACCCATGTTCTTTCGCTTCAGGCTCAGATAAGCACATTCGTTAATTGACTCTTGACTTTTCCTAACTCATGCTACATTGGGTGGGTACATTTTATAGGTCACAACGTGATGGTGAGGCATCCTTGCCTTGGTTGGCAAACATGTCATTACCTCATAACATAAAGAATACACTTTGTACATTTTGTTTTAGAATCATCTTTGCTATCAATTCACCACTAGTGATTTTCCCTGCACATAATTTTCCCTAACATATAATACTCTCTTTTATACAAAATTTTATTTATTAACCAATGTTTGTCTTTATGAAGGCTTTGAAGAATGTAAGAATCTGAAAATTCCTTCATATTTACACCCACTGCAGTAGTGGACTCTACCATGAAAGTCGGTGAGTGTACAATAGAGATGCCTATTTCTAGCAGAGCTGCTGTGTTCCTTCTCAAAAGGTGACAATCATCTTTCTACCTCTCATCCTTTTGAGCCCTTTCAGCTAATTGAGAATCCAAAGTTAGTATTTGAAACAGTTGTGTGGATGTCATACAGTTTATAGAGAAATCCCATTTGGGAGAGCAGGGCTTAGAGTACAGAGCTTGTCTAACTTGTCCAGCTTGCTGTCGGTCCAGGGTCATCACCATTGAACAAAATGTCAGCTGAAGCTAAATCGTTGTGGTGGGCAGCCCTAGGTTGGCTTCAGCTGACATTAACCATGTGCTCTCTTTCCCCTCATTGATGTTGAACACCAGCAAACTGTCCTTTGTAAATGCTTCTCAGTCATTCATTATTCTTATGCTCATACATCATGTGTCTGTGTTGCCTCTCCACATGCCACATGCCTTTTGTTTGCAACTCCTCTTATCATTAATGGTCTTCTTTTTCTTGACAAGAACATAGTAACCCATATGAACTTCGATGGGCTTACCATCACATTGTCTGAAAGGTCAGATTGGAGTTCAGTATCCTGACTTACAGTTTTGTCCCCACACATTATCAGTTTTTCTTTAAAATGCTTCATGCCTGTTTATACTCTTTGCCCATAATAATGAAAAATATATTCAAGTACATTAAACACACACACACAAATCTATTAAGAGCCATGAATTGCCCTTGGTGCTGTTGGGATTGAGGCTGTGTCTCCCCTGGTGACCCAGCAGAGACATGGGGAGAGCCTACTGAGAGTAAAATAGGAGATGTTTATTCATGTGAATCCTTAACACAAAATATGAATGGAAATGTTTACATAGAGTTTAAGTCTTAATTACCATGGATTGCAAATAATAAAAACACCTTCAATGGGGGAGTATTGTGTGAATTTCTTGGGGAGAGATGAACAACAGGCAAAAGATACCACTCCATTCAAGCCTATCATGATAACCAGTGAGTTTCTGGGGTTCCCAACAGGTTGGGTAACTCAGAGGCAGCTGTATGACCAGAAAGCCCATCCCAGCAAGAGTGATGACTCATCAAACATCCCTGGAGCTATCTACACAACTTAGCAATCAGCTCTATCAAAGCTAGTCTCCTCTTGACAGTCACTGTTATCAGGTAAAATGGCCTTGGGGACAGAGCTTGTGAATTTTGTCACTTTCCGGGCTTCCGAACCTCCTAAGTTTTCTTAGCTTCCTGAACTGAATCCTGTGAACTTCCCTCCTTTCTTCAGTAGGGAATGTTTCAATTTAGAGGAAACTGCAACTGATGATTGAAATGTCATATATATATATATATATATATATATATATATATATATATATATATATATCTTACAGAATAACACTTAGAGGAAAAACACTGGAGACCCAAGCAATTTAACCATTGTGTACAAAAATATGCTGAAAGGGAAGAGAAAGTGAAAAGACTGCATATGTGAACATTGACTCTCTGTGGTCTTGAAAATACAAGAGTATAAGGAGTCTTGACTCTTCATGGCTCAGAGTTTCCTGCTGGGCATCTGTTTGGCTTCAGAAGAGAAACGGGAAGGCCTGTGTGATTGGACTCTTTCCTAGGCAGTGTAGGAATGCAGGAATCCACATATGTGCTAAAATTCATGACTGTAGACATAGAAAATTTAAGTTCAAAGGATGTTTTTTACAACCAAGCCCCCAGCAGAAAGGTTTTATTGGTGACTTCAATGAAAGAAGTAGCTAACTATCATTGGAATCCCTGTAAATCCAAAAGAAAAACAATATTATAAATAATTGTCTCCGTGATTTTGGAAGCTGAAAAGTCCAAAGTTCTCAGCTGGAAATTCCCACAGGAAAAGTCTGAAGATATAAGTTCCTGGTAAATTCATGGGATGTAATAGCACTCACAGTCAGGCAGCAAGAGCCCATACTAACTCAGCATTTTGATCTATTCATGCCCTTGTTAGATTGAGTGAGACTCTCACCCTTATCACAGAGAACAGTCTGCTATTGTCAGGGTAGTCACTCAAGAGACATTCAAAAATACACACACACACACACACACACACACACACACACAGACACACACACCTGCCTCCCCTACAGAGACAGAGAGACAGAGACAGAAACAGAGACAAAAACAGAGAATGGCATTTGTCAAATATGTGTGATCCATTTACGATCCTACTTAGTTCAGGAAATTGCATGCTATATGCCATGCTCTAGGACTTAAGCCTGAGATCACATATCCCTAGTGATAGCTAACTTCACTAGCTCGAGCATATAACAACACACATATGTATGTTGACTGAATGCAGGTATATTGAATTTGGCTGTGAATGACCACATCTGATTTTTGGCTACTTTGATACAAATCAGGTCCTCTTTTAACCTTCCTCTGATCAGAAAACTGTATGAATCAGAGTGTAACCAAACTAGCTTGTCAGGCAACATGATTTGCCATATGGTGTCTCAGGCACAGTCAAAGTAAATTCCTTCACAGAAGGGGCAGATGAACCATTTTGTACATGGCAGTTTGTGGCCAAGAAGGCAAGTCATTGGAGGCGTAAGACACAGCTGAGTTTTGGAAATAGAAGACATAGATAAATGTTCATATGTGTGGTTCTGACTGCTCTGAAGTCACAGGAACAGTAAAGTGGGAAGTGTAAAAGCACAAGTAAAACCAGAAAAAAAAAATTAGTCAAAAGTACTATCAAGTTCTGGGAGAGGAAAAGTGCTTTCCAATATTGAGGGAAGTATGATTGATCTCAGAGGGAAAAAAAAATCATGAGAGAATGGTAACACATAAAGCAAGCTATGGTTGCACCAAGAACATGGTCACAATGTGGGACACTAACAATTTCTGTAGTTAAAGGCAATAGTGTGAAGAAAATGTGTCATGCTCATGCTTTCTCTGAACAAGTCGTGACTGCTAGTTATTTAGTGTGGTAAATCACTGTTTTCTAATGAGAACAAGAGAACACAGAAATAGGAGGTATTGCAGCCCAAGATTAAACAAAACACACTAAATAAATTATCTGACTTCTGCAAACAAATGTCCTAAAGTCATCCTCATAACATTCTCAGTGAGCAATGAGTATGCAGTTGTAATTCCCACCATTGTCAGTCTGTCAGTCATTTCTGACAGTTTCTGAACTGGACACTCATGCCAGCAGAGTGTGAACAGACATTGGTGGCTTAGAATGGCATGTGATATTTTCAGACTAGCACAACCAGCTGGGCTAGGAGTCCTCACAGGCATGAGGAGTCAGAGGTATCTCCAGGGTGTAGAATTGCGTCACTGATGGAAGCACAGCTTCTCAGATGCCTGGAAACAGGGTTCTTCGGGAATGGACATGTTGCTGTGCTGTTATCTATTGCAGGCCTGAGCAAATGTTTGGTTGTGAAAACAGATGCTAGAGATAAGAATTATCATAAAGGAAGAAGGCTAAGACACTGCTACAGGTACATAGGGGTCCAAGGAAGCCGGGTCCTACATGGATTGTATTACTATGGACTTCACAGGAAGCAGATATACCTTCAGGGCGCCAGTGAGTCTTGAAGGGTGTTTAGGATGTAGGCAAGTGAAATGAAACTCAAGAAGGGAGGTAGAGAAGGATGCCCTGCAGTATAAAGCCAATGGAAATTAAGTAGTCCCTAAACAATGTCACTCAATCCAACACCCACTGCTGATAATGAAGAAGATGTATCCTCTACCTGGTAGACCTACCCCATCCCCAGTCACCAAATCAATTTCTAATCATCTATAAAACCACAGATTTTAAATCACCATCTAGAGACACACTCCTACCATTTTTTTCAAACAATAAAAATATTTTTACCAACTTGCACCTTCCTAGGTTTCTCTTCTTGGCTTATTGTTAGAAATGGCAATGGTTTCCATGACAACAAAGGCAAAGTGAATGTACTCTACAAACTCCCATCCATGGCTACAGGCACAGCTTAATCTTCTCCCTTTCTTTTCATCAACCCAAGTTTTAGCTATATGGTTTTCAGAGCCTAAAAATACAACAATGTGTTTACTCAATATCTACCACAGAATACTTACTTAAAAGACAGATATAGCTGGCCTATGATGGTGAATTTTTACCAACATACTGTCAGAATTTTTAGTTGGTTCAGCATGGTTAGAAGCCTGTCTGTCTATTTGTGTGGTATTGATGGTTGATACATCTAAATAAGCAGAGAAGAAATTACCTAAAATCAGAAATGAAAAAAAAATTCTGTGGTCAAAATGTCTAGTAAGATAAACTGAGGCACTTCAGAGTTTCACAGATAGTGGTAATTACTATAATACATTACAATATGCTATACTAATAGTTTTGTCCACCTAGAGGTCCTATATCCTTAAAATTCCAACTTTCAGACTTCTATCACTAAGAATATCTTTGATAAAGCAAACCAGCTTTCTTGTTATTTAGCATCATATGACAGAGGTGGCATGCTATATAGATAGTGGATGCAGTCGAAAAGGCTGCAACCAATATCACTTTACCAAACCAGAAATCTCAGTATCAGTTTGACAACTTCCTATTCCTTAGCAACGATCATGAAAGTCAGATAATTCTGCCATATATCTATCTTTGGAATTGTGTCAGCTCTCTTTATATTTATTGTGAGTACTTGTTCTTAGACTTTTATCTCTCAAATTTGTCCGTTTGCTCTTTGCCAGCATCTGGCCTTCATATAAAATTAAGCATGAAAATTTTCCTATCATTCCAATAGCCTCCTCAATGGAACCCAAAGTTATCCTTTCCCCTGTGCCCCCATCAACCTAAGGATAATCCACAAGGACCATCCAATTTCCTGCTTTGAAAACCCTAGGCACATCAATTCCCTACTGCTATTATTCATACTTCTTCTCAACCTTTTATAGTCTTTCACGTTCTCAACTTTAAGTCACTCCTTCCTTGCCAATCAAAGCCTACTCAGCCATCAGCAACCTCTTCTGACCCCTGAGGAAGAATAAACCAAATTCTCCTCTAAACTCCCTCAGACCTTTAATTATAATTTTGTCTTATGATACTAGGAAATACTATACTTAAAAGGAAAAAGTGCAGTCAAATGTTTGTTTAACGTTCTAGCTCTCATGAATTTTTAGAGTGTGGCTTTAGCTATCTAGCCCTTCCAAACCTTAATTCCCTCATTTCATATTAAACTAAATTATCTATATCTGTGTGTCTGTCTGTGAGTCTATCTAGCTCCACAGCAGAGATATCCAGATAATGAATATATATATATATATATATATATATATATATATATATGTTAAAGGTACTAAAATGCATTATATTCTCAAAAAACCTTTCTGTTATGATAGTTAAGTCTGTTTAATATTCATACTCAATGCACAGAATAAAGCTATGTTGATAAAAGGAATTCAACCACTCCTCACAGCAATTTCCAATAATTTAGGATTCATTAATTTTGCTATTTTCATTTCATGTCATGATGAATTATTCTTTCTAGATATAATAATAATTCTTTCAAAGAAATAAAGTTATCTTATTACACTAGTCATTCTACCTTATAATTAATCAAAACCAACTAGGAAAGCAAATGGAAAATTTCATCTTTCAACAAACTCCCTTAATACAATTGTCAATGGAATGACTTCAGAAGTGACGTTAACACTGAAGATAGGTATCTCTGCTTCTGAAGATTAAAAATGCCAGAGATACATGCTGGAGTCTGTGGAAAGTACAAGCAGGCAGGCCCTCACTTAGATCACTGCTCAAGATCATCAGCAAGAGTAAATAAATACAGGATGCAAAAAGCCCACTGACAATTAACTTTAATATTCATTAATTACTGTATATTTCTACTTTTGCAAAATAATTGGGTACTTTTTTAATTATAATATGCAATAAAATAAAAACAATACATGTGTCCCTGAACATCACATCTTTTGTCTAAAAAACTAAATCATCTGAATTTATTCTAAAATTCTAGTCCAAGATTATAAAACATTAAATCATCATTTACAAAAATATTTTTGAAGTTTTATTTTTATAAAAATGCAAATGTGGAAATAAATAAGTGTCCAACAGTAAGTCAATGATTGATTTTAAAGTATGTCATTGTCTCTCTGGACATCAGGAAGTTTAAATGAAAACAAACAAACTGTATTTACCAATTGTTGGAGAAAATAAATGTATCTACTCACATGCATATTTTGCATTTAGTTACAGGAACTCCTTTTATTAATAAAATCTCTGTCATTTTTAATCTCTTTTGAAAGATTTGTTTTCCTTGATGGGAATAATAGTAGTAGGGGAGAGAGAGTGAACAGAAAACATTTCTAATTCCTTGACTCTGACCTTAAGTGTTTTGAGTGGTGCAATAAATATTTAATTGCTGGTGATGTGAATTACCAGATGTAGAAAACTTATAAAAATCTCATTCCAATAATGTCTCATAAATATGCATGATGATAATAAACTTAGCACCATGTTAACATGTCATTCTGTGTTTATTAATTCCTCCATTAGAAGATCAGTCAAGGAACCTACATATAACATGGAAAGGGGAAAGCGTGGAATTATCTATGTGAAAATTGAGATGGAAGTGGGAGAATCTCAAAAGTAAGCAAATTGAGGATAGAAATTCATTAAAAGCATATACTTGTTTTAAAGTTGTATTTATGGAGAAATCAACAATTTTTATTTATTTATTTTTAATTAAATTATTTTTATTACAGATTATTCACTTTGTATCTCAGCTGTAGCCCCTTCCTTGTCACTTCCCAATCCCACCATCCTTCCCTCATGTTTTCCCATGCTCCTCCCCAAGTCCACTGATAGGTGAGGTCCTATTCTCCTTCCCTTTGACCCTAGCCTATCAGATTTCATCAGGAATGGCTTCATTTTCTTCCTCTGTGGCCTGGCAAGGTTGTTCCATCCCCCCCCCCCTCAGGGGGAGGTGATCAAAGAGCCAGCCACTAAGTTGATGTCAGAGACAGCCCCTCTTCCCCTTACTAAGGCACTGACTGGGAGACTGAGCTGCCATGAGCTACATCTATGCAGGGGTTCTAGGTTATCTCCATGAATGATCCTTGGCTGGAGTATCAGTCTCAGAAAAGACCCATGTGCCCACAATTTTTGTTTCTGTTGCTCTCCTTGTGGAGCTCCTGTCCCCTCCAGGTCTTTCTATCACCTCCTTCTTTCATAAGATTCCATGAACTCTGCCCAAAGTTTGGCTATGAGTCTCAGCATCTGCTTTAATACCCTGCTGACTAGAGTTCTTTCACAGGACCTCTGTGGGAGGCTCCTGTCCTGTTCCCTGTTTTATCCCTCTTCTAATGTCCGTCCTGTTTGCCTTTCTGAGTAAGGATTGGTCATCTTTCCCAGGGTCCTCCTTCTTGCTTAGCTTCTTGAGGAAGTCGACCATTTTTAACCAAAGGTGCTTTTTTCTGTTTTGATTATTTATCTGTAGAGCTGAGGGATATTGTTATATGGTTTGTAAAAATTGGAAGACAATGCAGCCAGTTTTGATGAGACCTGATAAGTTAGGGTCAGAGAGAAGGGGAGGAAGACCTCCCCTATCAGTGAACTGTGGTAGGGGAGTGGGAGAAGAAGAGGGAAGCTTGGCAGGATTGGGAGGGGACAAGGGAGGAGGCTACAGCTAGAATAAAAAGTGAATAAATTGTAATAAATACAGCAATGTTGATCCTCTTGACCATCTTGAGAAAGAAAATAGTAATATACTTATTGATGGATTAATTATGAAATCTTCTTTGCTTATGAAATAAAGCAAATCAAGTGGGAAAAAAGAAATTGCTTACAAGCATGTTAGCCTAACAATCTTGTAAATTCATTTGTATAGTAAGGTAATTTTTTGTGTGATGTCTCTCTCTCTATGTGTGTGTTTGTGTTTGTGTGTGTGTGGGGGGGTGAATATGTGTGTATTTATAAATAAGTGCATTTTTGGAAGCCAAAAGTGAGTACCAGGTTACCTCTCCAGTCATTTATCCACCTAACTTTTTGAAACAGTGTTTCTCACTGAACCTGAGCACTCCATTGTGGCAATAATTGCTAGATATTGAGCCTCAGGAGCTCTTGTTTTTAGAACCACCCCCATTTTCTACCCAACCCCAACACTGGGGTTACCTAAGTATGTTGCCTTGCCCAGTTAATTGTGAATGTTAAGCATCTATCTTCATGCTTTACCCAGAAAACACTTTTCTACTGAGACATCTCACAAACCAAGTTTGTTAAACACTGGCATTAAAATCTTATTATGGAGAATAGGGCTACTGAGACATCATGTGTATTAAGCTTAAATCCTCACAAATTTATGCATTCTGTCTTCTAAACTTGTTAAAATCCACTTTAGAGTCACATACATAAACCACACTCCAAAGACAAAATGCCTGTGCATGAAGGTAACCCCAAAGAAGCATTTATAGGAGGAATAATGCCTATTTTTAAATTAGTAATATTTACAGGAAATTATGATCTTTGACATCACTTAAGTGTCACCATTCTTCCCAAGAAAAGTTAGTATTTTAATTAGTAAGATTTCAAAATAACATATTGTAACTCACGTAACACAGATCTTACTTGTCATTCCGATGCAATTAGCTATTCATTACCATGTTATGGAAACGTGTGTTTTTACTGGCTTGGCTGCTAAAATAAGGTCTAGTGTTTTTCTTTCTTTTTTTTTTTTTTTTAGAGTTAAACAAATTTTATTTTCTATCCACTCCAAATTCACTGTGTGACAAACAGAATATTCCAGTTTCTTATATATTATTCTTAAGAACCACAACTTTGTATTAATAACTTTAATAACCTTCATACAATTCTTACAATAAAGTGGAAAACAAACATTTATTTTTCTTTTTTTTGGAATTTTTTAAATTTTAATTTAGTTTTTTATATTAATTATGGTTTATTCACTTTGTATCCCAGCTGTATCACCCCCCATCTCTCCCAATCTCACCCTCCCTCCCTCATCTCCTCCCTGCCCCTCCCCAAGTCCACTCATAGGGGAGGTCCTCCTCTCCTTCCTTCTGATCTTAGTCTATCAGATCTCATCAGGAATGGCTGCATTGTCTTCCTCTGTGTCCTGGCAAGGCTGCTCCCAGATCAGGAGGAGGTGATCAAAGAGCCAGCCACTGAGTTCATGTCAAAGACAGTAAATCCCATCACCATTGCAATCCAAGGATAAATTTCCCTTGATAGAAGGAACAGTATAAAATAAAGGGAAAGATACTTTCTATTGTAAAACTTTTAAAAAAATTATTTGTTTTATATTTACTTTACACCCTGGTTGTAGTTCTATCCCTCTTCCCCTCCCAGTCCTACCTTCCCTCTACCCCCCTTCCTCCTCACCTATTCCTCAAAAGAAAGGAAAGTCTATTCCTCAGAAAATGGGCAGGCACTCCCTTTCCCATTCACTCAAGCTCATCAAGTTGCATCAGGAATGATCCTGTTCTCCTCCCCTGTGGCCTGACAAGGTAAGTCCTTCCAGGGGGGAAGTGATCAAAAAACTATCAAGTGGGTCCATGTTGGTACAATCCCCATTTCCCTTACTAGAGAACCCACTTGAAGCCTAAACTTCCCATCTGCTATATCTTTGTAGGGGGCCTAAGTCCAGTTCATGCATGGTCCTTGGTTGATGCTTCAGTCTCAGCAAGCCCCTCAAGTCCATGGTTAGTTGGTTGTTGGTCTTCTTGTAGAGCTCCTGTCACCTTCAGGTTCTTTTTTCTTTCCTTCCACTATTCCTCAAGACTCCGTAAGCATAGCCCTATGTTTGGCTGTGAGTCTCAGCAATCTGTTTTGAGACACTGCTGGGTAGATCTTCTCAGGGGAAAACTCTGACAGGCTCCTGTCTGCAAGTTTAGCAGAGTATTATTCATGGTGACAGGAGCTGGCACTCTTTCCTAGGGTGGGTCTTTGGTTAGGCCAGACATTGGTTTTGCCTTCCCTCAATCTCTGCTATATCTTTATCCCTACACATCTTGTAGACAGGGTAAGCTTGGGGTTGAAGTTTCTGTGGATGGGTTGGTGTTCCCTTCCTTCTACTAGAAGACTAGTCTAGTTAGAGTGAGTCCTCTTCAGTCTCTATGGCCTCTGCTACTAAGAGTCTTTGCTTGAATCCTCCTCATATCCTCCCAGGAGCCTACACTGACTTAGGTATCTAGCTTATCACAGAGATACCCCCACCCTCAATTTCTCTTTTCTCTACAGGCCTTCAGTCCTCTCTCCCTCTATCTCTCCCCAGGTCTGATCTCTACCTTCTTAACTCTCTCCACCCTTTCTCCTACCTTGTTCCCTCTCTTCAACCACTACTCTGTCTATTTTGTCTCCCCTTCCAATGAGATTTATACATCCTCCCTTGTATCTTTCTTGTTATTTATCTTCTTAGGGTCTGTGCCTCATAGTATGCTTATCCTATATTATATGGCTAAAATCCGCTTATAAGTGAGTACATACTAAAAATATGTAACTCTTTACTAATTTGAATGTCTTACCTGAACAGAGGCAATGCTAATCTTTTCTGTATCATTTCAATTTTAGTATATATGCTGCTGAAGCGAGCACTATTGTAATTTTTTTTATTAGTTAAAAGTGACCTCATATATGTATTCTGCTCGTCTACGTTTTCTTTTTTTTACTTAAATTAATTTTTTTATTATTAGTTACATTTTATTAATTCTGTATCCCAGCTGTATCCTGCTCCCTTAATCCCTCCCAATCCCACACTCCCTCTCTCATATCCTCCTTGCCCCTTTCCAAGTCCACTGATTGGGGAGGACCTCCTCCCCTTTCATCTGACCCTATTCTATCAGGTATCTTCAGGACTGGCTGCAAAGTCTTCCTCTGTGGCCTAGCAGAACTGCTCCTCCCTTGGGGGTGGGGATGTCAAAGAGCCTGCCATTGAATTCCTGTCAGAAATAGTCCTTGTTCCTCTTACTATGGGAAACCAATTGGTTACTGAGCTACCACGGGCTACATCCGAGCAGACGTTCTAGGTTATATCTATATGTGGTCCTTGGTGGAGTGTCAGTGTCAGAAAAGACCCCTGTGCCCAGATTTATTTGGTCCTTGTGGAGTTCCTATCCTTTCCACATCATACTAACTCCCCTTCTTTCATATGATTTCCTGCACTCTGCTGAAGGTTTGGTTATGAGTCTTAGTATCTGCTTTGATACACTGCTAGGTAGAGTCGTTCAGATGCCTTCTGCAGTAGACTCCTGTCATATGTCCAAAGCACATCCATAATATAATTTTTTTTTTTACAATTTATTGCTGGTGGGAGTGCAAACTTATACAAACACTTTGAAAATCAATCTGGCTCTTTCTCAGAATATTGGGCACTACCTCAAGATCCAGCTATACCATTCCTTAGAATATAGCTAAAAGATGCCCCACCATTCCATGATCCTTTTAATATGAGCTTCACCTGGATTCTATTCTTTCAAGCTATATCTGTCACAGATTGCTCCCTCCAAGACAAAGGGAAGGTTTCATCATTATTGATGGCCAGTTATCAAAGTGCAAAAACCATATTCAGGGCACCATGTCTATATGGTTGCTCAAGTTTCCATCTTTATAACACCAAGATATCATTAGGAAAAAGAATTCTATTTCAAGATTTCAACCTGATGCATCTCTAATATTCAGAATGTATTAGAATCTGAATAATTTTGAGGATATCAGGATGGAATCTAAAGCTCTGTACAAAACCTTGAAGATCATCTTTAAAATACAGTACTCTAAATTTCTAGTTTTTGGATTTTATTTTTAATAAAATATTTGAATATTTCAATTTCCTGGCTAAATACTATATTTACATAATTTCTATCCCTCTCTGTGCTGCACACTCACATACATATATATTTACATATTTTCCTGAGTTCATTATTAATATTGCTTTTTTTTATGGGTTACACTGTGCATTTATTAAATTGACTAGTAAAATAGTAATGCCTCCATTTGGCAGCCAAGACACTGAAGGGCAGAGGATGCATTACTTGTAATATAGATTAGACTGATAAATAAGTAGGTAGAGAACCTGGAATTTAGTTATAGGAATTTAGTTTCCTAATGTTCTTTTTTTTATTTTATTTTTTTCTTATCAGTTACATTTTATTAACTCTGTATGCCAGCCATGTCCCGATCCCTCATTCCCTCCCAGTCCCCTCCCTCCCTCCCTCATCTCCACCGTGCCCCTTGCCAAGTCCACTGATAGGGGGAACCTCCTCCCCATTCATCCGATCCTGTTTTATCAGGTATCTTCAGGACTGGCTGCAAAGCTCTCCTCTGTGGCCTAACAGGACTGCTCCTCCCTTGGGGGGTGGGGAGGCCAAAGAGCCAGTCATTGAGTTCCTGTTAGAAATAGTCCTTGTTCCTCTCACTATGGGAAACCAATTGGTTACTGAGTTACCACAGGCTACATCTGAGCAGAGGTTCTAGGTTACATTCATACATGGTCCTTGGTTGCATGTCAGTCTCAGAAAAGACCCTGTGCCCAGATATGTTTGGTCCTTGTGGAACTCCTATCCTTTCCTCATCATACTAACTCCCCTTCTTTCTTATGATTCCCTGTACTCTGCCAAAGGTTTGGTCATGAGTCTTTGCTTTGAAAACACTGCTAGTTAGAGTTTTTCAAATGCGCTCAGTAGACTCCGGTTAATGTTTAATGTGCATCCCATATGTCTTTCAAAACGAGGATTGATAATCATACCCCATGTCCGCTCTCTTGATTATCTTTTTTAGGTGTATAGATTTCATTATGTTTATCATATCTTATAGGTCTATATAAGTGAGTATATACCGTGTTTTTCTTTCTCCTTCTGGGATATTTCACTCAGGATGATCTTTTCTAGATCCCACCATTTGCCTGCAAATTTCATGATTTCCTCCTTTTTGATTGCTGAGTAGTATTCCATTGTGTAAAAATACCACAATTTCTGTACCCATTCCTCCGTTGATGGACATCTGGGTTGTTTCCAGGTTCTGGCTATTACAAATAAAGCAGCTATAAACATGGTTGAGCAAATATCCCTTTTGTGTACTTGAGCAAACTTTGGGTATATACCTAGCAGTGGTATAGCTGGGTCTTGAGGAAGCACTATTCCTAATTGTCTTAGAAAGCGCCAGATAGATTTCCAGAGTGGTTGTATCAGTTTACATTCCCACCAGCAGTGGAAGAGGGTTCCCCTTTCTCCACAACCTCTCCAGCATGTGTTGTCCCTTGAGTTTTTCATTTTGGCCATTCTGATGGGTGTAAGGTGATATCTCAGGGTCATTTTGATTTGCATTTCCCTGATGGCTAATGAGGATGAGCATTTCTTTAAGTGTTTCTCTGCCATTCGATATTCCTCTGTCAAGAATTCTCTGTTTAGCTCTGTTCCCCATTTTTTAATTGGATTACTTGGTTTGCTGCTTTTCAGCTTCTTTAGTTCTTTGTATATACTCGATATTAGTCCTCTGTCAGATAAAGGGTTAGTGAAGATTCTTTCCCAATCTGTAGGCAGGCGTTTTGTTTTGATGACAGTCTCCTTTGCTTTACAGAAGCTTTTCAGTTTCATGAGGTCCCATTTATTGATTGTTGCTCTTAGAGCCTGTGCTGTTGGTGTTCTGTTCAGGAAGTTGTCTCCTGTGCCAATGAGTTCTAGGCTGTTCCCCACTTTTTCTTCTAAGAGATTTAGAGTATCTGGTTTTATGTTGAGGTCTTTGATCCACTTGGACTTTAGTTTTGTGCAGGGTGATAAATAGAGATCTATTTTCATTTTTCTGCATGTGGACATCCAGTTGGACCAGCACCATTTGTTGAAGATGCTGTCTTTTTTCCATTGAATGGTTTTGGCTTCTTTGTCAAAAATGGAGTATTCATAGGTGTGTCGGTTTATTTCTGGGTCTTCTATGCAGTTCCATTGATCCTCCTTTCTGTTTTTATGCCAATACCATGCAGTTTTTATTACTATTGCTCTGTAGTACAACTTGAGATTGGGGATGGAGATACCTCCAGATGATCTGTTGTTGTACAATATTGTTTTGGAGATTCTGGGATTTTTGTTTCTCCATATGAAGCTGAGAATCTTTTTTTCAAGGTCTGTCAAGAATTGAGTTGGTATTTTCATGGGAATTGCACTGAATCTGTAGATTGTTTTTGGCAGGATGGCCATTTTCACAATGTTAATCCTACCAATCCATGAGCACGGGAGATCTTTCCATCTTCTGAGATCTTCTTCAATTTCTTTCTTCAGAGACTTGAAGTTTTTCTCAAACAGGTCTTTCACTTGCTTGGTTAGTGTCACCCCAAGGTACTTTGTGTGGTTATTGGCTATTGTGAAGGGTGTTGTTTCCCTAATTTCTTTCTCAGCCCTTTTGTCTTTGGTATACAGGAGGGCTTCTGATTTTTTTGAGTTGATTTTGTATCCTGCCACTTTGCTGAAGGTATTTATCAACTGGAGGAGTTCTCTGGTTGAATTCTTGGGGTCGCTCATATATACTATCATATCATCTGCAAATAGTGACACTTTGACCTCTTCCTTTCTGATTTGTATCCCCTTGATCTCCTTTAGTTGTCTTATTGCTCTGGCTAGGACTTCAAGTACTATGTTGAAGAGGTAGGGAGAGAGTGGGCAGCCTTGTCTTGTCCCTGATTTCAGTGGGATTGATTTAAGCTTCTCTCCATTGAGTTTGATGATGGCTATAGGCTTGCTGTATATTGCCTTTACTATGTTTAGGTATGTGCCTTGTATTCCTGATCTCTCCAAGACTTTAAACATGAATGGGTGTTGGACTTTGTCAAATGCTTTTTCAGCATCTAAGGAGATGATCATGTGGTTTTTCTCCTTCGGTTTGTTTATGTGGTGGATTACATTGATGGATTTCCGTATGTTGAACCACCTTTGCATGCCTGGGATGAAGCCTACTTGGTCGTGGTGGATGATATCTTTGATGTGTTCTTGGATTCGGTTTGCAAGTATTTTATTGAGTATTTTTGCATCAATGTTCATAAGAGAGATAGGTCTGAAGTTCTCTTTTTTTGTTGGGTCTTTGTGTGGTTTAGGTATCAGGGTGACTGTTGCTTCATAGAATGAGTTTGGTAATGTACCTTCTGTTTCTATTTTGCGGAATAGTTTGAGGAGAATTGGTGTGAGCACTTCTTTGAAGGTCTGGTAGAATTCCACGCTGAAACCATCTGGCCCAGGGCTTTTTTTGGAGGGGAGACTGAATGACTGCTTCAATTTCCTTGGGGGATATTGGGCTGTTCAGTCTTTCTACCTGATCTTGACTTAATGTTGGAAGATGGAATCTATCAAGAAAATTTTCCATTTCATTTAGATTTTCAAATTTTGTGGCATATAGGCTTTTGTAGTATGACCTAATGATTGTTTGAATTTCCTCTGTGTCTGTAGTTATGTCACCCTTTTCATCTCTGATTTTGCTGATTTGTATGGTTTCTCTCTGCTTTTTAGTTAGTTTGGCTAAGGGTTTGTCTATCTTGTTGATTTTCTCAAAGAACCAGCTTTTTGTTTCATTGATTCTTTGAATAGTTTTATTTGTTTCTAATTGATTGATTTCACCCCTGAGTTTGATTATTTCCAGCCTTCTGCTCCTCTTGGGTGTATCTGCTTCTTTTTTTTCTAGGGTTTTCAGTTCGGCCATTAAGTTCTTTGTATGTGATGTTACAAATTTCTTCTTGCAGGCACTTAGTGCTATAAATTTTCCCCTGAGCACTGCTTCCAATGTGTCCCATAAATTTGGGTATGTTGTGCCTTCATT
The DNA here is from genome assembly GCF_907164565.1 of Psammomys obesus. Classification (NCBI taxonomy): domain Eukaryota; kingdom Metazoa; phylum Chordata; class Mammalia; order Rodentia; family Muridae; genus Psammomys; species Psammomys obesus. The sequence goes on along the minus strand of NW_026585894.1, from coordinate 7,593,726 downwards.
TTCATTGAATTCTAGGAAGTCTTTAATTTCTTTCTTTATTTCTTCCTTAACCCAGCTGTCGTTGAGTAACAGGTTGTTCAGTTTCCATGTGCGTGTAGGCTGTTTGTTATTTCTGTTGTTGTTGAGGTCCAGCTTAAGTCCATGGTGGTCAGATAGAATACAAGGGATTATTTCAATCTTTTTGTATCTGTTGAGGCTTTCTTTATGACCAATTATATGGTCTATTTTGGAGAAGGTTCCATGCGGTGTGAAAAGAAGGTATACTCTTTTGAGTTTGGATGAAAAGATCTGTAGACATCTATTAGGTCCATTTGATTTAGGGTCTCTGTAAGTGTTTTTATTTCCCTATTTGTTTTCTGTCTAGTTGATCTGTCCCTTGGTGAGAGTGGAGTGTTGAAGTCTCCCACTATTAGGGTTTTAGGATCAATGTGTGATTTAAGCTTTAATATTGTTTCATTTAAGAATGTAGGTGCTCTTGTATTTGGGGCATAGATATTCAAAATTGTGATGTCCTCTTGGTGGATTTTTCCTTTGATGAGAATATAGTGGCCGTCCTTATATTTTTGATTAACTTGGGTTGAAAGTCTATTTTATTAGATATTAGGATGGCGACTCCCGCTTGTTTTCTGGAACCATTTGCTTGAAAGACATTTTTCCAGCCCTTTACTCTGAGGTAGTGTTTATCTTTGTTGCATAGGTGTGTTTCCTGGATGCAACAGAATGTTGGATCCTGTTTCTGCAACCATTCTGTTAGTCTGTGTCTTTTAATTGGGGAGTTGAGTCCATTGATGTTGATAGAAACTAGTGACCAACAATTGTTACTTATTTTAGATGTGGTGTTGGTGGTGTCACTAAGTTTCATTGCTTGTCTTCTTTTGTTTTTTTGTTTTTGTTTTTTTTTTGTTGTTGTTGTTGTGTAGTTATCTATTTCCTCTGTTTCCTTCGATGTAGTTGTTTTCTTTGGTTTGGAGTTTCCCTTCTAGTAACTTCTGTAAAGCTGGGTTACTATGTAGATATTGTTTAAATTTGGTTTTGTCTTGGAATATCTTGAATTCTCTGTCTATGTTGATTGAAAGTTTTGCTGGGTATAGTAGTCTGGGTTGGAATCTGTGGTCCCTTAAGGACTGTATGATTTCTGTCCAGGCCCTTCTGGCTTTCATAGTTTCTGTTGAGAATTCTGGTGTGATTCTGATAGGTCTACCTTCATATGTTACTTGGCCTTTTTCCCTTGCTGCTTTTAGAATTTTTTCTTTGTTTTGTAGGTTCCGTTTTTTGACTATGATGTGACGTGAAGAATTTCTTTCCTGGTCTAGTCTACTTGGTGTTCTGTAGGCCTCTTGTATGTTTACGGCCATCTCCTTCTTTAAGTTGGGAAAGTTTTCTTCTATAATTTTCTTGAAAATATTTTCCGGACCTTGGAGCCTGATGTCTTCTTTTTCTTCTACTCCTATTATTCTTAGGTTTTGTCTTTTCATGGTGTCCTTGATTTCTTGGATGTTTTGTGTTTGGAACTTTTCTGATTTTATTTTTTCTTTGAGAGACGTGTCAATTTCCGCAAGTGTATCTTCAGCTCCTGAGATTCTTTCTTCCATCTCTTGTATTCTGTTGGTGATGCTTACCTTTGTGGTTCCTGATCTTTTCTCTATGTTCTCCAGCTCCTGGTTTTTCTCTATTTGTGTTTTCTTCATTGATTCTAATTCTGTTTTCATGTCTTGCACCATTTCCTTCATCTGTTTGAATGTGGACTCCTGTTTTTCAATGATAGCTTCTCTTTTTTTGTTCGTTTCCTCTCTATGTATCACTAATTGTGCCTCTACTTCTTTGGGTATAATTGCCTGTATTTCTATGAGAGCTTTGTTTATTTCTTCTTTATTTGCCTTCATTTGTGTGGACATTTCTTTGAGAGATTTGTGCATTTCTTCTCTGTTTGCCTCAATTTTCGTGGTCATTTCTCTGAGTGCACGATTTGTTTCCTCTTGGTTAGTCTCGATTTCTTTGGTTATTTCTCTGAGGGCTTTGTTCATTTCATCTCTATGGGTCTCTAATAGCTGGAGAAACATAGTTTTGAGGTCGTTTTCTTGTATATCTAGTGAATTGAAGTGTCCATTTTTTTGTGGGGTTGTTGGTGATATCATTATGTCCTGATTTTTGTTGAGAGTGTTCTTACGTCTGCCTCTAGCCATCTGGTTATTTATAATCCTCACTGGTTGTTCCTCGAGATTGTAGTTTGGGCTATGATCCTCTCTTTCTGTTTTCTGGACTGTTTTTTTCAGGAAGATGAGAGAGGTTCACTGCTTTGGGGGTGTGCACTGTGTTTTCAGTTTTGCCTAAGTAAAGAATGTGACGCTGGCGCTATTTGCGTGCACTTTTAGCGGGCACAGTGTGCATGCGCGGATTGTCTGACTATTGCAGTGGCCTGCAAGCCACTATTATGCAGTTCTGACTGAGATCCAGGAATTGTTTGCCTGGATTACCCTGGTGGACCCGCAAGGCAGAGGCTTCAATGTCGCTATCCCAAGAATCCCTCTGATGCCCACACTAGGAGTGTGGGTGGCAGGGATCTCGTCTGGTTGCTTCTGTGGAGTGGCCCTGGTTCTGGGGCAATCTCTCCCTAGAAGGCTCACTCACTCTCTTGCAGGACCAGTTGGAATGCACAGAGGTTCCCCTTGCTCACTACTCTCAGTTTTGGTCCTGTTGCAGAAGTGCACGTGTAGGGTAACAGTCAGCTCTGTGACACTGTGGCCGCAGGACTCGGTGTCCACCTTTCCTGTGTGCTGCCTCTTAATTCTTTCCCTCTGCCAGGAGGGGTTGTGTTGACTGTTCCCTGGGTGGCGCGGGAAAGAGTTAGGGTGAGTGTATTCAATCCCATATCCCGGGCCCAGATCTCTCTGCCAGAAGCAGCCTAGCAGTAGAATCTATGTTTGCTGATCCCAAGAGAGTACCGGGTAGGGTTGAGTGTCCTCAGATCCAGAGCTTGGCCCCCTCTGCTAGGGGCCGCTGGAGAGAGGGTGCTGTGTCCTTGGCAGGCTGCCTCTCTGACCTTCCCCTCTGACCTTCTCCTCTGCTAGGGCGAGCTTATGGAGGTGCTCTCAGGGGAGTGCCAGCAGGGGTTGGGGCTTCTCAGTGGGATCCTGAGCCCTGAGCCGGAGGCGTTTCTCTGCTGGGGGGGGCCGCAGGTGATAGAACTTCCTGCTATATCTTATTGCGCTGGACCCAGGAGAATCTCAGGACACGTAGGATGACCACAGTCCCAGATCCCGAGCTGTAGTTTGTTTGCTAGGAGCGGCCGGCAGCACTGGAGTTCCAGCACTGTGAAGCCGCTGTGAGCCTCTTTATCCTTCTGCTTCGTTGTGGCAGGGTGATGGCGGTGGCAGGGTGATGGCGGCGTTTGGGGGAGTGCCCGAAAGGATTGGGTTTTCTCAGCCCCGCTCTCGGGTTGGGGTACAGACAATGTGGTCTGTGGCAGATTCTGTTGGGCACCTCCTGCCTCCTCCGAAGAGGGAGTAGGGATTTTGAGCTGGGCGCGCAACTGCTATCTGTCCACGGCGGGAGCTCAGTTGTGATGGCGGCAGGTACCTGCCGAGGTTGGAGAGACCTTCCAGGGAAAGACTAGGTGACCCGGTGACCAGTCTGGCAACTTTCCTTCCCCGCGGGTTTTTTTTTTTGCGACTGGGACTCGCAGCCTTAGGCCCCCTTGTGCCCACTAATCAGCCTGGGAAATTGATCATGATAAGCAGGCTTGCGGCACCAGCCCGGAGACCCAAAACCCGCGTTGCCGGGTTCTCTTCCGGGTTCTGGCTGGGCAGCCGAGAGTGGACCGGACTGCTTCCCACGCCGTGGGAGCCTCCCCTCACCTGGGAAACATGGTCGATCGCTGTTGTTTTAGGGCCCAGAGTTCAGTCTCCTGGTCGCTGCACGGAGTGTGTTGTTCTGCTTCTCAGACATGGTGTTCTCCCGGTGCCGCCATCTTGGCCCCTCCTTAATGTTGCTTATACATATATTCATGGCTGAAAACTTGGTGTTGGAGAACCTGTCATGTGACATGTCCCTGGACAAAACTGATTCACTTTCTCTCAGGAGGCAGTGTTTGCCTATAGATTTTCATGAAAGGGAGGGGGCTTCTGAGGATTCCCATATCCACAAGTAATGCATGTATTTTAACCTGAGAAGCTAAAACCTTGTCCACTGGGACAGATGGCAAATAAACCTCTGGGAATGGTTTTTTTTTTTTTTTTTTTTTTTGTTGTTGTTTTTTTTTTTTTTGTAATCAAATTCTGATATGAACAGTTGTTTACAAGAAGTTTATTAAGGAAACTTCAAGAGAGACTGACAGTAAGCTTTACAAGAGCTTCAGGATCCAGAGGGTAAAAACAATTAGAACCCTTCCACCATATTTGTTGCTGTTCAATAGATAGATGGCTTATTAAGGACTACTCCACCCCACATGTTTACATATTCCATGAAAAGATTCTTATATATGTTTTGGTGCTCTACATGAGACCTTTGTATAATGCAGATACCTCTGGACCTCTTCCAGGTGCTTTTCATTCCATTTAGGAGTTCCGCATTAAGATACTCTCCCTGTTGTTAAGTCCTGAATAGAAAAATGCTCTTTATTTCTAGTTTCATTACACTCTTAAAAAGGAACAGGCCCCTGTATAAATAAAGAAGGCAGAGTTGGATGTGGAAGATGAGGCTATAAAATGTATACTTTCAGCCTGTGGCAGTGGTGCATGCCAGTAATCACAGCATTAAGGGAGGCAGAGACAAGTGAAGCCCTGTGAGTTTGAGGCCAGCCTGGTCTACAAATTGAGTTCAGGACAGCCAAGGCTACACAGAGAAACCCTGTCTCGAATAACCAAGAAAACAAAACAAACAAAACACAATGTGTACTCTCCTGTGAATTAAAGCTTTTATATACTAGACTGGCCTCAAACTCACAGAGATCCACCTGCTCTACAAAGCAAGTCCAAAACAGCCAAGGCTGCACAGAGAAACCCTGTCTCAAAACAAAACAAATCAAATCAAAACAACAAAAAAAGTATTATCTCATAATTTGATGTTGTTCCAGGGCTCTAATGACCTTTGCAGTTGTCCTAATTTAAAGTGTGGCTGTTTGTTTTACTTATTCCAGGGTTATCCAGTTATCCAACCTCCAGTAGAGGAATAGACTCAAAGCAATGCACTTTTCTAGGCATAGGATGATTTCCAGTGATGTACAGGCCAGTAGACACATTAACCATATCTGAGAATGGTGTCTGTCTGTAGCATTTTCAACATAAATGTCTCTATGACTGTTAGTGAATGAAAATAATTTAAACACACTGGGATGCCTAAACATACAGATATAGTGAAGAAAAACATGAAAAAAAAAAAGGATAGTATGGTGTCTAGATGACTTTTAGAGTTTTCATGGAGTTTTTAAATTTTACCCACTCTACATTTTTTTTAAAGGAATTGACAAGTAAATCATAAATAATTAATGGAAATACAATTAAAATCAACTAATCCTATTTGACCCCCCCTACTCAAAGTAATCTCAGGATTCTCATTTTTTTTTTCCAAAGGGAAGTTTTTCTTACTAGATTTCGTATGAATTTATGCCAGTTTGGGCTCAACAGAACCAATCCTTGGTTCTAGTAAGCCTGATTCTCCATGAATCTCTATTCCACTTTTTTAGAAGCATTTTCGGATCCTGCTGTTTTTACTTATGAAAATACTTCCCTACATCTTGATTGCTGTCATTGTATGGCACTTATATATTTGTTAGGACACTCTGACCTAGCCCACATTCTGATGCACTGCTTTAACTGCAGTTCTTTTCCACTAACAGTGTCATAACAGTCAGAATGTGGGCTCAATCAGAGTTGTTACTTAGGAAAATTTAAATAAAAAGGTAGACCCACACCCAGGATATATCCCTAATTAAAAGGTAAAACATAAGTGCTTCCTGACATAAGATCTCATTTTTGTAAAACCTTCTCTGTAAGATTTCCTTAACTGGGTGTTCTCTTTGATTCTTGATAAATGCTTCACACTGTGCTGAGAAGGTCAGTTCGGGGTACCACAGCCGGATGAGCACTGCCTTACAGTCACATTAGTAGAAATCTATAAGCCTTCATCAGCACAGCGAATCTTTGACTGGGTTCAAAAATTTAAACGTGAAAGTCAGCTATTCAAAGTTGAAAGATGTTTTATTATGTGTTTTCTCTTTGGAGCTCTGGTGCTAAGGAAACTAAACTACACAGCATCTTCTAATCCAAGGAAGCTGTTGAATAATGCCTTAAAGCTTCCTAGCTTTTCACTGCTCTAGCATAGGGTATGTGTAAAGAAATTGTATTTGAGTTCCTGTAATATCAATTGCTAACTGTAACTTTGCTGGTGTTACTTAAGCCTCCTGATCCTTGGTTCTTTCAGCTGCAAGATGGAAACTGTCTACTGTTTACATCACTGTGAATGACATTAGCCATGAAAAATGCTTAAAGGACCCTGCTTCACAATATGACCTTGGTTGCTCATTGTTATTGTTCCCATTTCTTTATGATCATTTCATCATTTCTTTCTTCTATACCCATCTTTCCACTAAGATTCATACAAGACTGTTATCATCGTTGCTGTTAAAGATAATGAATACATTGTAGTCAATATCTAATAATTCCTCTTGTTAGGATTTGACAGCTTTGATTATTCCATCCTTGGAAAGCCTATTTACTTTGGCTTTACGGATATTTCATTAATCATAATTGTGTGTCAGACACACTTCTAAGTGTGTTACATAGAAACCTCTATACTTATACTATTTTTAGTGTTTCAGCTGCATTTTATAGATGAGAGAATGATGCTCCAAAGTATTTTCATGTTCAGTAACAAAGCTTATGAGTGAAAGAACTGGGATTCAGGAGGAAGCATGACATTACTCAAATTACTATCCTACACTGGATTTTTACCTCACTCTAAATACTTTAATAGTGTACTCCTACTTGGCTGGTGTGCTTCTAGATTGTTTTTTATTTGTGGTACATAATGTTTACTTTTTAAGTGGCTGAGTTATAAATTCCTCCAATGTGCAGAATCATATATATATACAAAATTAATATCACATTCCACATTTTAAAGCCTGATTTATTAAATAATAGGCCAATATCTATATAGGTCAAATAAATGATAATGAAAGTCATGAAAAAAATGGGACAGGTACGGTGTTCCTATATCACAGTAACCAAATTTAATTCAAAGGAACTATATAATGAATCTGACATGTTTCTGTGAGCTTATATATGTTGCATTATACAAAATTTGAGAAAAGGGTAAATTAAAAAGTAGTTCTTTCAGTTTGTTTCTCTGTTTTAATAAAACACAAAGTCAACATGGGGAGGATTTATTTGGCTAATACTTTCAGGTCATAGTCCATCATTGATGGAAGTCAAAGCAGGAACTGAAGCAGCAACTATAGAGGAATGCAGATTCCTAACTTGATTTGCCACTTTTCTCACAAAACCTAGGCCCAATTGCCTAGAAATAGCACCTTGCTCAGTGGGATAGGCCTTCCTACATAAAATTAAGAAAGTGTCTCACAGACATAACCATATTTCAATATGATGGAGGAAATTCTTCAACTGAGTTTTCCCCTTCCCATAGCACACTAGCTGTTTCACCATGGCCAAAAAATAAACAAAGAAATAAAAAACACAAAAACAACAACAACAAAATACTAGCTAACCAGCATAATAATGATGTATTGTTTCTGGTGGAATAAATTTCAAAATTGGATAAGTAATGAATCTGTTACAAAAATCATTACTGCTAACTCTTATGAATGGCTACAATGTAGAAAAGTAAGTAAGAGAAAATTAAGCACAACATACTTGGCTTAGAGAGGAAAAGAATTGTATGAAGGGTAATGTAACTCTTAAAACTAGTGCTGGAAAAGAGACTCTAATTGGGAAGACATTAGTTTCATTAATGAGAAGCCTTTTAATCTGGATTTGGAATAGGGAGATACTTTCAGAAAGACCTCACCCAGCTTAAATTTTAATTTCTAAAAGAAAGCTTAAGGGGTTTCAGATCTTACAAAACAATTGCATACACAAGATGTTACTAATAAGATTCAAGGGGTGAGGCTCTATCTTAAACTGGAATTCTAACCCGACAGTATTGATCATGTTGTAACTGCCTTTTGAGACATGAAAAATTGAAGAGTGAGAGTATTAGAGATTATTTGTCCATGGTTTCAGAGAGCTGCTGAGGTCAAGCAGCATGTGAAGGCATGTCTTTACAAAGCCACAACTGTTTATTGTGGGGAGCTGTGAAAATGAGGCCTTGGTTGAGGTGGAGAACCCAAGATGTTGTGATACCAGAATTATGAGACATCTGACAAAGTCAGCTGCACACAAGTTATAAAATCTACCCAAGAGAGAGATGTATGTTGAAAAACACTGCAGGATGAGTAGAGGCATCTGATATCTGTAAACTAGATTCCAAGTCACTGGCCAAAGACCCCTGGCGTTTCCCCTACTTGTTTTGGTCTTTGTTTTGATCCCCTTATTTTCTCTTCCTCATTCCTGCATTCCTTACTATAGCATAGAAATGTATATTGTGTCATTGCATATTGGAAGTACATATTTATTTTTTTATTTTCCAAGAAGTCACTGTAAAAACATAGTCTTTAGTCTCAGAAGGCACTAGGGACTTTAAAACAAAGTTAAGACTGTGAAAGGGTTTTCTGAAATTGAACTAAATGCATTTTGCAACCTGATATAGCTGTTAGACTCTAAGAGCCTGAGAGAGGAATGTGATACATTGGATGAGATATCACCCTATTCATGCTCATCTGAATAGTTAGTCCAGAGTCGGAGACACTGGATAAGTTTAGGATATGTAGCTTTGTTTATGAAAGTGTGTAACTGAGGGCAGGCTTTTTGGTTTCAAAATCCGCAGGTAGTTTCTCATGTGCTTTGTTGGCTTCTGGCTTGTAGTTCCACATTTAAGCTCTCAGCTTGCTGCTCCAGTTACTATAACTGCCTCCTGCTATGCATCTCCACAGTAATGGTGATGGATTCTTATCCCTCTGGAACTATAAGCCTAAGTAAACCCTTTTTACTATTAGTTCCCTTTCTTTTAGTGTATTATCACAGCAATAGAAATGTAACCAAATCACCCATGTTAAAATATAGTAACCCAGATAGAAGTCATTAGTTCTCCAAATTGTTCTTTGGTGGTAAACTTACTTTGGATTATCTTTGGTTCCCTATTATTTGGCCATGTCTCCTACAGAATAGTGTCATACTACAACCAAAGAAGGCTCAAAGAAAAGGACTCTTCCTGGGACCTAAACAACTCCAGGCTAAGACTCAGCCTACAAGGCTACAACTCCCAAGCCAGACTTTCTTCCTCCAGGCCTTACTATCCATAACTGCTGGTGTACCCTTTTTGTTAAGGGTTAATTTTCAAGGGAGGAGAAAAACACTTACACTCATGGTCTGCTGGCCTAAAAGTACAAGTCTCCAAAGTACAGTCCAATGTGTCTCTCAAATCCCCTGTGCTCTGTTCCCAGGCTTTCTTACAGAATCATGAATTTTGTCATGAGAGTCAGCGTCTGGGTCTTTTCTTCTGTAATATCAGTGAAGAAAATACTTTCCTCCTCCAGGTCAGGAGGGCTATTTCCTGAGGACATTTCTCATCTGAGGTCTGAACTTGCTCTCTGATAATCTAAGAGACACTACCAGCCTCCTGAATTTCTAGCCCTCAGCCTTTGTGTACACACTGTTTCAATTTATATACTGCAAATCTACCCTTGTCCATTCCATACCTAAGCCATTTCCCTTGCCAAGCCTTCTTGGGTTTAGAAACCAGCACCATATTTCAAGCCAAGCACATTCCACTTCTAGGGTCCTGCAGTGTTGTATAGTCCCTTAGCCTTGACCTAACAGGTTCAACTAGAATTTCTTCCAGAGAGCTTTAAATGGTTTTGTTTTTGGATTCTGGTATTATTTGGCCTCTACCCCTATTCCCTTTGTATTCAGGCCTTGGGAACCACCTGAGGCTATACCTGTTTTCTCAAAATCTGTGCTGAAACACAGTCTCCAAATGCCTCTAAGGCAAGACCTGTCTTTGCTTATTTATGTGTCATTTCCAGGGCACAGTAACAGCTTAGTAAATGTTGAATCAGCAAAAGATTTTTCTCTCCTCTCTAGTGTAATGTACCTTACTCTTACCCTGCAGAAGCTCCAGGAAACAAAATATGTGAAGGTGAAGCAAAGTGGGGTAGATTTCATGAAGGTTTCCAGGCTATTAAACATCACTTACCTATATTCTTATTTGTGCTCTTATTTCTTACCAGGCTGCTTCTTTGGTCTGCCTACCACTCCAATAATACTTCAGAGCAGTTTCAAGTCATGAGTGAGGGTTTCCTAATGTGGCCTGCTTTCCTCCTAAGTTCTGGTAAGTAGGATAACTACACTTTACTGAAGGAGATCAATTCTCACACTATGTGGCTGCTAGTGGGGAACTTTGTGATCTCAGTACATTAGATTTGCCCTTTGAGTCATCCAGATGCCCTGCTATAGGGAGTATGCTAACTGTGGTGAACACATGGCCACGTAGTTTCCCAATGTGTCAGATAACTATTATGTCATGTGGTGAGGAAATGCAAAGTTCTGACCAATGTGTTACAGGTATGAAAAAATGAATGAGCCACATGTAAACTAGAATGGATGGCCATTGTTTTATACAGTTGATGGCCCTCATAGTCCATATCTTGAATCGAATCTTTCAATAATTCTTGTACCAACAGCAGCTGGACAGAATGTATCCATCCAATGACCAGAAGAGACCATTATGCTATCACACCTCTCTTTGATCAAAATTTAATGCAAATAGAGATTAAATCAATTGGCAAATCCCTATTCTTATTCAGGTTTTAGGATTGAAAGAAAATAAAGACTAGGTTAAAGATAAAGCAAAGGATAAATTTGGCCTGAATCTAGTGTTGTGAGAAAATCTGGTTACAGGATTATCCAGGATTGAAAATGTAAATTCCAACAAGTTACTTATAGAAGATACAGTGTTTCCAAAGATATGACATAGGAGATCTTTCATCCTCTTCAGTTGGATGAGAAGATGGTAACAGAGAACAAGTTGCTCCTTTACTACAACCCATAGATGTGTGTTTTTAGGGGACTTCTCTCAGAACAGGAGAGGGTTACCTAAATCTTTGGTCAATAGTGTTTTATTGCAGGGGCTCAGGGTCCAGATTTACAGGTTTTGTTTTTTGTTTTCTTTTTTGTTTTTGTTTTTGTTGTTGTTGTTTTTGCTTTGTATATTTGCCATTGTGTCTGAGTCTCTTGCACTGATGTAGATTAAATTTGAAAATATGCAGAACATTCCTCTGGTGACTAAGAGCTTACTTTTGGTAAAATAAAGTTGAATATTCAACAAATGGATTCATAGGGTACATATCAGCCTCTTCTGTCCCTACATTTTCATAGTGAACTATGGGATTGGAGGCCGAGTTCTGAGGTCCATGGTATGCTGAGGGTTTGTGTCTATTCAGAGTAAAGGTGAGAGCTTGAGGTTGGGAATGGAAGCTCCACTCCAGATAAAGCTCTAAAAAATAATACAACTACATGTTTCGTAAGCCTGGCACCAACTTGGAACTCCCTTATACGAAAACCCCTCTTAGTCTTTCTGTCTGCAGGGAGCCAGAAATTGGGTTTCCTAGATTGGAAAATGTCATTGTCACCTGAAGTTAAAGTGAGAGGTTTTGGTCGATTGGAGTGCTTCTGTTTCATAGGGAGACACCAGTACTAATGTCAATGATTTCCTCTGGTAAGCCTGGCATCAAGGTGTGACTCATATGTGTGCATAATCCTCCATCTCCTTTTTACAACTCAGGACTCTGTGCATAGGAGACATTTTTCAAGATTCCTAGAATGGAACAGGCTTGAATCAGTTCAGCATCAAGATGAAAACTGAGGTGGGTTGTGGAAGCCTCATAACGGATAGACAGTCTTGGGTCCAGAAGCAGCATTGATGAGGGTTTTCCAGCAAAGGATCTGACTTTCCAGAAGAAGCATTCATTCTCATCAGAGGACTTGGGAGGACTCTAAAAATTTTTAAACATTTTTTTTTTTTTAGTTTGAGGGATGTCTCAGTGCTAACTTCAGGAATTAGCCCCCTTCCCATTTTTCTACATCCACACACAGAGACTGGAGAGATGCAAGATGATTCTATGAGGTTTCTGGACAGGAGACAACCACTTGGTATGGTATTCTCACAGTGTGTGAATAAAGGTGGACTATAATAGTCATTTTTAAGGAGGTGGTCCCAACATAATTCATCATCATGAACAGCATCAGCCTATATCCCAATGGGGCAAACAGAAAAATGAGATCCTTCAAAGTTCATTGCTGTGGTCTCTGAACTGGAACTAGTTTCTGTCATTCCTGGAGACAGAGAGGGCTGCCTAACTTGCAGAGTCAAAGCAGGAACTGAGAGTGGAATGTGGAAGCTCCACTCTGGATAGAGAGACCACAGATACTATCACTAGTCTGGTGTATTATGCACTACTTTAATCTAGACTGACTTGTTTTAAGGATCCCTTGCCTCTCCCTCATGGGTGTGGAGATTCTGCTCTTAGGAGACATTTCAGAGTTTCTCAGAGAGAAGAGGACAATGTGACTTTCTGACTCCACATGCAAGCAGGCAATGGATATCAGAAGCCCAGTCTAGATAGAGGGGCATGCATAAAATATATTTTGTCCTTTTTAAGGTCTTGCATAAAATTTAGGCTGAGTTGTTGCAAGGCATGGGTACCCAAACTTCCGGATCCATATTTAAAAAAAAAAAAAAAAGAACTCGGATGACTCAGAGACTTTTTGTGAAGCTCCTTGAGGCTAAAAGATTCCTGAATGCTGATTAGTAGAGATTAGCTCCTCCCTTGTGTTTCAAGTCTATATACTGGTAGTTTGGGGATTCAGAGCCATTTTGGAAGGGTGAAGTCCACACTCAGTACTCTCTGCATCTGAGGACTTAATTTCAAAGCAAGCACAGGAGGCTATCTACATCCAATAACTTGGGGACTCGGACCTCTTTTGTGAGTGTCCTGCTAAGGGTAAGTACACTTATTGCTTTCTGCATATAGGGACTAGGGGACTCAGAGTCATTTTGTGAGTGCCCTTGAAAAGAAATTCCAGTAAATCCTTTCTGCATCTGGGTACTTCCCAGGCACTGAACCATTTTGTCAGGTTCCTGGAGGCTAGACAATTCCTGGATGCTTATTTGTGGGAAGTATCTCCCACAGTTCCATTTCAATATCCGGGTAGTTTCTAGACACAGCACAGTTTTGTGAAGTTCTTGGAGGGAAGAAGTCCACTCAGTGTGCTCTGCATAAGGGCTTAAGCTTCAGAGCTAGCATACCAGGCTTTCTTTATCCAGGTAATTGGGCTAATCAAACCTTTTCTGTGAGTGTTTTAACAGGGATAACTACACATAGTGTTTTCTGCATGCAGGGACTTACAGGACTCCGAACCATTTTGTGAGGTTCCTGGTAGGCGAATTTATAGTCAATGTTTCCTGTATCCTAGAGACTTTGGAGACTCACATCCATTTTCTTAGATTCCTGGAGGCTAAAGACTCCTGAATGTGGATTTGTGGAAATTAACTCCTCCCCACTGTTCCCAGTCCATTTCCTGGTAGTTTGGATACTCAGAGACATTTTGTGAAGACTTTGGGAGGGAGAACCACTCAGTGTGCTCTGCACCTGGGGACTTAACTTCAGAGGTAGCATACCAGGCATTCTGCATCCAGAGACTTTGTGGACTCAGTGCCCTTTTGTGAGTGTCCTGGTAGGGGTAAGTACACTTACTGCTTTCTGCATGCAGGGAATTAGGGGCCTCAGAGTCATTTTGTAAGGTTGCATCTGGGCATTTCAAAGGGCAGAGACTTTTGATGAGAACTGATAGACTAAGATCAGAAAGAAGAGGAGAACCTCCCCTATCAGTGGACTTGGGGAGTGGCATGCATGCAGAAAGGGGAGGGAGGGTAGGATCGGCAGGGGAGGAGGGAGGGGCTTATGGGGGGATACAAAATGAATAAAGTGTAATTAATAAAAATGATAATAATAATAAAAGATTTTTTAAAAAAGGCAGAGATATTTTCTGAGGTTTCTGGTAGGCAGAATTCCAGTCAATGCTTTCCGCAACTTGTGGACTTTGGAGACTCAGAGCCTTTTTGTGAGGTTGCATCTGGGCACCATAAAAGTTCAGAACCATTTTGTGAGGTTCCTGATAGACGGAGTTCCGGTCAATGCTTCCTGTATACTGGGGACTTTGGAGACTCATGGGCATTCTATTAGGTTGCTGGAAGCTGGAAGACTCTTGAATGCTGATTTGCGGAAATTAACTCCTCCCCACTGTTCCAAGTGTATATGCTGGTAGTCTGGGGATGCAGAGCCATTTTGTGAAGCTCTTGGAAGGGTGAAGTCCACTCAGTGTGCTCTGCATCTGTGGCTTAACTTCAGAGCTAGCATACCAGGCATTCTGCATCCAGGGATTTTGTGGACTCAGTGCCCTTTTGTCAGTGTCCTAGCAGGGTTAAGTACCTTTGCTGCTTTCTGCATCTAGGTCCTTGGGAACTTAGTCCCATTTTGTAAGGTTCCTGGTAGTTGGAGTTGTAGTCAGTGTTTTTTTTTTTTTTTTTTTTGTTGTTGTTGTTGTTTGTTTGTTTGTTTTTTCCATTCTGGGAACTTTGGAGTATTACAGAAGTTTTGTGAGGTTCCCTCTGGGCACTTTAAAGGGTTAGAAGCATTGTTTGTGGTTCCTGGTTGGCAGAGTTTTCCTCAGTGTTTTCTGTATACTGGGACTTTGAGCAATTTTGTGAAGTTCCTGGTAGGCAGAGTAGTAAAAGTTTAGGGGCATTGTTTGAGGTTCTTGGTTGGTGGAGTTCTAGTCAGTGATTTCTGCACCTTGTGGACTTTGGAGACGCAGAGCCATTTGTGTGTGAGTGTGTGTGTGTGTGTGTCCTGGAAGGGTGAATTCCAATCAGTGCTCTCTAGCATCCGGGGATTGCAGAGGCTCAGAGCCATTTTCTGGAAGGTGGAATTCCGTCAACACTTTTTGCTTCCAGGGAGTAGGTGCCATTTTGTGAAGTTCAGGGAAGGGAGCCATCCTTACCCTGCTTTCAGATCTCAAGTGAAAAGTGATGGTGCACTCTGGGATTCTCTTTCAGGATTGAAGGATTCCTGACTCCTTTGATTAGCATGGCACCAAGTGGGGCTTACATATAGTTAGAGGCACTTTTGCTTATGCAGCTGGCAGTTCCTTGAGGACTGTACAGTTGCATTTTCGCAGTAAGGAGGAAAAGTCCTTGTCCAGGATTAAAGCTTGACTGGACAACAGACTGGAAAAATCCCAATTCCCAATAGAGGGTCACACAATATTAAAGCTGTAACCCTGTTGTTCCTACTGTACCAAATGGGGATTTGGTTTTAACAATAAGCCCTTTGTCCATGTATTCACTGTGGACAAATACAGAGGAGCTGTGTTTAAAAGTCATCTTAGACTAGATGGCAACTTCTCTTTTATTGGGGGGGGGTGGCACCTGACAATGGACTCCAGAAGCCCAATTCCATCTAGAACAATGTTTTTCAACATGTGGATCTTGACTCCTTTGGGAGTCACAGGACCTTTTCATAGTGGTTGCCTAAGACCATAAGATATTTACATTTGAATCAAAACAGTAGCAACTTTACAAATATGAAATAGCAACAAAAATAATTTTGTGGTCTTGAATTACCATAACATGAGGATCTGTATCAAAGAGTCACAACACTATAAAGGTTGAGAAGCACTGATCTAGTGTGAACTCAAGTTATAATTGGACTGGAGAATTATATAATTATGTCATTCTTGGAGGAACTAGTTATTCCTTGACACTGTTACACTCTCCAATGACTCAGGGCCCAAGAGAGACTCCATAAAGACTCCAGGCATCTGTCAGTCAAGATGGGTGTTGGGAGTAGTTTGAGGAACTTTTTCCAGAGATAAATAGGCTGAAATAAAGAAAGCTACATTGTATAAGTTTGACTCTGCTTCTACAAACCAAGGCTAAATTATGGGAATGAGTCCTTCTGTGTCTTCAGTAACTGTCTCCTGGGATTTGGGAGACTTATACCCATGTGTCAGGTATGGTTCCAAGTGCTCAGAAGATGCCTTAGTGCTGCTGGCTTGCAGGAAGGAGGCTTACTTCCTCTCCACAGGTAGCAAAATTACAATTATGAAGTAACAATGAAAATAATTTTATGGTTTTGAGTTACCACAGCATGGGTAATTATATCAAAGTGTCACAGCAATAGGAAGGTTAAATAATTGACCTACTTCCCTTCTCTACTTTATATACATGCAGAGTACTTCTGAAAGGTAAGGCCTTAGATGGGTAGAGGTACTGTATCATGGCTCTGAAGCAGGAGCAAGAAGATCCCTGATACTGGACCTGAAGAAGTTGCCACTTACCCCATTCTTACCTCCTCTACCTTCTACAGCCCCCACTGTGGAAAACTGTGGATCAAAGATGTAACCTTTAACTTCCTCTTCAGGGGTTTAGGTGGGGATCAGGTTTGGCCTGGTCCTGAATGATGTTTATCTGAGAGTCAGCATGGGCCTTATGAGATATAATTGGAAAACCATGGGAATCCCCAAGCTAAAAGAGGAATCCTTTTCATTCTGTCTGTCTTGAGAAATACTTCAAGTTCGCAAAATGGGCTTTTACTTCACTTCCTCTCTTCAGGAACGTGAGCCTATACAGTGTGTGGTATCAGCAAACAGCAGACAGAGCCACTAGAGGGAATTGTCCATTATCTTCCAGCAACACAGGTGAGCAACCACAGTGAGAACTAAAGGTGTGAAGAAACCCTACATCGATTCTAACAAGGGACCACAGTTTCTGTGGCTTATTTTGGAAGGCTGGAGAGCCCTGGATAGATGGCTAGTGTTGAAGGCTTACTTTCAGTTTCATATCTACTAGTGAGAGTTCTCTGGAGATGATATACTTGGTCCTAGGATTAATGTCACTGCAGAGGAGGGAGTTACATATAGACAGCAGAAGTATTTGGTAGTCAGACCTCCTATAAGGACTATATCTGAAGTCAAGAAAAATGTACTTTTGCAAACTGAATATGCCCTGGCATCATAGTTCCAGGACATTAAGTGGCTTGCTTATTTAAACTATCTCTAGCAGGAGTGGGAGTTCTGGTCTGGGGGACAGGTAAGGTGAAATTCAGGTAGACTTAGGGAACCCATATTTCAACAGAGTTGACCCCAGGTAGTGTATGTTGTCATCACCAGAGATCTCACACAGGAATGAGATTGCTATCACTCACTTCTCCTGAGAGCTTTAAGAGGCTCAGGGAGATGAGGAATGTGACCAGAATTTGGTTAATCACAGGGCTCCCAGGGCTGGCCAGCTCCAAGTAAGGATCTCAGAGGATGATTAGAAGAAACTCCAGCCTGAAGCACAGACATAGGTCCAAATATATCTTCCCCGAACCTCTTTCTCCACAGCAGTCCTCTTCACGGCTGTCAGTCTGAACTCCCTGTGTAATTTCCAGGAACTAGTCTAAAGAAGTTGAAGGACTTGGCTGAAGTCATCAGACAGTGGATCAGATGTGTCAGGACGAAGATGAGACCTTAGGAAGTCCTATAAGCCCAACACAGAGACTCGCTACCCCCCTGCCTTCCTGCCAGCAGTGGGAAATCCTAGGCACTTCAGATAGATGCCATTCCTTCTCCTCTTCCTGTCTCACAAAACATAGACCTTTGCCTTAACGAATGCAGACATAGAGGGTCACATGGAACAACCTTCTCCTTTACATTTATCCAGATGAGGATCAGGCTGGTCTCATATGCTAGGAAAATGAGACCATACTGATCTGGGCAAACTTTTGCAACTGCTCAGGACCAGGTATAGAGGTGTGAGGCACCTTCACTTCCCTTGATTACATCTAGAGACACAGAATTTCTGAGCATTTGCTTCTGGCAAGAAGTATGATGTACCTGGAAAAGCCATGTCTTTTCCTCTTTCAGGTTTTTTAGGGGTGCAAGCAGCAACATAGTCTTTGGACTTAGAGTACCACCCAAGCAAACTCCTATAAAAATTTTTTTCTGGGAGGTTACCCTTACATTTTTCCATTCTTCCTCAGATTTGTGAGTCTTCATCCCTGTGAACTGCACATATCCAAGGAAACTCAAGATGAATCCTACTGAGAACAGCCAGAGTTTAAACTTCCTGCATAGCCCTCAGGCCCAATGGGAAGAAAGTGGCCTGAAGGGTGCTCAGGGCACCATGGATGAAGTGGGAGAGATGGAGGTCATTGCCACCAACTCAGGGGATGTGTCTGTTGGAGGAACACCAAGTTCTCTGCAGAGTGCCCAGAGAGCCTCCTCTCCTCTCACTGCCATGGGCTCTATTGCAGGGGCATCATCATGTGAGGCCTATGGCAATCCTGAAGCGGAATTAGCCAACCCTGAGTCTCCCCAGCAGGGTGTGCTAAATAGAAAGATGGTTGATTTGGTGAGATTCCTGCTCATCAAGTTTCGAAGGATGGAGCTAACCACCAAAGCAGAAATGATGCATGGGGCCATGAGAGATTATGAGGAGCACTACCCTGTGATACTTAGTAAGGCCTCTGAGTGCATGAAGCTTATCTTTGGCATTGACATGATGAAAGTGGATCCATTTATCCACTCCTATTTTCTTTTGCCTGCTCTGGGGATCACCTATGATGGGATGATGCATGGAGTTATAGGCATACCCAAGACAGGCCTGGTTATAATCACACTTTGCATCATCTATATAGAGGATAATTGTGTTAGTGAGGAGGTTTTCTGGGATGTATTGAATAGCCTTGGGCTGTATGCTGGGGTTGATCATTTCATATTTGGTGAGCCCAGGAGTCTCATAACTGGAGAATTTGTGCAGGAAGGGTATGTGGAATACAGGCAGGTGCTCAATAGCTGTCCTCCACGCTTTGAGTACCTGTGGGGACCAAGGGCCTATGCTGAGACCTCCAAGATGAAAATATTGCAGTTTTATGCTAGCATCCTTAAGCAGGATCCCAGATCCTACCCTGAAAAGTATGCAGAAGCTTTGAGGGAAGAGGAAGAGAGGGCCTAGTCCAGAAAACCCTTGCAGATGGTAGATACCATTGTTCTGACCATCACAACTTCTACTGTAGTAGTATTTTAGAGTCGATAGAGAAATTTTTAAGGTTAAAAATGATATTAGCTATGTATCTGTTGTCGATCAGGTTATGAGAATTTTGTTATCTTGAAAACAAACAAGAATGTTTTATAATTTGTAATATGTCATAAGATATGATACCATTAAAGATGGAATTCGTTGGGCAACAGAAACGAAATTGGCATTAATAAAAAACAGAATAAAATTAATTTTTGATCATGTAACCATGTTTAGTCTCTCATGCTAGTTAACTAATTAAAGTTAAAACTAAACTAAATGGAATTTCTTCCCAAAATCTTCACTGAGGATCTATTCTGTGGAAAGTTCTGTGTTATCAGTGGAATGTAGGAGAAACCAGATCCCTATCTCTCCTTGGATAATTGGTACATAGCACAAACCAGATTCATGCTTTTTTGTAGATGGGGTGAATGCAGGAGCCAAATCCCTGTGAGGAAGGCCGAAGTCCTTTTAAACCACAAACCCTAGTACAGAAAGACTGTAGAGGGCCCTCCTGAAGTGTCTGTCAGCTCTTTAAACCAAAGCAGCTTGGGAGGCTGCCTTGGGAGTTGATTGCAATTAAACTGCAATGTAGCACCCTTGGGAGGTGTGACTGACTTAGAGCTAAGAGATGGGAAAACTGAGCAGTACCTGTTGTCAGTGGACTTCAGCAGAGAAGAATCAGCCTCGGCATGTCACTTAGCAGGGAAACATATGTTTCACATGCAGTCAAGAAGATTGTAAACCCATCACCTCAAAACATGAAACTAAAATATTAAAAGAAGAATCTTGTCCTGGGGCAGGAATAGGAGTTACAGTTGAACACAACTCAGATACTCTAAGTTTTACTCCTGTGTGCTACAGGAGGTTCCACACATGGTGGAATCATGAAAAAGTAAGGCCTAGAACTCCTAGACAGGGACTCTTTAACTTATTATTAAGATTACTTTAAGTGTTTTTTAGGTGTATGAGTATTTTGCCTGCATGTATGTGAGTGGAATATTTATGTCCCTGATGGCTAGGGGAACCAGAAGTAGAACACAGACCCTTTAGAATAGGAGTTAGAATGTTTGTAAGGCTGTGCATGATATAAACAAACCTTTGGTGCACTCATTGAAAGACCAGCAAGTGCACTGAATTACCAAGCTTTCTAGCCCCAGGTAAAGATAAACTGTAAAATAAGTGTTTATGTGCATATATCAGTGTGAGGTCAATGCATACATGCCATGGGACAGATATGGGCAGCAGATGACAACTTTCACATTGTTTCTTGCCTTCTACCATGCTGAAACAGAACCTCTCTTGTATCTGCTGCTACACTTCTTAATTCAGACTTGCTGTAGATTGTGACCATTTCTCTTTCCTCTACCTCACATCTCAATAGAGGAGTGTTAGGATTTCAGTTGCACTCTGTTGAAACTCTTAACGTGGTTTGGGGGAATATAACTCATATTGTCAGGCTGGAGTAGCTAGCTCTATTACCCTTTGATCCATCTCCTCAACCTTAAGATAACGTTTTAGTTCAGTTATTTTCATTGCAATTTTGTCATCTGTAAGGGAGTGCTTACTTTAGGTGGTTGTTGAACTGTTGGTTTTTCTGGAAAAACCTCTGGGAGGGATGTAAGTGAGTAGCTGGTTCTTACCTCACACTCTAGGAACATCCCTTTTAGGGAGGTAAATGTGTACCGATTTTTACTTGTGTCCAAAAAGAGGGAGGATTTAGTGAGTTTTTTTTTTTTCCTGAAATTTCATTGTGGCTGTTTAGGTATACTGTGTACTACATGTTCTCTGATATATCTTAGAGAACAAGGACAGTAGCACGACCCCAGGGTGGAAGGGGCTGGAACCAAATTCTAACAAAAAGAACAATCATCTGCCTTTTACCACGGTTCTTTTCACTAAGGAACTGTACTGGGGCCTTGAAATGCAGGACCCAAATTCCAGCATTCCTGATAGACAGGCTCTACAACTTTCTAGAAGAAGTGGGAACACCATGGCTCCCAGCCTTGAGAATTTTCTAATTCTTGTCTAATAGTGACAGTGCTGTGATGAGATCAGGGTTATGCATGCATTTTTCTCTTGCCTGATGCTCCTGTTGCCTCTTCTGGAGGAAATAAAAAGACTTCACCCTGACTAGTGCACCTAATGAAAAGTTCAGGCAAAGAATCTTCAGGTTGAACGTAGAATAAAATTAAATTAAAAAGAATACATGAATTTCAGGACAAATTTCTGGTCTTAGAATCCTAACCAAGAGATAAAGAATGTTACTCCCTCATAATCCACAGTAATTAATTTTGTTGTACACAGGATTAACAGTTATAGATAGTATAATTAACCCCATCATGACCACCACTCTTTTACTACCTGAGCAGTAGGTAACACATATAATATTTTTCTTGATATGCTAGAAACATATATCAATCAGAGATAGTAATTAATGTTGTACATTTTTATAATGTGCAGATTATATGTATTATTGCTGTAAAAATAAAAAAAAATACAAATATGTCATAATTCTCTTCTAAAAAATCCTTCATCAGCTGGCCTCCTTCTCAAGGTCATTTCAAATTGTTTTTACTCACAGTTGTCATGAATATTCTAGAATTATGGGTTTAACTTTACTATGTGTTGAAGTGAAAGCTGGTATGATTTTTTATGTTGACACATACTGTAATTGCGTAGACTATGAGGCCCTATGCATTTTTAATAAAAGAACCTTGTAGGGTTATGTTTCACAAATCGCATTTTCTTTTGTGTAGTTTCAGCATGAAAGGAGCTACGAAGTCTCTGCCACTGACACATGCAACGTTGAGATGAAACAAACTTAAAGGCAGCATCTCTTATATACCTTAGAGTAGTGGTTCTTTTCCTTGCTAATGCTCTGACACTTCAGTATAGTTCCTCATGTTTTGCTGACCCCCAACCATTTTCGTTGCTACTTCAAAACTAATTTTGTACTTTTATGAATAGTAATGTAAATATCTGATATGCAGGATATCTGATATGTGACCCCCAAAGGGATTGTAACATTCAGGTTGAGAACCGTTGCCTTAAAGGGAGTACTGAAGCCCTATGGCAAACTTCTGCCAACAAGTAGGAGAGGCAGTTTGTTGTGAGGGAATGGGGGTTCATCATGGCCCCAAGCTTCTGGAATAATGACTCATGAGATACATTATATATTTACAAATACTAAGGCCATATAGCTAAGATCTTCTCTGACTAGCTCATAATTTAAAATAACCCATTTTACACATCCACTTTTTGCCATGTGGCTGCTTACCTGTGCTCAGTTATGATGTGTCTTTCCACATCTCTATTGCTGAACCTGAGTTCCTGGCTCTATCCCAGAATTCTTTTTTTTTTTTATTAATGCCTTATTTTAAATTATATTTTTCTTTTTTATTTTTATTTATTACAATTTATTCAATTCTTTCTGCTTTTCAGATGTCCCACCTCCTATTTCCTGTCTAATCTCTAGACCATCAGATTTATTGCTGACAGGTCATGTTTCCATAGAGGCACAAGATATTCTCTCAACAACAGATGAAGACAGTGGAACCCCAGGTACACATTACTACACAGGATCCAGCTATAGTAGGCAGATAGTGTCATGCCAAGGACACTTTCCTGAGATTTGCCTCTAGATCCCCCTTTTTCTTATAATAGGCAAGAACAGAAAACTCTTAGCTAATTTCTGCATAAAGGTGTGAATGTATGGCTATTTGACAACATGTCCAAAGTATTCTATTCAATGCCAGGCCTGGCCTCAATGAAAGTGTTTATACCCGAAGAACTGAATTTGTAGAGTAACATATTTTCATCACTAAAGGGACATGCTCGATTGCAATCCATCATGTTCAAGATGCAGTGCTGACGAGCCCATGGTAAAGGCCAGGACAAAGGGACACAGTGTGACTTGAAAGATTAGAGCTAGTACTGAGCTGGGCATAAACTCACCACCAATGAAACAGAGGAAGAACTCCAAAAGGTTATGTACCTCATATCACATGTATCCGGTCTCTAAGAAAAACAGAGATTGTGGAGGCAGGAAAAAGAAAAGGGAAAAAAAAAAGGAGCAAGCAACCAACCAAACAAAAAAAGCTGGAAACATAAACATCAGTCCAACATACCCAGAGGCACAGCCAACAGTGTACAGCCAGATGCACAGAAGCCCCAAAGCCTTTTTGAATGCTATATTCAGATGTACCCTGCTCATGCAGGGGGTTTTATAGTGACATTCCCTGTTTTTTTTTTTTTGTTTTTTTTTCTTTTTCCCTGATAATCTGTGAATGATCTTCAATTTATTTACTGACAATCTGTGAATGATCTTCAAGTTTTTTCCAGTCTGTCTAGGGTTTCAGTTTTCACAAACCTGTATTTAATCATTTTATCGATTTAATTTCTCACTTCATTGTCATTGGCTTCTTATGCTCTTTTTATTTCCTGTCTTCTACTTGGTATCCATCATTTAATTTTTCTGATCAATTAAAGTGAATGTTTGTTTAGTCCTGACCTTTGATCTTCATCTGAGCAATAAATGTTTATAATTTTCTCTATATTTGCTCCACAAGATATTCTCTCAGCATTGTCATGGTAGAAATATCATCAAAAGAATAGTAAGCCTATGTTGTACAAAAAAAGAAAAATTCAGCACTCCCTGTCAAGAATGGAAGAAATGTTCACCTAACAGCATGTAAACACTTAAAGATCTGCCACTTGTTTTGTTGCATCTGATCACGTTCCATATTACACGGAACTAAATAAACTAGACTTTGAAAGATATATACTAAATGTTATCTTTCATATGTTAATCTTGCATTTTTATTTTTACACATGTGTATGTGTCTGTGTGTGTGTGATATATGTTATGAAACTTAAAAGAAAGCCATGAAATGGGAAAGGAAGTTTTAAGAAAGTGGAGGGAGGGGGTAAAGTAGTAATAGAGTACATGTGACATGAAAATGAAATGAGACCTTCTAGAAAAGGAAAGATACAAAGGAGACAAATTAGGGAAGAAAATCATCAAACAGAAATAAGCATGAAGATGCCTTATAAAAACTTTTATATTATTATATTATGTGTTATGTTTTTTTAATTACACTTTATTCACTTTGTATAACCCCATAAGCCCCTCCCTCCTGCCCTCCCATTCTCCCTCCCCTTTCTTCACGCATGCCCCTCCCCAAGTCCACTGATAGGGGAGGTCCTCCTCTCCTTCCTTCTGATCTTAGTCTATTAGATCACATCAGGAGTGGCTGCATTGTCATCTTCTGTGGCCTGGTAAGGCTGCTCTCCCCTCACGGGGAGGTGATCAAAGAGCAGGCCAATCAGATTATGTCATAGGCAGTCCCTCTTCCCATTACTATGTAACCCACTTGGACACTAAACTCCCATGGGCTACATCTGTGCAGGGGTTCTAGGTTATCTCCATGCCTGCTACTTGGTTGGAGTATGAGTCTCTGGGAAAACCCTTGTGTTCAAATTTTCTGGTTCTGTTGCTTTCCTTGTGGGGTTGGGCAGAGTGCATGGAATCTTATGTAAGATGTGTTAATTTTTAAAGTTTACAAGGAAAAAAAAATCAAAACCCTCTTGACTCCTAAGAAGTAGGAGTTTCTTTACTGCAATGAATTCATATTGTGGACCTCATTCCAACCATATTTTTTGGCAGGCTATGTGAGCATCTGACTCCAGAGCTTTGACAAGTCAGTGAAAGACAGCAAACTCCTTGTCACATCCAAATGGCATTGGAGATTTGTGAATCACTAGCCCCATAGATCTAGCGTTTCCAGTGCCACAAATTCGAGGATATGTATATTCACAGGCTGAGTGAATATTACATAAAGAAGAACATTAACCCATGAAAGTAAAACATGGAAGTATTATGGCTAGTTGTGCTACCAGAAAACTTGGAGAGAGGAATAGGGTACCTGAGTTTTCAGGAGTGGGGCCTGGTTCTGTTTTCAAACAGGCCCAAGTAAAGCAGTCTTTGATTTTTATTTCAAAAGTTTCCACAGCGCAGTCTAGCATCACGAAAATATGGTCAGTAGAGGCATGGCCTAGCACTTTGTATTAATTATTAATTATCTTAATCCCTCCATGACCCCCGAGATTCTTACTCTTCTAACAATTCTTCACATACCCCGAAATGATGTTGCATTGCCTTGCCTCCTGACTGCCTAAATAAAACATCCTACACCTGAGCAGAAAAAAGATGAGGTGGACAGAGCTGATGTTCCAGGGTTTGGAGAAGAAAGAATCACAGGAATGAAAAGAAAAGGTAGATCAGAAAAGAGAAAGCAAAGTTGCCATTGGATAGGAAAAAAACCATGTGGTCTGAAAGGAAGGACTCCAAAAATCGCTTAGAAATGAATGGCCCAGATGAAGAATATAAACAAGTATTTGGGGAGTATGGATGGAAAGTATTCCAGATAGGAATGGTTAAAGCAGATAGCATGGGACAGGGGCTGGGAGATAATGAGATAGTGTAGGCGAAATTATCTGCCCATCCCAAGGTGAAAGAAGGCAAATCTAAAATCTAAAAAGTGTCAGTGTCTTTTATTGATTGTGATAGCAGGTTAGATAATACCGCCCTAATAATTATAAGGGTAATAGTAAGCATTATTAGCATTTACTTTTTTTGTTTTTACCATTTTATTTATATTTTTCAATATATTTTTTAATTTTTTTATTAATTATACTTTATTCATTTTGTATCCCCCCATAAGCCCCTCTCCTCCCCTCCCGATCCCACCCTCCCTCCCCTTTCTGCATGCATGCCACTCCCCAAGTCCACTGATAGGGGAGGTTTTAAAATTACTGAAACACTAGCCCTATTTAGCATTAGGAGGCTTGGAAAATTGCCCTTGTCACTCTCCCATACACACATCATAAACAGCAAATTAGAACCTCCATCTCAGCAACTTTCTTATCTAGTTTTACTGCAAAATCAGAGGCTAACATGTTGGTGCTTCCTGTTTGTCCATATAACATTGACATTCCCTCTTATACAGACAAGTTTCCAGTGGGCAGATAGCAGAGCCTCCAATAAATTTCATCTGGACACCCAAAGTTGCATGCCAGCGATCATGCAAGTGAGACCTCAATTAGGAAGCACACCATCTCTTAATACAAAGAAAAAGATGGGGAGACTGGGATTCCTTGCACACACCCCTCCCACTACATCTCATGCCTAATTATGTTTATTTCCAATTGACTTTGTTTCATGGGACTTTTCTTTTGAAGAAGAGAGAAAGAATTATTCACCTACATGAAGAAGGTGCCAATAGGGGATGGTGGAGTGTACTGGTTTAAATGAGTTCAAAGGAGTTCAACAACTTAATTTTTGTAAACCAATGAGTTTACTGGAAGTTACTCTGAATGAAGACTTCAAGAATGAAGCTGTGTCTTCAAAGCCTGACTTATTTCTTTTGGATTAAAAAGTGTATATTCTGTGTCATTTCATGTTGGAATTATAGGAAGTATGTGATTTGCATTTTTCCTTTTTTAATTTTAATTTAATTTTATTTTAATTACACTTTATTTACTTTGTATCCCCCCTTTAGTTCCCTCCCTCCTCACTTCCCAATCCCTCCCTCCCTCTCCCTTCTCCATGCATGCTCCTCCCCAAGTCTACTGATAGGAGAGGTACCCCTCTCCTTCCTTCTGACCTTAGTCTATCAGATCTCACCAGGAATGGCTGCATTGTCATCTTCTGTGGCCTGATAAGGCTGCTCCCCCCTCAGGGGGAGGTGATCAAAGAGCAGGCCAATGAGTTCATGTCAGAATCAGTCCCTGTTCCCATTACCATGGAACCCACTTGGACACTAAACTGCCATGGGCTACATCTGTGCAAGGGTTCTCCAAATACCATGCATGGTGTTTTCCTTTTTGATTTAACAGTGAGTCACAGTTAAAATATTGCCACAGAGGAGGACATTGCAGCCATTCCTGATGAAACTGATAAGCAAGGGTCAGATGGAAGGGGAGGAGGACCTCCCTTATCAGTGGACTTTGAAAAGGGCAGGAAGGAGATGAGGAGGGAAGGTGGGATTGGAAGGGAATTAGGGAGCTGGATATGGTTGGGATACAGAGTTAATAAACTATAACTAATATTAAAAATAAATAAATAAAATATTGCCTTGAGTTTTGGAAGACAAGTCAGATTTTTTCAGCTTGGTTGGGAATGGCAAAGACAATAGGGACTTTTGAAATTAGACTGAATTCAATGTGAGTATGATATATCCTTGAGAGTATGGCAGGTGGTGGAGTGTAGTGGTTTCAATGGAAATGCCTTGCTTAGGCTCAGAAATTGGACACTTATTCCCAGTTGGTAGCATTGTTGAAGAAGTTTATGAGACTTTAAGGAAGAGTCTTACTGGAAGAAGTATAACTGAAGGTGGGCTTCCAATGTACTCGCTGCAACATATCTCAGGTTAAATATGAGATATATCTGCTTCCTGATCATCCTGTCTAGTTCCATGCTTCTCCTCCTGTTATGAATGTCCCTAGTGGAACCACGCACCAAAACAAGCTGTTTCTTCCATTAGTTGCCTTTGAGCATGGAATATTATCACAATAAAATAACTAATACAGAATGTTTGTTTTTTTAAAATACCTGTTTTGACATAAGTTGTTTAAAAAGATATGAAAAAAACACCCTTTAGAATGAGATTAGTACAGAATTTCTAGAAACAAACAGACAAACAAACAAACAAACAACCTCTGGAATGGCCCTGAGCATAGTTCTACCAGTTTGTACCATCCTTTTCTTTGAATTGGTGTTCTCAAATTTAATGATTATAAAATCTAAGTATCAATAAGCACTGAAACACCGAATATGCATTATGTACACTAGAAACAACTATTCGACCAAGGGTTAATTCCTCACTCAAAAATAAACACATCTGTGTCTATATACAGCATTCAATTTGTCTTTAATAAAATGTAAACTTATATGTGCAATTAAATAAGTTTCCTTTATTATATATTATCAGTAATTTCTTAATTTGTACACCTATATTATATACTTATATACCTATATACACATGATCAAATAAAATTTTTCCAAATGAAAAGGGGTTGGGAGTAGAAAACTTTAAGAAGTCCAAGACTTCCTTGATGTTTCCTGAGATCAAGTAGATTTTAAGAGTTAGAGTACTGGGATTTGCACTGTGTGATAATGTATTCTGCACATGACAAGGAAGTTTCATTCATGAAATCTCCAAAATATGGTCACCCAAACAAGACATACACAATGATAGAAACATCCCCCAGTGTTGATAGGGATACATTACAAGGCCTCAACCCTAGATGGGGAGCTATAAACAATGCCGGCTGAGAGAGGGTGAATCAATATTTTCCTTATAGATTATCCATATCATATGAGAAACACCAAATGTGTTCAGCAAGCTGTATTTTAATATCCCTCTTCTGTGTGTGTGTGTGTCTGTTTGTGTGTATGTTGTGTGTTTGTGTGGGTATAGGCACTACATACTTGTATATAAGACAAAATCTCTGGCAGAAAGAAAGGTTTTATCTTTATTGAACATGAGAACACCCATTCATTTGCACTTTGTAAAAGACTCAGAGTGGTTGTTGATATATATATATATATATTTAAATATATGATACATATAATTATATATATATAATCTGATATATATCATAATATGTACATATATTTTATACACACACACACACATATATATAATCAAGGCTCAAAATAGGATACTCAAGAACTCTTTTTCAAGTGGCTGCAATTACCATAAGAGATAAGTACCATTTCATGACTCAGCATATCTCTCTGCATGGTTCTTTTGAAGATTATAAGTAATTCACACCAAGTTATAGTTAACAGAAATACAGAAATTTTAAGGTAACATTAGAATTAAGGCAATTAATGTTAAAAACTACCTTTATGGTTTGCTGGGAAATTTAGGTACCTTATCACACTTTCATCAAATTAATAGTGATTTCCCTCTGAAAGTGAAATACTATGCATAATTTTTACATTAAAATGAGATAGTATACAATTAAGAGGCTAATCCAATTTTTCAAATTGTAAGGGGTTGAATAAAAAGGTACAAACCCAGATGCTTATTAAAGCAGATGAGTAATCATTACATTTTTTTCATAACCATAAAATATTCATACTGCTGATATTACAGACTATAGAATATTTATGTTGCATATACAGTGAAATCTGTTCAAAACTTCAGCAATAGATAGAGAGGAAGCATAACTATTTCTAAAAGTCTCTTCACCTTAAGCATTACCTCAAAATTGCACAGAAAAGATAGGAAAGTTTTTCAAAACTTTGAATTAACAAAAAGCCTGCTTCAAGTCTCTATATAGATCACCAGCAGAGGTAGCTACCACTATTAAACATCTCTCTACCTGAATGATAATTTTTCTGTAGACTTTGCCCTTCCATATCACCACTTGTTTAGTTTTAGAAAGAAATGTGTTTATATTTAAACATTAAAATGTGACAGAATGTTTTCTTATCAGTACTAACTTTCAAAGTCTTCCAGGAGAGACCAGATTATACATGAGTGAAAAGGTGTTTTCTTTTTTATTATTTATTTATTTATTTTCTTTATTAATTAAACTTTATTCACTTTGTATACCCCCCGTGGTTCTCTCCCTCCTCTTGTCCCAATCCCTCCCTTCCTCCACCCTCTCTGCATGCATGCCCTTCCCCAAGTCCACTGATGGGGAGGACTTCTTTTCCTTCCTTCTGATCCGAGTCAATTAGGTCTCATCAGGAGTGGCTGGGTTATTTTCTTCTGTGGCCTGGTAACTTTGTATCCCAGCTGTATTCTCCTCCCTTTCCCCCTCTGAATACATAAACACCATTGATTTTTTTTCCCCAAAATACAGAAAAAAATCCAATAAATTCATAATGCTAAGAGTTCTCACACAATACTGTGTATTACCCATCTGCTTGAGGCTGAATCAATGAGTAACATGAAATGTGAGAATATGCATTTTAAAGGCTCCTTCAAAAGTTTCGTATGTGCATAACCCAAATGTTTTATTTTGATTTTGGTCTTCTAATAGGAAAGTACTAATATTTTAGTGAAACCCCGGGATCATGTTGTACAAGAGCCAAGTTTGAGCAGGGTGTGCACACCTTTAATCCCAGCATGTATGAAGCAGAGGAAGGTTGGTCTCTGAATTTGAGGCAGCTCTGAACTATAGATCAAGTTCCAGAACAGGCAGGGCTACACAGAGACTCCCTGTTTTTAAAAGCAAAACAAAACAGAAAGAGTAGAAAATTGAGTACTTCAGCATTCAACCTGAATTTAACTGCAGCATTTGTCTTTACCACCTGTAGGAAAAGATAGCATTAGATATCATACTTCTCCACAGAACATTTTTTATTATCTATAAAAGGGGGATATTAGTATTCATAATATACCACAAAATTGTTAGAAAGTTCAAATGACATAATGGTCATTTCTACAGAAGCAATATTATGTGTTAGCTAACTTTTATTTTTCCTTTGACCATAGTTAGGCTACCTCTCCTTGAGTCTTCGCTGTAGTATCTGAGACCATGTAACTATTTTCTAGCAATGGAATGTCCTGTGTGTGCTAACAGAAGACATGCCACACCACTGACTTCCTTCCTCTTTCACCATCTAGATACTAATTCCCAGAGTAATCTGGGGAATAATATTTGAGAAAGGGATAGACTCAGACTCAGAAAAACTTTGCAATTATCAGTACTGAACCACTTGTAAGGAATTTAATGGAGTCATTTGGTAAACTGTAAAGCTGTAAGAAATGAAACAAAATAATTTCACTTCAGATAGAGTGAAAACTATACTGCCAGGGAAGGATGGATTTTGAAACAAGAAGTCATTGGATAAACAGAAATCTACTCTGAAAGATCTCTTAATTATATTTTCACCTCTTCTATAACATCTAAGCTAAAAAATTGGTTTCAGGCTAGCATAAGTTACAGGGACCCTACCTCAAAAAATAAAATAAAAATAAATTAAAAACTTAAAAGCAAATTTATTTTATGTTATTAATCCTAATGTTTATAAACTACACGTGCTCAATAAAGGTCACTGAAGGCTTAAGTATGTCAATGTTTAGTTTTCCAAGGTAATTTTTCTCTCTAAATCTTTATGATTCTGGGGTGTCCAAGATAGTTGTGACCAGTGAGCACCAAATGAGGAATACAGGACCCTAAACCCCGAAATTCGTGAGTGGAGGGGTAGCTGAAGCCAGAACATCAACATTGAGGCTTCCTAGGAGAGAGAGAACAACCCATGAGCTGGGTCAGTTTGGATCCAGGTCACTCATTGACATCTTTGGAGACTGAGAGAGGAGGCGAATTTTCAATCACCCTGCACTTCCCTTTGCCCCAAGCACAAGTCTCCCTGCTCTGCAAAGGCAGCAGTGGTTGCCCCAAGCACAAGTTTCCATGCTATGTGATTGAAAAAGCAACAGAATGGTGGATCAATGGAACCGAACAGAGGACCCAGAAATAAACCCACACACTTATGGACACCTGATCTTTGACAAAGACTCCAAAACCATACAATGAAAAAAAAGACAGCATCTTCAACAAATGGTGCTGGTACAACTGGATGTATACAGGTAAAAAAATGAAAATAGATCCATACTTATCATCCTCCACAAAACTGAAGTCCAAGTGGATCAAAGACCTCAACATAAAACCAGACACATTAAATTGGCTAGAAAAAAAAGTGGGGAATACCCTAGATCTCATTGGTACAGGAGAAGACTTTCTGAACAGAACACCAACAGCACAGGCTCTAAGAAAAACAATCAATAAATGGGACCTCATGAAACTGAAAAGCTTCTGCAAAGCAAAGGACACCATCATCAAAACAAAGAGACTGCCTACAGATTGGGAAAGAATCTTCACCAGCCCTTTATGTGACAGAGGACTCACATTCAGTATATATAAAGAACTAAAGAAGCTGAAAAGCAGCAAACCAAGTAACCCACTTAAAAAATGGAAAACAGAGCTAAACAGAGAATTCTCTGTAGAGGAATATCGAATGGCAGAGAAGCACTTAAAGAAATGCTCAACCTCATTAGCCATTAGGGAAATGCAAATCAAAACAACCCTCAGATTTCACCTTACACCCATCAGAATGGCCAAGATCAAAAACTCAAGTGACAACACATGCTGGAGAGGTTGTGGAGAAAGGGGAACCCTCCTGCACTGCTGTTGGGAATGTAAACTTGTACAACCACTCTGGAAATCAATCTGGCGCTTTCTCGGACAACTAGGAATAGTGCTTCCCCAAGATCCAGCCATACCACTCCTAGGCATATCTCCAAAAGAGGCTCAAGTACACAAAAAGGACATTTGCTCAACCATGTTTGTAGCAGCTTTATTTGTAATAGCCACAAGCTGGAAACAACCCAGAAGTCCCTCAACTGAAGAATGGATGCAGAAAATGTGGTACATCTATACAATGGAATATTACTCAGCAATGAAAAATAAGGAAATCATGAAATTTGCAGGTAAATGGTGGGACATGGAAAGGATCATCCTGAGCGAGTTGTCCCAGAAGTAAAAAGACACACACGGTATATACTCACTCATATAGACATACAACATAGGACAAACCCACTAAAATCTGTGCATCTAAAGAAACTAAGCAAGAGAGAGGACCCTATCTAAAACAGTCAATCCCCATCCTGAAAGGCAAACAGGATGGACATCAGAAGAAGAAGAAAACAGGAAACAACCTAGGAACCTTCTACAGAGGGCTTCTGAAAGCCAGAAGAAGAAAACAGGAAACAAACTAGGAACCTACCACAGAGGACCTCTGAAAGCCTCTGCCCTGCAGACTATCAAAGCAGATGCTGAGCCTGATGGCCAACTGTTGGGCAGAGTGAATGGAATTTTATGTAAGAAGTGGGAAATAGTAAGAGCTGGAGAGGATAGGGTCTCCACAAGGAGAGCAACAGAACAAGAAAATTTGAACACATTGAACTTCCCAGAGACTCATACTCCAACCAAATCCTATTCACTGAGATAACCTAGAACCCCTGCACAGATGTAGCCCATGGCAGTTCAGTGTCCAAGTGGGTTACATAGTAATGGGAAGAGGGACTGCCTCTGATATAATCTGATTGGCCTTCTCTTTGATCACCTCCTCTTGAGGGGGGAGCAACCTTTCTAGGCCACAGAATGGGACAATGCAGCCACTTTTGACGAGAACTGATAGACTAAGATCAGAAAGGAGAGGAAAACCTCCCCTATCAGTGGACATGGGGAAGCGCATGCATGCAGAAAAGGGAGGGAGGGTGGGATTGGGAGAGGAGGAGGGAGGGGCTTATGGGGGGGATACAAAATGAATAAAGTGTAATTAATAAAAAATTAAAAAAAAAGCACAGGGGAGTCTTCCAGGGCTGCAGCTGCTGCAGGGCAGTGGCTAGCCAAAGCAGGATCCTCCATGCTGGGTGATTGTGAGAGCAGAGGCAGCCACCCCAAGTACAGGCATCCCTGCCTAGCAGCCAAACAGTGAGCACCACTGAGCTGATAGATCTACACTCTCATTTGGTCCTGTGGGCCCAAATATGAGAGTAGAGAAAGGGGGAACACATGTGCTTTATAATTAGGATTGTGAGCAAGTAGTAGGCCTTCAAGTGAGCTCCTACAGAATACAAGATCCAGGGTCCTCAACAAGAGCATCCAGATACTGGATCACTCCCACATACACCACCACTATGGGAAACATAGGGATCCTTGGGGAAGTGTTCTCAAAATTGAAGACCCTGTTCTGTGGGTCTACCTGTGGATTCCAGGCAAACAATACCTGGAGCCCAGACAAATCTGAACCCTAGAAGGACAGTACAACAAGACCATAGGTCACTGAGGTATTCGGGGCACCTGCACATGTGCATAACACCCTTGAGCAGCACCAGCACCTACTCCCCCGTCTGCACTTAAGCTCTACCCTTCCAGTCATCTACACTTTCTAGCACTCTCTCCATCAAGGCATACTTCCATGTAACCACCAGTGCTTGCCATATGCATCTGTAACTTTTCTCCCTTAGCTACAATTGAAGCACCATCATCCACTCTCAAATCAGTGGACCTCATGTTCCTGAAGAATACCCCAGACATCAGAGACAGAAGGATCCAGTCTAATATACAGACTCCAGGAACAAACAGCAAAGGATAGAGATAAACAGATGGATAGAGGTTGGTAAAAGAACACATCCAACAAAAATCAGGATATCATGGCTTCACCAGAACCCCCCCCCAAAAAAAATTGCATATTGTAATTCATTGGAAATGCAGGAAAAAGTTTTTAAAGTCATGCTTATCCAGTTATTAGAGGGACATAAAGAGGAACTGAACAAAGCTCTCAAAGAAACACAGGCAAACATAGCCAAACAAATAGAGGCACAGGTAGAGGCACAAGTAGTGGCATACAAAGTAAAAATGAACAAAAAAAAATGTAGACCATGATGGAAAGAAGGAAATCCACATTCAAACAGATTGAGGAAATGGTGCAAGACATGAAAACAGAATTAGACTCAATAAAGAAAACAGAAACAGAGAAAACCCTGGAGCTAGAGAATTTAGAGAAAAGATCAAGAACCACAATGGTAAGTATCACCAACAGAATACAAAAGAGGGAAAAGAGAATCTCTTGCACTGAAGATACAATTGCAGAAATTGATATAACTCTCAAATAAAAAGAAACAATGGAAAAGTTCCAAACAAAAAACACCCAGGAAATCAAGGTTGTCACGAAAAGAGGAAATCTAAGAATAATAGGAATAGATGAAAAAGAAGATTCTAGGCTCCAAGCTCCAGAAAACATTTTCAAGAAAATCATAGAAGAAAATTTTCCCAACTTAAAGAAAGAGATCTCCATAAACATACAAGAGTCCTCCAGAACAACAAATAAACTAGAAAAGAAAAGAAACTCCTCACATCACATAATAGTTAAAACACTAAATCTACAGAAAAGAGAAAAAAAAATAGTAAAAGTAATAAGGGAAAAAAGCCAAATAACATATGAATGTAGGCCTATCAGAATCACACCAGACTTCTTAACAGAATTGATGAAAGCCAGAAGGGCCAAAGAAGATATCAGGCAGACTCTAAGAGACCACAGATGCCAACCCAGACTACTATACTCAGAAAAGCTTTCAAACAACATAGACGGAGAAAACAAAATATTACATGACAAAACTAAACTTAAACAATATCTACATAGCAACCCAGCACTACAGAAATTAATAGAAGGAAAAGTCCAATCTAACAAAATCAACTATCCTATGAAAACACAGGATATAGATAACTCCACAACAAATAATTAAAGAAAACAAGCATTGAAACACAGTAACACCACAAACTTTTTATCATCCAATGATCACAATTATCTATCAATATCAGTGGGCTCAACTGTCCAAAAAGAGAAAGAAAGAAAGAAAGAAAGAAAGAAAGAAAGAAAGAAAGAAAGA
>NW_026585894.1:7531411-7558008 GCF_907164565.1 Psammomys obesus | reverse complement strand
AAGAAAGAAAGAAAGAAAGAAAGAAAGAAAGAAAGAAAGAAAGAAAGAGAAAAAGTCACAGACTTACAGAATGGTTGTGGAAACAGAAACCAACATTCTCCTGTATCCAAAAGAAACTCTACTGCAAAAATACGATAAACACTACCTCAGAATAATGGGCTGGAAAATCTTTTTTCAAGCAAATGGACCCAGAAAAAAAGCTGGGGTAGCTATCCTAATATTTAATAAGGTAGACTTTTCACCAAAATTAATCAAAAAAGATGAGGAGGGGGACATTATTCTCATCAAAAGAAAAACCTACAAGGAGGACATAACAATCCTGAACATCTATGCCCCAAATACAAGAAAATCTGCATTTGTAAATGAAACCTTATTAAAGGTTAAATCTCACATCAATCCCAACACCTTAATAGCAGGAGACTTCAACACTCCGCTCTCACTAAGGGACAGATCATCTAGACAGAAGCTAAATAGGGAAATAATGATACTTACAAAGGTCCTAAATCAAATGGACCTAATAGATGTCTACAGAACTTTTCACCCAAACCTAAAAGAGTATACCTTCTTTTCAGCACCTCATGGAACCTTCTCAAAAATTGACTATAAGATTCGCTGCACTCTGTCCAAAGTTTGGCTATAAGTTTTAGCATCTGCTCTGATACCCTGCAGGGTAGAGCCTTTCAGAGGCACTCTGTGGTAGGCTCCTGTTCTGTTCTGTGTTTTCTCC
Organism: Psammomys obesus; assembly: GCF_907164565.1. Classification (NCBI taxonomy): domain Eukaryota; kingdom Metazoa; phylum Chordata; class Mammalia; order Rodentia; family Muridae; genus Psammomys; species Psammomys obesus. The sequence goes on along the minus strand of NW_026585894.1, from coordinate 7,557,281 downwards.
CTCTTCTGATGTCCATCTTCCTTGCCTTTCTGAATGTGGATTGAGCAAGTTAGCCAGAGTCCTCCTTTTTGATTAGTTTCTTTAGGTGTACAGATTTTAGTATGTTTATCCTATACTATATATCTAATATCCGCTTATGAGTGAGTATATACCCTGTGAGTCTTTTTGCTTTTGGGATACCTCACTTAGGAAGATCTTTTCCAGTTCCCACCATTTGCCTGCAAATTTCTTGATTTCCTTGTTTTTCATTGCTGAGTAATATTCCATTGTGTAAATGTACCACAATCTCTGTATCCATTCCTCAACTGAGGGATATCTGGGTTGTTTCTAGCTACTGGCTTTTACAAAAAAAGCTGCTTCAAACATGGTTGAGCAAATTTCCTTGTTGTATACTTGAACAACTTTTGGATATATGCCTATGAGTGTTATAGCTGGATCTTGAGGAAGTGCTTCCTAATTGTAGGAGAAAGCACCAGATTGATCTCCAAAGTGGTTGTCCAAGTTTACATTTCCACCAGCAGTGGAGAATCTTATTAAAGAAGGGGGAAATAGTAAGACCTGGAGAGGACAGGCGATCTACAAAGACAGCAACAGAACGAGAAAATCTGGGCAGAGGGTTATTTTCTGAGACTGATACTCCAACCAAGGACCGTTCATGGAGATAACCTAGAACCCCATGGCAGTTCAGTGTCCAAGTGGGTTCCATAGTAATGGGAACAGGGACTGTCTCTGACATGAACTGATTGGCCTGCTCTTTGATCACCTCCCCATGCGGAGGAATGCTAAGCCTTACCAGGCTACAGAAGGAGACAATGCAACCACTCCAGATGAGACCTGATAGATTTGGATCAGAAGAAAGGAGAGGAGGACCTCCCCTATCAGTGGACTTAGGGAGGGAAATGTGTGGAGAAGGGGGAAGGAGGATGTGATTGTGAGGGGAGGAAGGAGGGAGCTACAGGAGGGATACAACTTGAATAAACTGTAATTAATAAAATAAAAAATATAAATTGTAATAAATAAAAATAAATAAATTTATAAAAATGACTATGCAGTTGGGCATAAAGCAAATCTCAACAGATAAAACAGATTTTAATATTTAAAGCATAAATGAAACAAAGTACCTAAAATCACAGATATAACCCATGACAGTTCACTGTCCAAGAGGATATCAAAGCAGATACTGAGACTCATAGCCAAACTCCCAGCAGAGTGCCAGAAACATTATGGAAGAAGAGGGAGATAGAGAGTGGATAGGAACTCTACAAGGAGAACAACAGAGCTAAAAAACCTGGGCCCAGGGGAACCCTGCAGAGATTAATACTCCAACTGAGGACCATGCATGGAGAGGACCTAGACCCCCTGCTCAGAGGAAGCACATAGGTTGCTCAGTTTCCAAGTGGGTACCCTACTAATGGAAAAAGGGAATGTCTCTGACATGACTCAGTGGTTGGCTCTTTGATCACCTCCCCATGGGGAAACGCAGCCTTACCAGGCCACAGAGGAAAACAATGCAGCCAGTCCTGATGAGACCTGATAAGCTAAGGTCAGATGGAAGGGGAGGAGGACCTCCCATATCAGTTGACTTGGAGAGGGGCATGAGAATTGATGAGGGACTGAAGGTGGAATTCGAGAGGGTGAGAGAGGAGGCTACACCTTGGATACAATGGGAATAAATTGTAATCAATAAAAAATGATAAATTCTATAAAATCTTTGTCATTCTAAAATTACTTACTTTGCAATTCATGGTAGAATTGTTGATGTTATTTATTAATATTATTTTTTGCTAATGAGTAAATCGTGAGTTATTCTTGTGCTCATATGTCTAGCTAAGATAGCAAATGATATAAATCATGATACTCATTAGCTCATTTTAAATTTTATTTTCATTGTGTTTGTTTGCATGTGAGCAAGTGTGTGTGTATGTGTGTGCGCACACATGTGTACTCATGCACTTGCAAGTGAGCACTGCATGTACTAAACCCATTTATCTGTGGCAGTCAGAAAACAATTTTGAGTAGTTGGTTCTCTCCTTTCATCCTGGGTTCCAGGATCAGGTTCTATGGTAAGCACTTTTACCCACTGAACTAACTTGCACATCTCAAATAATTTCAATAGCAGTCATGAAAGAAATAGAATATGATTATGTTCACTTTATATACAGAAAGATAAAGAATTGAGTTACTTAGGGCTATTTAACATTAAGATTCGAGATTCAAATACTTGCTTTCTAAGAATGTATCCCTGTGGTATGTTTATATTATATATTTTATTGATTAATTTATACTTATTTTTCAGTATTATAACATATACTGATAAAGCTGACACTGAAGATTTTTGGATTGAGCTAAAGTGTATAGAGAAGTAATATGTTTGGGATACCAGATAGTCAGAAACCTCTGACTTAGTTCAATAATTTTACTTTCTATCAGGGGAAATAGAAAATTCTCATGAAATTTGCCTGGAACAAAGGTGGACAGGTAATAATTAACCAAATTGAGTCCTGTGCTTCCTAGAATAGTAGAGTTCTTTCCATTATGTTTTTATTCCCTGTTTTAGTGGTTCATAATGAACTAAAGTAAGACCAAAAGGTTAATAAATAAAGTTAAATCATTAGCTAAAGGACATGGTATGATTTTTGGATGAATTCATCTCCCTTACTATTCTAAGATAGCCTGTGACATCTGGTAAAGATCTAATGATAGTGCTGCTTGATCAGACACTGCATTTTTATGCACCTGATATTCTTGAAGTTTTGTTCAGATATTCTTCTTCAAAAATAGAAGTACAAAAATTATACCAGTTGGGCTGAAGGGAGGAAAGGGAAAGTGGCAAAAAATACAATTATTTTTTTTCAAAAATAATATGAAAAAATACAGTTGATCTTGTGATAAATGTCTACTTAATTCAAAGCAATTGTAGCCATTCATTAGCAATAAATTAAATATTGAAGAGAGCAGATCATTTCAACATGCTTAATACATCCCTGTTAAGAGATAAAACAGCATCCACTTTCTTATGATCTTCTACTCAATGTTCGAAATCCAGGTCATTTCAAGATTCCCTAATTCATAGTACGTACAAAAAGCATTTGCTGAGTTAAAGATACAGATAGAAGAATCAAAACAGCTTGTTTGTCAGATTTGAAATAACATTATGAACTGTTACACAAGGAACTGAATTTGTTTGTCTTCAAACACAGAAAATTGGTTGTTTCTGTAACAGTGATAATAAAGTAGTAAATAAATAATTTATTTAAAGTAGTAAATAAAATGATAAAATAAAATGATAATAAAGTGATTCCTATTATTCAATGGAAAAAAGACAGCATCTTCAACAAATGGTGCTGGTCCAACTGGATGTCCACATGCAGAAAAATGAAAATAGATCTCTATTTATCACCCTGCACAAAACTAAAGTCCAAGTGGATCAAAGACCTCAACATAAAACCAGATACTCTAAATCTCTTAGAAGAAAAAGTGGGGAACAGCCTAGAACTCATTGGCACAGGAGACAACTTCCTGAACAGAACACCAACAGCACAGGCTCTAAGAGCAACAATCAATAAATGGGACCTCATGAAACTGAAAAGCTTCTGTAAAGCAAAGGAGACTGTCATCAAAACAAAACGCCTGCCTACAGATTGGGAAAGAATCTTCACTAACCCTTTATCTGACAGAGGACTAATATCGAGTATATACAAAGAACTAAAGAAGCTGAAAAGCAGCAAACCAAGTAATCCAATTAAAAAATGGGGAACAGAGCTAAACAGAGAATTCTCGACAGAGGAATATCGAATGGCAGAGAAATACTTAAAGAAATGCTCATCCTCATTAGCCATCAGGGAAATGCAAATCAAAACGACCCTGAGATATCACCTTACACCCATCAGAATGGCCAAAATGAAAAACTCAAGGGACAACACATGCTGGAGAGGTTGTGGAGTAAGGGGAACCCTCCTCCACTGCTGGTGGGAATGTAAACTGGTACAACCACTCTGGAAATCTATCTGGCGCTTTCTAAGACAATTAGGAATAGTGCTTCCTCAAGACCCAGCTATACCACTGCTAGGTATATACCCAAAGTTTGCTCAAGTACACAAAAGGGATATTTGCTCAACTATGTTTATAGCAGCTTTATTTGTAATAGCCAGAACCTGGAAACAACCCAGATGTCCATCAACGGAGGAATGGGTACAGAAATTGTGGTATTTTTACACAATGGAATACTACTCAGCAATCAAAAAGGAGGAAATCATGAAATTTGCAGGCAAATGGTGGGATCTAGAAAAGATCATCCTGAGTGAAATATCCCAGAAGGAGAAAGACAAACACGGTATATACTCACTTATATAGACCTATAAGATATAATAAACATAATGAAATCTATACACCTGAAAAAGATAATCAAGAGAGTGGACATGGGGTAAGATTATCAATCCTCGTTTTGAAAGACAGATGGGATGCACATTGAACATTGACAGGAGTCTACTGAGCGCATTGGAAAGACTCTAACTAGCAGTGTTTCCAAAGCAAAGTCTCATGACCAAACCTTTGGCAGAGTACAGGGAATCATAAGGAAGAAGGGGAGTTAGTCTGATGAGGAAAGGATAGGAGCTCCACAAAGACCAAATATATCTGGGCACATGGTCTTTTCTGAGACTGACATGCAACCAAGGACCATGTATGAATGTAACCTAGAACCTCTGCTCAGATGTAGCCTGTGGTAGCTCAGTAACCAATTGGTTTCCCATAGTGAGGGGAACAGGACTATTTCTAACAGGAACTCAATGACTGGCTCTTTGGCCTCCCCACCCCCCAAGGGAGGAGCAGTCCTGTTAGGCCACAGAGGAGAGCTTTGCAGCCAGTCCTGAAGATACCTGATAAAACAGGATCAGAGGAATGGGGAGGAGGTCCCCCCTATCAGTGGACTTGTCAAGGGGCATGGTGGAGATGAAGGAGGGAGGGAGGGACTGGGAGGGAATGAGGGATCGGGACACGGCTGGGGTACAGAGTTAATAAAATGTAACTGATAAGAAAAAAATAAAATACAAAAAAAAGTGATTCCTATTAAAAGAAAATAAATATATACAACCTCATTAGACCACTCAGAATATGGGCTGAGCTAACTTGTTAACTTTTTTATTGGTTTAAATTGAATGTTTATAAAAACTATCTTTTTTTTCCACTTAACTGATGAGTAAACTTCTACACAAGATAAGTTAAAATCAGCTGTCAATTATGAGTTTTGGTGCACTGTGGTAAAGCATTTTCCAAGTAAGTAAAAGAACATGAGTTTAATACCCAGTACACATATAAAAAACAAAACAAACAAAGAATGCTGTGGTTGGTGGTGATAGCTTGTAGTCCCAGAACTGGGGAAGCAGATCCCTGAGCTTGCTAAGTTCAAGGCCAGTGAGAAACCTATGACTCAGCCACCATCAAAGATGCTTCTTTTCACAACTAATAAAAGTACCACATCTCAATATGACATCTGTAGCACAAAGCCTATTTTCAGGGTTCAGGGAATATCATGGAAGAAGGGACAGAAAGACTGTAATAGGCAGAGGAAGGGAGGAGGACCACTGCTAAATTCTATCTTCTGCACAGAAAAAGGAATGTTAACAGCTATAGTTGCCTTCACTGAAGGTGAAAGGGAAAATAGAAAACAGTAACATTAATTAAATGCCATTAACAATGTTATTGAGAAAATATTAGATGGCATAGGAAAACACAATAAGAAACTGTTTTATGAGACAAGAGAGCTAAAATAAACTAGTGACTTTTATTTCTGTGGACCTGCTTACCTATTCCTCATTTTTGGAAAAGAGCATAGGCAGCAAAACCTGTTTGCTTAGAATAAAATTGTCTTAACCTACATGGAAGCTTTAACTTGTTTTTTAGAGGATATAATTGCTTCTTCTGGCCTCTGCAAGGCACCAGATATGCGTTTGGTGCACAGACATGCATGCTAGCAAACCACTAGTACATATAAAATAAAAGTTTAAATTAAGAAAATGAAACAAAATGAATATAAGTGGGCAATGTCTGAGAAATAGTTCTGGAGGTTGTTTTCTTGTCTTCACATGCTTACATGCATCCCTGGACACATCTAGCAGCAAACATGTCAGAATGTGTACACACATTAAAAAAATGAATGTTTTAGTATAACAAAAGAAATTAAATGAAAATTTGAGAATGTCTTCATTTAAACATAATAAATTAAATCTATCTCTACATAAAAAAATACCATACTAACATGTACTACTCAAGTATTCTAATCCAGATTAATGATGTAGTTTCTTTTGCTTTCTCAGGGTACCAGTGGCAGCAATGGGCATGCAATGCATTTTGCTATTTCAAAGCAATAGACCTATAATGCACTTTACTATTCATCCCAGACTCTGGGATAGAATATTATACATCAGATTGTTTTATCACCATAAATATTAATTTCACATTACAGTAATTTTAGTATTTTAAACATTTTTATTATTATCATTTATTACAATTTATTCAGTTTCTATCCAGGCTGTGGCCCCCTCCCTCATCTCCTCCCATGTCTCTCCCCTAGTCCACTAATAAGGTGGGTCCTCCTCCCCTTCTATTTGACCCTAGCCTATCAGGTCTCATCAGGACATTGTGCTCCTCTGTGGCCTGGCAAGGCTGCACACGTCTCCCGCCCCCAACAGAGGAGGTGTTCATAGAGCCTGTAGCTGAGTTCATGTCAGAGAAAGCCCCTGTTCCCTTTACTGTGTACCCTACGTGAATACTCAGACAATGGGTTATGGCTGAGCCTGGGTTTTAGGTCTTCTTCATGCATGGTCCTTGGTTGGAGTATCAGTTATTTTTTTTTAATTCTTTTTTTATTACAGTTTATTTACTTTGAATCCCAGCTGTAATCTCCTCACTCATTCCCTCCCAATCGCTCGCTCTTTCCTTCATCTCCTTCCTGCCCCTCTCTAAGTCCACTTATGGGGGAGGTCCTCCTCCCCTTCTAACTGATCCTAGCTTATCAGATCTCTTCAGGGCTGCCTACAGTGTCCTCTTCTGTGGCCTATCAAGGCTGGTCCTCCCTCTGGGGGTGGAGGTCAAAGAGCCAGCCATTGAGTTCATGTCTAAGACAGTCCCTGTTCTCCTATTTAGGAAACCCACTTGGATACTGAGCTGCGATGGGCTATATCTGGGCAGGGGTTCTAGGTTATATCCATTCATGGTCCTTGGTTGGAGAAACAGTCTCAGAAAAGACCCCTGGGCCCAGATATATTTGGTCCTTGTGGAGATCCTGTCCTCTCCAGGTCATACTAACTCTCCGTTCTTTCATATGATTCCCATTTGTCTTTCTAGGTGAAGATTGATCATCTTACCCCGGCTCCTTTTTCTTGTTTATCTTCCTTAGGTTTACAGATTTTAGTATGTTTATCCTATTTTATAGGTCTAGTACTCACTTATAAGTGAGTATATATCATATGTGTCTTTCTGCTTCTGGGATACCTCATTCAGGGTGATCTTTTCTACTTCCCACCACTTGCCTGCAAAGACCATAATTTCCTTGTTTTTAATTGCTGAGTAGTATTTCATTCTGTAAAAGTACCACAATTTCTGTATCTATTCCTCAACTGAGGGACATCTGGGCTGTTTCTAGGCTCTGTCTATTATGAATAAAGCTGCAAAAGATACTGTTGTGAGAACAAAATGAAAGCCTACAGACTGGGAAAGTATCTTCACCAACCCTATATATGACAGAAAGCTGATATCCAGAATATATAAAGAGTTAAAGAGGTTAAAAAGCAACAAATCAAGCAATCTGATTAAAAATGGAGTTCAGAGATAAACAAAAGAGAGAATTCTCTGTAGAGGAATAGAGAATGGTAGAGAAACACTTAAGGAAATGCTCAATGTCCTTAGCCATCAGAGAGATGCAAATAAAAATGACACTCATCAGATTTCACCTGACACCCATCAGAATGGCTAAGATCAAAACTCAAGTGACAACACATGCTGGAGAGGTTGTAGAGAAAGGGGAACCCTCCTCCATTGCTGGTGTCAATGTAAATTTGTGCAACCACTTTAGAAATTAATCTGGCGCTTTCTCAGACAATTAGGAATAGTGCTTCCTCAATATCCAGCTATACCACTCTTAGGCATATATCCAAAATATGTTCAAGTACATGACAAAGACATTGCTCAACCATGTTTGTAGCAGCTTTATTCCAAATAGCCAGAACTGGAGTATCAGTTTCTGAAGAGCCCCCAGAGCTCTGATTTTTTTTCTTTCACTCTTGGTCTCCTTGTGGAGCTCCTGTCCCCTCCAGGTATTTCTATCTCCCCCTTCTATAAAATTCCATGTCTTCTGCCCAAAGTTTGGCTATGAGTCTCAGCCTATGCTTCCATACCATGATCAGTAGAGTCTCTCAGAGGCCTTCTGTGGTAGGCTCCTGTTCTTTTCTCTGTTTTTTCCTGCTTCCACTGTCTATCGCGTTTGTCCTTCTGCATGAGGATTGAGCATCTTCCTGATGGTTTTCCTTGGTGTTTAACTTCTTTTGGAGTATAAGTTTTAGTATGTTTATCTTATATTATATGGCTGATATCCACTTACAAGTGAGTATATACCATGTGTGTCTTTCTTCTTCTGTGTTACCTCATTCAAGAAGATTAAAGTAAATTCTTAAAAAGAACAAAAAATGTTTACGTTTCATTGAGAAATTTTAAAAATGGTTTATAATGATTTTGTTACAAAAAAAACCTAGCAGTTAAAAGCAATTGTTTAACACCAACAGCATCAGCAACAGAACTTATCAAATTGCATTTCATGACAGTATATTGTTAGTGGTGAGATGATGTAATTGGAAAAAAAAAGGCAAGATAGCATTTCAGTATGAGTACAAATGAGTGTAAGTGACATTCATTCATTCATTTAATATTAATAATATCCAGTATATATAAAGAACTAAAGAAGCTGAAAAGCAGCAAACCAAGTAATCCAATTAAAAAAATGGGGAACAGATCTCAACAGAGAACTCTCTGTAGAGGAATATCGAATGGCATAGAGACACTTAAAGAAATGCTCAACCTCATTAGCCATCAGGAAAATGCAAATCAAAACAACCCTGAGATTTCACTTTACACCCATCAGAATGGCCAAGATTAAAAACTCAAAGGACGACACGTGCTGGAGAGGTTGTGGAGAAAGGGGAACCCTCCTCCACTGTTGGTGGGAATGTAAACTTGTATAACCACTATGTAAATCAATCTGGCACTTTCTCAGACAACTACAAATAACGCTTCCTCAAGATCCAGCCATACCACTCCTAGGCATATATCCAAAAGAAGCTCAAGTACACAATGAGTACATTTGCTCAACCATGTTTGTAGCAACTTTATTTGTAATAGCCAGAAACTGGAAACAACTCAGATGCCCCTCAGCTGAAAAATGAATTCAAAAATTGTGGTACATCTACAAAATGGAGTATTACTCGGCAATGAAAAATACGGAAATCATGAAATTTGCAGGTAAATGGTGAGACCTGGAAAGGATCATCCTGAGTGAGCTATCCCAGAAGCAGAAAGACATACACAGACACACATGGTATATACTCACTCATACAGACATATAACATAGGATAAGCCTAGTAAAATCTGTACATCTAAAGAAACTAATCAACAGAGAGAACCCTGACAAAAACGTTCAATCTCCATCCTGAAAGGCAAAGAGGATGGACATCAGAAGAAGAAGAAATTTGGAAACAACCTAGGAACCTGCCTCAGAGGACCTCTGAAAGGCTCTGCCCTGCAGACTATCAAAGCAGATCCTGAGACTTATGGCCAACTGTTGGGCAGAGTGCATGAAATCTTATGTGTGATGTGGGAAATAGTAAGAGCTGGAGAAGACGGAAACCCCACAAGGAGAGCAACAGAACCAGAAAACTTGAACACAGGGAACTTCCCAGAGACTCATACTCCAACCAAGTACTAGGTATGGAGATAACCTAGAACCCCTGCACAGATATAGCCCGTGGCAGTTTAGTGTCCAAATGGGTTACAAAGTAATGGGAAGAGAGACTGCCTCTGACATTATCTGATTGGCCTGCTTTTTGATCACCTCCCCCTGAGGGGGGGAGCAGCCTTACCAGACCTCAGATGATGACAATGCAACCACTCCTGATGTATTCTGGTAGACTAAGATCAGAAGGAAGGAGAAGAGGACTTCCCCTATCAGTGGATTTGGGGTGGGGCATGCGTGAAGAAGGGGGAGGGAGGGTAGGATCGGGATGGGAGTAGGGAGGAGCTTATGGGGGGATACAAAGTGAATAAATGGTAATTAATAAATAAAAAGAGAAAAATATAATAATAATAATAATAATAATAATAATAAATGGTTACTCTGGAAAAAGAAATATACTTAATTGTATATATGGCATATAGCCATGCTTTTGAGGAACTGTCAACCATTAATAGTGACAATTATGCAGAACCAATTTTAATAGATGGAGTTCAGTAAAAGAATAAATTTGGGGAAGACACAACTCTTGCAAGGGAAATGTTTGAAATCCAGTGGTTGATATGTGAAATCCAGTGGTGATCAGCCATAGCTAAAATGACTTTGAGAAAGATGGCCAGCCTCTTGGATTTTTGACCACTCCCAGAAAGTACAATCTGGTTAGATTTGTAGTCTAAATGGAATATTCATTTACAGGAACATAATAAAATCTGAGCAGGCTCTTGAAAAAAAGACATATGTAAATTAAACAACAGAGCATAATGCCAAGGAGGCAAATGGGGAGCAGATTATTTATTGCCTTAAATACCACAATAAAGTATGTAAATTTTGTTCTCAAGGGAATGGAGAATCATCTAAGAGTTCTGAGCAGATGAGATATGTGGCCACATTTGCTTTTGAGAAAAATCATTCTGACTTCCCTATAAATAACAGAGTAGAGGGACAGAGAATAGAGAATGATAGTAGCATAATCCATTGAATTCATTTTACATTGAAGATAATGAGTTCTAAATATGTGCCGGTGGTGAGGCTGGAGAAGGTTAGATTTATTTGGTAGTAGTAGTGTAATGAAAAGGATAAATCATAGAGGTTCCACTAGATAGAGTTGATTGACCAATGTACATTATTGGATTTGAGTATATAAGGAAGAGGATAAAAAATTAACCTTTAGAATTAGGCTTGACTGAATGGAAAATGAGTATTTAAATTACATTAATATCTATATAACAAAGGGATCATATGTTTATGTGAATAAAAGAATAGTAGGAAAATGGGGAAGAAACAAGTAAATGAAAAAACTCCAAGAATATAATGGATACTTACTTTCACCATTATATTCCTAGTGCCTGGTTCAACAAAAATGAGAATGGTAAGAGAACTGAAGTTAATTATTATATTTTGAAGTGTCATTGAAGTGATTTGAATATATGGATTCTGCTGAGGAATGAAAAAAAAAACTCAGTCTGTGTATTGATCTAGGGTTACTGAACACCTACTACAGGCATGATAGAATTTTAGGCACATGTAATATTTTAGTTGAAAAATAAAGCAGCATAGTAGATCTAGATAATGAATGTATGTTTTCAAAAGAAATTTGTCAGGAGCCAGGAACCTTCTTTACAAGCATGAAGACCAGACTTCTAATTTATGTACAGACAGAAAAGTCAGAAAGGCATGGCAACATGCTTGTCGTTTGTGAGCTCAAGACACTGATACAGGAGATTTTCAAGGCAAGACATCTAGTAGGACTACTGAATTTGTGAGGTCTAGATTAACCAAAAAAGAGCCTGCCCCAGTGCTTAACATAGAAAGCAATTGATGTAGATTCAGGACATCAGCCTCTGTCCATCATATTAAAAAAATACACATGCATGCCTGCACACGTGTACCTACACATACACAAACATGCATACATACAAGAAACAAAAAAATGAAAAGAAGAAATAAAATATAGTTGTAAAAGATAACTTTAATCAAAAAATTTTGAATGCTGACTTGAGTGAAATTGAGTGGTACCTGGGTCTATCTGCTTGAAAACTAAACTAGGGAGAAAAAAATAATAACTGAATGGATACAATGGCAGAGGTATAACATCACCTTAATGTTCAAAGAGTAAGTAGCAGATCACTGTGACTTGGGAAACTGAACAAGAGAAATAGAGATGAAATATAACTTCAAAGGAAGAAAAGACTAAGGCATGTAGATCTTTAAACACTATGATTCTGACTTTCTTTTCTCTTTAGTCAGAATGAAGTGGAATTCATTGGCTGGTTTAGACCTGAGCAGTGACAGGGTCTAACTTGTGTTTTCAGAGTATCACTCTTTTGTATACAGAAGTTTATAGAGAAGCAAAGAAAGAAGTAAGAGAAAGTTAAATGACTCTATGCGTTATCTGAGCAATAATTTCTGAAAAAAAAGTTTATTTATTTATTTATCTATCTATGTATCTATCTAATAGTTTACATCAAGGTAGAAGCAATTGGGAAAAGACCAATAGGCTATGGTCTTGTTTTCTGATTGTTTTGAATTTATATTTATTTTTGTTTTTTTTTAATACAAAACTGGTAGGGATTACAGAAATTATTGTTGGGTATTATGGGATGAAAAAGAAAACAAGTCTGATTCTAATTCATTGTAAAAACTTCCATTAACTGATATGGATAAGATTACAGAAAGGACATGTTTCAGGCTCACTTAGAAATAATGCTTATTGCATATAAAGAGTTAGCAGGTACATGAATCTGTATTTCAAAAGAGTTTATTTAGTAGTTGTTAGCAAAGATACATGCTACCAGTAAGGATCACCTAAGAAATATGTGTAAATGAAGGAGAAAATAGATCTAATACTGATAATGTGGCCAGGAGAGCGGTTAGGCATAATAACAGACACAATGTAAGAATTGAACACTAGAAAATATTTTGATACTGTGGGAGGAAAAGAAAACAGGAGATAAGCAATTTCTTTTTATGAAAGAAAAATTCACATTGGATTTTGAAATTTATTTATTTATTTATTTGGCTCAGCCATTAAAGGCTAGGCTTACAACCAAACATATATTTTTTTAATTTTTTAATAATTTTTATTTTATTATTTAAACATAGGTTATTTACTTTGTATTCCAGCAAAAGCCCCCATCCCTCATTCCCTCCCAATCCCATCCTCCCTCCCTCATCTCCTCACTGCCCCTCTCTAAGTCCACTGATAGGGGAGATCCTCCTCCCCTTCCATCTGACCCTAGCTTATCAGGTATCTTCACGACTGGTTGCATGTCCTCCTCTGTGGCCTAGCAAGGCTGCTCTTCCTTCGGTGGGAGTGGGGAGGTCAAAGAGCCAGCCATTGAGTTCATTTCAGAAATAGTCCCTGATCCCCTTACTAGGGAACCCACTTGGATACTGATCTACCATGGGCTACATCTGAGCAGGGGTTCTAGGTTATGTCCATACATCATCCTTGGTTGGAGAAACAGTCTCAAATTTTAGTCCATTATCAGTTGACCTTGTTGTTCTGATAATCCTTTAGGGCTAAATACTGTAGATGTTAGTTTGTGGCAGATAATTTTTTTTTCCTCATCGTATCCTAGAAACAAAAAGTGGCAGAGCAAAAAAATTTGCTCTCAACCCCTTCAAGAGAATGCCTCAGTATCAACTGTTTAATTTATAATTTTTAGGGAACACCAAAGTCTAATTAGAGACACAATACAGTAAGGTGAGAGAAGAAACAAGGAAGACAGATGTTTTAGAATTGGATATGTCAGCATATTACAAAGAAAAGACAAACTTTTCAAAATGCTGTATGCAAGTTAGGTAAGAAGAGCAATAGGTATTGTTTGTTATATTTAGCAACTAGGAAGTCAATTTTGACCTTGACAGTGGCTGCTAAGAAATATAGAGAAGTACGGTTTCAATAAAATCATGTCTAGAATACATTCAAGAAAAAAAATAAAATAGAGAAAGTGGAATCAATAAATAGAAGCACATATTTCCAAGTGTTGATGCAAAGGAAATAATAGAAATATGGCTATTTGTTCAGGACTCAAGTGAGCCCTCATTGAAGAATCTCATTGAGATATATGGAACCATGACTCTACAGCAGAATATGGGGTGTTCCCTAGTATCTAAACTGTGACATCAGCATAAGAGAGACCAATATGCTATTAATGAGGTAGGATACAACAATAAAAATTATTTATTCAGAAATTATGACAAGAGTACTAAAAGGTGAGCTATATTAATTGCTACTTGAAATAAAGCAGGATGGTAAAATAGACCTGGCAAAAAGTCACTCCACAAGGAGAGCAACAGAACCAAAAAAAAAATCTGGGGATGGGAGACTTTTCCAAGACTGATACTCCAACCAAGGAACATGCATGGAGATAAGCTAGAACACCTGTGCAGATGTAGCCCATGGCAATTCAATATCCAAGTGGGTTCCCTAGTAAGGGGAACAGGGACTTTCTCTGACATGCACTCATTGGTTGGCTCTTTGATCACCTCTCCCTGAGGGAGAAGCTGCCTTACCAGACCACAAAGGAATACAATTCTGCCTCTCCTGGTGAGACCTGATAGGCTAGGTCCAGATGGAATGGAAGTTGGACCTCCCCTATTAGTGGACTTGGGGAGGGGCATGGGAGAAAATGAGGGAGGGAGAGTGGGATTGGGAGGGGCTGAAGGAGGGATGAGGGAGGGAGGATGTGATTGAGATGGGTGAGGGAGGGGCCTATAGCTGAGATACAAAGTGAATAAACTGTAATTAATAAAGCAAATAAATATATTTTAAAAAGTGAATTGGAGGACAATGAGCCACTTTTGATGAGAACTGATAGACTAAGACCAGAAAGAAGAGGAGAACCTCCCCTATCAGTGGACTTGGGGAGTGGCATGCATGCAGAAAGGGGATGGAGGGAGAGATCAGGAGGGGAGGAGGGAGGGGCTTATGGGGGGATACAAAATGAATAAAGTGTAATTAATAAAAAATTAAAAAAAGTGAACTGGAGCTTTTTTGTCTTACCTCTTCCAGTTGTTTTGTAGTATGAAAAGAGACAATGTAATTTATGGTGGGCTGAGAAAAATGAAAGGAAAGAATAAAAGTAACCGATTCTATTGACCTGAGATAGAGGGCATCATCTCCAATATGTTTACATGGAGAAAGTATCTGTGTGTGTACGCATGTGAATGTGCGTGTGCTTTTGTGTGTATGTCCCACTTCATTCCCATGTGTGTAATTAAATATACAATTGCTTCCTTGAAAAAATGAGTAGCATAGATTTAAGATTTCAACATTTACACTTTGCCTGTACATGATGGAAATCCATTGCTTAATAAAGGAAAATTGAATGAATGGTCAATATAATCTTGTGTTTTATAAAGGTGCAAGTTTTATAATTAAAAAATAGAGCATATTGTGTGAGATTCAGATCTTAATGACTTCAGAGATGAAATTAGTGCTTAATTACAATGATTATATCCTCCCTCCTTTCCTGATATAATTACTTCTCCCATCTCTTTGGTTTTTTAATTCTTCCTGATGTTTATTTAAACCACTCTTTGATAATGTACTTTTACTATGGCAGTTTTTATATTTAGTCTCTTGGAAGCAAGCAGTTATTTAAATGCACATTTGTACCTGATACTGAGACAGAGTTATTTTAAGATTTGGTCACTGGTAGGTTTCCCATGCTCAAGTGGATGGCTTCACACCCATGAAGTTTGGGAACCACCAACTTGACTTACTTGTTTATCTGCAAAAAATAAATAAATAAATAAATAAATAAATAAATAAATAAAATAAAATAAAATGAAATTCATGCAGTTGGGATGGGAAGTTGGGAAGTCATGTTGGTGGACTAAAAGGGAAATCAGAGGAGAGAAATTGATGATAGACATAGCCACATCTTATTGTATAAATGAATAAAATTCTCACAAATAGAAGAAAATAAACGATGCTTCCATCAGCAAAAAAACATTTGGATAATTCTCAGTACACCAATGCTAAAGGTAATATTTGTTATTTATTTATTTATTTGAGCGTTTTACCTACATGTATGTATGTGCATCATATGTGTCCTTGGTAAACATGGAGTTACAGATGGTTGTAAGCTGTCATATAGATACAAAGCTCTTAATTATTGAGTCATCTCTATACTCACCCTACACAAAATGATATATTTTTTGAAGAATTTGATTGGTTAGTATACTTTGAGTGATAAGCATGTATTGGTGTTTTTTACTCGGAACTTGTTTATCTCAAAGTACCTTGCCAGCAAGTGTAACCTATATACTTTGGCTAACTACATAACCCATATAAATTTCTGGTACATATGTGATTAAACTGAAAGACAACTAGATATCTGTATCCAGTTAAGAGACTCTATGATCTTTCTTGTACAAATGGATGATATAATGTTTCATCAACAATGCCTGCTACACATGCCACATGCTATTCATCATGGTAGATTATAGTGAAGATGTGAAGATACTGTTTCTTGTCCAATAGTTATTTGTTCAGTTTCATAGCATAATGTCTTTAAATTATATTTCAAATTTCTACACATTTTATAGATATCCTATTACCAACATGCTGGTACTGTCTTTAAAGGAGTGGTTATTAATAAGTTACACAAAATTGTGATTTCATTCTTGTAAAGCTTTTGTGAATATGGACCTTTGATTTTTTTTTTCAAAAAGGGCCCTGAAATTGCATGGTTTTATTTCAATAGCAGTTAATATAAGTGCACTAAGGAATTTAAGGCATAGGAGAATATAGAATTTAAATTGTTGTTGCTTAACAATGACATGGAGGTGGTTATAGTGATGGAAAGCCTCAAGACCTAAATTATTCCACAACCTCATTATTACATAAATTGGAGAAGTGATACCTTGGCATTTGGCTAAATTTTTAGAATTGCAACCCCTCAATTATACATGAATGTAAAAATAGATTATCTACCAGAAAATAAAAAGCTGAAATGCAAATATATTCTCTTCCAGAAGCCATTAGAATTAAAAGGTCACCATGATTTTCTGCCAAATTTTATGGCTGTTAGGTAAGGAACAAAATTTCTATTTTTTATTAACAAGATTGGTTGAGGTATGACTAGAAAAGGTTCTAAAAATATAATTACATCGGAAGGCTACTACAGACTGAAAGGAAAAACACTCCTCTCCCCACAGAGTTTGTACTTGGAATTTACAACTTGATGATGGGCACAGGAAATCACAGAATACCAGAATTTAAACAGACCATTCATATACTAATTTATCAAACATACCTGTAATGGTTCCAACAAGACATCAAATATTTATATGAGCACACTACACTTATGTTCTCTTTTATTGCTAAAGAGCATAACAGTGGTCATTTTGGGAGGGCAAATATTAAAATGTCAGAAACATAACTTTGAGAAGCAGAATAAGTTGTAAAATTGTAGTGATTTATCCTACGGTAACTCAAAAATACTCTGAAAAATTGCAGTAACTAACACTAATTTATAAAGCATAAAATCTTATCCTAAGACGAAGAACAAGAAATAAACATGCATGCACATAGCAGGATTTTACTTAGGATTCATGGCTTATGATAAATATTTATTTTTATTTTTGTTAAATATGAGATCAACCTTAATCTGATTAACCTTGGTATGTTTGTTTTATCACCCCTACAAAGGAACTGAATACAGTGAATTACTTAATGGTGTTAAAAATCATACCCCCAAATCACATGGTCATTTCTGGTCAATATTACTATGTTTACATAAGGAAGAAAAATTGAGAATTGTGACTGTTTTTAATTATTGCAATATTGCTTGCATTACCATGTGGAAATTTGTTCTTCATGTGTAAAATGGTTCTACAACGCTTATTTATAAGTGTGTTGTGAACATTAATTGAAATAGCATTCAAAACATGTCTCAAATTATCTGGCCCAGCAGCTCCTTGAGCATTGCATTGGTGCCCTTGTAAGCCTTTTCTCCCTTTGTTCTAATGAACTATAAAATAAACCTAATACATATTCTACAGATAAACCCTTTGAATACTTAAAAATAGCATTTCTGTCTGTGCATACTTATCCCCTGCTGTAGGCTAAATCTTTGAGCCTCTTCAACTTTTCTTGAAATGTCATGTGTTTGAATACTCTCATCACTTTCATCCCACCACTGTAACCTCATTACATTTGTCTATGCTACCTCTGAAAACAATGTCTGTGTCTGAGCACAGGGTCACTAATCGCATCTTACTGACATAGTTCATACCTGGAATTATAAGCACCATGCTTCTCTTTATGCACTAATGTACACTGAGAAAATAATGTTATAACTATTAAAGGATATAATGGCTGGAAGTAATTGGAAGTCATTTAATCCAGCAGTTTCTGGGCATATAACTCAGCAATATCAGATCAACTTTTAGAAGGGTTTTTTTGTCTGTCTGTCTGGATGTTTTTAATTTCAAATGAAGTGTTTTAATGATCAGGGAAAAGTAAGAACACAGTCCCTCACCACAACAAATTATGTAGAGGAAGGTCCCTAAGTTTGGGAAAATTACAAGCATCTAGTATAGTGGACAAATCTAATTTCAAAGGGGGCGCTAAATATGTGTGTATGTATATGTACGCATATGTATAGATACGTATGTATCTATGTACGTTCACAGACATTGTTAGGCCACTTCAAGGTCTTGGTTAAAATTCAAGAAACTGCTGCATGGAGAAAATGTAGAAGAAATTGCTGTTCAAAAATTTTTTCACAGTTCTGGATTTAAATCAAGGTTTCCCTATGCTGTGCTAGTTCTGTATCACTGAGCCAAAGTCCAGTACTTCACACAACCTGCCCAGCCCTTGCCTTTTAAAAATAGATGTTCTTGTTTGGAATATCATTCTCAGGAAAGACCCTTGTGCACAGAATTTTTGGTTCTGTTGCTCTCCTTGTAGAGTTCCTGTCTTCTCCAGATCTCACTGTTTCCCACTTCTTTCCTAAGATTCCCTGCACTCTGCCCAAAGGTTGCCCATAAGTCTCAGCATCTGCACTGATAGTCTGCAGGGCAGAGCCTTTCAGAGGTCCTCTGTGTCAGGCTCCTGACTTGTTTCCTCTTTTCTCTTTTTTCTGATGTCCCTCCTCTTTGCCTTTCAGGATAGGGATTGAGCATTTTAGCAAGAGTCCTCCCTCTTGATTAGTTTCTTTAGGTGTACCCAATTTAGTAGGTTTATCCTATATTATATGTCTATATGAGTGAGTATATGCCATGTGTGTCTTTCTGCTTCTGAGATAGCTCACTCGATGATCTTTTCCAGATCCACCATTTACCTGCAAATTTCATGATTTCCTTGTTTTTCATTGCTGAGTAATATTTCATTGTGTAGATGTACCACATTTTCTGCATCCATTCTTCAATTTTGGGGCATCTGGGATGTTTCCAGCTTCTGGCTATTACAAATAAAGCTGTTACAAACATGGTTGAGCAAATGTCCTTATTGTGTACTTGAGCCTCTTTTGGATATATGCCTAGGAGTGGTGTAGCTGGATCTTGAGGAAGCGTTAATCCTAGTTGTCTGAGAAATCGCCCGATTGATTTCCAGAGTGGTTGTACAAGCTTACATTCCCACCAGCAGTGGAGAAGGGTTCCCCTTTCTCCACAACCTCTCCAGCATGTGTTGCCCCTTGAGTTTTTCATCCTAGCCATGCTGATGTGTGTAAGGCAAAATCTCAGGGTCGTTTTGATTTGCATTTCCCTAATGGTTAATGAGGTTGAGCATTTCTTTAAGTGTTTCTCTGCCATTTGATATCCCTCTATCAAGAATTCTTTGTTTAAGTCTGTTCTCCATTTTTAAATTGGATTACTTGGTTTGTTGTTTTTCAGCAACATAACCAAAAATTCTGAGGACATGGGTCTTTCCTGAGACTGATACTCCAACCAACGACTATGCATGGAGATAACCTAAGATATTCTTAAGTTCTCACTACTATTTACCCTTGCTTGGCCTATAACCTGATGTGTAAGCCAGGCTTGACTTGAACTCACAGAGAGCTGCCTGGCAATGCTTCCAGGACATTGGGATTACAAATGTGTGCCATCACACTCAGCTTCTTACATACTTTCTTGACACACAATCTTATGTTCTTTCCAAAATTTCACATATGGAGCAAACATATGCTTCAGGAGCACCTGGAGTGTTTGTCAATTTTTTGGGGGGAGACTTCTTACCAAAAATAGAATTTCTGGGAGTTAGTCTCAGAAATTTGCACTGTTAACAACTATCCCAGTTGCTGCTGTTAGGATTGAGCACTTCTGATAATAACGTCATCCTTATTCCTAATATAGGGGATCATCAGTTATCCTACCAAGAAGTTTTATAGTAAATATCACTTTTAATCCTGTTAAGAACATAAATAGTAGAAGCATAGATTATACACTAAATATATCTTTTTAACTCATAAGCTCCATTCTTAAAATTTAATATTTTTCTATTTAATGAAATAAAATGTGTAGTCATATAGCTTATATTATCTATAAAACATCATAATACAGAATTCTTAAATAATCATAAAATACACTAAAGCAGTATGATTGAAAGAAACAAAATCAATAATAATTATTATATATTTTTCTGTGATTACATGTTTCTGTTCTATGAAGTTGCTGAATTTGCTTAAGTTAATTTACAAATTCAAAGTAAATCAGTGAAATTTTGATAGGCTTCATTATATATATTGACCATATGAATTTAAAATTTACTTGAAATTATAGAGAGCTCAGAGTAATTGAAACAATTTCTGATTAAAAAAGAAAATAATACACCACTGGGATTTCAGTTAGAGAGTTATTTTAAAGCAGCTATAATTCAGGCATAAAGAGGCGAAGTACAACATAGATATATGGCTTTTAAAATGTGTAGAAGAACCAGAAAGAGACGCATACATACACAGAGTCAAAATCTGTTTCTTGACAACATTCAAAGGAAGGATTGAAAAAAATGATGAGAAATACCATTTTTTAAACCAGATACATAAAATGACTGCCCTTCATATATTGCTTCTGAGTGCAACCATTGGTCTTAAACGTGACATGGGTAGCTGTTTGATAGTTTCTTATAAAATGTAAAAGTACTTACTGCATGACCTTATAATCCTATTCTTAAATGTATTTACTACTCAAAGATGAAAACTATTGGTCGCACAAAGTTTTGTAGGAATACTCTTAGTAAAAGAATTCACATATAATAAGAAGGAAAACAAATGCCAAATATTTCAGACATAAATCCCCTTTCCTTACTGGGATTTCCTTCACTTCTCTGAGACTGAGTACTTTCATTCTTTAGTATATCCAGACTTCTATAATTTCTTGTAAACAGCTCAGCTTCATGTGGAAACGCAGAGACATCTTTCTATAATGTGTTTTCCTTGTGTCTTCATAGCTGCTCACAATAATAGAGAATCATATATACAGAGAGTTAAACAGGATTTGAGACTCCAAATTGTTTAGACTTTCCAAAAATGCTGTTTCATAAGACTCTTTGAAAGATTACTAGAAAGGCAAAATAAATTTTAAAACACAGAACCTTGATTCATTTTATGTGTAATTTATTATAAATCATTTTATACAAAATATTCTGCTCATGCTATTCCCTATCAGCTAACTCTTTGTAGATTCTTCCCATTGCCCCATTCACTCAACTTCATGCCCTTTCCTTTTCTCTGTCTTTAGGAAAAAAAAAAACAGGCTAACAACAAACAAAAACCTAAACAACATCCCCTAAAACTCAATGATCTCTCTCTCCCCTCTCTTTTTGTCCCTACCCACCCCCCAAAAAAACCCACTAAGTTAGAAACCATAATATGCAAAAAAATACCAATAAAAGAAAAAAAATGCCCAAGCAAAGAAATATGAGACAAGAAAATCTACAAAAATACCATTGAGTTTGTTGTGTTTGACCACCTACTGCTGCATATGGGGTCTTCCCTTAAGTACATTTAATATACCTAGTGAGACATCACTGGAGAAAACAATTTTTTTTTCTTGTAAGAAATTTTCAGTTTCAGGAAGTTTCTTGATTATGGGTGGGAGCCCATGTCTATTTCTCTCTCACAGCACTGGGACCCTATCTAGTTTTAACTAGTACAGACCCAATGTATGCTGCCACAATTTCTATGGGTTTTCATGTACATCAGTTCTGTTGTGTCTAGAGAGCTCTGTTTCCTTTGAGTCATCCATTTCCATCCAGGTCTTAAAATCTTTTCACTTCCCCTTCTGCATATTTTCCTTAGCTCTAAAAGAAGAGGTTTAAAGTACACATCACATTTAGGATTGAGTGTTCCAAAATGTTTCACTCTTTATGCATTGTCTAGTTTGGGTATCTACTGAAAGAGGAAGCTTGTCTGATGATGATTGAGTGGAGCACTAGTCTATGGGTATCATAGAATTACATTAAGAAACATTTTATTGCGATGTTCCTTTTGCAGAACAATAATATGTAATTTCCCCCTATGGTTTATCCAATCTCAGGTTCTTAGATATGCTAGTAGTGGGTTCAATACCATGGAGTGTGCCTTAAATTCATCCAGGTATTAGTTAGTTTCTCCCACAAAGTTTGTGTCACAACTGTACCAGCATACCATGCAGGCAGGATTTTGATATAGATTGATATATTTTGGTATAGATTGCAGGATTTTGTAGCTGGGTTGGTGGTAACCTTTCTCTGGTAGTGAAGAGAGTACCTTCCAATACCATGAACATAGTCATAAGGGGTGAAGGTTCTAGTTAAGTACCAGGTCAAATTCTTTGTTTTCAATGAGATAGGTAAAGGTTGCTTTCAGAAATATTGTTTTACCATCAGCTTATGAAGAGCAACCAATAGCCTTTGCAATATTTTGAGATGTTTGAGGTTTTTAATGGAGCCTACTTGACCAATGACTCAATTCAGTGTAAGGCATTCCTATCACTGGCGTTTTCCTTTGATGGCAAATTATGTCTAGTTTGGGCATTGTTTTCCCCATTACTTAGTGATTCAATTTACATTTATTTCATACATGTATTAAATTTAGGCAGCTTCTACAGTAATAAGTTTTCATATGACATCTCAAATGGTCATCAGAAACAGTGATTCTTGCATTAAAGTGTGCATAACACAATATATAACCACAGAATTTTGGCAGCAATTAAAATGTATACTTTTATTAAAAAAATATTTTCCATGTTATTTGAAAATTGAGTTTTTAAAAGTATACCATCCAATAACCTAAGAATTTATGTTGTATACAGAAAACATTGGTCTAGAGCAATGTTAATGAAATATATGAATTATTTATTGGATGTTCTAGAAGGGATTAGTAAGATGAATCAGTGGGTAAAAGCATTTGTCTTACAATACCTAAATGCCCTCAGTGGAAAAAAGAACCAGTTCTCTAATGTTATCTATCCTTACTTCTGCACATGTGCTGTGGCACATGCACTCTCATATACATACATATGTATATATATTCAGAGAAAGAGAGAGAAAGAGAGTGGAGGCAGTGACAGAGACAGACATAAATATAAACAGTAATTCTTGAATGGATTCATTAAAATAATATATATTTGTTTATGTGTAAAATTCCATTTTGCCATTTGTTTATACATGTGTCAGTATGTACATTGTCTTATGCATCTTCTAAACTGTATATTCAGAACATAGGCTCTATTGTCAGAGACAACTTAGCATAGTGAAATATATGTATAATTTACAATAGGAAGCCATATTTAAACTTTAATTTTACTATGTATTCATTATATAATCAGACATTATTTAGAGTTATTTGACATTGATGTTAGTCTCTTGTGAATGAGAATTAATAGAATTTTATCACAAAGTGCTTTGCATAGTAAATATTGTAATGTGTGTTAAAAGCTTACCACAGTGTTTGGGACAGATTTAGTATTAACATCATACCAGTGTCTGTTTTACTCCCAAACAGAAATAAAACAATCTAATACTTTCAGTTTTAGTATAGATGAATCTATTGGTTTAATTATTCTTTCATCATTTATTAGTCTAGAATATTCATTGAGAGAATATATTATGAGCATACTACTATCTCAAGAAAACATGATACATGAAGAAACACAGAAACAAACTTTGTGCATCAAAAGAGAGTCATTGAAGACATTATTGCTATCACAGGGTTGTTGTATGAAGATCTTTCTTCTGGCCTGAGGACTGTTTCTCAATAAAAATACAATTAGTTGTCACTGTAGTAGGTAGAAACTACTGGTAATATGTCTTACTCATTTTCAATCTATGCATTTATAAGATGGATAGACATAATTTGTTGTTGCTGTGGACAAGCAACTGGTAAAAATGATGTAAAGAATAAGTCTTCATTTGCACTTATAATTTAAAAATGTTGCATGCAAAATAGCAGGGAAATCATGGAGGAACAGCTTACATAGTGGTGTTCAAGAATCATAAGGAGAAGACATACAGAAAGCAGTCAGGGAAAGATAGATTCTCCTGTGGTATATCCTATAATGCCCTTTCTGCACTAGGCCCTACTTCCTATTTTTCATCAGCGGCCAATAATACCATCATGTTATGAATTTACCAAGGGAAGAGACCTTTGACATTATCAGAGTTTTAATGGTATAATGGTCTCTGGAAATGGAGCTTTTAAAACTCCTACACTTTGTTATCTGTGTAAAAATGAAATAACAGACTTGCAGTGGAAGACTAAGGAGAGAGAAAAATAATTTTAAAACATATTTTATAAGAAATATTACATAGATTTTAGTGAATGATGATCTCCTACAGATCAACAACAACCTATCCAAGGAAACCAAAACCAAGCAGAACCTATAACAATTCAATTTAAAAATAGTTTAAGGACTTTAGATCTTTTTCCAAATTTGGCATGCAAAAGGGTAGCAGGTATATTAAAAGAGGCTCAACATCATTAACCATTAAGGAAACGGAAGTAAAATCTAAACTGCAAAATCATACCTATTCAGATAACTACTAAGCAGACCAAATGCAAGCATTGCTGAGACTGAGATTATTGGAATCCCTATTGTAATGTTCAGTGGTACATTTGTTATTTCAGTTCTTCGGAAAATTAAACAAAAACTATTACATGGTTTTCCAGTACTAATTTTGGATATTTAGCTCAAACTGAAAGCTGTATATCAGAGAGACACACTTCTTTGTTCATTCATTACCTTGTTATTCAGAGTAATGAAGGTATGGAAATATTATATTTTTAAAAAACAACCCAGATGTCCATCTGGAGGAATGGATACAGAAATTGTGGTATTTTTACACAATGGAATACTACTCAGCAATCAAAAAGGAGGAAATCATGAAATTTGCAGGCAAGTGGTGGGATCTAGAAAAGATCATTCTGAGTGAAGTATCCCAGAAGGAGAAAGACAAACTTGGTATATACTCGCTTATATAGACCTACAAGATATGATAAACATAATGAAATCTACACACCTAAAGAAGATAATCAAGAAAGTCAGGCGAAGGTGATTAATCCTCATTTAGAAAGACAAATGGGATGTGCATTGAACTTATGACAGGAGTCTACCACAAAAGGCATCTGAAAGACTCTACCTAGCAGTGTTTCAAAGCAGACACTAAGACTCATAACCAAACCCTCGGCAGAGTGCAGGGAATCATATGAAAGAAGGGACGTTAGTATGATATGGAAAGGATAGGAGCTCTACAAGGACCAAATATATCTGGGCACAGGGTCTTTTCTGAGACTGACACTCAACCAAGGACCATCTATGGATATAACCTAGAACTTCTGCTCGGATGTGGCCCGTGGTAGCTCAGTAACCAAGTAGTTTTCCAAAGTAAGGGGAACACGGACTATTTCTAACAGGATCTCAAGGGCAGGCTGTTTG
>NW_026585894.1:7512628-7531311 GCF_907164565.1 Psammomys obesus | reverse complement strand
GGAGGACTTTGCAGCCAGCCCTGAAGATACCTGATAAAACAGGGTCAAATGAAAGGGGAGGAGGTCCTCCCCTATCAGGGGACTTGGAAAGGGGCAGGGAGGAGACCAGGGAGGGAGTGTGGGGTTGGGGAGGGAATGAGGGAGCGGGATACAGCTGGGACACAGAGTTAACAAAATGTAACTAAAAAGAAAAAAATATAAAAAAAAAGAAAAAAAAAGAAACAGTAAGAGACAGAAATAATCCCATTTTAATGAAGAGATTAAATGGATTCAGGTATTATGGTATACATAGAAAATAAGACGTTTTTCACCTTAAGTTAAAAGGAGACAATATTGTCTTATTTAACAGTACAGATCAACTTGAATGGTAGCTCACTCAATAAAGTAAGCCAGGCAGAGAAAGAGAAATCTTACATGATTCCAGTTATAGAAGGAAACTAGAATAAAAGAATTTGAAGGAGCATAAGGTAATACAATGATTCACAAGGGCATAGAGATGGGGCAAGTGGCTTGTGAGTGGATATTTAGTAGGGCTTGATATTCTTGATATTATGCCTCATGAATAAATGCTATATCTAATGCTATAGGGTATATTTATATTGTGTAGTTCACAATGTTATATTGTACAATCAAAACTCAGCTAAAATGGGCAGATCTAATATTAATTATTCTACCTACAGTAAGATTTAAAAATTATCTATAGAGACAGAAAAATAACTCATAATTTGGACAATGGCAATGTACTAAAATACACACATGATAGGAACTTAGTTAATACAATTAACACCTAATGCTTAGAAGTGTAAGCCGGAGTGGGTCCTGGAGTTATAGGTAATACATGGGCTCTGATAACTTACAATCATACAGCTGATATTTTAGTTTTATAGAATGAAAAGTGAAATTGTTTTTGCTTCGTTACATTTATAATACAATAAAATATAGAATACATGAATTTTTTAAAGGCAGCTAAAATATCTGAAAAGATTGCTAAGAATAAGGAGTGAAATTAAAATAATGAGTTTTTTTTCCCTAGGAGCTAGTCTAATAGCACAGAATAATTGCTTCTAAATTTCATGATTATTAGATTCATATACATGGCAAGTGAGGAAGAAATCTGACTAAATCTGGAGAATTCTTGCCACCTTAGCTCTAAATGTTCCATGAAATATCTCCAGAAGCTATATGTCTATATGTTCTTGAGGTTTGTTTGTTTGTTTGATTGATTGATTGATTGATTATTTTCAAACTTGGACAAGATGAACTATGAGACAAATCACTCATTTTGCTCTGGCATGGGAATTTGCCCCAAAATTCTTAAGCTTCTTTGATATGCTGAGATTTCCTTGAGTTGGATAGTTCGGTGTACTTAATCACTCTTGATTTTTAGCAGCATTGCTATAGTGAGCAAACAAAAAGGAAGAAAAAGTTTCATCACCAGATAGAGAAAGACATTAGCTATATTTGACCTTCTAAGTGTTGTATTACTGTTTTCTAGGCCCACATAGGGGATATCTCTGTTGGGTAGATGATAGCATCTCAGGGTGTTGCCAGACTGATTTCAAGATGCCAAAAGTGATAGCTAAAATAAACCTAAACAAACATGCAACAGTGTCTGAACATATTCATCCTCAAAAGAGAATTCCAGAGTATCTTTTAGTAGATATATAGGGAAGTTAAAGGCAGAATGTGGTAGAGAAGAAAAAGCTGTTTAGTGCTTTTATTAAAAAATAGCATGAAAAAGATTTTTCAATGCTCAATAAGTTCTATATTTTTGTCTAATTCAAATTATTCATTGCCAAAATCATTTGACAAATTATTTCTCTCTCTCTCTCTCTCTCTCTCTCTCTCTCTCTCTCTCTCTCTCTTAATTCAAGGTTTCACTATGTATCACTTTCTAGCTTGGAACTCACTATGCAGGCCAGGCTGATGTCTCTGCTTGTGGCTGCTTGTTCAGTGCTATGAGAAGAAGGTGCATTCCAGTACTCCTGATGAGAAATGAATTTTCATCCATATTTTGCTAAACTTTGTTTATGTTTTATGAAATGTCATAATGTTTTGTGCTGTATAGAATAGCTTATGATGTTCATAATATTTAATTTTCTTGCTGCTTTAAAAATCCAATTCAGTTACCTTATTTGAGTTTCCAAAAAGAACAGAATGACTGTAAAATAATTTTGAGTCTTACCATAGTGACAATCTGTATATGTGAGGAAAGAGAAGAAAAGACAATTAATATTGGCTAAGGCATTACAAATGATAAAATACTTTATTAAAATTCTTGAAAAACAATTAGCTCTTTTTGAATTCACTGGAAACTGACATTTCTACCTGTCTCTTCTGTATAATTCGAAGGTGGGGCATTGCTTATAATTCCCTGCTTGACCCAAATCTGTTTACTATGGGATATTGCTGCCTTCTTATTTTTAACAGGAGCCCTTTGCAA
This sequence comes from Psammomys obesus, assembly GCF_907164565.1. Lineage (NCBI taxonomy): Eukaryota > Metazoa > Chordata > Mammalia > Rodentia > Muridae > Psammomys > Psammomys obesus. Next base: position 7,528,868 of record NW_026585894.1, on the reverse strand, counting down.
AGGGGTAGACACAAGTGTTTTATCATAATACTAGAGCATCCGTTTTTCTATGAACTGAGATGAATGAGACACAGAGCCTACAGGTAGAGTAAGTTCACCATCATCTCCACTCTTTAGATATTTGATCCACAATGCTCTATCATTTGAGACCCATGTACAACTGCAAATATTAACCAGGTATAATGTTTTGTCTCTGAAAGGAAACCAAAGCCAACTTCCAAAGTTTAACACTGTTGTCAGAAAAGAGTGAGTTCTCTTTCTTCAAACAGCATAGCAGACATTTCAAAATAATGAAAATAAGAGCCGGCTCTTCTTTTCATCCTCCCAAAACAAAAATCTTACATCACATCTATTAAGAAAAATTATCAATAACTCTGTATTGTGTGCAGAACAAAATTAAAACAAACTTAGTACGATATCCAAAGTTTCCACATCTTCTTTCAAATTTTATCTTCTGTCATAGCCATTAACATACTTATTGATTCAATAAACACTTGGTTACTTAGGTATAATGAGTACAAACAGAGTTGGTGCGTGGTACCACAGGAAAAATAAAAACAGCATCTTGGGAGAAGTAGTATGGAAAATGGAACATAATATAACAATATTACAAAATGTGAAAAAGAGGAATGAATATGGGGGGATAGATTATAACTGTTCTATTCATAAGATTAACTGCAGAAGAAACTAGCATTTGAAGCAATTCTGGACATTTAATTCAGTAAAGGAGAAATAGAATCAATAGCAATAATAGATTTTGGTCAGAAGATTGGAGAACAAGATATGGGTGGCAAATTAGAATGGCTGCTAAGTGTTTCAACTCTCATCAGGAAGTGACATTTGGGGAATATTCTTAAAACTACCTTTTCTCCATTTTTTTTTATAAATAAATGAATGATGTAGATGTGTGGATGAGTGAAGGCACACCTTAATTTTTTTTTTGCATCTGTAGACAGCCTCCTTTCTTTCATTTGCTTATTTGTATTTTCCGACACAAGGTCTCTGATTATGATAGTTTGGTTGGCCAGTGAACTCCAGGGATTTTCCTGTCTTTGATTCCCCATTTTTGGAAGGTAACAAGCATGTGTCAACATACATGGCCTTTTAATGTTGTTTCTGAAGATTGAAGTCAAGGTGTCATATTTGCAAGGGAAGTAATTTCCCAACTGAAATACCTCCACTGCTCCAGTTCATTATTTCTGATTACATAAACTGGAAATTATTGCGGTTTATACAAAATAAAGCTTTCAGAAAATTTGTTAATAATGAACCTCAGATTACACCTTACCAAACCCATCAGAATGGTTAAGACAAAAACCTCAAGTGACAATACATTCTGGAGAGGATATGTAGAAAGGGTAACTCTCCTCCATTGCTGGTGGGAATGTAAACTTATACAACCACTTTGGAAATCAATCTGGTGCTTACTCAGAAAACTATGAATAGTGCTTCCTCAAGATCCAGCAATACCACTCCTAGGGATATATTCAAAATATGTTCAAGTATACAGCATGGACATTTGCTCAACCATGTTCATAGCAGCTTTATTCATCAAAGCCAAAATCTGGAACCAAAAAGATGTCCATCAACTGAGGAATGGATAGAGAAATTGTGGTACATTTACACAATAGGATACTACTTAGCAATTAAAAGCAAGGAAATCATAAAATTTACAAGCAAATGGATGCAACAAGAAAAGATCATCCTGAGTGAAGTATCCCAGAAGCAGAAAGGCACACATGGTATATACTCACTTCTAAATGGATATTAGACATATAATCTAAGATAAACATACTAAAATCTGTACACCTAAAGAAGCTAAGCCAGAAGGAAGACCCTGGGTAAGATGATCAATCCACACTCAGAAAGCCAAAAGGAACAGATATCAGTAGAGGGAGTAAACAGGGAACAGAGAGGAACTTACCACAGAGTGCCTCTGAAAGACTACCCAGCAGGGTATTAGAGCAGATGCTGAGACACTCATACCCAAAATTTAGGCAGAGTTCAGGGAATCTTATGAACGAAGCAGGAGATAGAAAGACCTGGAAGGTATAGGAGCTCCACAGGAGAGAAGCACAACAAAAAATCTGGGTAAAGGGGTCTTTTCTGAGACTGATACTCCAACCAAGAACCATGCAAGGAGCTAACCTAGAATCCTTTCACAGATGTAGCTCATGGCAGTTCAGTCTCCAAGTGGGTTCCCTGGAGTAATGGGAACAGGGACTGTCTTGGACATGAACTCAGTGATTTGTTCTTTGATTACTTACCACTGAAGGGGGAACAGCCTTATGAGGCCACAGAGGAAGACAATTCAGCCAGTCCTGATGAGATCTGATATGCTAGGGTCAGAGAGAAGGGGAGGAGGACCTCCTCAATCAGTGGACTAGGAAAGGGGCATATAAGTAAAAGAGGGAAGGTGGGTGAAATTGGGCAGCGACAAGGGATTGGGGCCACAGCTGGGATACAAATTGAATAAATTTTAATAAATAATAAAAACAAATAAATTTAAAAAATAATGAACCTTATATATATGCTTAAATGTGACACACAAATATACAAATGTGACTATATAAAATAAAAAGATTTCTGTGTATGAAAAATACAATAAAAACTTATTCTAAAAATTTGGTAGAAACTATTTGGTCATCCAGTATATAATAAAGGAATAGTATCAAGTATAATTAAAAAAACTCATACAACACAAACAAATAATAACCTGGTTCAACAAAAAAATAAAGTATGAAAAGACATTTTCTAAAAACATGAAATGACCAAAGATTATAAGAAAATAGTTTACTATAACTCATCATCAGAAAAAAAAAAATCAAAGCTGCAATGATGTTCTTATGAAAGCAATAGTAACAGTAGGCAAAGTGATAGAAAAAAGGAAGCTCTCATACACTGTTTATAGCTATGTAAGCTTGTATAACTGCTATGGAAAACAGGGTATAGGACTCTAAAATTCATGAAAAATAGAGCTAAACACATGACCAATAAATCTCTCAGTTGGATATGCAATAAAATGAAATAAATTCTGGACTTGGGGAGATAAGTTTCTGTGTTCAGTGTAACATTATTTTATTGTAGCCAACATGGACATGTTATGTAACACTTAAATATATATAAAATAAAATGCAGTCTGTGTTCCCATTACTAGGGAACCCACGTGGATAATGAGCTGCCATGGGCTATGTCTAAGCAGGGGTTCTAGGTTATATCCAAACATGGTCCTTGGTTGGGGAATCAGCCTCAGAAAAGACCCCTGTGCCTAAATATATTTGGTCCTTGTGGAGCTCCTGTCTTCTCCAGTTCTCAGTGGCTGGCTCTTTGACCTCCCCCGACCCCTGAGGGAGAAGCAGCCTTGCTAGGCCACAGAAGAGGATATTGCAGCCAGTTCTGATGAGACCTGATAAGCTAGAGCCGCGTGGAAGAGGAGGAGGACCTCCCCTATCAGTAGACTTAGAGAAGGACAGGGAGGGAATGTAGGATTGGGAGGGAATGAGGGAGGGTGCTACAGCTAGGATACAAAGTAAGTAAACTGTAATTAATATAGAAAAATAAAATAAAATGCAACCAAGTGAACTTCAAGAAAATAATGAAAGATGTCAGAAAATAACACTAACTGCTTCAAATGGTGGCAGACAATAAGCCATTTTATCTATTTTAATCTTAACCTGAAGGCAACTGGAAACCGTTGAAGGAGCCTCAGTAAGGCTTGATGATAAAGATGAGTGCAGTGGTTGATGCTGTATGGAAAATTAATGGTTTACCATGTCAGAATAACAGGGAGAAGAGAAATGTGACCTAATAGTTAAATCACAGTAGGCATGTGGTCAATGGGGTAGAAAACAGATCATGGGTGAAGATACCCATACCTTCCTGAGGTATGAGGAAGGACAGGTACTGGTTGTGGTTTTGACTGGGGTTCCAGCTATAGTATCCATACAACTTATAAATTGTCCTCCTAGAGGCCGATGACTGAAAAACAGTTGTATGAAAAATGCTTAAGGTCACTCTGGTATCTCTGAGCTTGTAGTTATTGTAAGATATCCAGATGTACATGACAGATAAGTAGAGCAGCTTGGACTCAAGAAGTAGATGCTCTGGCCACACTGAGCTATGTATTTCCCTGAAAACACTGTGATTAACTACCTTTTTGTTTTCCCATTAATTGTTGGCTATAGGTTAATTTTTCTCTTTACTAGTGCTAGAGTTCCATTTCATGAGTCTGACACAAACTAGAGTCACATGGGAATGAAGAACCTCAGTCGAGGGAATAAGTCTTTCTTATTGCCCTGTATGCAAGCTTCTTAGGGTATTTTCTTGAATAATGACTGAAATGGGTTTGTCTAGCCTATTGGGGTCTGTGTCACTCTTGGAAAAGTGATGCTGTGCTATATAAAAAGGTACCTGAATAAGCCTTGGAGATCAAGACAGTAAGCAGTGTTCCTCCATGGCCTCTGTTTGAGTTTTTGCCTCTAGGTTCCTGCCTTGAATTTCTTCTCTGACTTCCCTTCATGTTAACCTGTAATCTAAAACAAACTCTTTCCTCCACAGGTAGCTTTTGGTCATTGCATTTGGCACAGCAGTGGAAAGCTAATAAGACACCTTTATTATCCTTCAAATATTATATCACAATTCACCTCTACCACAAAGCCTTCCTTCCTTTTAAGATCTGTGCATCTGATTTTTGTCATTGATTGCCTTTATTTTCCAGAATTTGGAATGCATTGTTTTGATTATTCAGTCGTTTTAAAAAGTATGTATTTGCATCCTCTTCTAGACTCTAACTCCTATGTAGTCAGGTATTTGCTCTAATGCTTCTGCCTCCTTCAGTGGCATCCCAGAGAAAACACACAGAAGATGGGCAGTGATTGTGCATTAATGTGAATTTAAATAACATATTTTATTAAGTAAAATTGGAAGAAAATAATGGAAGTAATTTTTCCTGAAAAAAAATATTGCAATACAGTCCTTTCTGCAAACAACTATAGCTTAAAAACTACTGGTTTTCTTGTACCTTAGTGGTACAGGATAACAAAGTATAACCTCTTGAAAGGTTGTAGGGTTTGGTGAACTTTTTCAGAAGCTCACTTCTGTGCTTTGAGGTATTAAGTCTGAGTGTTCCCTGTGACTTCTTCTTGGCCTAATTCTGTTGCTGCTGGATTTGCTGATTCCATGATTCCTTGAAGAATTCTAATATTTTCTCTGCACTTATCTCTTGCTTTTGCTTTGCCCAGTATTTGAGACTTGGTTCTTTTATATAATTTCTCAGTCTATTATTTTTCTTTGCAATTTTGTTTGAAATTTTGTCTATTTTTGTAGGATGTAGAGTCCTACAGCTGTTTTTGTACCTTTTTTTATAGAATTCAAGTAGGTTTAATACAAGAAAAGCCTGGCTAGATATCACTGATGTCTTTCAATAGCACTAAACACAGGTGGCCATTGTATCATATTTAGATGTCAGTTTTTCCTTTGCTTCCTTTGTGGATACACATACACATATGCACTTATATGCACAGGCATAGACATAGATGTCATATATACACATCACACACATATATGCATATATATACACATTTTGTAAGATGTTTTCTTCCCCAAGTTTTCTAAACCTTGTGAATTCTAACAATTTAATATAAATAATAGCAACCCAAAAATTTTTTAAATGTTTATTCCTAAGCATTACACAAAAAGATTCTGGGAGGGAGCTCTAAACACCTCTGAAGATTTGGATACAGAAGAAACAGAGGAATTAAGAAGTTAGTAAAGAACAAATCTCTGAATGACAGTCATTGGTGGGCTTTGCTCTCTTGTTCTATTTTCCCCTTCTATGACACTTCTCCCTTAGACATCTCAGTTGAAGGTATCTTCATAAACTTATGAGTGTATAGTCACTGTTACCATTTACCGTCATTAGTAGTTTACAGACTAGCTCTGCAGAGTCTGTATAACTCACAGCTGGCCACAGTGGTGCATGCTTTAGTCTCAGCACTCACTCACATGACATGAGTTCCAGGGCAGATTGGTCTACAGAATGAGTTACTGTTTTCTCCATTTAAATTCTACTCTTAACTCCTTTTAGCTGAGCTTTCATGTACCAGGGAATAGTTTGTCTTTAACATGATTATGATGATAGTGCTTTCACAAACTTTCATTGACTTCCTAATATACAGCAAAGTTCAACTCATACCAGGGACTTCAGTAGCCTGGCATTTGACCCTTTGGCCTAGAAATCAAATTTGTTTACCATTTTATTCTTCTCACTAAATATTTTATGAGAAACACAGATACATAAATAGCTTTGCTTATTTTTCTGCCTCTAATTTTGTCCTGCAGAAGCATAGTAAGGTACTTGTCATAGAGTTCATGTGGATGGTAAAACCTTCAATATTTGTTTTCTGATACTTTGTAGAAATGTCTACCAATCCCAATGTAGTTCCTGCTTTCCTCACCACATGAGTGCCTTAACTCTTACTGTTCTTTCAGCCTCATATAACTTCTCCAACGCCAGAGAATTGTAATTTGAATGACATTTCAAAGGGAGATGTTTAACTGGTTGACCCTGCTCCTTTACTCCTGTCTGATATTGAAAAAGATTGAATTAAAGAGAAGTCCTTAAAAGAATCTGGGATGGTAATGGGCTTCACAGTAGACTGAAGTCCATCTTACCACTGAGCTGAGCTGATCAGACTAGACTGATACATGATAAGGTTAAAGTATTCTAAAGAAGGCCTAGTTTATCAAGTTGACTAGCTTGGAATGTTATCATCTGTTCCATTAATGTAATCTCTTTTCATACCTCTTGGCAGCTTCTCTTAAAAATTATTCTGGGTCCTCTTTCCTTTTTATCTTCTCTAGGTGTATAGATTTCAGTATGTTTATCCTATGTTATAGGTCTATATAAGTAAGTATATACCATGTGTGTCTTTCTGCTTTGGGGATACCTCACTTGGGATGATCGTTTCTAGGTCCCACCATTTGCCTGCAAATTTCATGATTGCCTCTGCTCAGATGTAGCCCTTGGTAGCTCAGTATCCAAGTGGGTATCCTAATAAGGGGAACAGGGACTGTTTCTGACATGAACTCAATGGTGGGCTCTTTGACTGCCCTCCCCCCCCCGCCCCTGCAGGGAGGAGCAGCCCTGCTAGGCCACAAAGGAGGACTTTGCAGCCAGTCCTGAATACACCTGATAAACCAGTATCAGATGGAAGGGGAGGAGGTTCTCCCCTATCAGTGGACTTGGAAAGGGGCAGGAAGGAGATGAGAGTGGGAGGGTGGGGTTGGGAGGGAGAGAGGGAGCAGGATACAGCAAGGATACAAAGTTAACAAACTAAGTAATATTAAAATTTAAAATTAAAAAAAATAAAAAATAAATTATTCTGAAGCTGGTACCTGACTATGAATTAGGAAAACACACATACACACACAAACAAACAAACAAAAACACAACTATAAACAGAAAAAAATTAATTTGAGTGGGAGTACATGAATATTGTCACAATGATGTTTGAGTGAGGCATATTGGAAAATGTTGTGCAGTATGAAGTGGTAGGAGCATCAAGGCTACATGCACTGTGGAGAAAACAATAATATGGAGTCAATATATCCTACTCTCATCAACATTAAAACATGTTAATGTTGAATCCAAAACATTTTTATTTCTCTCTTTTTTCCTTTTTTATTTTTAAAATCTCATTTATTTAATCTTTCTATTTTTTATTTATTACTATTTATTCACCTTTATTCCCAGCTATAGCCCCCACCCTTGTTCCCTCCCAATCCCTCCGTCCCTCCCACCCTCAACTTCTCCCATGCTGCTTCTCCAGTCCACTGATAGGAGAGAACCTCTTCCTCTTCCATCTGACCTTTTTCTGTTTTAAGTTTAATGCTCCATTGATTACACAGAGGTTATTTATTCATTTAATACTGTTACATAGTATACTCTAGTAGCTATCTGGAAATGGAACAGTTTGAATGAGTACCTAAAGAAATAGTTTTTGTAATTTAAAAGCCCAGGGACTATGGAGTAGTCATGTTTGATGGGCTTCTCATTAATATTATTGAAATAGAATAAAATTATAATTGCATTTACAGCCATTACAAAAATGCTCGCAAAATCTTTAGAAATTTATAGAGATTGAAGTATCAAAACCCTTGAGGTCTACTGACACAGTTTTTCTTTTCTTCTTCTTTTAATGATAACTTTCTATCTCAGTAGAATGAAGTTGCAATGAATAAGAATATCTTTTTTATACTTAAGATAATTTTCACTTGTTCTTAATATTTTCTGTTGGATCTACAACCTGAACTACAGTAATTAAAATTCTCTGGAATAAATTACAATTACATCTAAATAAGGGTAAATTTTAAAAAAAAGCCCAACTGCATTTACTGAAGAGGATTCAAAACTACAGACCTTTGTGTTTCATGTATCAGCTCAAAATACAGCTAAAAATTTAATGTTTTGATTGAAAAGATAAATCCAAGCACGTGTTATGAACTTGCTACTATAATGCCATCTTCAGCACAGTGAACAAAGGAAACTGTTTTTCCTTTGTAAAATGCTGATACCTGCCCCCCAGAAAACATTGACAATTATTGTATTTCTTATATAACATAATGATTACTATATCAATGGTACTTGGCGGCTATATTTGATTTGCAATTACAGTGCATAGAAGATGCTGCTTACTAATAAAATTCACTAGATCAAGTATTTTGAATATTCTGGGTAAATTTTGCTTCGTAATTTCGACTTCAGTTGTAACAGTGCATAACCCAGAAAATCCTTACATTCTTAATGATATCCTCCAAGATCTAGTGTAAGCTTATAGTTGAATAATTGCTTTAGTATAACTTTCATTTTCTTTTTCTGAACCATTCTCACTTTGACTATTGAGGATAGAAATGTCTAGGTATTATAGCTTTTTCTTCCTAGTTACAGGTGGCTGTTGGAACCTTATGGAAATTACAGTTAAACTTCAACGGATTGTCTCCTATATCCTCACCCATAGATTCTCATAGTCTCTCTGGAACTTCCAAATAAAATAAAGCAGTATAATGAAAACATCATTATCCTGTGTGTCCAAAGATCGTGGATCATGGTGACAATGATAAATTTTGTGACCTTCTCTCTCTCTCTCTCTCTCTCTCTCTCTCTCTCTCTCTCTCTCAATCCTTTACTTGAAGTGATAGGGACCAAGGAATGTTACTGAGCACATATACTTCCATCATCCTTTGATGGCCCTTAAACAAGGAAGATGCATGTTCACAAAAGTTTTCCTGACCTATCAATTGTGATAAAGAGTATACTATTCCAAAGACCATTTAGTGTAGTCTTACCTGGTATATTATGATTCACATATAAGGTTAACATGTTTTTTTTTTTGTTTATTTATTTTTGTTTTTTTTTTTGTTTGTTTGACTTACTTCCATCAAATGACCATCTGAAATAATATGTGCATTTGAGATTAAATGATCAAGCCTGTGATTACACAGTCTGCATTGTGGTACAGAGTAGACATTGGGACAGAGTAAACAGAGAGTAAAAATGTTACCTCTAGGTTAAACCTTACTTCTTTTTAACACCCATAACGTAACAAATGAAAAATGACAATTTCAATGGAGGTTGGTGGACCTAGACTTAATTTTAATTAAATGTTTTCATTTGATTCTCTTAAAGCCTCTTTTTTCCTAAGGATACACTAGTTGACTTCTTAATACCAATCACTTTATCCAGTTTCCAATTGACATTGCATAGGTACATGTTGAAAAGGATGCTTAGTAAATTTTCACAGTGAGAATTGATGTAGCAGCGTTTCAGCAGCTGCACCAAATCTAAAAGAAATAAATATTTTCTTTGAGTGTAAAACTATTGAGTGTAAAAGGAAAATAATAGCCAAGTTAGCTCAACTCATGAGCAAACTAACCAATATGTCAGCAATAATGCCCTTCTGTAGTTAGAGTAGGGGTTCCAGACTGAAAAGCAATTCTTTAGACTCTGGTTTATAACCTAAACGTTTCATTGATCTCTAATCACATTGCAAGTAATCATAATACACACAGACACACATACAAAATATCTTGCAAAAGTTGATTTTTTTCTGCTGAAAATTCAGTTTGTCTTCTTATAATAATTTTTATGTCACCAATTCTTGCTTCACTAAAATTTCTTTATTTCTAGAACTTACAGAAGGAAAGTGGTAATGCAAAGTATGTGGATTCTTTCTATAAATATTTGTGAATTTCCAAAATGGAGTGTAGTTTTCACTTTGAAGAATAGTAGTGAATAAAACAACAGGCAGTTACTGTGGGCTGGAGAATAACTCATGAACAAAACCAAAGATGCAACGTGGAAAATACACAAAATTAAAATGTTCTTGAGTATAATCTTATGCAGGTGAATAGCGGTCTCGCAATCCCATAGTTTGTATGTATTGCCACTAGAAAAACAGAAAAAAAAATCCCTAAGTTAGCCTATGCTGGTTGTTCATAACAACAGAAGAGAATAATCTTCAGCAGGGAGGACTTGGCAAAGAAAGCATATCCTGCTATGGAGCAAAGGGATCCATGGCAGATACATGATTTCCTGGGGTTTCATGTGGAAAATGGCTTCTGAAATAGGTACTTGTTTTTTTCTACTGAAGTAAAATTTCTGAAAACAAGCCAGATGATCTAGCAACATTTTATCACAACTTGAAACCCAAATTCTTATAATGATCTATTTATTTCCTAAAAATATTTTAGGTATAATAAGTATATCTTGCATACTACTCATAAACAAACAAACAAAAAATACTTCTCATCATTTAAACAAATAATGCCAATTCGGAAGGCTCCAACATAAATCTATAACATTAGTCAACAAAAAAATATCTGGAAGAAGATCCAGGCAGTCGTGATGAGACTTAACAAATTATGGACAGATGGCAATGGTGGAGAACTCCCCCCTGTCAGTGGGCTAGGGGAAGGAGATAGGGAGGAAGAGAGAGGAAGGATGGGATAGGGAAGATTTGAGGGAGGGGTCTTCAGTAGGGATATGTAATGAATAAATTGTGAAAATAAGAATAAAGAAAGTAAGTTCATAGAAAAAGAAAGAAAAGTAAATAAATGTTTATTTGACCAGTTTATCATAAAAAATTACAAATGTTGTATAAGCACTGCTTGGGTTTCATATCAATTTAACAGAAAAATCATAGTTAAAATAAGGAAAATGAGTCTAATATTTGATATATTTTACCGTGAAAATTTTTCAGCAATTAGATTTTGATCTGGAATTTGTTTTTGTGTATACTCCTTTGGCCTTATTATCTTAATCTCTAGTCACTAGTTTCAACTAAATGGTCCTTTTTTTAAAAATATATTTGAATGTTATTTTTAAACATTAATCTCACCCTTGGTGTATGCACTCACTTGACAGCTTTTTTGATCACTTTCCCCTGGGGGGACTACTTTGCCAGGACACAAAGAGGAAGAAGACACTGTCAATCCTGATGCAATTTGATGAGCTGGGCTGGATGGGGAACAGAGCTTCTCTTTTCTGAGAAAAAGAGGAGAGTGAGAGGGAATGGAGAGAGAGTGGGGCTGGGAGGCTAGGGTGGATGGGCTTACAACAGGATGTAAAGTGAATATAAATACATAAACAAAAAATAAACAAATACTATATTTCACCCTTGGATTCCTTATTTTGTGTATATTTGTCTCCACATGGTTCTCTGAATAGGCTTGATTTGAAGCATGGCTGGTGTTCTCTGAATAGCACATGGCACCATTCATTTTTTAAGCACATATAATGAGGAGGCAAAATGAAAAATTAAAAATGAGGAAAATAAAAAAAAATCAAATGACTTGAGAGTTACATTACTGAAATCTAAGGGAGTCAGGGATAAGCTTTGTCCAGTTACTACTAACTATGACAAGGTGGTTATGTTTCAATTTAAAGTTAAAACAAAGTTATCATTGAGGATGAGGTTGTTACTTCATTTGAAAACTTTAGACGAGTCAGCAACATATTAATATTTAACAACTAGATACTGTATTTGTGTACTTCAGTGTTTGTGAGTATTACTTTTTGTGTGCATTTATGTATGTACAGGTATAACTTCCATAATTATGTAAACTAATAGGATAAGTATACTGAGTAAATAGGAAATTATTTGAGTTTCTCTGTACTTGAGCTTTGCTAATATCAGACTAAGAAAAACATTGAATGGCTGCACATATGACCTATAAGAAAAGACGTTTATTCATGAAAACAGCATTAAAGTTACTCCATAGGAACTCCAGAATTTTAGGACAATGATTCAGTTTACATGAAACAATAATGGAAATATACATTGCAAATCTTAGTATGGAGAACAGTACTTAATAAGATTCTTAAGCATTTCCATAATTAATATCCATTGCACAACATGGCTTCTTTAAATGTTTATCAATAGCATCTGACATGATTTACTATTTGAGTTGACAACTGAGAGAAGTATATTGTTCAAAAATTCTAAAAGTCTACCTTGTTTCTCTAAAGCCAATTTAAAAGTAAAGGTGGATATTCATTCATTATATAATCCCACTGGGTCTCCGAAGACTCAATTCATGAATTTTTAAAGCAATTTGTCTTTTCTATAGTAATATTAGAATGGCTAGATTTTCTGCTTATGTGAAGGCAATGTGTACAAAAGTAAACTACAGAGAAAGATTGAATATCTTGGCTCTGGGTTCGATTGTAACTCTAACTTGTAATTATCAAGCAATGTGGAGTTTATATTTTTTATATTCCCAGTCTCATATTTTCTGAGCCAGTATCCAGTTGCCTCAGAGCTTCAATTCATTTCTCTGTTAAGTAGGTATGAGAACAACATATCAAAAAAATGTTTTGTAGAATTTTTAGAAAATTATAGTATTTCATATAGGAGATAGTACAACCACTTTCTTTACATTTTTATTCTCCAATGCTATCCTATAAATCACTGGAATCTAAATAGAATAAAAAAAACAATACAATAAAATTAAATTAAAGTTTATACTAAACACAGCTTTTATAAAAAAAAAATAAGTTATTTAGGTTCTTTTGACCTCTCATTTGGTATTAACAAAGGACAAATCCCCTAGAAATCTGCAATAGAGAAATAACAATTGTCAGTTAATTAGTAACTGTTCCTAGTAAGTGATACCAACAATAGTTTTGTTCAGTTCATCTGATTAGTAACTGAATGAACACTGAACATGAACACAGCCCTTGATTAAATGCCACTTGTCTACCTAATGGAGTGCCTGAGGAGGAACAAAAAATAGTCTTATGCTTGATATATATATATATATATATATATATATATATATATATATTTTTTTTTTTTTTTTACTAACTTTCAGCACAGTTTATGTTTAGTTGTAAAGCCACAGAAATCTTAATTTATCATACTTCTGTGCACTCTTTCATGTAAATTAGTGATACATGATTTTTAACAACCTTATGATAAATGCAGGCTTTTGATATTTTCTTTCTGTTCTCAATTTAACTATAATGTAATTGGTTCATTTTTTTTAACCATAGAAAGTGCATCATGCTACTGACTAATTTTTTTGGTTGCTTTAAAATAAACTGTGTGAAAAAAAAAAGCATTTACCACAGTAACTTGAAATTAGTCAAGTTTGCTTTGACGTAAAAGTTCTCAAGTTTCTCTAAAAAATGTGTTGATATTTCAGACTAGATACTAGTATTTGCTAATTTGAAGTTATATTAGTTTTCAGATGATGAGTGAGAATCAAAAAGACCAAAGTTCATTGATTTTGAAACTGTGTGACAACTGTTTTTTTTTTAAGTGACTGCCACAACAAAGGAATGCACATTATAATTATGTTGGTAAATAAAGCAATTTTAACAGAGGCTTAACAATTAAGTTGAGTGTAAACAGTTTTATAAAGCTATATATTTTACCTTCAAAGTTGAGTGAAAATAATCAGTTTGGTTACTGTTTTATTTTTCTGAAATGATACATATACATATACAGCAAACTGCTGTTTCAGAAATAACACTGGACCAAACAATTTTGTTAATGCTTCCTGAAAAAAAAATGGCATTTAATAAATTCTAAAATTTTGGTGTAATTCAAAGAAACCAAAATTCAATAAAATGATTCTTTGCTGTGATTTACATTAGCTTTTATAGCATTGCTTGATTTTAATGAATAATGTAAAATAGAAATAATCAAATCAAATAAAATCAATATAATACAGATTATTTTATTTTAAAATAGTAACTATAAATACATTCTCAATATATTTCTCCCTAACTCTTTGGATGCAACAATAACAAAAAAAAAAAAAAGAAAGAAAGAAAGAAAGAAAGAAAGAAAGAAAGAAAGAAAGAAAGAAAGAAAGGAAGGAAGAAATAAAGAAAAGAAAAAAAGAAAAGAAAACAATCTCACTGTGCTCATTTGATATATTATCTATGTAAAAATCATGCAAATGATATTGTAGAGTAATATTATCACCATATACTTCTAGATTGACTCTGATATTTCTGAAATACCTGTGCCATTACTCATGAGGCCATGCCTTTTAATATTTATGCATCCTTATGTTGTACAAAACTAAATGTTTATGAAAAGCAACAAATGATAATGGTCTTCAATAACTTTCTAATTAATATATGTGTTGATACTGTTATTTAGAATGGAAAATTAAGTATAGATATAAATTGTCTCATATATTTGAATCACTGTACTTTAATAGCTGATTTTTCATAAAATTACACAAAGATTAACTTTTGAATAATTTTTATTGATTTCATAAAAAAATAATTTAAATCTTGATTTATATTACATGGACACAATATATTATGTCACCCCTTCACTGATTTCATAAGATCTAGTTTTCTCTGAAACTGTTCTAACACAGTCCATACACAAGAAAATCATGCCAAGAGGGTCATGATATCTCATCTCACTTTAGAAATTGTCACTTCTTGGCTTTTTAAGATTTGAATCAAAGTCTTTCTAAAAAATGTTTTACCATGTACATATCATACCTCAAAGGGTAAACTAACATCACGATTGTAGTTGAAGTCAACAAAATGTACATACAGTATTTTAACTGCTCTGGTACTCAACTCAGAATTTATAACTAACTACAGTATCATAAAAGATACAAGAACTAATGAAAGACAGGTGCAAAATAGCATACACTATATAATGTAGGCACAATGACTTCAGTTAAGGAAGTATATTAGCCTTAACCAAGGATTTGTTACTTTCATTTACAATTAGAACCTCCAAATAACCACATACAATTAAACTATTTTATCTTAATATTCTCTGAACATTTTTATCTTTCAGCAGAAGAGTGTGGGGAAGCTGATATACTACAGCAAGCTTAGCAATGCCTAAGATGGTGCCAGGTACTCTTGCTATTGACAGTCCTGCAGAAACCTTGAAACATCTTCCAAACATCACCTCACTGAATAAAAATACACAATCCCAAGGACCTGTTAGCTTCAGCTTATGCATGGAACTTTCTGGTTCCTCATATAAGTGTTCATTTAAGATTTCTGTATCCACACTTTACTGATGGGATAAACAAAAACATTTCCTTAGAATCCTTTGTGTCTTTATTCTGTCAGTGTGCATTAGGAGCCCTTTAATCCATGGATGCATGCATGCATGTAAATGGCATATTAAGTGTCCTCATGAAACTGCAAATGGAAATTAGCGTTTTAACACACTTCTTTTCTTTCAAGATCAGAAAGAAATTATCTGTTTGGATGTATTTATATTAATATAAAGTATTCACAGACATTGTCATGAAACTGAAAATTACATGTTAAAGTTTTAAGAGCACCAGCATATACATAGGGAGATTTTTATTTTCTATCTAAAACAAAATGTCCAAATCATCTATATGTGTGAATATATACCCAAACACACATGCATGTACACACACACACACACACACACACACTCACACACACACACAGAGAGAGAGAGAGACATAACTATACATAGTCCTATAGTAAAATTAAGTTTATCTTTAAAAAATTTTGAACAAACCCATAAAATCTTCAAATTAGTATTTAATAAACGGATTACTATTACAAGCTTAACTGCAATATCCTTTTGGAAGCTGCACAAAAACATCTGCCCATTTGCCTTCTTGGCTACCTTACTGAATAATTAATTTATCACACATCACACCAAACACACACACACACACACACACACACACACACACACACACACACACA
>NW_026585894.1:7451311-7512618 GCF_907164565.1 Psammomys obesus | reverse complement strand
ACACACACACACACACACACACACACACACACACACACACACACACAGCTGGCCAAGAAAGCAATGAGTCTCTGAATATTGATTTGCTAATCAGACTTCCTAAACATCTTCAGTTATCAACCCGTTAACAAATTCTTCAATTAGTTGACCAATTCTAATCTAGAACTTAAAAGCACACGCAAACACAGGGGCATATCAGTTGTAGTTGTAGATCATGAATTCCTCTGAGCCCATTGCAAGCATTTTAGTGTGGCTTTGTTAGCCAAGATTACTGTGATGTTTACAGTTCTACTAGATTATCTGATAGTTGTCAGATGGATGAAAGAACAGGATACTGATGCATACAAGATACTATTTACCTTAGTCATTAATTTGTTAAATATTGTAATTAAAACTATTTGAATTAAGCTCATAGAATACTGAAAAGCATGACAATTGATGGCAAATAACAACTGCCCCAGACACACTACTATAAAACTAAGGAGCCTATTTTAAAATGCACAGTTGGTAACAAATCTGAAGATAATATGCTAAATTCACAAGAATTGCACAGAACTTTTTTTAAAATTTTTGTGGTTTTTTTTTGTATTTTTTTCTGCTTTTAAATTATACCTGATCACAGAATCCAAAATATTTCTATACACATTAGCTTCAGTTTCACTTTAGTATTTCTTTATCTTACCTAAATTTATACTTACTGATAAATTTGCTATGATCAGGAGAATAAGTCAGGCATATTAAATACATATTAAGGAGTACATGTTTTCCTATTTAGTATACAAAGTACTTCATAAATATGAATTATGTTACAAAAATAGCTTTGGGTGCGCTCACACGGTAAGCACTTTGCTAATTTTGGACAACCTTTAAGGATTGTGGGTATTTGACAACACTGAGAACAAAATCTAGTTTAATTTGAGCCATGTTTAATTATGATAAACATCATGTTTTTCTCTAGATCACCACAAATGCTATGTAACTCACATTTATTTTTTTTTCTCCTTTAGGTTTTTATGTATAGACAGGTAAGATGTGAAGTATTCGAATTTATTTTATAGTTATGTAATGCATGGTATATTTTAAACAAGTATTTCCACAATTTAACATTACAAATCCAGTGTTTTCAAGATGCAGGCCATAAATTTTACCGATTTACAAATACTATCAAATGTTCTCTCTTTGCATGCTTATTTGTTTTTCACACTTTTCAAATAATCTTTACACAGAGTTGTTACAATGCCACAAATCAAAAGGGTTATTCCAGTTTCATCGACTTAATCTACGTGCAAGATGAAGAACCCAGCTGAGGTACAAACACTGGTACCAGTTTTCTTGAGTTTGCTTTAAAAGCACAAAGCGACGAAGGTTTTGCATCAGGGTACAAAACGGATTTGCCTCTTGAGGTTAAATTCAGTGTATTATGTTTATAAAGCATCCCTTTGGCAATAGAGTTTGCAGTAACCCCACAGGACTCCACAGTATAGGTTTTATGTAGTAAAATCTATTAAGGAAATTCTTTTTTACTTGACACATCTTTACAGCTACAGTTAATGAGATACCCTTGGAAACACCTGTCTCTATGCCTAATGATAATATATTATTTGGAAATTAGAAGTCAACAAAAGGCACTTTCATCATTAAATAATGTCCTCTGTATGAAGTCAGATTATATGACCTATATCTTATTCAAAGCTGTTTGCTCTTCGAGAACCTGTAGGTAGTCAGGGGAACTCTGAAGTTTTGCCTTCAGTTCAAAATACTCACTCTTCCTTTGTTCCACAACAATTTTACTGTGGTTACCACCTATCAGTGACTTCTTGTTTTTTTTATCTTGTTGTTTTTCTGGATAGCGAATTTCAAAGCCGCTGACACCAATGCTGTTATACTCCTTTTTGCTTTCAAGAAAATTCTGAATAAACACATTGGAATCTCTGCTAGGGAATAGTTCATCCAGCTCATCAATTGTGCTCAGTCTCTTTCTGGTATCTACATGCAATAAATCTTTGTCTTTGTCAGCAGCATTTCTTGTCATGATCTTCTGTCCCAAAGGATCTGAAAACATGAACCCAATTTCAGGTTCTTTGAGGCCACAGGTGTGATTTTTGCTCATCTGTTCTATGGTTTGTGGAATGAATGCTTCTGTGCTCAGTCCATCTTTTTTATTGGTTTTGTGGTCATGCTTCCTTAGTTGCAGCTGCATGGAGCCACATTCAGGATTCCCCAGACCTTCGTGCTTCACTGTGGGTTTCTTGTTGCGTCTTAGCACAAAAACAAGAAGGCAAAATGCAACAAAAACAGTTAAAATAAGAACCACCAAGATACTTAAGATTAAAATAGACAGAGGCACTGGGCCCCCAGGAGGACTTCTAATAGGACCCAATGGAGTGGTGAACGTAATTGCAGGTGCAGGGCTTGTGAATGGTGCAGATGGCTTGTTTAGGAGTTTAGGACATAAGATTTCATTTTTGAGGGACTTCAATTCAATGTTGGCAAACTGTACAGGAGTCTCACATTTTAGTTCTTTCACAACAATGCCATCATTTAACTTCTCCAACCACAGCTTTAATGCTACCAAGTCACAAGTGCAGTCCCAAGGATTGCCTTCCAAATCAATTTGTGTAAGAGACTGCAACTGATCTAGGACTCCGCTGACAGGTAGGTACATGAATTTGTTGTTCCTCAGGTTCAGTCTAGCAAGTGGTGCTCCAGAAAAAATGTAAACTGGCAGGCTCTTTAAGAGATTATTGTTCAAGTACAGTAGCTGCAAATTAGGCATGGAGTCAAAGGTGCCTGCTAAGATTTCCTTAATTAAGTTGTATTCCAAATACAGATACTGCAGGTTATGAAGGCCTGAAAATATTTCAGGGTACAGCCTTTCAATCTGATTGCCATTAAGATAAAGCCTGCGTAGATTAGTAAGATTGTGGAATACTTCTCCTTTGATCACCATAATCTGATTGCTGCCTAAATGGAGCAAATCCAGTCCTTCAAACTCAGTGAAGTCTGAAATGTCCACATCTTTAATGTTATTGCCATTTACATGCAACTTCTTGGCATTTAAAGGTTTTGGTGTCAGTTCAGACATGGACTGTATATTTTTCTCTTGGCAATTCACACTCAATCCCAAATCAGAAGGATGTGTTTTGCAAAAACAAGGTGCCGGGCAAGGTGTAAGAGGAGGCACTCTTGTTTGGTATGACACAATCTGACTGAGATTTCGGTTGGAGAGGGCTTTGCCTGCCACAATTCCCGAGATTTTGGAAGGATTTGTTGTTTTGGGTGGTTTTGTCACTAATCTGTGCAAAGTTGTTTGAGTAGTGTAACCATTGGGAGTGGTGTAGCCATTTTCCAGTTGAGATGGAGGCAGAATGCGTACATCAAAGTCACTTCCTGTACCCATGGGACATAATTCTTGCTTGTTGGTTTCCTTTAAAAGCCTTCCATATAAGTCACTGGGAGTTTCACAGATAGCCTCTCCTATGTAAATGTTATATGGCATATTCTCCAACCAAGCCTTTAGAGGCAACAAATCACAGCTACAGTTCCAAGGGTTATCTTCCAGCTGCAGTTCAACAACCCGGCCAATATGTTCAAGAACTCCAATATAGGGGAGTTTCTGGATTCTGTTTCCTCGTATATCCAAATGGGTTAAAGATGCGAATCGAAAAATATTATCAGGAAGGAATGAAATGAGATTGTCATTAAGAATGAGAACTTTCAGTTTGTGGAGCTTATTGAAGGCTCCTCGTTCAATATACTTGATTAAATTGTAGTCAGCCTGGAGATACTCCAAGTTCTCTATGCCAAGGAAAGTGTCAGCTCGGAGAATCTTTAATTCATTGTTGTTCAAGTGCAACTGCTTTAATGCATTGAGCCCGAGAAAGGCTCCTCCCTCAATGTTCTGCAGTTTATTATTTCCCAGATGCAGAGATACTGCATGTGAAAAATTCACGAATGTATTTGGATAGAGGATATTTAAAAAATTGTTTTGGAAATTAAGATGATAAAAATGAGACCAAGGTGGTTTCAGCTGGTTTGGCCTGTAGACTGAAACCTTTTCACAGTTGACATAGAGCACATTTTCTACTGATACGCAGGAGCACACATTGCAGATTTCCACTGATACATCAGTATCTGCATTTGTCGAAGAAATCAGGGCTGACACAATCAGAAAGAGCCAAAGATACATCTTCTTGCAATCAGAAAACAACTCTATGCTTCTGAATAAAGAGAAATAATCTAAAAAATAAAAAGAAAACAGTTTTTCAATGGTCATTCCTTGAAAAAAAATATTTGTACTTAAATCATCTCATTGTGAACACATGGCTACAGTCTAGCACTGTATTTTTTAAAACATCCAGATTTGCTATTCACTAAACAATAATAAGCACAAAATGTCACATTTTATATCTATAATTTGAACAAAATATACATGCATAGAATATACAACAAACAGTAAGGAATCCTTCAAGTCATACTTATACCTTTAATAAATTCAGTTTTTAACTTGAACCACCAACCTTTGCCCTTAAGAATAAGCCTCAAGCTTGCTATTTGCCACTTAAATGAATATACCTAGAGCATCATTTCTTTTCTTTTCTTTTTTACATCCTCGATACCACAATGATACCTCAGTTGGTGGAAATATCTTCTCTAGGCTTCTGCTAGATACAGTAGCTAGATACTGACCATAATTGAACAGAATTAAGTAGAATATGGCAGTGGGAGGACTGAGTCCCTTTAAAAAAACGGTTAAAACTGCTAAGTGGAAGGTGCCCTGAAAAGAAATTTGCCTTAGCTTTGACACTTAGGTAAGTACGTTTCCATGAATCACTTCATTTCTATAATCTGTTGCCTTCAAAAGCACAGGTGACCCTATTGGGGTCTAGAAAACGAACTGTCAGATTAATAAACAACACCTAATTTGCTGTCAGTTTCTTCTCAAATGGGGCTAAAAAGCCTTTTGTCTTTGGGTTCCTGAAAGCAGAAAAGGGACCTGCTTATTTTGCACTCTGCTGGTATCCAGGCAGCATTTTTACCCACCAGAACTGGCTTTTCTGTCTGCCTGGGCCTCTCCTGTTCTTCTTTTGTCAGTTTGAACCCAGTCCCCACTGACCTCTTGGCTTAAATGCATATCATATCATTCAGACCACAGCCTGTCACTACTGAGGAAGAGGAGTCCACTTGCCATAGTTTTTGAACAACTTCATCTGCAGAAACAGATATATTCAGTTCTACATACTTCAGTTCTACATAAAGCCTTCAGTTACCAAACATGCTTCCAAAATGACCACTCTATCCACCTACCTATAAACAAATAAAGAATTACTTCTTAGAAGAGTTTAATGATTCAAAATTAACCCTTTGAATCTACCTCCTTAAAGGCCTACAAACAGACAAACAGATACACACACAGGCACGCACACACACACACACACACACACATATGCTCATACACACACACACACACACACAGAGAGAGAGAGAGAGAGAGAGAGAGAGAGAGAGAGAGAGAGAGAATGTTTCTGCCTTATTCAGCATTATGGAAAAGAATTTAGTGGAACACATTTTACTGGATGCAGTTTTAGGCTTGTAAATCTTTCCAGTTGTGAATGGGAAGAAGGTGAGTTCAATTTTAATATGGTCACCACTAAATATAAATTAAATAAATAAAATACTCAGAGGCACAAGGATAAAATAACGCAAAGAACAAAATGTATCACATAGAAACTTTTTTTTTCCTCACAAGGAATCAGCTAGTGGGGAAACCAAATGTGTCTGAAGGTAGAAAATCCTTTAGCCAAGACCCAGGAAGACTTGCATTTTAAATACTTTGGTTCAGAATAGAGCTAGCACCACTGAAATGTTATTTAGCTGTCATATAGGTGGGCATTTCCCCTATTCACTGTTATAGCACAGCTGTCATTGTAAAAAGAAGTCATAGTTCTTAAGCATGACATCACCCAAAACAATTTCAATTGTAAAATCAAAATTTTCTCCTGGTCCTTTTTGCCTTGTGTTGATGTAGCTTTCAACAGCTATTTTAGTTCAGTTGAGTCATTTCTTGTTCCTAACCACCCCCATTCAAAAACAAAGAAACCAAAACGCAGCCAAACTAAAAAGAACCAAAACAGAGAAAGCAAAGAGAAACAAAACAAAATTCGAATAAGTGGAATTCAGCTCAAAAATAAGAAGTAAAAGCCTAACAGATGTGAAAATACACGAAGAGCTGCCGTTTTATTAGTAATTTCTACGTTTCTATTATTTGTCCCTAATTTTTATTTAATTTTATTTATATATTTTTTATTACAATTTATTCACTTTGACTGCCCTCTGCAGCCCCCTCCCTTGTCTCCTCCCAGTCCCACTCACCCTCCCTCTTCTTCCCCTGTGCCCTTCCTTTCCCTAGTCTCCTGATAGGGGAAGACTTCCTCTCCTTCTATCTGATCCTAGCTTATCAGGTCTCATCAAGATGCAGTAATTTCTACTTTAAGTATTAAAGGGATCCGGGGAGGTGCAAGGATGAGCTAAGAAGTTCCCAAATACAGTTTTGGTGAAAGAGAAGAAACCAAAAGCAGCTGGAGCAAGCAAGTAAGTCAGAGTAAGAGTCAACCCAAGAAGGAGATGCAAACAGGCGCTGAAAGGGCAACAGACATGGAGAGCTGGAGAACTGTCAAAAATGAGGCTAGGAAAAAAAGAAACCAAGAAAAGTATTGTAAGGAAGAGAAATACCACTATAAATATACTCAAAAAACGTGACACAAAACAGCAAAAATACAAACCGAAAAAGAAAACCTTACAAAGTATGGGTTGGATACCCAAAACCACCTCTCAGGCTTCCAAGGGGAACAAATTTCCCTAACCTCTTTTCTTCTATTGGTAGTACCAAGCAAGACTGTCAGCTCTCAAGGCTGCACAGGACTGCACAATCCTTGCCCTAACATAAATCCAGAATCTACCAGAGTGCAGCTGCTAGCGCTCCTTACCCAAGCAGAGAGAGCGAGTCTGCAGAATGAAAACCACTGCCAAGGGGGTCCACAGGTCGAGGTGGCTCTACATCAGTGGACATGGGGAACCTTAGCTGCCCCATCCCTGAGAGCCGCTGTGGGGGTGGGGAGAACTGTGGAGAGCTCAGCCACTGTAGCCCCCTGAGTGCTACCTAGAGCTGGAGGCGACGCGGTTGGAGGGGCCTCTGGCGGGTACCGCAATGTTTTGCCGCATCCCGGTGCCCAGAGCAGGAGCGCAGCCCCCTCCTCGGTACCCGGCCCAAGCAGCAGCCTCTCAGGCTGGGTGGCGGGGGCGGGGAACTGTGCACGATGTCGCGGGGGCCTTCAGTCCTGCTGCGCACACATTTCTCCGCTTGCTCCCGTCCCACAAGGGGTAGCTGCTGGAGTTTTCTTTGCCCTCTCTAGACCTGAACGTGCAGTGGGTGAGAAAGAGGAAGAGACGGCTAGTTCAGGCCGCGAGGAATATAACACTGGGGCATCAAAAACCCATTTGCCACAGTCAGAGTGACTCCATAGTTCTATTGCCTCTAGCCACGGCCCGGGTTTTGCCTCCCACCCCCACCTGCCCAGGCCAGCTAAAAGATCCCGTTAACCCAGCCAGAAATCACCTCAACATTTAAAAACCTTGCAAAGTGTCACTGTTATCATTCGCCAGGTTTTCTTGCGCTTTCAGAGTTACCCACCAGCTATTCCTCCCATATTGCCTGTCTTGCTGAGTGCCAGCAGTCTCTGAGCAGTCCACTGGCCACCGCCTGAAACCCCACATTCAAGTCCACGCACAGTGCCTCAGAGTAGGGCACAGAGCACAAAGCCCAGCAGCAGCCTTGACAGCTCATGGTGCCAGAGACCAGGACACTTTCCCTGGTATCCAGATTGCCCCAGGGGCAGGGATGTTAAGGACACCCAGATTCTTTCGGTCCTTGAGGACAAGGGATCGCGCCATAGGCAGGCAAGTGGGAGGTGTGTGCCTGTGTGTGTGTGTTGGGGGTGGGGGATAGCCAACATGTCCACTTCGTCTACTCAACGGGCCCCAAACCAACACGACTCCAACTAAAAATAATAAGCTACCTGCTTCCCTCCTCGCGTGCACACATGCACTGTGCCAAGCCCAGCCAGGAAGAGGCAGCGCGCCCTTCTTTGCATCTCTCACAGCTCGGGCTTGAAATTTACCCACCTCTGCAGTTCGAAGTCCTGTTGAGGTCCCAAGGCGTTCTGACTCGTTTCTCAGTTTCTGCGACGGTCTCTATGAGATCTGGGATCCAGCTTCTTGGCGCCTGCTAGCCGGTCAAACCCACCAAACAGCCTTTAGGCAAGCAAGCAGGCAGCGGCGCGCACGCGCACCCGGCCAGACATCGCGCGCGCACCCGGACCCTCGCACAAGGGCTGCACCTTTACTTACACGCTCTGAATCCCCGCCCCCGCCTCCGCCCCCATCCCTTGGCGTACTCGCAGCCCTCCCTCTGGACACCCAACCATTTCTATCCCCACACATTCCTGAGTCCCTTGACCCTACAGCAGACACCCCGGACTTGAGTCCTTTTCTATCCAAACACTGAGAAATACAACATCCTTTCCTCCTGGCATCCACCTCCTCTTTTACCTAAAACATCTCTTAGGGAGGAGCGACCCGAATTCTCAGGTATCAGAACCCTAATTTCCTAACACGGTCGCACTAACCTCCATAACCTACCACGTACGTACACTCGAGTCTTTTCTCTTCCTCCAGCACCCTAACGAGGAAAAGAAGGCGCGCGTGCACGAGCTCGTGAACACACGCGCGCGCACGCACACACACACACACACACACACACACACACACACACACACACACACGCACTGGAGGTGTTCCTCTGAAGGAGCAAGCAAGAAGTGGGGTAGTGGAAAAGAAATTTTGGAGAGCCTGGGGAGAGTAGATGGGGTGGGGGTGGGGGCAGGGTATACAGGGTTTTCAAATCTACACTGTGGAATTGAATAATTCCGGAGAAGAAGGGTGAGACAAAAACAATGGTCTTGTGGCATTATAGTGCACCCAAACACACTTGGATTTTATATCATTGGTATGGCTCCTTTGGCTAATTGTCATCAGTCAGAAGGAAGCTTTGGGAACACTTCAGTAGCAGGCAGTCCTTGATGAAGCATTCTTGGGACCAGTTTCCTGGGATCCAGTGGTATTCGCACTCCCCCTACCTGTCTGTGAGTGAGGGGTTTGAAGCTTTGAGGCAAAAGTGTTAGGCTTTAGCCCACAGTGAGCTTATTTGTCAGGGTTAAAAGGAAACGGCTTAATTCTACATATTTTAGAACTCTTCAGGCCTTTGGTGCTAAAGATATTAAGCATGCATGATTAAAGAGCTGAGGGTGGGAACAGGGAGTTAAGTAAGGGAAGGGGAAAGCAAGGTGTGGGACAGGGAGAGAACTGTGTTTGAAACTAAAAGAGGAGAAAAAAAAAAAAAAACAAATAGGGAGAAAAAAAAAAAAACTCGCCTTGACTACTGAGCATGCCCAGTTTCCAGCACAAGAGTTATAAGGGAGGCATTGTGTGCATTCCACTTCTCCGAGCTTTGGAGGTGACCAGGAAGGGACTTTGCTTGGATGGTGGGGGGTTGATGAGAATCTTTAGGAAAGGGGGTGGAGGGTATGTACATGGTTGGAAGCATTAAGCTGCTCAAAGGGGACTGTGAAGAGTGAAGGGGAAGGGATACACTAGAAAAAAAAAAAAAGTCTCTCTTTACTTTCTGCCGGAGGGGAAATGACTTCAGGTTTATAGGTCTAAGTTATATATGGGAAGCTTTTCCTCTAGAATATCTTACAATTCATTCTTTGCCACAATTCAAGAAAGACTTTCAGACCCGTTTCTTTGAGATCTGTGCTTTCCTCAGCTCACTTATTCAAATCTCAGTGGCTCCAGCCACAATCCATTGTAGCCAGTACCCAGGAATGCTTTTGCATATAAATGATAAATTCATTAAGCTAAAAATAACAATAGCTTTTATATCAGAGTTATGCTGTCTACCTTAATTCCTACAGGTAAAAATGTGCAGTAATTGAAGGTTAATGCCCCAAATCTTAGCAAAACAAACAAACAAAATGGGCAATAGATTCATATTATTTTTTGATAATATCCTATTTTACATACTGTCTATATAGTTATCTATTTCTGTTTTTATTTTCATTTTTGTCATTTCATGAAGCTCTCTTCACTTTATATATATATGCAAATGCAAATGTTAGTTGAACACAGAGATACACATGTAGTATTTAAATATTTAACTAGCTATGTATGTATAGGCTTATTTTTTCATGCATCCTTCATAAAGTGTTCTTCCTCCATACACACCCTCCATTGCCTTGATTTTTTTTATACTCTCCTCTTTTAAAAAGAACCTAGAACCAAAAAATTGAGTGGGCAGCAACTGTAATATTTGTCATATTCATTCTGAAACTCACTATGAAATAATATTGCTCAAAGATACACTAAAAGATCAGTCCACAACATGTGTACTGGTGTGTCTTCTCTCACTGAGATGAAATGTGTTTTCTCCATAGGTAACAACTGCAACATGTTGAAAAATTTCCCCACTGTTGTGTACTTGAACAACATGAATCCTGCTAATTAAGAGCTCAAATTTGCATTACATTACTTAGTGAAATTAACAACTGGTAATGGGTAACAAAAGAAGTTGGCACTTATTTAAAAGTAAAGGATTCAGGAAACTACCGTGTATTTTATCAGGTGAACTGTTTGTTCTTTGCTATAAATGTTAAAAAAGATCCAATGGAATGAACAATTTTTGTCTGAAAATATAATGCAAGTTTCAAGTACTAAGGTAGCTCAAAAGTCTACATTTGGACAATAAATATCAGATTATTTAAATGCCCATTTTTATTCAGATTTTGAAAGTGTTCTGCGGCTTACTTATATTTAACATCAATAACTATAACCAGTTCTGTTTTATGCAAGTATGGAGAGAGCAGTCTGAAAGTAAAAACACCTAGAACACTGATGAATTGCAATTAATATTACTACTAAACCTGGGTTAGTGATTGATATTAAGTCCACTAAAATGAGTGTTCTAGAATAACAGTTTTTTATGTAAAATAGATTAAATGGAATCACAAAATAAAAGTATCCGCTACATAGTTTATCTTTCTTTGGCTTGAGAAGCAATTTAAAATTAAATCCTGGAATCCTGTGGTTGCTTTTCCACTTCCTAGATGCTCATGTAGAATGAAGAAAGAACAACAGCAAACAGAAAGAATTGTATGGCCAGAGAAAAAAGAATGACTATATTAATGAGAAATGCTAAGGGAACTCTAGTGCTATTTATGGTAATTGAAAAAAAAAAAATAGAGTTGGGCCGGAGAGATGGTTCAGTGGTTAAGAGAACTGGCTGCTCTTGCAGAGGACCCAGGTTCAATTCCCAGCACCCACATGGCAAGTCACAATTGTCTGTAACTCCCATTCCAGGCAGTCTGACACCTTCATATAGACATTTACACAGGCAAAACACCAATGCACATGAACAAAAAATAAATAATCACTAAATAAAAATCAGAGTTGATGCTTTCTGTAAAGTACGTGAATTCAAATACTCAATGTATTTCTCAATTATTTCTCAATTAAACATTACCTTGCAGGAGTACTTCCCATACTGTGGTGATTCTCAGATATGCTGTGTATTTCTCATTCAGGACATAAAATTTCCCCAGGAGGTTAAACAAGATCCTGACTATCTTGAGTTCCAAAGTTTCAGTTATTAAACAACAGTAGACCTACATGAGAAAAAATACCAAAACTTTTTCCTAGACAACATACTCTCACTTTTATAGAATTTCTTGTCTTTCTGCTTTGAGGGTTTTTTGTTTTGTTTTGTTTCTCCTAATATTTATTTTATTTTATTTTTCTTTATTAATTACACTTTACTCACTTTGTATCCCCCTCCGCCATGGTTCCCTCCTTCCTCCCATACCAATCCCTACCTTCCTCCACCCTCTGCAGGATTTCTTTTCCTTCTTTCTGATTCTAGTCAATTAGGTCTCATCAGGAGTGGCTGCCTTGTCCTCTTCTGTGGCCTGGTAATGCTCCTTTTCCTTCAGAGGGAGGTAATTAAAGAGCAGGCCAATCAGTTCATGTCAGAGACAGTCCCTGTTCCTATCACAATGGAACCCACTTGGACACTGAACTGCCATAGGCTACATCTGTGCAGGGGTCTTAGGTTATCTCCATGCATAGTCCTTGGTTGGAGTATCAGTCTCAGGAAAGACCCCTGTGCTCAGATTTTTTGGTTCTGTTGTTCTCCTTGTGGAGTTCCTGTCCTCTCCAGATCTTACTGTTTCCCACTTCTTTCCTAAGATTCCCTGCACTCTGCCCAAAGGTTGCCATAAGTCTCAGTATCCACATTAATAGTCTGCAGGGCAGAGCTTTTCAGAGGTCCTCCATGTCAGGCTCCTGACTTGTTCCCTCTTTTCTTCTTCTTCTGATGTCCAGCCTCTTTGTCTTTCTGGATAGGAATTGAAAATTTTAGCAAGAGTCCTCCCTCTTGATTAGTTTCTTTAGGTGTACAGATTTTAGTAGGTTTATCCTATATTATATATCTATATGAGTGAGTATATACCGTGTGCATCCCTCTGCTTCTGAGATAGCTCACTCAGGATGATCTTTTCCAGATCCCACCATTTACCTGCAAATTTAATGATTTCCTTGTTTTTTTTATTGCTGAGTAATATTCCATTGTGTAGATATACCACAATTTGTGCATCCATTCCTCCACTGAGGGGCATCTGGGCTGTTTCCAGCTTCTGGCTATTACAAATAAGGCTGCTACAAACATGGTTGAGCAAATGTCCTTATTGTGTACTTGAGAATTTTTTGGATTTATGCCTAAGAGTGGTATAGCTGGATCTTGAGGAAGCGCTATTACTAGTTGCTGCTTTGATGTTTTTACTGCTTAGCCTTAATTTTAGTATTCAAGTAGCACAGATTGTTAAAGTTAATATGTAATATTCATTATCTATTATTTAGTATTTTAACAATTAAGAATTTGGCATTTTTTGTTTCTTCAAGTGAAACAGGAAAAATAATTCCTAAGTAGTTAATAATATGTGAAGTGTTCTTTTCATCATCAAATGAGCAAATAAGATCATTGATTCATATAACTAAATTAGATCTTTTTTAAATTTTAGGAATTCTCAATATTTTTAATTTTTTAAAATGAACTTTTGTTTACTAAGGGAAGTGGGATGGCACATATAGCTAACTTATTTGACAATATAATCTACTTATTATTATTACTCTTTGAGTAGCTTTTACTAACTGTTTATTTGTGAAAATATGTAATTTAGAAGGTGAAAGGAAGCTTTTGGGTCATAAGTTGATGTTATAATGGTAGCTTCTACTTAGTGAATGCCTTTCCTTAATCATTATTTAGTTAAAGATACAAGGGAGTGATTATTATCTTTCTTTCTAAAAAATCCATCAGGGAGGTTAAATAACTTGCTGAAGATTACATAGTAAATATGTGATAGTCAGAATTTTGATTCCATGTCTTGGAGGCCTTTTGACTGCTCCAAAAGTTGCTTTCTTCAGAGGAATTTTGGCATGTTTAAGTTCAAAAATAGAATAGATTTGAATTCATGATAGATTTTTCAATGGCAAATACTTAGGATTTTATTGTTTTCAAGTATTAAAGTATCAGTTTTTAGCAGAAGAATGATTCAATAAAGTATGTGAAAACCCGTTCATATCAGTTTTATATGACAGAATGTCTTAAACCAAACTTTTGATCCTAGGTCTACAATGATGCCTTATTTGTCCATTGTAAGGAATGATAGTTTTACTGCTGCCAAGAGGAATTATTTAAAGAAACAGTGTTCATTCCAGTCTAGGGACAAAAGAACTGCTATTTGATATGACATTGAGTGAATTAGATGATATGAGACTGGTTAACCATTTATATAGAATATATCAGCTAACTGGGCCTACCATGTCCTACAGAATTTTTTATAAATCAACTAGTAACCTTTCTTACTCAGAAACTATATAGAAAATAGTTAAGAAATAAAAGTCTGTACAGTACAGTCATTAATACAGTCATGGAATTTCATTCATAAATTAGTATCTGTAGAAGCGCAATATGAATGTATATTGTGTTGAAGGCTTTTGGTAATTTTGTCTTCTAATGAGTATTCATATGCCTCATTAATGCCACTTACATTTTCTACAATATTATTTGTTTTTTTCTGTAGATGTTAACATGGCAATATCACTGTTTTGTAAATATTTTTTTTCTTTCTATACACTCTTTAATTTGGACAAATCTCACTTTTCTCACTGGCTGTCAAAGGCTGGGTTTTAGAAACAAATTGTGCTACCCTCAACAACTCTAAGATAACAAAGACTGTGAAAGAAAAGAAAAGAACAAAAAACAAAGTTAAGAGCTAAACAGTCTTGTGTGAGAATTATTCCCATGGGCTATACAACTTCCATAATGCCAATGAAAGCTTTGTCAGGGTGACAGAAACCAGAAAATATTTTTTTTTTTAGTTTTACAATGCTCAACTCTGTTTAGGAAACAAGTGTGCTATGCTCAGCCAGCAAAAACATTATCATCATTATATTTTTTTGTTCAAAAGGACTGAGGGTTTCTTTTTACCTAATCCTTTATGAGAGTATTATTTTTCCTTAGAAGTATAAAGTTATGGCTTCCTTTAAAATTGTTCTAGTTGCTATCCCATCTTCTTTTATTTCAGAGACTAGGTGGACACTTTAAAACTTGGTTAACAATCAGTAACATTAAAATAAAACAAAAACAACTATAATGTGAAAGACATGAGTTATAGTATGACTGTGCCCTATTTAGTATATCAAAAATAAAATTTATCTCTTTCTGATCTTCAAAGAATGAGTCAGAAGAAAGCAGAATATCTGTGTAAGCTAGTGTCAAATATCTTTGACTGACTACTTTTTTTGTTTCAGTTCAAAATTGAAGCATCTAATTGCCCACTCTGACTCAAATTGAATAATGTCCACCCACATAAGGTCGTCATAAGAAAACCTTCCTCAGACCTATGACAAGTAAATAATACAGAAAAAAAAGTGTCATCACAGAGAATTGCTGCCATTTTTAATGTATACAACATTCTTGTTAAGTGAAATTTTAGAACTTAAAGAGACCATTAAGTTCTATTTTAACAACCCTCGATCATGTTTGAAATATACATAAGGTTAAACAATCACTGGTTTGATGCAACTCAGTGACAGAGAGCTCACTGGAAAGGAATCTCCAGGGATCTCCTAGAATATTAATTATAGAAAATTTGAAATGTTTGCAATTTTAAGTGAAGGAAATAAAGTTATACCTGTTCATATATAATGACTGTGAAATTTCCCCTCAAATAAACATAGACTGAAATTCTTACTTTTCTCCTTAATAGGTGTATATCATTGAGGGTAGTCATCTCTATTTTTGAATTGATTCATCTGTCAATTGGGATTGAGAAACTAATTATCTCTGAATTTAATGAAGATTAACCAAAACACCTAATTTCATATCTTTCTAGAAAACTACTTTTGTTTTATTTTTAATAATCAGAGTAAACTTCTACATGTACAAAGAACAAAGTTTACAGATCATACATTAATTTCCTACTTAACTGTAATCATGGCAAATAGAAAATACAGCTGAGGTTCACTGTAGAGTTTGTGTTTGCATACTTGAAATTATTTCAAAGTTAAATTATTATATTTAAATAAATCTACATTTTTAAAACTTTTCTTGCCATTCTTTATTTAATTTCTCTTTTCACTTGATCAATTATGGTTTTTTAAACAATTAACAATAATATCACTGGAGAGCTAAGAATTATACACTCAGTAACTATTTTTAATATCTGACTTGGTAGATCATAGTGGAGACTTTGTATTTCAAAAACTCAGTACAGTAAGCATTGTTAATATTTCAGCAAAATCCCTCATCGGTACACCAGAGGAGTTATTAAAAATGATTGTTTTCAGAATCTTATCAAATGGTTTTAAAAGAAAAAAGGAACTGAAAAATAAATGGAACAAAGTATTCATAATTTTATGGATTTAATGTATCAAATATGTTCAAATGACCTAGGCACACTAATTTATTATCTACCATATGTATTATCATAAATATATATCAATATTTAATATATATTTATATATATTACTACCTTAATAACCTAACCCATATTTTTCTAAGAATAGTGTGTAATAAAAATGATGTGTGCTGTTTTTAGAGAAAAGAAAGTCATACCCGACAAGATGTAATGCTGTCACACTTAAGATAACATTAATGTGATAAATCCTATGCAAATTAATTCAACCTAAGTCATTCAATATGCATTCATACAGTTACAATGTCTACTATATCTTCTGTTAATTAAATCTTCTTAAAATATTCATTGTTGGAAGTGCTGAGCTATAACTTATTTTATCTGGATGCTAACAAAAAAACTTCTTATAGTAAAATTATTCTAAGCTAAAAACAAAATTGTTCAGGGGGTGACCTTTAGCAGTGATTTTTCACCCTAAAAAGCTAAAGTTCTTAGCATCCTACTTCCATTTATAACTAGAGATATTTTATAAAATTTCATTTTTATTATTTTATGAATGAAGGACTACTCAGAAAATCAAAACTACCAGATCTAAGTACTCAGGGTAATGAGAAAAAAATATACATAAATGAACCATATAGTGATGACTCCTTTTATCTGCATGTGTCTCAAGAGATGTGAGTTTCCTGAACCTTGACAGAAGAAAATTCTCACTGATAGTCATCTTATTTTCTCCTTGAGAATCTGTCCTATGTAACACATGACAGGGCATCTCTGTCTCTAGACCATAATTCTAAGAATCTGTAGGGGCTCCTCTCCATAAACCCTTCTTGAAGATCAAGTCGCGTATTGATTTACATATAAAATATAACAGATTTGTGGTTGTCATTTTTTCCGTTTGAATGTCTTTTAGTTACGCTTAATGTTTAAACTTGATATTAAGTATACTAGCAAGAGTTGCCCCCTTCCTATGGTAAAAAAAAAAAAAAAAAAAAAAAAAAAATCTTTAAAAAGTTTGCTATATTTTAGCAAAAATAATTTTTTAAAGGAAGCAATGTCTCATAAAAGAATATTAATTTATTAAACATAGTGGAAATGCTGTAAGAGAATAATTTCCTGAATAATATCTATAGTGGCAATAAACCTACAAGACATGCTGGTTAAGATGAATTTAGTTCAAATAGTAACTGTATCTGTGTCTTTTTCAGCACCATATTGGAAATTATTTCATAAGCTGCCTCCAATTCATTAAAGATTCTGCTTTTATCATTTATTAAGACTAGGAGCAAGAACAGACTAGCCTAGAGGGGAAGAATGGATAAAAAAGAAAGGGCTGACATTTCAGCACACTTATACATCCAATTTATAAATTACATGTAGCTCTTCAAGTAGGTGTCTGTCCTCAATCAAATTATTATCCATTTAATGTAATTAACCATTTGTTACTCAAGAATGTTCTACTCTTTATTATTCACTGAAACCTCTAAACTAAAGACAGAAGCACTGAGTAAATTTTTATGAAAAAAAGTTTATTTTTATTTATTTTTTCAGGTTGTTAAGAAGTCATTTACTTTACATCATATGTACATAAACTCACCAAAATTATAAAATAAATTATCGCAGTAATATTTGATAAGTTCCCATTAAAAGAATCAAATGAACACTTAAAATAAGGTGGTGTTTTTCATGCAAGCTATCCTATAAATAGATTTTTTTCTTCCAGTTTAGACTCTAAGAACTTTAAGAATTCCAGGACATGGGAATTTTTGTCAGGGTAACCTCATTCAAATTTTCTGTTCAACCAGAAATTTTAGGTCATTAAGTCTTATTGCACACCCATATCATATCAGTCTTTGTAAATCAAGGCAAGAAAAAGTATCTGTTCTCTAAAACCTGGCATTTTAATGCTAATTCAATTGGATTGGAGTATATAATATTCTATTATATGATGCATAAAATGCAAATGACCTTGAACTTCTGGATGTTCAACTTCAAACTTTATCAAATTTTTTACTTTTATTACATGTTGTGAAATAGAGTTAAAGGCA
The DNA here is from genome assembly GCF_907164565.1 of Psammomys obesus. Taxonomy (NCBI): domain Eukaryota; kingdom Metazoa; phylum Chordata; class Mammalia; order Rodentia; family Muridae; genus Psammomys; species Psammomys obesus. The sequence continues at coordinate 7,494,485 of NW_026585894.1, read as the reverse complement.
ATAATGGTAGGCTTTCATGGCATATATTCAACGAACTTAAGAAAATCAGTACATTGCCTTCCATGGAATGGTAAGGTCAATACATTGTATGTCCTTCTGAAGATGACACAGTCCAAATCTTTGATATTCCTCCAGAATACAGAGTCACAATTCACTATGTGCCAGGCATATTTGGAAAGGACAGCAGCAGGAAATGTTCTATAAAATAAGGAATCAAATCACTTGGAAAGGCCAAAAATAAAAATAACTCACATAAACAAAAGAAAGAAAATGAAAGAGAATACCAAACAAGGGATCTTATCAATTTTCTTGAAAAAAGTGTGGAAGTTCCAGGGTGGGTGACATAAGAATGGTGAGAACATTGTACAGCTTTTGGGGACTTGGCTTCACAAAGGAGCTAAGAACAACATATGAGTAAATATCTTTCCCACTTAGTATATATAATCATAAGGTCTTCTATTGGTTGGGAACGAACACTGATAATAAATATTGAACTTAATCTCAAAAAAACAGGAGTTGCTGGCAGTAGCATCCTTAGTACAAGCCGAGTAGTTTTATATTAGTGTATTTTCAATGATTCTCATAAAGGTGCAACAACATTTTAATGGGTCATTCAGAACAAATTTCAAGAAAGAGAGGAATCCTACACAAATTCCTTCACCAAAATTGAAAAGTTAATTTCTTTTTATGATTTTAATTTTAATTTTTCTTCACAATTTATTCTTTATATATCCCAAATTGAATCCCCCCTCAATTCCTCCCAGTCCCAACCTCGCTCCCTCTTTCTTCCATCCCCTTCCACTAGTCCGCTGAATGGGGAAAATCTCCACAATTGTCGTCTAAGCATAGCTTGTTAAGTCTCATCAGGACTGCCTGGATCCTCTTCCTCAGTGGCCTAACAAGGCCACATAACCACGGGTTGAGTGATCAAAGAGCAGTCAACAGAGTTCAGGATAGAGCCAACACCTTCCCCCTCATTCAGAGATCCCCATGGAGACTGAACTGCCTATTGGCTACATCTGAGCAGGGGGTCTAAGTCCTCTCCATACATGGTCCTCCATTGGTGCATCAGTCTTATCAGGACCCCCTGGGCTCAGATCCTGTAGCTTTGTTTGTCTCCTTGTCAACCATATAATATAGGATAGCCATCTACAGACCTAAAGAAGCTAAACACTGAGGAGGACCTTAGGGAGGATGCTTAAATCTTATTCAGAATGGCAAACAGGTTTGACGCTAGAAGCGGTGGAAGAGAGGAAACAGGATGGGAGATATAAAGGTCCTCTGAAAGGATGCACCCAACAGGGGATCAAAACAGATGCTGAGACTCATGGCCAAATTTTAGGCAGAGTGCAGGGAGTCTTATGAAAGAATAGAGAGGTGGGAACAGAGGGAAATATTAATTTCTTTATGCCTTGCTCTTCATAGTTGAAAAGCCCGTAGCTTCACTACTTGGGTTTTTTTAGCTTTAGGATAAGCACCTTTAATTTGATGTTGATTTGACTTGTTCTTTATGGATATAAACATATTTTATGTTTTTGTCTCTCCCTTTGTTCTGATTCTTTTTCCTAAGATTGAGTTTAATTATTTTATTTCGTTAGCCGTCCACCTACAAACAATTCTTGTGTGGATTGTATTTCAGTTTAAGCAGTAATTTCTTCTTTTTTCTTTTTTTTATTTAAATTTTCATTTTTTATATTAATTACAAGTTATTCACTTTGGATCCAAGTTGTAGCCCCCTCCATCATGCCCTCCCAATCTCACCCTCCTTCCCTCATCTCCTCCATTCCCCTCCCCAAGTCTACTGATAGGGGAGGACCTCTTCCACTTCCATCTGAACTTAGCTTATCAGGTCTCATCAGGACTGGCAGCATTGTCCTCCTTTGTAGCCTGGCAAGGTTGCTCCCTCCTCACAGGAGGTGGTCAAAGAGCCTACCTCTGAGCTCATGTCAGAGACAGTCCCTGTTCCCCTCACTAGGGAACCCACTTGGACACTGAGCTCCCATGGGCTACAAATGAGCAGGGGTTCTAGGTTATATCCATGAATGGCCCAACCACAGAGGGCTTCTGAAAGACTACCCAGGGGTGAATCAAAGTAGATGCTGAGTCTTAGCCAAACTTTGGGCAGAGTGCAGAGAATCCTATGAAAGAAGGTGGGGGGGGTAGTGGGACCTGGAGAGGACAGGAGTTCCACAAGCAGAGCAACAGAACAAAAATATCTGGGCACAGGGGTCTTTTCTGAGACTGATACTCCAACTAAACAGTAATTTCATTAGAAAAATGGTAGCCAGGAAAATTGCTCATCTTTTGCTGACTGCCATTGTTGTACTCCATAAAAACTCGGCCCATTTTTGCACCACACGGCCCAAAATAAAAAGAGATAGATGGGAAACAAAGAACAATAAGGCACTTCAAAATGGTGTTTGGCATCTTACACTGAAATCTCCTGTTACTGTTCAATCTACTTGAAGTTCAAATTTTCCTTAGATAAATTATTTTGGAAAAAAAATTCCCTGCTGTTTCTGCTGTACTATTATTTGAATGATTTTCAATTTATTACTCATTCATCTGGATTAGTGCCTATATATTTTCCAAAATGCTTAATAAGGAACTGTTTCTTTGTTCATATTGATCCTTAGCACAAAATTATGATTTCTGTATTTAAGAAGCATCACAGTATTTTCTTATTTATACAAACCTCTTATTGATACACACACTTTATAATATATAATTTATACTAAACCTAACTGATAAGGTAGACAGTAAGAGAAAAGCAAAAATATAAAGCAATATTTTTTATAATTTATTTAATTTTATTTTATGTGCACTAGGGTGAACTGTCAAATCCCTTGGAATTGCCTTTACAGACAGTTGTGAGCTGCCATGTGGGTGCTGGGAATTGAAGTTGGGTCCTTTGAAAGAGCAGCCAGTGCTTTTAACCACTGAGCCATCTCTCCAGCCCTGCAAAGCAAGATTTAAAAACAAAGACTAGATGCCTGTTTCTAAGACTGAGGGAGTTAGCACAGAATACACAAGTAGTTGAGAAGGGTAAATGATTTCTCTTCCAACCTTGTGGCCTCTGTCAAGTTCTTCCATTGTAAAAAAGCAAATAGAAAAATGGCCATTAAAATGTCATGGACTTAGTAACCAGCATGGCCTTCTTTTAGACCACTTAATATCTCTATTCATCCTACCATACACTTCTTTTTTTATTTTTTCCATACAGTTTTAGTATCTATTTAATGAATGATGTTTTATTATCTGTTTTCCAATTAAAAATGTGTTCCTAATCCCACAACACAAAACACTGACAATTATGATGTTGATCTTTAGCGAATATTAATTAATGTTTAATTTTATGCAAACATTTTATGACCAGTTGACTAAATTATAAAGTTAGATGGCAGCAAAACCTCATATAAAATAAGAATGACTGGAAAAAGAGAAAACAGAAATGCTTTGTGTCTATGCATATAATCTCTCTCATGTGCTTGTATGCACACACACATACACACAAATCACCTCTATGATATATGTATTTAATAAGTTAATTATCAACAGAAATAAGACCATAAAAGGTAGGAAATAAACATAACTACAATATTTATTATTTATTGAGGCTTTGAAGAGTACTGATAATTAACTTCTTCTTCAACCTATTCAGTGTTTTTTTAACTCTAAGGTGTTATTTCCTTATTACAATAACACCATCAAGAACTATCAATATTCTCTCCTCATTTTTTATTCTTTTTTTTTTTTGACTACTGGAAATTTAACTTCAAGTCTTGCATGGACTAGGCAAGTACCAACCACTGACCTCCATCCTTAGGCTTTCTCTTTATTTTATTTGTTTTCTGAAATTAGTATCATATCCATTCTTTTTCCCAGTCATTTAGGTGCTGAAATACATCACGGATTTACTTAGAAGATAGCTTAAAATATAACACTTTAAAATTTGAATTGTGAAATTTCTTGATGGCAGCAACTGAAAATGTTCTTGGTACCCAAGATTAATCATATGGTATCTTCAGAGACTTGAAATTTTTTTCATACAAGTCTTTGACTTCCTTGGTTAGGGTTACATCAAGGTACTTTATGTCATTTGTGGCTATTGTGAAGGGTGCTGTTTCTCTAATTTCTTTCTCAGCCCTTTTGTCTTTTGTATACAGGAGTGCTACTAATTTTTTTGAGTTAATTTTGTATCCAGCCACTTTGCTGAAGGTGTTTATCAGCTGTAGGAGTTCCCTGGTAGAGTTTGTGGGGTCACTCATATATACTATCATATCATCTGCAAATAGTGATAATTTGACTTCTTCCTTTCCCATCTGTATCCCCTTGATCTCCTTCAACTGTCTTATTGCTCTAGCAAGGACTTCCAGCACTATGTTGAAGAGATATGGAGAGAGTGGGCAGCCTTGTCTTGTCCCTGATTTCAGTGGGATTGCTTTAAGTTTCTCTCTGTTCAGTTTGATGTTGGCTATAGGCTTGCTGTAAATCGCCTTTACTATGTTTAGATATGTGCCTTGTATCCCTGATCTCTCCAGTACTTTAAACATGAATGGATGTTGGATTTTGTCAATGCTTTTTCAGCATCTAGGGAGATTATCATGTGTTTTTTTTCTTTCAGTTTGTTAATATGGTGGATCACGTTGATGGATTTCCGTATATTGAACCACCCCTGCATACCTGGGATGAAGCCTACTTGGTCATAGTGGATAATATCTTTGATGTGTTCTTGGATTCGGTTTGCAAGTATTTTGTTAAGTATTTTTGCATCAATGTTCATAAGGGAGATTGGCCTGAAATTCTCTTTCTTTGTTGAGTCTTTGTGAGGTTTCAGTACCAAGGTGATTGTGGCTTCATAGAAATTAGAGGAAGATATGAGAAGATGGAAAGATCTCCCATGCTCATGGCTTGGCAGGATTAACATAGTAAAAATGGCCATCTTACCAAAAGCAATCTACAGATTTAATGCAATTCCCATCAAATTGCCAACACAATTCTTTACAGACCTGGAAAGAAAAATTCTCAACTTCGTATGGAATAACAAGAAACCGAGAATTGCTAAAACAATCCTCTACAATAAAAGATCTTCTGGAGGTATCTCCATCCCTGATCTCAAGCCGTACTATAGAGCAGCAGTTATAAAAACTGCACGGTACTGGCATAGAAACAGAATGGTGGATCAATGGAATCGAACAGAAGACCCAGAAATAAACCCACACACTTACGGACACCTGATTTTTGACAAAGATGCCAAAACCATACAATGGAAAAAAGATAGCATCTTCAACAAATGGTGCTGGTCCAACTGGATGTCTACATGTAGAAAAATGAAAATAGATCCATACTTATCACCCTGCAAAAAACTGAAGTCCAAGTGGATCAAAGACCTCAATATAAAACCAGACACATTAAATCGGCTAGAAAAAAAAAGTGGGGAATACCCTAGAACTCATTGGTACAGGAGAAAACTTCCTGAACAGAACACCAACAGCACAGGCTCTAAGAGCAACAATCAATAAATGGGACCTCATGAAATTGAAAAGCTTCTGTAAAGCAAAGGACACCGTCATCAAAACAAAGAGACTGCCTACAGATTGGGAAAGAATCATCACCAACCCTCTATCTGACAGAGGACTCATATCCAATATATATAAAGAACTAAACAAGCTGAAAAGCAACAAACCAAGTAATCCACTTAAAAAATGGGGAACAGAGCTAAAGAGAGAATTCTCTGCAGAGGAATATCGAATGGAAGAGAAGCACTTACAGAAATGCTCAACCTCATTAGCCATTAGGGAAATGCAAATCAAAACAACCCTGAGATTTCACCTTACACCCATCAGAATGGCCAAGATGAAAAACTCAAGGGACAACACATGCTGGAGAGGTTGTGGAGAAAGGGGAACCTTTGTCCACTGCTGGTGGGAATGTAAAATGGTACAACCACTCTGGAAATCAATCTGGCGCTTTCTCAGACAACTAGGGATAGCGCTTCCTCAAGATCCAGCCATACCACTCCTAGGCATATACCCAAAAGAGGCGCAAGTACACAAAAAGGACATTTGCTCAACCATGTTTGTAGCAGCTTTATTTGTAATAGCCAGAAGCTGGAAACAACCCAGATGCCCCTCAACTGAAGAATGGATGCAGAAACTGTGGTACATCTATACAATGGAGTATTACCCAACAATGAGAAATAAGGAAATCATGAAATTTGCAGGTAAATGGTGGGACCTGGAAAGGATCATCCTGAGTGAGTTGTCCCAGAAGCAAAAAGACACGCATGGTATATACTCAGTCATATAAACATACAATATAGAATAAACCCACTAAAATCTGTACATCTAAACATACTAAGGAAAAGAGAGGACCCTAACTAAAATGTTCAATCCCCATCCTGAAAGGCAAAGAGGATGGACATCAGAAGAAAAAGAATATAGGAAACAACCTCAGAACCTGCTACAGAGGGCCTCTGAAAGCCAGAAGAAAACAGGAAACAACCTTGAAACCTGCCACAGAGGGCCTCTGAAAGCTTCTGCAGTATAGACTGTCAAAGCAGATGCTGAGCCTGATGGCCAACTGATGGGCAGAGTGAATGGAATTCTATGTAAGAAGTGGGAAATAGTAAGAGCTGGAGGGGACGGGAACTCCACAAGCAGAGCAACAGAACAAGATAATTTGAACACAGGGAACTTCCCAGAGACTCATACTCCAACCAAGGACTATTCGTGGAGATGACCTGGAACCCCTGCACAGGTGTAGCCCATGGCAGTTCAGTGTCCAAGTGGGTTCCATAGTAATGGGAAGAGGGACTGCCTCTGACATAATCTGATTGGCCTGCTCGTTGATCACTTCCCCCTGAGGGGAGAGCAGCCTTATCAGACCACAGTAGAGGACAATGCATCCACTTTTGATGAGAACTGATAGACTAAGATCAGAAAGAAGAGGAGAACCTCCCCTATCAGTGGACTTGGGGAGTGGCATGCATGCAGAAAGGAGGGGAGGGGAGGATGGAGGGGCTTATGGGGGGATACAAAATGAATAAAGTGTAATTAATAAAAAATTTAAGAAAAAGAAAAAAATCGTATGGTATCACAAAAACTATAAATAACAGAAGAGTTCTGAAGCCATGTTGTTTTATAATATTTTTAATTACAACTATTATTGATGTCACCTTTCCAGATCTATTTGCATATTATTTAAATAAGATACAACATAGAAAGAAGTTCAAGCCATAGTATATACTGTGTTGTAAAACTGGTAGAAAATGTGGGGATAATAAAGGGATTGATTTTGTTAAACTAAAATCTAAAGTAATTATTTTCTTTTCTACTTTATTTTCAATAGTAAATACCTAAAGCTATATTTAGTTGATGGTAATAAGTACCTATTCTTATTCAATAGTCTAGACTAGTTCTTTGACTCTTTCTCATTTGTTCTTACTTGTTAAGTTTATTTATAACTTTCAAACAATAGGCAAATTATTTTCTTTTCAGTTACTTTACACTGTGGGTCTTTTATTTGGGGACGTGGTTTCTATCTCTCAGTTTTTCTTTCATAATCTCTACAAGTAAATCCATCTCAACTACAATGTACTTTTCATGAACTTCTTTATTAAGGCAATTGACTTCCTACTTACCTCCAGTTCTCTATTCTCTTCTAGGAAGACTTCAGACACACAGACACAGAAAATCAGTCTCTTCTTGTTTTATACATTTCTCACAAAATAGCTTTGAAAAATCAACTCCCATATTCAAACATGTTGGGTAAATTCTTATTCTCTTTTCAGTTATTTCACACCAAGGGTCTATTATTTATTGACCTGGTTTCTATCTGTCATTTTTAAACTATGGTCGAGTTTTCTCTTATGTGGAACGCTGTGTTAGCTATTTTGTATGGAAAAATAGTATGTGAATACAAATGAAAATAAGTACTATTAATGACAGTCCTAGCTTGCAAAACCGTGATAATTTGCTCTGTTTTCTGTTGGTCCAAGCTTAACTGAACAATGTTTTCATTTTCTGATGCTATTACTCACTTTCCATGGTGTAACTCTGGAGTTCCAGCAACCATGTCAGAGAAAAGACCCATGAAGATATGGGTGGTGTTTTATTTGCAGAAAGATAAGTTTTTCTGTCCTCAATCATTTAAAGAAATATTCTACAAGAAAAATACATAACATTAATTTAAAAATGCTTATTGTTATTTTATTTTTCAAACAGTTGTGCTTCACAAAATACAGTAATTACGTCATTTTTTAGAGTTGATCACTCCATCCTTCTCCATCCAATAGTATAGTTCTCACAGGACTGTTGTTTTATTAATCTTCATATCTTTCCATTACTACAAACTTCTATATAGATTATATATTCCTGATACCTTACACATTCTTACTGCTGAATACCTCACATATAATTAATGGAATAAAATTATGTAACGTTTCATGTATTTTTGAAAACTAGGGTAATATACTTTTTTCAATTTTTGTATTTTTATTTTTATTAATTACAGTTTATTCACTTTGCATCCCTCCTGTATCTCTCTCCCTATTCCTGTTCCAATTCCACCCTCCCTCCCCTTTCTCGACCCATGCCCCTCCCCAAGTCCACTGATAGGGGAGGTCTTCCTCTCTTTCCTTCTGATCCTAGTCTATCAGGTCTCATCAGGAGTGGCTGCATTGTCTTCCTCAGTGGACAGGTAAGGCTGCTCCCCCCTCAGGTGTAGGTGCTCAAAGAGCATGCCAATCAGTTCATGTCAGAGACAGTCCCTGTTCACATTACTATGGAACCCACTTGGACACTGAACTGCCATGGGCTACACCTATGCAGGGGTTATGTTCTTATTTCTTCCAAATTAATTATTACTGATTTTAAAATCTTATTAGAAAGTCTCTGCCTGAGTTTGGTGAAATAAACAATAGAATCTGAATACTTTTATTTAGAAAGCATATCAGAAGGTACATCAATAAAGAACCCCTCAAAAACAACTGGAAATAAGAAAAAACTCATTTGGAACAGGTTTAGGATTCCACATTGAAACAGCTCACACTTAAATCAACAGCCAATTTCTCTGCACTTGAATTTTTATGCCAGTGTCTGGTGACCTTCCAGCAGTTTTGCTCTTGCTCCTCTGGCCAACCAGCTAGTAATCATGACTTCCCTTGTCCTTCACTAAATTGTGTACCCTGCAATACAGGTTAAAGCAATGCTTCCTGGATAACTTCTGGCAGTTTACCAGTGACTAATGCTAATCCACCCTGATGACATCCAATTTTAATGATTTATATTGCCTCTTCAAATAAGTCTATTGTAATTCCCTGTGAATCACTGTACGTTCCTGATAGTAATATCAATGCACTTTACTCATTTTACTTTTTAATAAGCCAATATTATACAATCGTTTATGCACTTAAAAATATCATTCTACTTTTTAGAATATATATTCCAGCATATATTTGGCTTGATGATTTTTGTTTCATCTCAATGTATTTGTTTTATTATCTACTTTAAGGTTACAATATTTATCCATGCTATGCCATTCATATATTCACTTGTACTTTCCCATTTTGTGAAATTTTCAAGTCAAAACTTTGTCCAGAAAAGCATTTCTTGCAATAAATAATTTTCTCATGAATCACAAAGTACTATCTTTTGTGTTTCTAACATATTTCATCTGCCCTAATCTCTTTCTGCTTTCTTTTAACCTGTACACTGATACAATGTTCTAGTTATTTTAGCACAGCACTTAAGTTCCCATAGCTTCTGCAGGTTTTCCAGTTTGCTTAATAAAAGTCAAGCTTTTTTCATATTTTAATACTATTTGGTCATACAGCTGCCTTCTGCACCTTACACTTGGCCTGATCACACACTTTTTTTAGGGTTGTTACATAAAAGTATTCTTTGTATTCCTTTCACAATGTATATGTGTCATTTTTATACTTTCATTCCTTTTTTATATTTTAATACTTTTCCTTTTTTATCTAATATACATTGGTAAGTTCCAAAAAGGAGTCCATGTGATTCATTTTGTACAAGGCCATACAAAATTTGACTGCCATAATTTTAAATAATGAAGACAGAAGTTTTTTCTTTTTTTAAATTTTACTTTTTTATTAATTACATTTTATTCACTTTGTATCCCCCCATAAACCCCTCTCTCCTCCCCTCCTAAACCTGCCTTCCTTCCCTCTTCTCCACGAATGCCCCTACCCAAGTCCACTGATAGGGGAGGTCTTCCTCTCCTTCCTTCTCATCCTAGTCTATCAGATCTCATCAGGAGTGGCTGCATTGTCATCTTCTGTGGCCTGGTAAGGCTGCGCCCCCCTCAGAGGGAGGTGATCAAAGAGCAAGCCAATCAGTTCATGTCAGAGGCAGTCCCTGTTCCCATTACTATGGAATGCACTTGGACACTGAAATGCCATGGGCTACATCTGTGCAGGGGTTCTAGGTTATCTCCATGCATGGTACTTGGTTGGAGTATGAGAAACAGGGAAATCATGAAATTTGCGGGTAAATGGTGGGAACTAGAAAGGATCATCCTGAGTGAGCTATCCCAGAAAAAGAAAGACACATACAGTATATACTCACTTATATAGTCATCTAATTTAGGATAAACCAACTAAAATCTGTACACTTAAAGAAACTAATCAAGAGAGAGAACTCTGGCTAAGATACTCAATCCCCATCCCAAAAGGCAAAGAGGATGGACTTCAGAAGAAGAAGAAAACAGTAAACAATTTAGAAACCTGTCACAGAGGGCCTCTGAAAGGCTCAGCCCTGCAGACTATCAAAGAAGTTGCTGAGACTTATGGCCAACTGTTGGGCAGAGTTCATTGAATCTTATGAAAGAAGTGGGAAATAGTAAGATCTGGAGAGGACAGGAGTTGCACAAGGAGAGCAACAGAACCAAAAAGTTTGAACACAGGGGTCTTTCCAGAGACTCATACTCCAACCAAGTACCATGCATGAACACAAAATTTTAAGACAATCAAATGCTTTCTTTGATTTAAAATTTATTGGTAGACAGAAGATATTTGCTTCATCAATGCTATAACTTATATTTGTCTTACTTTTAATATCTGTTCTTATTAGTATATATAAAATTTGTATAATTAAAGAAACTAAGAAAGAAGGACCCTGGGTAAGATCCTCACTCAATTCTCACTCAGAAAGGCAAACAGGACAGACATCAAAATACAGAGAAAACAGGGAACAGGACAAGAGCCTACCAGAGAGGGTCTCTGAAAGACTCCACTCAGCAGGGTATCAAAGCAGATGCTGAGGGTCATAATCAAACTTTGGGCAGAGTGCAGGAAATCTTATGAAAGAGGGGGGAGATAGAAAGACCTGGAGGGGATAGGAACTCCAAAAGGAGAGAAACAAAACCAAGAATTCTGGCCCCAGAGGTCTTTTCTGAGACTGATACTCCAACGAAGGACCTTGCAAAGTGATAATCTAGAACCTCTGTGCAGATGTAACCCATGGCATCTCAGTGTCCAAGTGGATTTCCTTGTAAGAGGAACAGAGACTATCTCTGACATGAACTCCTTGGCTGGTTCTTCTATCATCTTCCCATGAAAGGGGAGCAGCCTTTCCAGGCCACATAGGAAGACAATGTAAACAGTCCTGAGGAGACATGATAAGCTAGGGTCAGATGGAAGTCCTTTCAGTGGACTTAGAGAGGGGCATGGGAAAAGATGAGGGAGGGAGGGTGGTATTGGGAGGGAATGAGGGAGAGAGCTACAGTTGGGATACAATGTGAATAAACTAATTAATATAAAAAAATTAAAAAAGAACTGCTATTATGTTCTTGTTTTTTCTGTCACATCATGGACTATATTTTTAGATCAAATTTAAGTTTACATCACAATCGAATGTAGAAGGAATAGAGATAGGACAGCTGTCTTTTTCTACACATAGGCATAGACTTTTCCACTGTCAATGGTCTTCATTAGAGTTGTACACTTGTTACAAGTGAAGATTATACATGGACACACCATCATCATTCTTATTTTGCTTGGGGAAATATATAATGATAACTATCTGCCAGCAAATTCTCATATGTCATGATAGTGCCTTAAAATTATGTGTGTTTTATGTTGTGTTAGAAGAAAGAAGAAATTTTGAAAAATAAAAGTCTTCATAGACTCATTCAATTTAGTTTAGTTTGAGTGTATTAATATTAGACATATTTTAATTTTGTTAATATGTGTATACTAGAAATTCTATAATACATTTAAAATCTACATTATAGTTTCATGTAGGAAAAGCAAATTTAAATAAAATATATGCATTTGTACAAATATACGTACATATATCTAGTCTTCATGTCTATACTATATATTCAACATATAATTAGTACAAATATATGTTCTATGAAAGTATAATAACATGGCAAGATTATATTTATAAGATAGATATGTTATATTCAAGATGTACAAAATATGTACACCAAATTCATGACCATTCACATCAATAATGTCTGACACAATTATTATAAAGGTGTTTCCATGAAAATTATCAGATTCTCGTATGCCTAGAACAGAATATACTATAAAGTTTTAAAAAGTATACATAGGTGGTTAAAATAACCCCAACACCTTAACTTCATTGTATTCTGATAAACCTTCATATCAAGAAGGTGCAGGAGTCTACCAAGTAGGGCCGCTGAAAGACTACCCAGCACGGTATAAAAGCAGATAAGGAGACTCATAAACAAACTTTGGGCAGAGTGCAGGGAAACTTATGAGAAAGGGGGAGTTAGTAAGACCTTGAGAGGACTGGAGCTCCACAAGCATATCAACTGAACCAAAATATCTGGGCACAGGGGTCTTTTCTGAGACTGATACTCCAACCAAGGAACATTGATAGATATAGACTAGAACCCCTGCTCAGATGCAACCCGTGGGAGCTCAGTATCCAAGTGGATTCACTTGTAAGGGGAACAGGGACTGTCTCTGACCTGAACTCAGTGGCTAGTTCTTTTACTGCCTCCTCCTAATAGGGGAGCAGTCTTGCCACAGGGGAGGCCAATGAAGACTGTTCTAATGAGAACTGATAAGCTAGGGTCAGATGGAAGGAGAGGAGGACCTGCCCTATCTGTGTACTTGGAGAGAGGCATAGGAGAAGATGACAGAGGGAGGGTGAGATTGGGAGGGGAGGAAGGAGGAGGCTATGGCTGGGATACAAAGTGAATAAACTGTAATTTATATAAAACAATAATAAATTAATTAAAAAAGAAAGTGTGTTTCCTTGATGTGGAAATATCAAGAAGGAAAACAAAGAATATATCCAGTTTTCTTTCAGGTGTTCTGTTTACACTCTGCTGGTACCTTCATTTTTGACTAACTATTTAAATACAGCTTCATCCATTACAGCTGGTTGCCTATGAATGAGAAATATTTGAATATACTGCAAAATTTTAGATGGAATTTTTAACAATTCCACATTGTCCATCTGCATATGAAGTCTAATGTAAATCATAATACAGCATAGTAATAACATGTCTCTTACATTGCTAATTACTGTATTAGCTAATTAGTATTAAAACAGATTCCCAGAATACTTAATATGATCTCTTAACTGATGATTAGTACTTAAGACTCAAATTACTAACACTGGTAATTCACTGAAATATTTTTTTAATGTTCTTCTCATAGCAATGATAATTATAAAAGAGGTAAAGTTAGATTTTTGAATGTTCATATATTCATACCATTAATCCAACCTAGCTCTCTGACTCTTTCTCATTTGTCCTTTACAGAGGGTTCTCATTTCAACTAAAAGAAAATGTTCTTTACTTGTAACAAATGTTTGGCTCTAGTGAAGACTGTTGGCAAGGGAAAACTCTGTGCAAATGTTCTGAGGGCATTTGGGGGCTATGATAAAATGATAATAATGGGGAAATGTTGGGTAGTATGTGAAGCTTGTGAAAAGGACTTATGAGGAATAATAAAGCCTAAAGAAAAATGAAAGTAAAGGGCCCACAAAATTAATGAGAATAAATTATTTTACTATTCAAATTCCTTGAAAAGTCAATAATGATGAGATTTTTTTTTTCCTAAGGCAGGTTTTCACTGTGTATCTCTGACTAGCCTGGAATTCATTATGTAGATCAGGCTGGCATTGAACTCAAAGAGATCCATCCCATTTGCCTCCTGAGTGCTAGGGTTACAGATGTGCCTGGAACTTATGATGAAGGTGGTTTGCTTAAGATAATTAAGGAATTTTCAGACAGATTACTGGGTCAGGGAGTGTAAATAAAAAGGACAATGATAGATTATAGCTATTATGAATAAAGCTGTTATGAACATAGTTGAGCAAATATCCTTGTTGTATGGTTGAACATCTTTCAAATACATGCCAAGGAGTGGTATACCTGCATCTTGAGGTAGCATTATTCCTAATTTTCTGAGAAAGTACTGGCCTGATTTCCAAAGTGGTTCTACAAGATTACATTCCCACCAGCAGTGGAGGAGGATTCCCTTTTCTCCACATTCTCTCAAGCATGTGTCATCCCCTGAGTTTTTGATCCTAGCCATTGTGATGGAGGAATGTCAAAATATCTTTGATTTGCATTTCCCAGATGACTAAGGAAGTTGAGCATTTCTTTAAGTGTTTCTCTACCATTTGATATTCCTGTGCTGATAATACTCTGTTTAGCTTTGTACCGCATTTTTTTTTTAATTGGATTACTTAGTATGTTGGTGTTTACCTTCTGGAGTTCTTTACATATTTTGGATATTAGCCCTCTGTCAGATGTAGGGTTGGTGAAGATCTAGATGTCCCTTAAATGAGGAATGGATACCGAATTTGTGGTACATTTACACAGTGGAATACTACTCAGCAGTTAAACAAAAAGAAACCATGAAATCTGCAGGAAAATGGATGGAACTAGAAAAGATCATCTGAATAAGGTAACCCAAGAACAGAAAGACACACATGATATATACTTACTTATACATGGACATTAGCCATATAATACTAAAATATCTAGTCCTAAAGAAGCTAAACAACAAGAAGGACCCTAGGGAAGATGTTTAATCCTCATTCAGAAGGACAAACAGGATAGACATTTGAAGCATGAGAAGACAGGAAACAGAAAAAGGGCCTACGACAGAGGTACTCTGAAAGACTCTACTGATTGAGATACTGAAAGAGAAGGTGAGACTCATAGCCAAACTTTGTGCAGAGAACATGTAATTTTATGAAAGAAAGGGGAGATAGAAATACCTGGAGAGGACAAGAGCTCCAAAAGGAGACCAACAGAGCCAAAAAAAAAAAAAAAAACCCTGAGCCCTGGGAGCCCTGTAGAGACTGATACCCCAAACAAGGAAAATGCCTGGGGAGGATCTAAAACCCTGGCTCAGTTGTAGCCCATAGACTGAATCTCTAAGTGCAGTCCCTAATAAGGTGAGCAGGGGCTCTCTCTGGCATGAACTCAGTGACAGGCTTTCTGATCACCTCTCGCTGAGGGGGATGCAGTCTTGCCAAGATACAGGGGAAGACAATGCAACCAGTCTTGAGGAGACCTGACAGGCTAGGGTCAAATAGTAGGGGAGGAAGACCTCACCTAATCAGTGGATTACAGGAGGGACATATGGAGAGAAGAAGGAAAGATCTGGGATTGGGAGGAGAAAAGGGAGAGGAGCACATCCAGGATACAAATTGAATAAATTGCAATAAATCATACCAATAAAAAGAAATATATATATATATATATATATATATATATATATATATATATATATATATATATATATGTAGTAAACATTTACCACATAGTTTCATGTAACAGATGCTCAAAAAATTCAACATTAGTTTCAAACATGATTTAAGCATACTTAAATTGCTCTGGAAACTTTTTCTACATGCATATACCAGTGTCTTAGCCTTCAGTGCTTTTGGAGCTGGTATAGTGGTACAGGAACAGATTTCTGTGGTTACGTTGACCTGAATACTATATTAGGCCCATAACTTAACCACTTTGAACTCAATGACTTTGCAACAGTTTTTTTTTAACACTGAAAAAAATGTTATTTTTATTTTTTACAATTTATTCACTTTGTATCCCAACTGTAGTTTCCTCCCTCATCTCATTCTAGACTCACCTTCCCTCCCTAGTCCATTGATAGCATAAGTCCTCTTACTCTACTATCTGACCCTAGCCTATCAAGTCCCATTAGGAACTATCTGGATCCTCCTCCTCTGTGGGTTAGCTAAGTCATCCAACCAGGGAGAAGTGATCAAGGAGCAGGCAACAGAGTTCATATTATGTCTTTTCTCACCTTACTAGGGAATCCAAATGGCGACTAAGCTGTGTATCGGCTACCATTTGTCAGGAGGTCTTTGTCCTCTCTGTGCATGATATTTGGTCTCTGTAATCTTCCCTGGTCCAGTTATTTGGCTTTGTTGGTATCCTTGTGGGGTTCTTGTCCCCTCTGGGATCTTCTAACTCCTCCATCTTCCATAAGACTCCCTGTGCTCTGTCCAAAATTTGACTGTGAGTCTCTGCATGTGTTTTGGTGCCATGCTGGGTGGAGTCTGTTAAAGGAGATCTTTGGTACACTACAGGCTACAGTCTTGTTCTTTCTTTTCTATTGCTCCTGGTGTCTCTCATGTTTTTGTTTGTTTGTTTTTGTTTTTATTTTTTGTTTTTTCTGAATGAGAATTAAGTGTCTTCCATAGAGTTCTCTTTGTTCTTCAGCTTCATTATTTCTGTAGATTTTACTAGGATTATCCTATGTTGTATGGCTAATATTCACTTATCAATGAGTATATACCATGTGTGCAACACTTTTTCTTAAAGCTCACTTTAGGATGTATTTATATTCCTCTTCCAGCTTAATTTTATTTATTACAAATATGTAAAAGTGTATTAAAATGTGATTGAGTTCTCAGGTATGAATCTCTTTATTGTTAATGAGTATATTATTGATAAGTTAGAGGTCTTGTCATATGGTTTTTAAGCATTACCACAATCTATTTACATTTGTAATCACTTTATTTATTCAAGTGGTGGATGTATTTCATTAAGTTTGTTGAACACAACAAAACAAAAAAGAAATAGCACATGAGGGTATTTGTAGATATTTGGGCTCAATAGCTTTTCCATTACTCAATAATTGGTCCACGCTGAAAAATAACAAACTTTCTAAATCCCTTACATACATTAGGACACTTTTCCCTCATCACCTCCTTTAAGTGCACACACTTAGACATTTACTGTTAAATACAGCAGAAACATGTTTCAGTTAATCTTTGGATGCTATTGTAAACAGCTATTTCTAGACTTCAATGAGCCTTGAGAAAGGAATTGAAATGTTTTTCAGTTAAGGTAACCATATATTTTAAGATAACTTTGTGAATGTTGTGCAGTGACACCCTGTGCCACAATAATTTGTGAGACCTACTTTGTGGAATTTCTACCAAGAAAGTAAATTCCTGGTAAAAAAAAAAAAAGATACGGTGAAAATTTGTAATTCTCATGAATAAAACATTTACCAGCTAGAAGTTGGTTAATTAGTGAGTAAAACAATAGTGATTTATTAGGCACATAACATGTAATGAACATGTTTAGTCTAAGTAAGATGAAACACCTGGTTAACCATAATAAAAGGCAAAAATAGGAAGAAAAATGGGATAGTGATTTCATGGTACAAAGCACTAACTATAGGAGAATTTCATGACTTAAAACTGATGAGTCAGTAAATTGCTACAATAGGTCCAAGATGATGAGTAGGCATGGTATAGATCCCTGTGAAATGAGAACTGAAGAAGAAATTGAAGAATTATTGAATAAATACATAGGATTTAAGGAAGATGCATCAATATATAAAGTAGCTACCTTCCTTTACTAAGATGTAGCAGGATGTTAAGAATAACACCAGTGCAGCATAGCAAAACTAATATTTTTCTGGAAAAATTTCTGAGCACAATGAAGTAACAAACAAAATCTTAAAGTTAATTTGAAATTCAAAGAAAGCCTCCCTTAGCAAAACAGTCTTGATAACTCATACTTCCCAGTTTCCAAGCATATTACAAATTTATAGTAACTAAATAAAATGCTGTGTAGAATAATGAAGGAGAAGAATACCTTATAAATACCACCCCCCATGTATATGCATAAAGTCTTCTATAACCATGTCAAGTTATATAATGGCGAAACAATTATGTCCTGCTTAGCTTTGACAGCTTGACACAGCCTAGACTCATTTGAGAAAAAAAAAAGCTTTGATTGAGAAATTTCATTTATCAGGTAAGTTATGAACTTATATGTGAGCTATCATCTTGCTTAATAATTGATGTGTTCAGTCTACCATGGGAGCACCATTGGTAGGCAGCGATGTATAAGAAATCTAGCTAAGCATGACATAGGACCAGCCAGCAAGCTGTATTACTCCTTGCCTCCAATTTCCTACATTGAGTTCCTGCTTTGACTTTAATCAGTTTGTCTCATGAGCAAAGGAATTAAACTAAGAAAGAATCATTTGAAGAGTATTGCTAAGAATTAAGTTATAATCTTGTTTTCTAAAACAAAAAAATTAACTCAAAGTGGATTAAACATATAAATACAAGAACAAAATATATGTAGAGACTTCTAGAAAAAAATGAAATTACTTTTTTCTCACATTGCCTATGTTTTTTATGTGTTAGCTGAATGAAAGAAATTTATTTTATTCAATTTTCTAGGTATCCGGCACACAGAGAAAACAAGCAGTTATACATGAAGATTATTTGGCTCCTGCATAGTAACATGGTTATGATATAACAGCACTAATATGTTTTAAAATAAAAGTCAATTCTGTAGAGATTTTTTTTCTTTTTTTTTTTTTTTGCATTTTTTTTAAAATTTTATTTTTCTTTTTAGTTACATTTTGTTAACTCTGTGTCCCAGCTGTATCCCGCTCCCTCATTCCCTCCCCAACCCTGCACTCCCTCCCTGGTCTCCTCCCTGCCCCTTTCCAAGTCCACTGATAGGGGAGGACCTCCTCCCCTTTCATTTGACCCTGTTTTATCAGGTATCTTCAGGGCTGGCTGCAAATTCCTCCTCTGTGGCCTAACAGACTGCTCCTCCCCTGGGGGGGGGGTGTCAAACAGCCTGCCCTTGAGATCCTGTTAGAAATAGTCCGTGTCCCCCTTACTTTGGAAAACTACTTGGTTACTGAGCTACCACAGGCCACATCCGAGCAGAGATTTTTTTTTCTTTTTAGTTACATTTTGTTAAATCTGTGTCCCAGCTGTATCCCGCTCCCTCATTCCCTCCCCAACCCCGCACTCCCTCCCTGGTCTCCTCCCTGCCCCTTTCCAAGTCTACTGATAGGGGAGGACCTCCTCCCCTTTCATTTGACCCTGTTTTTTTGGGTACCTTCATGGCTGGCTGCAAAGTCCTCCTCTGTAGCCTAACAGACTACTCCTCCCCTGGGGGGGGGGGGGGTCAAACAGCCTGCCCTTGAGATCCTGTTAGAAATAGTTCGTGTTCCCCTTACTTTGGAAAACTACTTGGTTACTGAGCTACCACGGGCCACATCCGAGCAGAAGTTCTAGGTTATATCCATAGATGGTCCTTGGTTGAGTGTCAGTCTCAGAAAAGACCCTGTGCCCAGATATATTTGGTCCTTGTAGAGCTCCTATCCTTTCCATATCATACTAACTTCCCTTCTTTCATATGATTCCCTGCACTCTGCCGAGGGTTTGGTTATGAGTCTTAGTGTCTGCTTTGAAACACTGCTAGGTAGAGTCTTTCAGATGCCTTTTGTGGTAGACTCCTGTCATATGTTCAATGCACATCCCATTTGTCTTTCTAAATGAGGATTAATCACCTTCGCCTGTGTCCACTTTCTTGATTATCTTCTTTAGGTGTGTAGATTTCATTATGTTTATCATATCTTGTAGGTCTATATAAGCGAGTATATACCAAGTTTGTCTTTCTCCTTCTGGGATACTTCACTCAGAATGATCTTTTCTAGATCCCACCACTTGCCTGCAAATTTCAGCAGAGATTTTTAAAATATCTAAAATGTTGTCATTTCTTTCATTTTATCTAGCCTCCATTGAGTGTAAAGTTATGAATATTTAAAATTTAACGCTGTAGTGTACATTGTTTTAAACCTTATATCTGTTATTGATTAAAAATAGGTTTAGTGAAATAACTGGGAATGTTTTCTTTCCAGAAAATATTTTCAAAATCTGTTAAATTGTATATTTCTTTCATCCAGCAGATGGCATCTGTTTTAGTGCTAAAACACACAAAGAAAATGCATAATTAAATCTGTCCTAAGGAAAATAATATAATTCTCACTTCGTGTATTCAACAGAAAATAAGGAATGTAGATATGTCAGTGAATTTAATCAATGAAAAACTACATGCTAATACATTTTTACACTTGTGAATATGTCATTTAAACATACAGACTTTATGGTAGAAAAGTATTCATTGATTAGTTGAATAATTGATTTAAAACTCTTGAGCATTATTTCAATGTATAATTCCTTTATTTACTGTAATAATTTCATTAATGAGCTCATCTTATATTTATGGAAACAAACCTTGTGTTTTTATTCTATAATTCATCTTATTTATATTCTATAATTCATTTTACAATGTATAACTATAGTTATCAAGGATTAATACACCTACTGTCATCCATGTACCAGACCAGTAAAGAAAGGTAAAGCTAGGTTTTCCTTTACATAAAACACAAATATTTAGAAAATTTTGAAGGTAATAATTTACTTTATATAAAAAGCTACACTATAAAAGTATCCACAGCAATATAATTTATAAGGGAAGATTTTCTTGGTGTATTTAAGCTTGTACTTGACTTTACCATCACAATGGGAACAAAAATGAAACTGGGTGAGTATGAAGTTGTAGCATCACTCTGAGCTTAAGGACCCTTCAGAGGAGTAGCAAGATTAACCACTCACTTTCTCACAGTTTATATTCTTTTCACTTTACACATCAATGTGAAATATTCAGGTTCTTTTTTGTTCATCATTCAGGAGAATCATATAACAACGAAAAAAGTAATAAAAAAAAGGACTTTTTCGTTTTTGCTTTGAGCTTCACTATGTGTGTGTATTTACTAAGTTTTAGAAATTTCAAGAAATGTTTATTATTTTTTATTTTTTAAATTTTTATTAATTACACTTTATTCACTTTGTATCCCCCCATAAACCCATCCCTCCTTCCCTCCACCTTCTCTACACATGCACATCCCCAAGTCTGCTGATAGGGGAGGTCTTCCTCTCCTTCCTTCTGATCCTAATCTATGAGATCTCATCAGGAGTGGCTGCACTGTCACTTTCTGTGGCATGGTAAGGATGCTCTCCCCTCAGGGGGAGGAGATCAAAAAGGAGGCCAATCCCTGTTCTCATTACTATGGAACCCACTCTGGAAATCAATCTTGCGCATCCTTAGACTGCTAGGAAATATTTATTATTCTTATTTTTTATATTATTTTTATTTGTTAAATTAATTACAGTTCATTCACTTTGTATCCCTGCTATAGCTCCCTTCCTCATTCCCTTCTAATCCTACCTTCCCTCCTTCCTTTATTTTCTCCCATGCCCCTCTCCAAGTCCACTCATAGAAGAGGTCTTCCTCCCCTTCCATCTGACCCTAGCCTATCAGACCCTGCACAGATGTAGCCCATGGCATCTCAGTCTCCAAGTGTGTTGCCTAGTAAAGGGAACAGGGACTGTCTCTGACATGGTCTCAGTGCCTGGCTCTCTCAACACCTTTTCCTGAGTGGGTAGCAGCCTTACCAGACCACAAAAGAAGACAATGCAGCCAGTCATAATGCTTATTCTCTTAAGCCTAAATGTTGTAAAAATTATTAATATTTACTATTGATATATCTTTTGGTAAAGCTGCTGTTAATCCTAAACAACTGTATAACCAAATGACCACACAGAGACCAGAGACTAAATATGATTTATTTAGTTAACCTAGATCACAATGCTGGGCAATAGTTACTTGATCCTAAACCTCCAAACCCTCATAGTTTCCTAACATTCAGATTCCCACATTATACTCGCTTTTATGAAATCTTAGGTCTGGTTCATTCTCCATAACATTCCAAGACCTTCCTCCAGCTCTCTTCTTCCAGCTCTCTCCTGCCCTTCTCCTTTTCTGCCTGCCACTCCTTCCTCTCCCCTGGCTCCTCACTCTATTCCTGCTTCCTTTCCATTGATCAACGTTGTGGCTAGTTGTTTTATTTTGGCATGTTCACACAAAGTTGAGACAGGTGATGCTTAGAATAAGTATCACAATGCAATGTCCTTATTGAAAACGGAGAGTGGGGGAGAAAAATTAGCATTTGAATAAACAAGGGTAAGGTGTATACATTCCAAAAGAACATTATACCAACATTTCCCCTTTTAAGTCCAATAAAAGGCTCTTTTTCTTTCAACATTATAATAATTATGAAATTATTAAAACTGTTAGGTAAAATATACATGTGCAATTTCCATTCCATGTATATTTAGCAACTTAGGCTAAAGTATCTGATTATCCTATCTATCTTGACAAGTTTAAAATTCTATGCCTAAATTAACTTTTATCCTTATTGGTATTATCTATAAGAATAAGAAATGAAAGCATTTCTTAACTTTTAAACAACTCAAGCTTAATTGTGGCACTATCACTATTTGGTCTTCAACCCCATCAGAAACTTGAGAAGGAATAAAAATAGTTATTAGAGTAAATAGGAAGTACGTGTTAAGAGCTTCCAAAAATAAAATTGACAGAGACTGTTTGCTACCTGAACAGTCACCCATAACTCTCTATAACGTTGGAGCATCATCTTCACCCTTCTTGCTCAGAATATTTGAGATATATATATATGTGTGTGTGTGTGTGTGTGTGTGTGTGTGTGTGTGTGTGTGTGTGTGTGAAACAGGAACTATTTAGGACTTGCTTACCCTGTCTTGCTTGGAAGACTTCAACAATCGACTTGTCCTGCATTTAAGTTTGCCCATTTGTCGGTTGTGAAGCAAGTATTGGGTATTTTCTTTACCCAAGTGGCTCATTTGCCACATTTGAAGCCATCTCCATATGGAGGTGCTTCGATGCTCATCATCTACTTTAATGTAGGTGGGGTGCTGCCAGGAAATGACCTGTCTCAGTGTCAAAAAAATCTTTAAAATAATAAAGACATTTTAAAATACCATATTCTGTAGGTTTCTGAAGTTTCTGAAGACTACCTATCTTTATGTAATCAATCTGTGTATAAAATCATATCTATCTATTAAACCTAGAATGTATATATATATACTCCTATGATAAATTACACTAGTGTCTGACATGACTATGAGTTGATTAACTAGCAATTAACTTGTATTACCTAATACCCTAACTAGTTTCTAATAGCAGTTTAAAAGTTTTGGAAGTAACCTTGAATTTGTATCAATATGCTAAAGCTTATACCAATGTATCAAAACTAGACTTATTTTTGCATCTATATGCAAAATCCTATACCAGAGTTCAAATTAAACTTATTTGAGAATAACAAATAAAATCCTAAATTGAGTAGATTCAATAATCTACCTTTTGTCTTTTTCTTATAAGTATCCTTTTTTTTTATACAGACTGGGAAGTTACGCCTTTGTAGCCAAACTTTATATAAACTCTCTTTTACCCTTAGCATTTAAGAATATCCTAAATTGGGAGCTTATTCATCCCACCAAATTATGATAAAGTATGATTTAAAGGGTGTGGATACTTAGATATGTTGGGCACCATTTCTTGTAAAAAATATTAATATTTACTAAAAGATATATCAATAGTAAGTATTAATCGCCACCTACAACACCCAAACTACATCACTTCATTTTTACTTAATTTTAATTGATAAATGACATTTCATACTTTTAAATGTTTTATCATTTATCTGCATTGTATACTGGTTCAAAAAACCTAATTAACATATGTATTCCCTTATTTGTATCTTAAACTTTATGTATGTAAAAACAGTATAAAATTCCAAGAATAAAATGCATCTAACTAATATCACCACTAGTCCCCCAGCGCTTGATTGTTACCATTCTACTCTTTGTATTTATGAGTTTGATTTTTTTATGATATGCATAAAAGTAAGATCATTCATTGTTCTTTTTCAGTGTTTTTTTTTAATTTCACTTTTCATGATTTATTTCATGTTCATTCATCCACTGTGTCATAAGTGTCAGAAATTCCTGATTTAAGGTTGGATAATATTCCAGTCTGCTCTCCAGATCTTACACTTTCCCACTTCTTGCACAAGATTCCATGCACTCTGCCCAATAGTTGGCCATAAGTCTCAGCATCTGCTTTGATAGTCTGCAGGGCAGAGCCTTTCAGAGGCCTTCTGTGGCAGGTTCCTAACTTGTTTCCTGTTTTCTTCTTCTTCTGGTGTCCATCCTCTTTGCCTTTCGGGATGAGGATTGAGCATTTTAGTCAGGGTTCTCCCTCTTAATTAGTTTCTTTAGATGTACAGATTTTAGTATGTTCATCCTATATTATATGTCTATATGAGTGAGTATATAATGTAAGAAGTGGGAAATAGTAAGATCTGGAGAGGACAGGAACTCCACAAGGAGAGCAACAGAACCAGAAAATTTGAACACAGGGGTCTTCCCAGAGACTCAT
The DNA here is from genome assembly GCF_907164565.1 of Psammomys obesus. Lineage (NCBI taxonomy): Eukaryota > Metazoa > Chordata > Mammalia > Rodentia > Muridae > Psammomys > Psammomys obesus. Next base: position 7,469,852 of record NW_026585894.1, on the reverse strand, counting down.
ACTCCAACCAAGTATCATGCATGGAGATATCCTAGAACCCAAGCACAGATGTAGCCCATGGCAGTTTACTGTCCAAGTGGGTTACATAGTAATGGGAAGAGGGACTGCTTCTGACATAAACTGATTGGCCTTCTCTTTGATCTCTTCCCCCTGAGGGGGGAGCAGCCTTATCAGGCCACAGAAGATGACAATGCAGCCATTCCTGGTGAGATCTGATAGACTAAGGTCAGAAGGAAGGAGAGGGGTACCTCTCCTATCAGTAGACTTGGGGAGGGTCATGCATGCAGAAGGTGGAAGGAAGGTGGGATTGGGAGGGGAGGAGGGAGGGGTTTATGGAGGGATACAAAGTGAATAAAATGTAATTAATAAAAGTTAAAAAAAATAACACAGACACAGACACACAAACACATGCATACACTGAAAAAGAACCCCCTCCCCCTTTGGGTAAACTGGCACAAATTATATCCTTTAATATTTAAAAAAACATTCTAGTGTGTATATAGTCCACATTTTTTAATTCATTGTTGCATTGATAGACAGATTGATTTTACATTTTGGCTATGGTGAGTCATAGGCAGTGTACAAGAAAATACAGATCTTTCCTCTTATTTTATTTCCTTTGATAAATACACAGTAATGGGATGGTTAGATCACATGGTAACTTTGGTTGTTGTTGATTGTTTTTATCTATAGTATCCATGAATTCTTTCCTTCCACATCTTTACTGATATTTATCTTTTATATTTTAGTAATAGCTATTCATTTGTTAATTATTTTATTATTTTTTTATAATTTATTCAATTTGCATCCTGATTGTAGCCCCCTCCCTCATCTTCTTTCAGTCCAATCCCATCCCATTCCCCTACTATCTTCCTCTTTTAGTCCACTTTAAGGGTGAGCTCTCCTTCCCTATCATCTGACCCGAGACTATCTCATCAGGACTGCCAGGATCCTCTTCCATTGTGGCCACGTCCAACATCTATAGCCTGATACTTCAATATTGTCTTGATATGTGTTTGCTTATTTATCATGGTGTTGAGAAATGTAGATATTTCTTTCTGAAATGTCTAATATATATGCTTTTAGTCTTCTCACATCCTATACATCCTAACTAGAATTTTCCTTCTCTCCACTCCTCCAAATTTCTCTCCCCAACTCCCTTTATTCCGAGATCCACTCCTCTTCTTTTTCCTTGGATGAAGAAGAAGAAGAAGAAGAAGGAGGAGGAGGAGGAGGAGGAGGAGGAGGAGGAGGAGGAAGAGGAGGAGGAGGCAGCCTCACAGGGATAAACACCAAACACGGTCCAACAAAATACAATAAGACTGGGTAAAAACCCTCAAATTATGGCTGGAATTGACAACCCAGTAGGAGAAAAAGAGTCTCAATCATAGATAAAACAGTCAGAGATACTCCCACCCCTGTTCTTGGAACTCATACAAGAACACCCATCTATACAGCCATAAAGTGTATGCACAGGTCCTAGCTCAGATTCATATAGGGTCCCCTTTTGTTGCTACAGTTTCTATAACAGCTATCAGACCTGTCAAATATATTTTAATTAGGTTAATTTAAACTATTGCTTCATCTGGATTTATTTGATATGTTGAATAGTATCAAATATATGGTTTAAAAAGCCAAATTTCATTCTGCACAATGTCACTTTCATCTGCTGATATATTTTTTAATTTTTTGATTAATTACAGTTTATTCACTTTGTATCCCAGGTGTATCCCCGTGCCCTATTCCCTCCATCTCTCACCCTCCCTCCCTCTTCTTCTCCTATGGCCCTCACCCAGTCCAATAACAGGGGAGGACTTCCTCCCCTTTCATCTGACCATAGTTTATCAGGTCTCATCAAGAGTGGCTTCTTTGTCTTCCTCTGTGGATTGGTAAGGCTGAGTTCATGTCAGAGATGGTCACTGGCCCTATTATTGGGTAACCTCTCTGATATTGAGCTGCGTTGGGCTACTTCTGTGGAAGGGTTCTAAGTTACCTCTATGCAGGGTCCTTCTTTGGATTATCAGTCTCAAAAAATCCCTGTGCACAGAATTTTTTTTTTTTTTGGTTCTGTGGCTGTCCTTGTGGAGCTCCTGTTCCCTGCAAGTCTTTCTATCTCCCCCTTCTTTCATAAGATTCCCTGAACTCTGCACAAAGTTTTGCTATGCATTTCAGCATATGTTTTGATACCCTGCTGGATGGAGTCTTTCAGAGGCCCTGTGTGATAGGTTCCTGTCCTGTTCCCTGTTTTCTTCCTCTTCTGATGTTCTTCTCATTTACCTTTCTGAATGAAGGTTGATCATCTTACCCAGGGTCTTCCTTCTTGATTAGCTTCCTTACGTGTACAGATTTTAATATGTTTATCCTATAGTATATGTCTAATATCCACTTATAAGTGAGTACATACCATGTGTGTCTTTCTGCTTCTGGGATATCTTATTCAGGATGATCTTTTTTAGATCCTACCAGTTTCCTCTAAATTTCATGATTTCTTTGTTTTAATTGCTGAGTAGTTTTCCATTGTGTAAATGTACCAAAATTTATGTATCCATTCCTCAACTGAGGGTCATCTGGGTGGTTTCCAGCTTCTGGCTATTACAAATAAAGCTGCTATGAACATGCTTGAGCAAAAGTGCTTTTTGAGCATCTTTTGGTTATATGCCTAGGAGTGGTACAGCTGGGTCTTGAGGTAGTACTATTCCTATTTGTCTGAGAAAGCACCAGATTGATTTCCAAAGTGGTTGTACAAGTTTACATTCTCACCAGCAAGGAAGTAGGGTTCCTCTTTCTCCACATCCTCTCAAGCATGTATTGTAACTTGAGTTTTTGATCTTAGCCATTCTGAAGGTTGTAAGGTGAAATCTCAGGGTCGTTTTGATTTGCATTTCCCTGATGACTAAGGACGTTGAGCATTTCTTTAAGTGTTAATCTGCCATTCAGTGTTCCTCTATTGAGAATTCTCTGTTTAGCTCTGTACACTATTTTTTTCATTGGGTTACTTGATTTGTTGCTGTTTAACTTCTTAAGATCTTTATATATTCTGGATATTAGCCCTCTGTCAGATATAGGTTTGGTGAAGATCCTTTCCCAATCTGTAGGCAGTCGTTTTGTTCTGACAACGATGTCCTTCTCATCAGGAGAAGTCCTGGAGATGGCTACCCTAATCCTAGGTTCCTTGCTCTTAATTTAGTGAGCTGCTTCTGTTGCTGCTGTTAAGCTGTATTTGCTGGGAGTAACCCTCTTGAAGAACCAGGAGTTCCATGGTTTTGTCAGTTTAGCTAGAGGTAACTGGTCGAACCTTGGAATAGTATCTCAGGGCTGCTCGAATGGCTCTCAGGCTTTTGTAGGTCTGAGGTTGGAGAGGTGAGCCCCAGTATGCTAGCCATAATCAGTGGCAGCTGAGCACAGCACTCATGTGTGCAGTAGAAGGCCAGAGCTTAGAGCCTGTGGTAACCCAGAAACTTTCCTGGAGATTGGTGTCCTGAGGGTTGGAACCGATGTTTTCCCAGAGTCTATGGTGTTTTGGGGTCTGCAGCTTCATCTGGGATGGCAAGTAGAGTAAGCAGGCACAGGTGCATGGCTCCACCTTGGTGGCGACTGGGCTACTGGGTGCCTGGGTGTCTGGGCAGTTGCAGCAACCCTGGGTCTTTTCCTGAGAACTTTTTTTTGGGGGGGGGGGGGGGGGAAAGTGTCTGCTGAGTGCTCTGGGGTCAGACCTGCTCTTCCACTCACTGTGGGCTTCCAGACGACAGAGAAACTCAGTTTCTGGTGTCCTAGGGCCCTCAGTTCTGTCTGGGATAGTCAGGCACACAGGCCGAACTCTGTGCTAGTAGCTAAGCACCCCACTTTGGGATGGCACCTGGCACCTGCTAAACCCAGGTCTTTTTCAAGTGTTGTCTGGGTGACCAAAGGTCGGTCCTGATCACTTCCTCCACCGTGGGGTTTTTCTCTTGAATGGAAATCCCAGTCTCTGGTGTTGTGGGGCTAACAGTTCTTTTTGGGACAGTGATCAGAGAACGCCAGCAGCTTGTGGCTCTGAGCTGGTGACTGAGCATCTGCTCACCCTAGAGAACTGTTTCATAGTTTAGCTAGGTGACCTCATAGTAATTAAATCTCACACACTGGTGTTTTCTTCTCACCTAGGAAACACAATCTCTAGTGTTTTAGGGCCCAGAGTTCCATCTGCTGGTCACTGTGCAGATCCTGCTGTGCTGCTGTTGAGAAAGAGTGTCTTCCCCAAGATGGCCATTTTTATCATGTTAATCCTGCCAAGCCATGAGCATGAGAGATCTTTCCATCTCCTGATATCTTCTTCTATTTCTTTCTTCAGAAACTAAAAGTTTTTTTTTTTGTTTTGTTTTTTTTTTTTAATACAAGTCTTTGACTTGATAGTTGGGGCTACACCAAGTTACTTGATGTCCTTTGTGGCTATTGTGAAGGGTTTGCTTTCCCTAATTTCTTTCTCAGGCCTTTTTTGTTTTGTATACAGGAAGGCTACTGATTTTTTTTTTGAGTTGATTTTGTATCCAGGCACTTTGCTAAATGTGTTTATCAGCTGTAGGAGTTCCCTGGTAGAATTTTTAGGGTCACTCATGTTTACTATCATATCATCTGCAAATAGTGATACTTTGACTTCCTCCTTTCTGAACTGAATCCCCTTGAATACTTTAACTGTCTCATTGCTCTAGCAAGGACTTCAAGTACTATGTTAAAGAGGTATGAAGAGAGGTATGAGCAGCCTTACCTTGTCCCTGATTTCAGCAGGATTGATTTAAGTTTCTCTCTATTTAGTTTGATATTGGCTATAGGCTTGCAGTATATTGCCTTCACTGTGTTTAGGTAAGTGCCTTGTATCCTGGATCTCTCCAAGACTTTAAACATAAATGAATGTTGGATTTTATAAAACACTTTTTCAACATCTAAGGAGATTATCATATGGTCTATTTCTTTCATTTTGTTTATATGGTGGATTACAGTGGTGGATTTCCTTATATTGAAACACCCCTGCATGCAAGCGATGAAGCCTATTGGTCATGTTGGATGATAACTTTTATGTGTTTTGTGATTTGGTTTGTGGGTATTTTATTGAATATTTTCACATCAATGTTCATTAGAGAGATTGGCCTGAAGTTTTCTTTCTTTGTTGGATCTTTGTGAAGTTTAGGTATCAAGATGACTATAGATTAATAGAATGAGTTTAGTAATGTTCCTTCTGTTTCAATTTTGTGGAAGAGTTTGAAGAGTATTGGGGTTAGCTCTTCTTTGAAAGTCTGGTACAATTCAGTGCTTAAACAATCTGGTACTAGGCTTTTTTTGCATGGGAGAATTTTGATAACAGCTTATATTTTCTTACGGGTTATAGGAATATTTAACTGATTTACCTGGTCTTGATTCAGCTTTTGCAAGTGGAATAAGTCAAGAAAATTGTCCATTTTATTTAGATATTCAAATTTTGTGGCTTATAGGGTTTGAAGTAAGACCTAATGATTGTTTGGATTTCCTCAGTGTCTGTACTTATGCCCCCCCTTTTCATTTCTGATTTTGTTCATTTGGGTGATATCTCTCTGCCTTTTAGTGGGTTTGGCTACTGGTGTGTCTAAATGTTTATTTTCTCAAAGAACCAGCTCTTGGTTTCATTCATTTTTTTTGAATTGTTTTATTTCTTCCTAATAAATTGATTTCAGCCCTGAGTCTGATTATTTCCAGCAGTCTACTCCTCTTGGGTATGTCTGCTTCTCCGCCCCGCCAGGGCTTTCAGGTGAGCCTTTAATTTGCTTGTACAAGATGTTTGGAATTTCTTCTTTTTTTAACTTTTATTAATTACATTTTATTCACTTTGTATCCCTAATAAATCCCTCTCTCCTCCCCTCCTATTCCCACCTTCACTCCCCTTTCTTCAAGCATGCCACTCCCAAGTCCACTGATAAGGGAGGTCCCCCTCTCCTTCCTTCTGATCTTAGTATATCAGATCTCATAAAGAGTGGCTGAATTGTCATCTTCTCTGGCCTGGTAAGGCTGCTCCCTCCTCAGGGGGAGGTGATCAAAGAGCAGGCCAATCAGTTAATGTCAGAGGCAGTCCCTCTTCTCATTGCTATGGACCCCACTTGGACCCTAATTTGCCATGAGGTACACCTGTGCAGGGTTATCTAGGTTATCTCCATGCATGGTACTTGGTTGGAGTATGAGTCTCTGGAAAGACCCCTGTGTTCAAATTTTCTGGTTCTGTTGCTCTCCTTGTGGAGTTCCTGTCCTCTGCAGTTTTTAGTCTTTCTCACCTCTTTCATAAGGTTCCATACATTCTGCACAACAGTTGGCCATAAGTCTCAGCATTTGCTTTGATAGTCTATAGGCCAGAGCATTTCAGAGGCTCTCTGTGGTAGGTTCCTAACTTATTTCCTGTTTTCTTCTTCTTATGATGTCCATCCTCATTGCCTTTAGGGATGAGGATTGAGCATTTTAGTCAGGGTTCTCCCTCCTGATTAGTTTCTTTAGATGTACAGATTTTAATAGGTTTATCCTATATTATATGTCTATATGAGTTATTATATACCATGTGTGTCTTTCTGCTTCTGGGACAGTTTACTTAGGATGATCTTTTCCCACCATTTACCTGCAAATTTCATGATTTCCTTATTTTTCTTTGCTGAGTAATATTCCACTGTATAAATGTACCACACTTTCTGTATCCATTTTTCAGTTGATGGGCATTTGGGTTGTTTCCAGCTTCTGGCTATTACAAATAAAGCTACTACAAACATGGTTGAGCAAATGGAACCTCATGAAACTGAAAAGCTTCTGTAAAGCAAAGGACACTGTCATCAAAACAAAACGAATGCCTATAGATTGGGAAAGAATCTTCACTAACCCTTTATCTGACAGAGGGCTAATATCCAGCATATATAAATAACTAAAGAAGCTGGAAAGCAAGAAATCAAGTAATCCAATTAAAAAATAGTGAAGAGAGCTAAACAGAGAATTCTCCATAGAGGAATATTGAATGGCAGAGAAACACTTAAAGAAATGCACAACTTCATTAGCCATCAGGGAAATGCAAATCAAAACGACCCTGAGATTTCACCTTAACACCCAACATAATGGCCAAGATAAAAAACTCAAATGACAGCACATGCTGGAGCGGTTGTGGAGAAAGGGGAACCCTCCTCCACTGCTGGTGGGAATGTAAACTTTTACAACTGCTCTGGAAATCAATCTGGCACTTTCTCAGACAAATAGAAATTGTGCTTCCTCAAGATCCAGCTGTACCACTCCTAGGCACATATCCAAAAGAGGCTCAAGTACACAATAAGAAAATTTCTTCTTGAAGGCACTTAGTGCTATGAACTTTCCTCTTAGCACTGTTTTCTTTGTGTCCCACAAGTTTTGGTATTTTGTAGGTTCATTTTCATTGAATTCTACGAAGTGTTTGATTTTTGTCTTTATATCTTCCTTGACTCCTCTGTCATTCAGTAGTGAGTTGTTCAGTTTCCATGTGTGTGTAAGCTTTTTTGCTACTTCTCTTGTCATTGAGGTCCAGCTTTAGACCATCATGATCAGATAGGATAGAAGGGATTATTTCAATCTTTTTGTACCTATTGAGGCTTGCTTTGTGACCAACTATGGTCTATTTTGGAGAAGGTTCCATGAGGTGCTAAAAATAACATAAATTCTTTTGTATTTGGGGGAAAAGTGCTGTTTATGTCTATTAAGTCCATTTGATTCATGACCTCTGTCCCAGTCATTCTTTCTTTGTTTAATTTCTGTTTTGTTGACCTGTCCTTTTTTGAGAGTGGGGTGTTGAAGTCTCCCACTATTGATGTGTGGGAACCAATGTGTGGTTTAAGTTTTATTAATGTTTCTTTTACAAATGTGGGTACTCTTGTATTTGGGGCATAGATGTTCATAATTGTGATCCCTTCTTGGTGGAGTTTTTCTTTGATGAGAATGAAATGACCTTCCCCATATTTTTTGATTAATTTTTGTTAAAAATCTGTTTTATTGGATATTAGAATGGCTACTCCTGCTTGCTTCCTGGATCCATATGCTTGGAAAATCATCTTCTAGCCCTTTACTCTCAGGTAATATCTATTTTTGTGACTTATGTGTGTTTCTTGTATGTAAAGGAATGTTGGATCTTGTTTACATATCCATTCTGTTAGTCTGTGTCTTTTTAATGGAGATTTGAGTCCATTGATCTTGAGGGAGATTAATGACCAGTAGCTGATATATCCTTTGATATTGATGTTGAATGTGGTAGTGTGTTTGTGTGCTTGGCTACTTTTAGTTTTGCTGTAGTGAAGTTAATTATTTCCTATTTTTTTCTTGAATGTAGTTAGCTTTCCAGGGTTGCATTTCTCCTTCTAGTATCTTCTGTAACTCTGGATTTGTGGGTAGGTATTGTTGAAATTTGTTTTTATCATTGACTATCTTGTTTTCTCCATCTATGAGGACTAAGAGTTTTGCTGGGTATAGTATCATCTGCTGACATCTGTGTTCTCTTATGGTATGCATCATATCCGTCCAGGCCATTCTGGCTTTCATAGTCTCTTTTGAGAAGTCTGGTGTGATTCTGATGGGTTTTCCATTATTTGTTATTACTTGGCCTTTTTCCCTTGCAGCTTTAATTTTTTTTTCTTTGCTCTGTATACTTACTGTTTTGATTATCATGTGGTGAGAGGATTTTCTTTGTAGGCCTATTGTATGCTTATAGGCCTTTCTTTAAGTTAAGGAAAATTTCTTCTATGATTTTGTTGAAAATATTTTCTGGGCCTTGGAGGAGGGAATCTTCTTTTTCCTCTATTCCTATTATTCTTAGGTTTTGTCTTTTCCTGTTCTCTTGGATTTCTTGTATGGTCTGTGTCAGGAATTTTTTAGATTTAACATTTTCTTTGATGGATACATTGATTTCTTCCATTGTGTCTTCCACACCTGAGATTCTTTCTTCCATTGCTTGTAGACTATTGTTTATGCTTACCTCTGTAGTTCCCATTTTCTTGCCTAAGTTCTTTCTTTACATGATTTCCTCTTTTTTTTGTTTCTTTAATTTTTCCAATTTTTTCCTTCAGATCTTGCGCCATCTTCACCTGTCGACTGTATTTTCTGTTTTTCCTTCAATTCCTTTGGCTGTTTCCCTGTATCGTCCCGCATTTCTTTATGAATGGCCATTATCTGTTTGATTTTATCTTCCTCTAGGTCTTTATGCATTTTATTTGTTTCCTCTATTAACCTCTTCATAAATATAGATGTAAGCTCATCTTCTTCAATTTTATTTATGCTAGGGTATCCAGGGATGCTTGCCCCTGGATGACTGGGTTCTGGAGATACCATATTGCTCTGTATTTTGTTCGTTAAGCTTTATGCTTACTTCTACCCATTGGGTTATCTTAGGTGTTGGGTATTAGTTTCTGTTGCTCTCTGGAATCCTGCGGTAGGGAGAATCCCCGTGGCAGGAAGATGATTTTTCCTGAAGGAGTTTTTTGGGTATGGTCCCTGAATGGCAGATGTTTTTCAGGAATTGCCACATCCACCTAAGTTGTATAGACCTGAGTGGTAACTGTGGTCTTTATTAGTCAAGGGGGCTCTCCTCTCACCTGGAGAAGTCCTGGAGACAGCTGCCCTGCTTCTGAGTTTTTTGTTCTAAATTTAGTGAGCTCTTGCTGTAACCTGGGCGCCCTGGGGTTTGGTCAGTTTAGTCAGGGATAAGTGGTTGCCTGTTGGAGTATTATCTGTGGGCTGAACTCAGGAATTCCAGGATTCTGCAGGTCTGAAGTTGGAGCTTTGTGCCCCAGTACTTAAATGGTAATCAGTGGCAAGTGAGCACAGCTCTCATGTGTGCACCAGGAGTCTAGAGCCTGGAGCCTGTGGGGATTCAGAAACTTTTCCATAGCTGGGTGTCCTTAGGTAGGGCCAGATGTTTCCTCCCTGCACCATGGAGTTTCCTACCAACAGGGAGAACCAGTCTGTGGTGTTTTGAGGTCCACAGTTCTGTCTGGGTGGCATGTAGAGTGCACAGGCACTGGTGGGTGGTAGCTCCAAGCTGACAACTGATCATCTGCAGGGACCCAGGAACTTTTTCTGAGAACTTTTCCATGTGTGGTGGTGGTGGTGGTGGTGGTTGCCTGAGTGCTCTAAGCTCATACCTGCTGTTTCCTTTGCTGTAGGGTTTTCTCCTGACTGAGAAACCCAGTCTCTGGTGCCCTGGGGCAGACAGTTCTGTCTATGATGGAGAGTAGAGCATGTGGCAGGACTCTGCACTGGTGGCTGATGCCCTGCTCTGGACTTGCAGGTATTCATCCAGCAATCCCCAGGCCATTTTCCATGGACAGAATGGGTGACCTGAGGTCAGTCTCATTTGCTTCCTTCCTGTGGGTTTTTCTCATGACTAGGAATCCCAGTCCCTGGTGTTTTGGTGCCCACAGTTCAGCCTGGGAAGGTGATCAGGACATACAGACATATGGCACTGGTCTGGTGACCGAGTGCCTGCTGGGACCTGGGAACTCTTCTGGGTTTAAGCTGGGTGACCTGAGAATCGACCCGATTGCTTCTCATACTGTAGGGTTTCCTCTCATCTGGGAATTTCAGTCGCTGGTGTTTTAAGGCCCAGAATTCAGTTTCTTAGTCATTGTGCTTACACTGCTGTCCAGCTCCTCAGACAGGCACTGCCATCTTGGATCTCCCTTCTGTTGACATTATAACTATGAAGATTATTCATTTTATTTTTATGTAATCCTGACTTAATTATTTTTTCTTTTTTTATATTTGTTTGTTTGTTTTTTAATTATTTACACATTTGTGTGTTTATATGTCTGGGTGATTATACATGCTGTCAACATCTTAAAGTCCAGAAGAGATTGCCACATGTCCATTTCTACCATTCTCTGCCCACTTGTATTGAGAGCAGAATCTTTCTTTGAACCTAAGGTTTTCACCTTCGTGGATAGGCAGAAAATCAGCAAGACCTAATAATTTTTCTGTCTCTGTCCTGCTCACTCACATCTTGCTGTGGAATTGCTGGAATATGAAATTCTGCTCTTCCAACAAAAGTGCAAGTGTTCTTAAATCATGTCTTCAGACCTGCTTTTGTTGGTTTTATATATATGCTGCCATTATCATTGTTTAGAATATTATTGCATATTTCTCCAAAATGATTTAAAAGAAATACTTTCAATGTTTCATGTCCTAAGATCACTGACTGCTTTGCAGAGAGCCAGGATTCAATTTGCAGCACCAACATGGCAGTTTACCTCCATATCCAGGTGATATGCCATAGGTATGGCATGAACTTGGTACCCAGGCACTTGGTACACATACAGGCAAAACACCCATTACACATAAATAAAACTTGTAGGCAGGATAAATTTGATGTTGAAGTTTTTGTTTGTTTTTCCGTTAGTTGGTGTTCTCCTCCCACCACTATATAAGTCCTGCCTGATTACAAGGTGGCTTGCTAAGTCTCGATTTCTCCTGCTGCTAGGTGTTTCAGGCAGAGAAATAGCCATATCCTACCATGTTGCAGGTCTCCAGCTTGTCTCAGTGATGCCCCTGCCCTTGGCTTCCTCTTACTCTCCAAGCCCTCTCACCTCTCCTTCCCACTTTCCCACATTTGATCTCCCACCCACTTGTTTCCCTCCCCACTTCCTCTCCTACCAAATTCCGTATCTTCATCAACTTCTGCCATCTATTCTATTTCCCTATCTGAGAGAAACTCAAGGAGTGTCTCCCTTGGAATCTTCTTGTTACTTAGCTTCTTTGGGTTTGTGAATTATCCACCTGTAAGTTACTGCATAGTAAGTGTGTCTTTCTGGGTCTGGGTTACCTTACTCAGGATGATCATTTCTAGTTCCATTCATTTTGCATGCAAATTTCATGATTTCCTTGTTTTTAATAGCTGAGTAGTGTTCCATTGTGTAAATGTACCATATTTTCTTTATCCATTCCTCAGTTGAGGAACATCTTGGTTGTTTCTATTTTTTGGCTATTATGAATAAAGCTGCTATGTACAAGAGCAGAGATTAAGGGAGTTTTCAATGAATATCAGGCCCAAGCTGAGACCCTCATGGGATATAGCCAACCCTTGACACTAATAATGATCCTTTGATATGTGTACTGACAGGAGCCATGCATAACTATCATCGGAGAGGTCCCACCAAGCAGCTGATCAAATCAGATATTGAGACTTACAGGCATATATTAAGCAGACCTTGAGAAGTCCTGTGGAAGAGTGTGTGTGTGTTTGGGGGGGTATGAATAGAAGGTCCTGCAAAGGACAAGAATACCACAAGAAGTCCAACAGTGTCAACTAGCAGAGGCCCATGGGTGCTTTCACAAACAGAAGCACCAACAAAAGAGCAGACATGAACTGGACCCAGTCCCTGTACCTATATATAGCCAGTGAGCAGCTTGAACTTCATGTTGGTTCCTTAGTAAGTTGAGTGAGTGCTTTCTATGACATGGACATTGTTGCCTGTTTTTCAATCCCTACTCCCTAATGTGGCTTGCCTTGTCAGGCTTCAGGGGATGAGGATGAGCTTAGTATTGATGCAACTTGATGAGCTGAGGTGGGTTGGTAAAGGGTGGGGCCTCTCTTAATTTAAGGAGAATGGCAGGGGAAAAGCTGATAGCATGAAACCAAGAGGAGAGGAGGGAGGGGCTATTATCAGGATTTAAAGTGAATATAGCAATTAAAATAAATTTTAAAAAGAAAATACCAGTATAAAACACAAATAAAAGTGAATGATATGTTTAAAATAATTCATAAAATAAACAAATAAAAATACCCATTGTAAGACCATCTTACCCAGACAAATGTCACCAAGGATGGTATGACCTTTTTCCTCCACAGTACCTTGATATGATATTAGTATTATAAAGATTACATGAAATTTTATGGTAAGAGCAACATTATCGAGTTGATATAATATTGCATAACTAAAATGTTTTTTTAGCATAACTGAACATATAGAACGAGATGATGCTACTTTGGTAATCTGATGTCTCTATTATTTTCTTAAATCATTTCCCTGAACTAAGATCACTGTTGCTATTCTGTGTGTGCAATAAAGTTCTATATCTATTATCAACTTTACACTAAGGAATTCTAGACAAAAGTTGACCCACCTCAAGGGAACTGGAATAGGTATAAATTTCATGTCCCAAACCCTAAGCATGATTATATGATTAACCATTCCAAGAGGTGCAAGGGAATGTCTGATTAAGTAAATTGTCCTTGAAATTCTCCTTGAAAGGTGGCTAACAATTTGATGTTGGGTTGGGGCAGAAAAAGCTTAGCAGAAAAAGCAGTATATACAAAAACAAAATAAAAGGACTCTGCAACAAGAATGTTTGCTGTATATTAAGAATTACAGAAGTTTAGCATACATGCAGTAATAAAGGACATTTAATTGTAGAATTATTATATAATTATTATATAATAACTGTTAATATTATATATACCAATATTATTCAGACACCAAGACATCAAAATAATCAGTGAATGAGCCTAGGTAGCCACCAGCCTTTTCCTTCAGCTTTGCAGGTTTAGAGAGGGAGAGAGAGACATAGAGAGAGATGGATGGTGGATGGATATACATACAGACAAAGAAAGAAAGAAAGAAAGAAAGAAAGAAAGAAAGAAAGAAAGAAAGAAAGAAAGAAAGAATCTATTTCAGACCAATCTCCCTTACAGACACTGATGCAAAATACTCAATAAAATACTCACAAAGCGAATTCGAGAACACATCAAAAACATTATCCACCATGATCAAGCAAGCTTCATCCCAAGAATGTAGTGGTGGTTCAGTACAAGAAAATCCATTTGTGTAATCCAGTGTATAAACAAACTGAAAGAAAAAAATTTCATCTCATTAGATGAAGGAAAAAGCCTTTGATAAAATCTAACACCAATTCATGATAAAATTTTGGGTAGAACAGTGATACAAGGAATGTACATTAACACAATAAAGGCATTAAACAGCAAGCCAATAACCAACGTCAAATTAAATGGAAAGAAATTTAAAGCAATCCCACTAAAATCAGGGACAAGACAAGGGAACCCACTCTGTCCTTAAGTTGTAAGACAGCTAAAGGGGATACAAATTAGAAAGGAAGAAGTCAAAGTATTACTATTTGCAGATGTTACAATAGTGTACATAAGCAAAATCAAAATTCTAACAGAACTCTTACAACTGGTAAACACCTTCAGCAAAGTGGTTGGATACAAAATTAACTCAAAAAGATCACTAACCCTCCTCTATACAAACAAACAAAAAAATGACTGAAAAAGAAATTGGGGAGGAGACTGAACTCTGGGCCCTAAAACTACAGCGATCGTGTTTCCCAGGTGAGCAGAGACTCCCACGACGTGGGAATCAGTCGGGTCCGCTCTAGGCTGCCCAGCCAGAACCTGGAAGAAATCCCGGGTAACACAGGCTTTGGGTCTCCGGGCTGGAGCCGCAAACCTGCATGTCCCGATCACTTTCCTAGGCTGATCGGTGGGCACAAGGGTGCCTGAGACTGAGAGTCCCAGTCGCAAGAAAACCCCACAGGGAAGCAAAGTTGCGAGTCTGATCACAGGTCAACCAGTCTTTCCCTGGAAGGTATCACGGACCTCGGGTACCCGCCGCCATCACAACTGAGCTTCCGCCGCATGGAGAGCTGTGCGCCCAGTGCAAAAGAAATTGGGAATCCCTGTACGGATAGGGCCCCACAGGGAAGGAAGAAACTGGGCTGCTTGGGTCATCTGAGTGGCTGCGCACCCAGCTCACCAGTACAGACGAGCTACGCACCCCAGTGCAACAGAGACTGGGAACCCCTGTCCGGAGAGGGCCCCACAGGGAAGGAAGAAAATGTGCTGCTGGGGTCACCTAGGCTTTGCCTGGGGAAAGTCTAGCAGACCGCAGATCGCAAACAGGCGAGTACGCCCAGCCATCACAGATCCGGGTCCAAGCAGGGAGCACAGAGTTATTGGGAACCCAGCTCCCACAGACTAGCAGGCGGGTGCACGCTCTGCCAACCAAGGGGCCTGCTTTGTACCAACTACTCCTTAGAGACAAAATTGTGTGCCTCAAGACACCAGAGTCTTAGAGTCACTGTCTGGAGAAACCCTCACAAGGAACAAGGAACAAAGCAAAGGGGACGGACTTAGGCAACCCAGTATATCCCCGAAAAAGGTCCCACAGACTGACACAACCCAGGGAACTGCTGTGCCCCAGATAGCCTGCTGTTATCAGGAGAGCAGTACTCACTCGCCACAGATTACCTCTTGGGTTCTGGGGCACAGAGCCCCAACCTCAGACCTACAAAAGACCGGGTACCCTGAGATCAACCCCCAGATACTGCTCCAAGTGGCAATCAGTTATCCCTAACAAAACCGACCAAACCACGGGACACACAGTTTACAGCAGCTGATCACTAAATTTACAGCAAGAAACCCAGAAGGAGGGCAGCTGTCTCCAGGACTTCTCCCGGTGAGAAGAGAACCCTCTTGACTAATCAGGACCACAGTTACCACCCAGGTCTCTATGACTGAGGTGAGCTGTAGCAACTCCTGAAAAACACTGGCCATCCAGTGACTATACCCAAAAAAACTGAGAAGGCTTCCTTCAGGAAAACCATAGTCCTGCCAAAGGGATTCTCTCTACTACAAGAGTCGAGGAACAACCAGAAACTAACCTCAAACAACTAAGATTGTCCAATGGGTAGAGGACAGCATAAAAGTTCAACCAATAAAAGCCAGAGAAATATGGCATCTCCAAAACCAAGTTATCCAGGGGCAAATAACCCTAGACACCCCAGCATAATTGAAATTCAAGGAGATGACCTAACATCTATGCTCATGAAGAAGATAACAGAGGAAACAAATAAAATACAAAAAGAAATAGAGGAAGCAGCAGCTAAACAGTTTGTGGCCTTTAGAGAGAAAATGCTTAAATCACTGAATGAAATAAAAGAAACAGTGGATTGTTCAAACAAACAGCTGAAGGAATTGATGGAAAAACATGAAAATACAGTCAGACAGGTGAAGGAAACCAGCAAAATAGCTCAAGACCTGACGATAGAATTGGAAAAATTAAAAAAAAAAAAGAAAAAAGAAAAAAAACACAAATGGAAGAAATTGCAGAAAGAAAGAACTTAGGGAAGAAAACAGGAACTACAGAGGTTAGCATAACCAATAGGCTACAAGAAATGGAAGAAAGAATCTCAGGTGTGGAAGATACAATGGAACAAATAGATGTATCTGTCAAAGAAAATGTTAAATCTAAAAAATTCCTGACACAGACCGTCCAAGAAATTCAAGACAACATAAAAAGACAAAACCTAAGAATAATAGGATTGAGGAAAGAAAAGATTCCCTGCACCAAGGCCCAGAAAATATTTTCAACAAAATCATTGAAGAAAATTTCCACAACTTAAAGGAGAGGCCAAGAATACAAGAGGCCTATAGAACACCCAATAAATTAGACCAGAAAAGTAAATCCTCCTGCCACATAATAATCAAAATCATAAGTATATAGAACAAAGAAAAAAATACTAAAAACTGCAAGAGAAAAATGGCAAGTAGCATATAATGGCAAACCCATTAGAATCACACCTGACTTTTAAACACAGACTATGAAAGCCAGAAGGGCCTGGAAGGATATCATGCAGACCCTAACAGAACACAGATGTCAGCCCAGGCTACTATACCCAGCAAAACTCTCAGTCCTCATAGATGGAGAAAACAAGATATTCAATGACAAAAACAAATTTCAAAATACCTACAAACAAATCTAGCATTACAGAAAACACTAGAAGGGAAAATACAACCCAAGAAAACTACCTACATTCAAGAAAACACAGGAAGTAAATAACTTTACTACATTAAAAAAAGAAAAGCAACCAAGCACACAATCATATGACTACAGCCAACATCAAATTCAAAGGATCTAACAGCCAATGGTCATTAATCTCTTTCAGTATTTATGGACTTAATTCTCCAATAAAACGACACAGACTAACAGAAACAAAACCCAGCAATCTGTTGTATACAAGAAACACACCTAAGTCACAAAGATAGACATTACCTGAGGGTAAAGGGATGGAAGACGGCTTTCCAAGCAAATGGATGCAAGAAGCAAGCAGGAGTAGCCATTCTAATATCTGATAAAATAGACTTTCAACCAAAATTAACCAAAAGAGATGGGGAAGGACACTTCATACTCATCAAGGGAAAATTCCACCAAGAAGACATCACAATCCAGAACATCTATGCACCAAATACAAGGGCACCCACATTTGTGAAAGAAACATTGATAAAACTTAAACCACACATAGATCCCCACACACTAATAGTGGAAGACTTCAATACCCCACTCTCAAAAAAGGACAGATCAACTGAACAGAAATTAAACAAAGAAACAATAACTCTAACAGAGGTCATGAATCAAATGGACCTCACAGACATTTACAGAAACTTATACCAAAACACAAAAGAATTTATCTTCTTCTCAGCACCTCATGGTACCTTCTCCAAAATAGACCATATAGTTGGTCACAAAGCAAGCCTCAACAGATACAAGAAGATAGAAATAATCCCTTGTATTCTGTCTGATCAACATGGAATAAAGCTGGACCTCATTAACAACAGAAATAGCAAAAAGCCTACACATACATGGAAACTGAACAACTTGCTACTAAAAGACAGCTGGGTCAGGGAACAAATAAAGAAAGAAATTAAAATCTTTCTAGAACTCAATGAAAATGAAGACACAACATACCCTAACTTGTGGGACACAATGAAGGCAGTGCTAAGAGGAAAGTTCACAGAACTAAGTGCCTTCAAGAAGAAATTCAAGAAAGCGCATTCAAGCAACATAATGGCTCACTTAAAAACCCTAGAAAAAGAAGAAGCAGACACATCAAAAAGGAGTAGATGGCTGGAAATAATCAAACTCAGGGCTGACATCAATCAATTAGAAACAAATAAAACAATTCAAAGAATCAATGAAACCAAGAGCTGGTTCTTTGAGAAAATCAACAAGATCGACAAACCATTAGCCAAGCTAACTAAAAGGCAGAGAGACACCACCCAAATCAACAAAATTAGAAATGAAAAGAGAGACATCACTACAGACACTGAGGAAATCCAAACAATCATTAGGACTTACTTCAAAAGTCTATATGCCACAAAATTTGAAAATCTAAATGAAATGGACAATTTTCTTGATCGATTTGACTTACCAAACTGAATAAGGACCAGGTAAATCAATTAAATAGTCTTATATACCCCAAAGAAATAGAAGTGGTCATCAAAAGTCTCCCAACCAAAAAGAGCCCAGGCCCAGATGGCTTCAGCGCAGAATTCTACCAGACCTTCGAAGAAGAGCTAACACCAATTCTCTTCAAACTATTCCATAAAATAGAAACAGAAGGAACATTACCAAACTCATTCTATGAAGCCACAGTCACTTTGGTACCTAAACCTCACAAAGACTCAACAAAGAAAGAGAATTTCAGGCCAATCTCCCTTATGAACATTGATGAAAAATACTCAACAAAATACTTGCAAACC
>NW_026585894.1:7366250-7451211 GCF_907164565.1 Psammomys obesus | reverse complement strand
ATACAAGGCACATATCTAAACATAGTAAAGGCGATTTACAGCAAGCATATAGCCAACATCAAACTGAACAGAGAGAAACTTAAAGCAATCCCACTGAAATCAGGGACAAGACAAGGCTGCCCACTCTCTCCATATCTCTTCAACATAGCGCTGGAAGTCCTTGCTAGAGCAATAAGACAGTTGAAGGAGTTCCAGGGGATACAAATTGGAAAGTTAGAAGTCAAATTATCACTATTTGCAGATGATATGATAGTATGCGTGAGTTACCCCTAAAATTCTACCAGGGAACTCCTACAGCTGATAAACACTTTCAGCAAAGTGGCCTGATACAAAATTAACTCAAAAAAGTCAGTAGTCCTCCTGTATACAAAAGAAAAAAGGGCTGAGAAAGAAATTAAGGAAACAACACCCTTCACAATAGCCACAAATGACATAAGGTTCCTCGGAGTAACCCTAACCAAGGAAGTCAAAGACTTGTATGAAAAAAATTTCAAGTCTCTGAAGAAAGAATTAAAAGAAGGTACCAGAAAATGGAAAGATCTCCCATGCTCATGGCTTGGCAGGATTAACATATTAAAAATGGCCATCTTACCAAAAGCAATCTACAGATTCAATGCAATTCCCATCAAATTACCAACAGAATTCTTTAAAGAACTGGAAAGAAAAATTCTCATCTTCATATGGAATAACAAGAAACACAGAATTGCTAAAACAATCCTCTACAATAAAAGATCTTCTGGAGCTATTTCCATCTCTGATCTTAAGTTGTACTATACAGCAACAGTTTTAAAAACCTCATGGTACTGGCATAGAAACAGAATGATGGATCAATGGAACCGAACAGAAGACCCAGAAATAAACCCACACACTTATGGACACCTGATCTTTCACAAAGACGCCAAAACCATACAATGGAAAAAAGATAGCATCTTCAACAAATGGTGCTGGTCGAACTGGAAGTCTACATGTAGAAAAATAAAAATAGATCCATATTTATCACCCTGCACACAACTGAACTCCAAGTGGATCAAAGACCTCAACATAAAACCAGACACATTAAATCGGCTAGAAAAAAAGTGAGGAATAGCCTAGAACTCATTGGTACAGGAGAAAACTTCCTGAACAGAACACCAACAGCACAGCCTCTAAGAGCAACAATCAATAAATGGGACATCATGAAACTGAAAAGCTTCTATAAAGCAAAGGACACCGTCATCAAAACAAAGTGACTGCCTACAGATTGGGAAGGAATCTTCACCAACCCTTAATCTGACAGAGGACTCACATCCAGTATTTATAAAGAACCAAAGAAGCTGAAAAGCAGCAAACCAAGTAATCCACTTAAAAAATGGGAAATGAAGCTAAATAAAGAATTCTCTGTGGAGGAATATCGAATGGCAGAGAAGCACTTAAAGAAAGGCTCAACCTCATTAGCCATTAGGGAAATGCAAATCAAAACAACCTTGAGATTTCACCTTACTCCCAGCAGAATGGCCAAGATCAAAAGCTCAAGTGACATCACATGCTGGAGAGGTTGTGGATAAAGGGGAACCCTTCTGCACTGTTGGTGGGAATGTAAACTTGTACAATCACTCTGGAAATCAATCTGGCACTTTCTCAGACAACTAGGAATAGTGCTTCCCCAAGATCCAGCCATACCACTCCTAGGCATATCTCCAAAAGAGGCTCAAGTACACAAAAAGGACATTTGCTCAACCATGTTTGTAGCAGCTTTATTTGTAATAGCCAGAAGCTGGAAACAACCCAGATGCCCCTCAACTGAAGAATGGATGCAGAAACTGTGGTACATCTATACAATTGAATATTACTCAGGATGAAAAATAAGGAAATCATGAAATTTGCAGGTAAATGGTGGGACCTGGAAAGGATCATCCTGAGTGAGTTGTCCCAGAAGCAAAAAGACACACACGGTATGTACTCACTCATATAGACAGACAACATAGGACAAACCCACTAAAATCTGTGCATCTAAAGTAACTAAGCAAGAGAGAGGACCCTAACTAAAAAGGTCAGTCCCCATCCTGAAAGGCAAAGAGGATGGACATCAGAAGAAGAAAACAGGAAACAACCTAGGAACCTTCTACAGAGGGCTTCTGAAAGCCAGAAGAGGAAAACAGGAAATAAACAAGGAACCTACCACAGAGGACCTCTGAAAGCCTCTGCCCTGCAGACTATCAAAGCAGAGGCTGAGCCTGATGGCCAACTGTTGGGCAGAGTGAATGGAATTTTATGTAAGAAGTGGGAAATCGTAAGAGCTGGAGAGGACATGGTCTCCACAAGGAGAGCAACAGAAAAAGAAAATTTGAACACAGGGAACTTCCCAGAGACTCATAGTCCAACCAAGGACTATTCATGGAGATAACCTAGAACCCCTGCACAGATGTAGCCCACGGCAGTTCAGTGTCCAAGTGGCTTACATAGTAATGGGAAGTGGGAATTCCTCTGACATAATCTGATTGGCCTGCTCTTTGATCACCTCCCCCTGAGGGGGGAACAGTCTTAGCAAGCCACAGAAGAGGACAATGCATCCACTTTTAATGAGAACTGATAGACTAAGATCAGAAAGGAGAGGAGAACCTCCCCTATCAGTGGACTTGGGGAATGGCATGCATGCAGAAAGGGGAGGGATGGTGGGATCGGGAGGGGAGGAGAGAAGGGGCTTATGGGGGGATACAAAATGAATAAAGTGTAATTAATAAAAAAATTAAAAAAGAAACACCTAAAAAATAAAGAAATTGGGGAAAGCAACACCACCCTTCAAAATAGCCACAACTAATATAAAGTATCTTGGTGTATCTATAAACAAGTAACTGAAACACCTGTGTGACAAGAAGTTCAAGTATCTGAAGAAAGAAACTGAAGAATATATCAGAACATGGAAAGATCTCCCATGCTCATGAATCTGTAGAATTAACATAGTAAAAAATAAGTAAATAAAGGTCATCTTACCAGAAGCAACCTACAGATTCAGTGTAATTCCCATCTGAATATCAACATAATTCTTTATAAACCTTGAAAAAGCAATTATCAACTTCATATGGAAATAAAAAACAAACAAACAAACAAACAAAAAAAAAAACCATGATACCTAAAACAATCCTGTACAATAAAATAATTTCTGGAATTAAAACCATTAGCTGATTTCAAGCTATACTACAGAGCAATAATAATAAAAACTGCATGGTATTGGCATAGAGACAGACAGTTTGACCAATGGAATTGAATAAAAAACCCCAGAACTAAAGCCACAGACCTATAGACACTTGATTATTGACAAAGACGCCAAAACCACAGAATGGAAAAAGGAAAGATCATCAGCAAATGGTGCTGGTATAGCTGATGTCTGCATGTAGAAGAATGCAAATAGATCCATACTTACCACCCTGCACCAAATTCAAGTCAAAGTGGATCAATAACCTCAACATAAAACCAGGAGTACTAAAATCTAACAGAAGACAAAGTGGGAAATAGCCTTAAACTCAGGCACAGGTTACAACTTTCTAAACAGAACACCTACAACTCAGAAACAAAGATCAACAATTAGTAAATGGAACCTCATGAAACTGAAAAGCTTCAGTAAGGCAAAGGGCATCATCAATAAAATGAAACAGCAGCCTACAAACTGGAAAAAGATCTTTTTCAACACTTCATCCAAAAGAGGGATAATAATATTAATAAACCAAGAAGATAAACACTAACCATCCCTATAATCCAATTGAAAAATGAAATACATAGCTTAACTGAAAATTTTCTACAGAGGAATCTCTAATGTTCAATAAACAATTAAAGGAATGTTTTGTGTCCTTAGTCATCATGGAAATGTGAATCAAAACAACTCTGAGATTCCATCTTATACCTGCCAGAATCACTAAAATCAAAACCTCAAGTGACAGCTCATGTTGGTGAGGATGGGGAGCAAGGAGAACACTCTTCCAATGGTGATGGGTGTGAAAACATGTACAACTAGTGTCGAAATCAATCTGGTACATTCACAGAAAATTGGGACTAGTTTTTTCACAAGACCCAACTATTCCATTCCTGGGCATATACCAAAAGATGTTCCACCATAAAATAAGGATATTTGCTTAACGATGTTCATAGTGGTTTTATTCATAATAGTGAGAAACTGGAAACAACCTAGATATCCCTTAATCAAAGAATGGATAAATAAAATGTGGTACATTTACAAAATGGAATACTACTTAGGTATTTATTTTATTTTTATATCTTTTTATTTTATTAATTACAGTTTTTTCACTTTGTATCCCAGCTGTAGCCCCTCCCTCATTCCCTCCCAATCCCACCCTCTCTCCCTCTTCTTCTCCTGTGCCCCCCCTAGTCCAAGATAAGGGAGGCTTTTCTCCCTTTCCATCTGACCATAGTCTATCAGGTCTCATCAAAATTGCCTTCTTTGTTTTCCCCTGTGGACTGGTAAGGCTGCTCCCCCCTCAGGTGGAAGTGATCCAAGAGCCAGCCCATGAGTTCACATTAGAGATGGTCTCTGGTCCTATTATTGGGGAACCCTCTTGGATACTTAGCTGCCTTGGGCTACTTTTGTAGAGGGGTTCTAAGTTATCCCCAGGCATGGTCCTTATTTGGATTATCAGTCTCAGAAAAGACCCCTGTGCCCACATATTTTGGCTCTGTTGCTCCCTTTGTGGACGTCCTGTTCCCTCCAGTTCTTTCATAAGATTCCCTGCACTCTGCCCAAAATTTTGATATGCATCTCAGCATATGTTTTTATACCCTGCTGGATGGAGTAATTTTTTAAAATTTATTTTTATTAAATTTTTAATTTTTTATGTTAATTACAATTTATTTACTCCAGAGACCGTCTGTGATAAGCTCCTGTCCTGGTCTCTATTTTTTTTAAAAAAAGGAAATTATGGAATTTTGTGAGTGAGGTAACCAAGACTCAGAACTCATAAATGGACATTAGTGATATAGTGATGTAGTGATATACTACAATCCATAGACTCATAGAAGCAAAATAATGAGGGCCCACAGGAGGGTGCTTAAATCTTACTCATAAGGGAAATAGACTAGACAACAGAAGTAGATGAAGAGAGGGAGCAAAGTAAGAGAAAGAAAACAGAGAGATATGAGTGTTGATATCTGATCTGGGGAGAACAGGGACAAGAGGACAGAGGGCCTGTATGACAGAGGACTTCCAAAGAGAACAGAAATCTTCGGTGGGGACATTTCTGTGAGAAGCTGGAGACCTAAGACAGGGTAGCCTCCTGGGAGGATATGGGGGTGACTCTAGTTGAGACTCCTAGTAGCAGGGGCCATCTAGACTGAAGAGTACACCCTTTAACTACACCGGCCTTGTAATGGAGGAAGAGGAACACCAATCCAGCCACAAAAACTTCCACATAGATGTGGAACTTCTAGAAGATGTGCAGGGATAAAGACAGTGCAGAGACTGGGGAAATGTCCAACCAATGCATGGCCCAACCTGAGAACCACCCCATGAGAGAAAGCCAATCCCTGACACTATTTATGATATTCTGCTATGTTTGCAGGCATGACCCTAGCATAGCTGTCCCCTGAGAGGATCCTTCCAGCAGCAGATGGAAACAGAGGCTGAGACTTACAGTCCAGCACTGGACAAAGCACAGGGTTTCCTGTGGAAAAGTGACAGGAAGGATAGAAGGACCTGGAGGAGATGGAATCTCCACAAGAAGATCAACGGAGCCAACTAACAAGGGCCCTGAGGGGTTTCTTGACACTGAAGGACCAAGCATAGACAATGAATAAACTGGAACTAGGCACCCTACACAGATGTAGCAGACAGTCAGCTCAGTCCTCACATAGGTTCCCCAGTAAGGAGAGCTGGGACTGACTCTGACATGGACTCTGTTGCCTGCTTTTTGATCATTTCTCTTTGGCATGGCTGTTTTGCCAGACCACAGGGAAAGAAGATGCAGTTGGTCCTGATGCAACTTGTTGTGCTTGGGTGGGTGGGTAAGAGAGACTCTCCTTTCTGAGAAGGGAAGAAGCTATGGGGTTGATGGAGGAAGGAAGGAACTGCAAGGAGAAGAGGGACAGAGCCACAATTGAAATGTAAAGTGAATTAATTTATTAAAAATACAAAAATAAATAATAACTCTATAGGTATATTTTAATGTGAAATATTAAAATATAGTAATGGAAATATAAAAGGAAATTTTTTGAAAAAAATAATTCTTGGTAAGTAGAATGTGGTGTAATTTTGAATTTATAAAATTATCTTGTAACTTAAATTATTTCTATGGAAATCAGCAAACACATTTAATTAATTTTTTTTAATTTTTTTCTTCATTTAATTATTTTTTTTTTGTTAAAATTGTAATAAATATCTCTTCAGATATTTTAGAAACTATTTGTGGCTTTTAAAGAAGAAGATATTTTGCTAAAATGTTTAATAAGTTGTAATATTTTCACTCTAAAAATTCATTTCTCAAAAATGCAAAGGGTATATTTTCTTAATTAATTAATTAATTTTAATTTTCTTAATTTTAAACTTAAATTTTTATTTTTTATATTAATTACAGTTTATTCACATTGTATCCCAGCTATAGCTCCCCCTTTATTCCCTCACAATCCCATCCTACCTCCCACATATTCTCCCATACCCCTCTCCAAGTCCACTGATGAGGGGTGCTTCCTCCCCTTCCATATGACCCTAGTTTATCAGGTCTCATCAGGACTGGTTGCATTGTCCTTCTCTGTGGCCTGGCAAGGCTGCTCACCCCTTGCGGGATGGTGATCAAAGACCCAGCCACTAAGGTCATGTCAGAGACAGTCCCTGGTCTCCTTACTAGGAAACCCACATAGAGACTGAGCTGCCATGGGATACATCTGTGTAGGAGTTCTAGATGACCTCCATGCATGGTCCTTGGCTGGAGTATCAGAAAAGAGCCCTGGGCCCAGAATTTTTTGGTTCTGTTGCTCTATTTGTGGAGTATCTGTCCTCTCCAGGTCTTACTATCTCCCCATTCTTTCATTAGATACCCAGTACTCTGCCCAAAGTTTGGTTATGAGTCTCAGAATCTGTTTTGATACACTGCTAGGTAGAGTGTTTCAGAGGACCTCCATGGTAGGCTCCTGTCCTGTTCCCTGTTTTCTCCCTCTTCTGATTTCTATCCTGTTTCCCTTTCTGAGTGAGGATGGATCATCTTTACCCACGGACCTCCTTCTTGCTTAGCTTCTTTAGGTATACAGATTTTTGTAGGTTTATCCTATGTTATCTGTCTAATATCCACTTATAAGTGAGTATATATTGTGTGTGTTTATCTGCTCCTGAGATACCTTACACAGAATGATCTTTCCTAGATCCCACAATTTGCTTAAATTTCATGCTTTTCTTAATTTTAATTGCTGAGTAGTATTCCATTGTACAAATGTACCACAATTTCTGTATCCATTCCTCCATTGAGGGACATCTGGGTTGTTTCCAGTTTCTGACTATTACGATAAAGATGCTATAAACATGGTAGAACAAATGTCTTGGTTGTGTACTTGAGCATATTTTGGATATAAGCCTAGGAGTGGTATAGCAGGAACTTGAGGATCTAAATGTCTGAGAAAGTTCCAGATTGATTTCCAAAGTGGTTGAAAAAGTTTACATTCCAACCAGGCATGGAGGAGGATTCCCTTTTCTACACATCCTTACCAGCATGTATTGCCACTTGAGTTTTTAATCTTAGCCATTCTGGTGGGCAAAAAGTGAAATCTCAGGGTTGTTTTCATTTGTATTACCTTCATGACAAAGGACATTGAACATTTCTTTAAGTGTTTTTGCTACCATTTTGTATTCCTCTACAGAGAATTCTATGTTTATCTCTGTACCCCATTTTTCAATTGGATTACTTGATTTGTTGCTTTATAACTTTTTGAGTTCTTTATGTATTCTGGATAATTTATTTATTTTTCATAAATTACAGTTCATTCACTTTGTACACAGCTGTAAGCCCCACCATCATCCCCTCAAAAGTCCACCCTCCCACCTTATTCATCTGCCATCACCCTCCTCAAGTCCACTGATAGGGGAGGTCCTCCTCCCCTTCCCTGTAACACTTGCCTATCAGGTCTCATTGGGACTAGCTGCTTTGTATTTCTCTGTGGCATGACAAGGCTGCCCCCTTTCAGGGGGAGATGATCAAAGTGCCAGCCACTGAGATCATGTCAGAGACAGTCCCTTTTCCCCTTAGTAGTATACCCACATGGAGACTGAGATGCCATGGAATTAAATCTGTGCAGGGGTTATAGATGACCTCCATGCATGGTCCTTGGCTGGAGTATCAGTCGTAGAAAAGACCACTGTGCCCAGATTTTTTTGGTTCTGTTTCTCTCCTTGTGGAACTCCTATCCCCTAGAGGGCTTTCCGTCTCCTCTTTCTTTCATACAATTCTCTTCATTCTGCCCAAAGTTTGGGTATGAGTCTCAGCATCTGCTTTGATACAATGCTGGGTGGAGTCTTTCAGAGGCCCTCAGTGGGAGGCTCCTGTCCTGTTTCCTGTTTTCTCCCTCATCTGCCATCTTCCCAGTCTTGCTTTCTGACTGAACATTGATCATCTTACCCAGGGTCCTCTTTCTGGCTTAGTTTCTTTAGGTGTACAGATTTTAGTATGTTTATTCTATGTTGTATATCTAATAATCACTTAAAAGTGAGTTTATCTGCAGGGCAGAGAATTTCAGAGCAGACGCTGAGACTTATGGCCAACTGTTGGGCAGAGTGCATAGAATCTTATGTAAGAAGTGGGAAATAGTAAGATCTGGAGAGGACAGGAACTCCACAAGGAAAGCAACAGAATCAGAAAATTTGAACACAGGGGTCTTCCCAGAGACTCATACTCCAACCAAGTATCATGCATGGAGATAACCTAGAACCCCCGCACAGATGTAGTCCATGGCAGTTCAGTGTCCAAGTGAGTTACATAGTAATGGGAAGAGGGACTTCCTCTGACATAATCTGATTGGCCTGCTCTTTGATCACCTTCCCTTGATGGGGGAGCAGCCTTACCAGGCCACAGAAGATGACAATGCAGCCACTCCTGATGTGATCTGATAGACTAAGATCAGAAGAAAGGAGAAGGGGACCTCTCCTATCAGTGGACTTGGAGAAGGAGCATCCATGAAGAAGGGGGAGGGAGGATGGGACTAGGAGGGAAGGAGGGAGGGGTTTATGGCGGGATTCAAAGTGAATAAAGTGTAATTAATGAAATAAAAGTTTTAAAAAAGTGATTTTATACCATGTGTATTTTTCTGCTTCTGAGACACCTCACACAGAATAATCTTTTCTAGATCCCACAAATTGCCTTCAAATTTCATGATTTCCTTGATTTTAATTGCTGGGTAATATTTCATTGTGTAAATTTACCAAAATTTCTCTATCCTTTTCTAGTTAGGGAACACCTCCTTTGTTTCCAGCTTCTGGATATTAGAAACAAATGTGCTAAAAGCATGGTTCAGCAAATGTCTATGTTGTATCCTTGAACATATATTGGATATATAACCAGGAGTGCTATAGCTGGATCTTGAGGATGCACTATTCCTCATTGTCTGAGAAAGCACCAGATTGATTTCCAAAGGGGTTGTATAAGTTTACATACCCACCAGCTATGGAGGAGGGTTCTTCTTTCTCCACATCCACTCCAGCATGTATTGTCACTTGACTTTTTTATCTTAGCCATTCTGATGTGTGTAAGATGAAATCTCAAAAAGTCATTTTGATTTGCATTTTCCTCATGACAAAGGATGTTGAGCATTTCTTTAAGTGTTTCTTTGCCATTTGATATTCCTCTATGGAGAATTCCCTGTTTATCTCTATACCCCATTTTCAATAGGATTACTTGATTCATCATTTTTTTTTACATTTTTACTTTTACTTTTAATTTTTTATATGAAATACAGTTTATTCATTTTGTATCCCAGCTGTAGACCACTTGCTCATTCCCTCACAATACCACCATCCCTCTCTGAATTCTTTTCATGCCCTCTCCAAGTCCACTGATAGGTGAGTTCCTCTTCCCCTTCCTTCTGACACTAGCCTATCAAGTCTCATCAGGACTGGCTGCATTATCTTCCTTTGAGGCTTGGCAAGACTGCTTTCCCCCCTGGGGGAGGTGATCAAAGTGTGAGCCACGGAGTTCATGTAAGAGACAGTCCCTATTCCCCTTACTAGGCAACCCACTTGGAGACTGAGATGCCATGGGCTACATCTGTGCAGGAGATCTAGATGATTAACATACATGGTCCTTGGTTGGAGTATCAGTCTCAGAAAAGATATCTGGGCCCATATTTATTAGTTCCTTTGCTCTCCTTTCTTATATATACTGGATATCAGCCCTCTGTCAGATATAGGGTTGGTGAAGATCCTTTCCCAGTCTGTAGGCTGTCATTTTGTTCTGATGACAGTGTCTTCTGCTTTACAGATGCTTCAGTTTCATGAGGAACCACTTCTTGATTGTTGATCTTAGAGCCTGTGCTGTTTTTGTTCTGTTCAGGAAGTTTTCTCCTGTGCCAATGAGTTCAAGACTCTTCCCCACTTTTCTTCTAACAGGTTTAGTATCAGGTTTTATGTTCATTCTTTGATCCACTTGGACTTATTTTTGTAAAGAGTGATAAATAAGGATCTATTTGCATATTTCATGATCTATTTTCATTTTAGACCAGCAACAATTGTTGAAGATGCTGTCATTTTCTGTGGTATGGTTTTGGCTTCTTTGTCAAAATTCAAGTATCCGTAGGTGTGTGGATTTATTTCTGTATCTTCTGTTCGGTTCCATTTATCCACCATTCTTTTTCTATGCCAATACCATGCAATTTTTATTACTATTGTTCTGTAGTACAGCTTGAGATCAGGGATGGAGATACCTTCAGATGATTTGTTTGTGTACAATAACTTTTTGGCAGTTTTGGGTTTTTGCTTTTTCCATATGAAATTGAGAAATTTTCTTTCAAGTTTTGTAAAGAACTGTGTTGGTATTTTGATGGGAATTGCATTGAATCTGTAGATTGGCCATTTTTACTACTTTAATCCTACTGATCCTGATCCATGAGCATGGGAGTTCTTTCCATCTTCTGATATCTTCTTCTTGAAGTTTTGTTTTGTTTTTGTTTTTGTTTTTTTATCAATAAGTTTTTCACTTGCTTGGTTAGAGTCACACCAAGGTTCTTTATGTTATTAGTGGCTATTGTGAAGGGTGTTGTTTCCCTAATTTCTTTCTCAGCCTTTTGTCTTTCATATATAGGAGGACTACTAATTTTTTTGTGTTAATTAAGTATCTTGCCACTTTGTCAAATGTATTTTTCTGCTGAAAGAGTTCTCTGGTTGAATTTTGGGGATTACTCATGTATACTACCATATCATCTGCAAATAGTGATAATTCGAACTTTTCCTTTCTGATTTATATACATTTTTTTCTCCTTTAGCTATCTTATTGCTCTAGCTAGGACTTCAAGTACTATGTTGAATAGATAAAGAGAGGGTGGGCAGCCTTGCCTTATCACTGATTTCAGTGAGATTGATTTAAGTTTTTCTCCATTTAGTTCCATGTTTGCTATCGGCTTGCTGTATTCTGTCTTTCCATGTTTAGGTATGTGCCTTGTGTCCCTGATCTCTCCAAGATATTAACACTAATGGGTGTTGGATTTTGTCAAATGCTTTTTCAGCATCTAAGGAAATGATCATGTTGTTTTTCTCCTTCAGTTTGTTTATATGGTGGATTACAGTGATGGATTTCCATATATTGAACTACCACTGTATACCTGTGATGAAGCCTACTTGGTCATAGTGGACGATATCTTTGATGTTTTCTAGGATTCAGTTTGTAAGTATTTTATTGAGTATTTTTGCATCAATATTCACAAGAGAGATAGGTCTGAAGTTTTCTTTCTTTTGTAGGGTCTTTGTGTGGTTTAGGTATCAAGGTGACTGTGCTTTCATAGAATGAGTTTGGTAATGTTCCTTCTGCTTCGAATTTGTGGAATAGTTTGAAGAAAGTTGGAATTAACTTTTCTTTAAAGGTCTCATAGTATTCTGTACTGAAACCATCTGGCCCTGAGCATTTTTTGGAATGGAGACATTTGATGACCCTTTCTATTCCCTTTGGGGATATAACAATGTTTAATCTACTTACCTGACCTTAATTCAATGTTGGTGAATGAAATCTAACAAGAAAATTGTTCATTTCATTTAGATTTTTCAAATTTTGTTGCATAATAGGCTTTTGTAGTAATACCTAATGATTATTTGAATATCCTCAGTTTTTATCATTTTGTCCCCTTTATTTTTCTGATTTTTCTAATTTGGATAGTTTCACTCTTCCTTTTAGTTAGTTTGGCTAAGGTGTTGTCTATCTTGTTGATTTTCTCAAAGAAGCAGCTCATGGTCATATTGATTCCTTATATTTTTTTTCTTTGTTTCCAATTCATTGATTTCAGCTTTGAGTTTGATTATTTACAGTTGTCTACTCCCCTTGTGTACTCGTGCTTCTTTTTCTAGGGCTTTTAGGTGTGCTATTAAGTTGCTTGTATGAGATATCTCAAACAACTTTCTGGAGGAACTTAATGCTATGAACTTTCATCTTTGCATTGCTTTTACTATTTCCCATAAGTTTGTGTAAGTTTTGCCTTAATTTTCATTGAGTTTTAGGAAGTCTGTAATTTCTTTTTTCATTTCCTTCCTGACCAAGCTATCATTGTGTAGAGAATTGTTTAGTCCATGTGTATCTATGCTTTTTGTTATTTCATTTTGTTATTTCTGTTGTTGAGTTCTAGTTTTAAGCCATGGTGGTCTGATAGGATACAAAGGAATATTTTACACCTGTTGAGGCATGCTTTGTGCCCGACTAGATGGTCAGTTTTTCAGAAGGTTCCATGAGGAGCTGAAAAGAAGTTATACTCTTCTGAGTTTGGGTGAAAGTTGTGTAGATACAAATGTATTTGATTTAGGACCTCCTTAAACGTCATTATTTCCCTATTTAGCTTCTGTCTAATTGATCTCTCCTTTGGTGAGCATGGAGTGTTGAAGTCTCCCCCTATTGAGGTGTTGGGATAGATGTGAGATTTAAGCTTTAATAAGGTTTCATTTACAAATGTAATTGCTCTTGTATTCGCTGCGTAGATATTCAGTATTGTGATGTCCGCCTGGGAGATTTTTCATTTAATGAGAATTATTTGTCCCTCCTCAGCTTTTTTTTTTTATTAGTTTTGGTTGTAAGTCTATTTTATTAGATATTAAGATAGCTACTTCAGCTTGTTTTCTGGGTCCATTTGCTTGAAAAACGTTTTTCTAGCCCTTTTCTCTGAGGTAGTGTTTATCTTTGTTGCAGAGGTGTGTTTCTTGGATGCAGTAGAATGTTGTATCCTGTTTCTGCAACCATTTTGTTAATCTGTGTCTCTTTATTGGAGAATTGAGTACCTTGATGTTGATAGATAATAGTGACTAATGAATGTTCATTCCTTTTTTTGTGGACTCAGTGATGTTACTATTTTTCAATGCTTGTTTTCTTTTATTTTTTTGTTGTGAAGTTACCTATATACTGTGTTTTCCTGGGTGTAGTTGATTTTGTTGGATTGGAGTTTTCCCTCTCATATCTTTTGTAGGGCTTGGTTGCTCTGTAGATATTAAGTTCAGTTCTATCATGGAACATTTTGTTTTCTCCATCTATGTTGATTGAAAGCTTTGCTGGATAATGAAGTCTGGGTTGACATCTGTGGTCTCTTAGAGTCTGTATGACATCTGTCCAGGCTTTTCTGGCTTTCCTCGTTTCTGTTGAGAATTCTCGTGTGATTCTGATAGATCTACCTTTATATGTTACTTGGTCTTTTTCTCTTGCTGCTTTTAATGTTTTTCTTTGTTCTGTCAATTTAGTGTTTTGACTATTATGTGGCATGAAGACTTTCTTTTCTAGTCTAGTCTATTTGTGTTCTGTAGGCCTTTTGTATGTTTATGGAGATCTCATTAAGTTGGAAAAATTTTCTTCTATGATTTTTCTTGAAAATAATTAGTGGCCCTTGGAGCCTGGACTCTTCATTTTGTCTAATCCTATTATACTTAGATTTGTCTTTTCATTGTCTCCTTGATTTCTTTGTTGTTGTTTTTTTTTGTTTGTTTGTTTGTTTTGTTTTGTTTTGTTTGTTTTTTGTTTGGAAATTCTCAAACTATGTTTTTTTTTCTTTTTTTTTGAGAAATGTATCAATTTCAGCAACTGTATCTTCAGTGCCTGAGATTCTCTCCTCCATCTCTTGTATTCTGTTGGTGATGTTTACTTTTGTGTTTCCTGATTTCTTCTCTAAGTTCTCCATATGCAGGGTTTTCTCTGTTTGTGTTTTCTTTATTGATTCTAATTCTGTTTTCATGTCTTGCACCATTTCCTTCATCTGACTGAATTTGGATTCCTGTCTGCCCATGATTTCTTTGTTCATTTCCTCTCTGTATGCCAAATCATGTGCCTCCACTTTTTCCTCTACCTGTTCCTCTATCTGTTTGGTTGTGTTTACTTTTATTTCATTGATAGCTTTGTTGGTTTCCTCATATATGCCTCTAATAACTGGATAAGCAGAGCTTTATAATCATTTTCTTGTGTTTCTGATGAATTAAAATATCCATTGATTTGAGGGGTTGCTGGTGAAACCAAGATGTCCTGATATTTATCGGATGTGTTCTTATTCTTATCTCTAGCCATCTGCTTATCTGTAACCTTCGCTGTTTGTTCCTGGAGTCTGTACTTCAGACTGGGTCTGTCTTTCTGGAGTATTTTTTGCAGAAGATGAGAGACGTCCATTTGTTTGACAGTGGATGTTGGTGTTTCAGCTGTAGCTAAGGGAGGAAGTTTGCAGTGGATTTGCACACTCTTGGGTGTGTAATGGTAGTGTGCTTTGAGGGAGAGGGTGCTGGAGCATGTAGATGTCTGGAAGGGTAGAGCTTAAGCATGGGAGAGGGGGATCGGGTGCTGTTTGCAGTGGCAATACACATTTGCCAGTGCCCTTAATACCTCAGTGGCCTACAGACCTGTTGTACTGTCCTTTTGTTATTCAGATCTTTCTGGGCTCCAGGAAGTGTTTATCTTGATTCCACTTGTAGAACCACAGAACAGGGACTACAATGTTGAGAATGCTACCCCAAGGATCCCTATGTTGCCTATAGTGCAGTTGTTGTTGGGAGGGATCCGATGTTTGGCTTCTTGCATAAAAGAACCTTGGATCTGTGGTTTTGCAAGCACTCATTTGCTTGCAGGCTTAATCAGAAAGCACAGAGGTTCCCCTTGTGCTCTCCTCTCAGATTTGGACCTGCAGGGGCACATGAGAGTGTAGGATATCCATCAGCTCAATGGTGTCCACTGTTGGGCTGCCTGGCAGGGAGGCATTTACTTAGGGTAGCTGCCTCTGCAGTCTCAGTCACAGAGCATGGAGGTTCCTGTTAAAGCTAGACACTGCCCCACTGCAGCAGCAGTTCTGGGTGGCCAGCCTGTGCCTTTTCAGTCACCAATCATGGAAGCTAGTGCTTGTGGCAACTACTGAGACCTCAGCTGAACAGGGAGACCCATGCTTGGGGCAAGGGGAAGTAAAGGGGGTTTGAACATTTGCCATTCTCAGTTCCTTGGAGATGTCTACTGGTAAGCTGAACCCAAAATGTCCCAGTTCACGGGTTGTCCCTTCTCACCCAGGAAGCCTCAATGTGGATGTTCTGGCTTCAGCTGCCCCTCCACTCACTAAGTTTGTAGTTTCAGATCCTGTATCCTTCAGATATGGTGGACACTGGTGGCTGCCATCTTGGACCCCAAGGTTTTTTTTTTTTTAATACAATTTCTATACCTGTGCCTGATAAAATGTTAATTTGAAATTATTTCCTATGTTATAAGAGATGCTTCTTTATATTTCAATGTGCTTCTTAATACTTTTTGTTTTGATTATCCCCTCAAAAAACTTTCCATATATAAAGCTACGGCACAAATGACATGAGTATTTCAATTTTGATTGTTAAAAATAAGTTATGCACTGAAGAAGTTATGCTACTTAAAATTAGCCTTTGTCCAATCTCTCCAGCACTGTAATTTATTTTTTTATTTATATTATTACTTCCTCACTTCATAGAAACTTTAGATCATTATTGTTACAAACTTAATTGTTACAAACCTTAACCTTAGCTAATTTTTTTTGTTGTTGTTCATTTACTATGCACATTTCTTGTAAGAGAAAACACTTTAGATTAACTGAAAAAGTGTGTTTGGGATTTTGGTGTTATTGCCTGCCTACATTCTTCACTAACATGGTTTTCAGAGAGGTAAAACAATTATTATAATTTTAATTTGTGTCTATAGCCACAGTTTTAGTAAGTATTCTCCAGTGAATACTGCTTATTAATTAAGTCATCACTAAAGTTGTATAAACTACCATTGTGAGTATACACTTATGTTGTCCTTTGAAATTGCCCTATACATGCAATTAATAAAAAATGAACAATAGCATACAGTTTTGAGTGTTTCTCAAAGGTAAAACTTTTATAGTGACTGTGATGAATTTCTTTGGAGTTGAATATTCCTTTCAAATTTCATAAGCATTCTGGCATTCAATTCTTATTTAAGTCACAGTTAAAATGAAGATTTCCTTAAATAATGTCAAAGAATATTTTTGTTATAAGTGATCTTAGTTTATATAAAAACATTGAAACCACAGATGCTGATGATAAATAATTTCTAGATAAGACCATTTAAAATTTCAAATAATGTTCATATTCACAGATCATGTACATTATTTTTACTTATTTTTTTGACATTTGCAAGAATTATAATATCTGTGGAGAATATTTTATAATACAGCCAACTGTAATAATACATTGGATGCATTAAAATTGATTAATTAAGCTAAAATGCTTTAATTACATGGAAGGTATTTGCAAAATAAGAATTATTGTATAATGCTTTTTCAGAATGTGTTTCATGTGAAGATCTTTTTTTCAGTGAACATACATGTATTAATGATTTTAAGAGTAATCACAGTAAAATACTAGGAGATGATAGCTATTATTTAAGTCCCATTAAAGACGGACAGAAACTGAAGATTATGAAATTTAAATATGTCTAATAAGATGACAATGCATTATACATAGATGCCTGATCTAGTGCCTTTTTAAAACTTTTTTTCATATATTATGTATAAGGAACCTATACTCCTTCTATAATGATAAAAATTCAGGCATGACTAAATAGCTTTTGACTATTTCTTTCTAAGAGGAACATATATGTTGGTTTTACAAAATGTAGATTAGTATCTATTTAATTCCTCCAGATAAGTTTTAGTTGTTGCTACCTGTGTATTCAGTTTCATCCAAAGGACAAAAAGATAAAAATATATAGGCACACATATGCACACGCACAGAACAGCCAACATGAAAGAAAGCTGTCCCTCCTTTTATTAAATAATAAAGGGGAAAAGATGTAAGACATGATCAATCTTATAAGAAAGATGTGCAAACAAGAAACCTCCAAGTGAAGCCAACAAAAATTCTGTGTTTAGGTAGAATTTTTCTCCAAGAAAATGTAAACAATGGTTTGTTGCAAATCCTGCTGAAAATATAGGATGTCACAAAGATTGTTTTTAGACCTTATGATGATGTCAGCTGTAGTGAAAATATACCTCCTCCCATTCTCAAAAGGGAAAGCTTTGGTTTCAGAATTTGTCTTACAACAGTTAAATTTTGCAAAAGAAAAAGTAGCCTCTTAAAAGGGTACACAAATAACACTATTAAAAGCATTTAAGTCCCATTTATCCTGAAAAGCAATTATTGGGTACATGACATATACAAGGAGCAGGGAGAACTAGGTGCTAAGAATGTAAAGATAGATAAAACATCCTTCTTCCCAAAACAGTGTCACTAGCTAGGATCCAAGTTCTCAAACATGAGCTACAGTGAATATTTCACAGCCACTCACAAGGCGGTGTCTGTGCCAAACCACACTGCATTGACAATTCTGAGTCTAAAGTTACTGACCTTGCCATATCCCAGGGAATCATTAACTCTTTCAAAGTATATTCCCTTTAATTACTATTTTCAAATATTTAAAAAAAATAAATTAAAACATTTTAATTTTATATGCATGAATCTTTTGCCTGTATGTGTCTCTGTGTACCCCATATATGCCTGGTGCTCACAGGGGCCAGAGGGGGGCCATTGTGTCATGTAGAACTGGAGTCATAGATAGTTCTGAGCCACTGTGTGGGTGCTGGAAACTAAATATGGGTCCTCTGGAAGAGTGGCCAGTGCTCTTAACCATCTGGAGCCCCATCAAAAAATGTTTTAATTATGATACATATTAAATTTACAACATTGACCATTCTTAAGCATTTATTTCTATAATGTGGAGGATGTTTATACATCACACAACAGATTTCTTGATGGTTTTCATCCTGTAAAACTGAAAGTTTATGTTCCCTCCAACCTCTTCCTTATGTTTTATGTTTCAAATACTTTACTTTGTATAAATGGACTCTTGTGGGATTTACCTTTGTTCTTCGCTGGTGGCATTGTTTTGGGAAGTGTCAGAACCTTAGAAGGTGGAACCTCACTGGAGGAAGTAGGTCTCTGGATGCTAGCCTTGAGACTTTACAGCTTGGCCTAATTCCCTACTCCTCCCTGCAACCTCATCTCTTCTTCACCACAATCCGTGATACCCTCTAATCATGAGCTTTAATAAAGTCTTCCTCCCTTGAAAAGTAAAATAAAAACATCCTTCCTGGCTCATCAAGATTTTTACCTGGTGGAGATACAAGCACATCTCATTTTATTCTTGGGTAAATGCAAAACATGTTTTCAACATGCTGCTATTTTGTGGCTTTTGAGAAAAATGCCTTAACATACACACACAGGGATTGGAATTGATAACAGGTACAAAAGCTTCCTTTATGTCCCAGGTATGTGCCTAGGCTCTATGTCTGAAGAAAACTGTTATCTTGCCTAGTTTCCTCAGCAACCAGAGCTTAATCAACTGCCTGATCTCAAGACAAGACAACATGTCTGTCCTCCCCTGTATGCTACAATGGCTTTAATATAACAAAAATTGGTAAATTGTATGTCACATTTGGCCATGTTTTTGTATGTCTATTAATGTAGTAACTATTTTTGCTTTGAGATAATTATAGACAATTAGACATAATGCCCTTAGCTCATACTGTTTAAATTATTTACTGTGCGGCTCTTTGCAGGAAAAAAAAAAAAAAAAAAAAAAAAAACCTGTCAAAATTTGTCCTGGAATATAGAAAACAGAGATAATGGATAAATTGTCCACAGCTGTTCTACATATTCCTATTCTTGTTATATAAAAGAAGTTAAGTTTGAATTATATTTAATGGGAGACTCTAATGACAAGAAGGAGAATGAAAAAGATCAACATTAATTTAGACAGTGAGATTGAGTCAAAATAAAAATTATGACTACGGTAAACTCTAGGGTTCAAAAATGCAAAACTTATTTTTGTTTTCTGTCTTCCACAACTCTCTTAATGTCTGGCATGTTCAACATAATAAGTCTTCAAGAGATGAATTTGAGGGAGGGGGATCCCAGATGGCAGCACCAGGAGGACACTGTGTCTGAGGAGCAGGACAACAATGTCAGTATAGAGACTAAGAGACTAAACTCTGGGCCCTAAAACAACAGTGATTCTGTTTTCCAGGTGAGAGGAAACTCCACAGTGTGGGAATCAGTCAGGTCCACTCTCAGGTCACCCAGCCAGAACCAGGAAGAGATCCCAAGCACTCTGTTGCCAGACCAGAGCCATATACCTCTGTGTCCTGATCACTTTCCCAGGCTGAATGGTGGGCACCAGAGACTGGAAGTCCCACTCACAAGAAAAAACCACAGGGAAGGAAGGAAATGGGACTGACCTCGGGTCACCCAGTCTATCCCTGGAAAGGGTCCTGCATATTGCCTGGCACATGCCATCAACCCTAAGCAGGGCTCCAGCCTCGAGCACAGAGACCTGCTGTGTGCCTGACTCTCCTTCACAGACAGAACTGTGTACCACAGGGCATCAGAGACTGAGTTTCTCTGTCATGAGAAACACACAGGGAGGTAAACAGCTTAGAGCACTCAGCCCACCCCTCTTCCCCCAACCACCAACACACACTGGAAAGTTCTAGAAAAAAGGTCTCAGGTTCCTGCACAGTCACCAGTTTCAGGAGCCACCACCTGCCAGCTCCTGTGTGCTCTATGTGCCATGCCAAACACCACAGACAGGGCCTTCTTGGGGGAGAAAATTCCATGGCTGGGGAAACATCTGTCCCTACCTCAGGACACCTAGCTCCAGAAAAGTTTCTGGCTATCCACAAGTTCCTGACTCTAGCCTCCAGCTACACGCATGAGAGCAGAGTTCATCTGCCACTGACTACCTCTTGGGTATTGGGGAACAGAGCCCCTACCTCAGACCTACAGAACCCTGGGATCCCTGGGATAAACCCCAGAAATGGCTTCAAGGGGCAAACAGTTATCCCTAATTAAACTGACCAAACAATGGGACACTCAGGTTACAGCAGCAGCTCACTAAATTTATAGCAAGAAACCCAGAAGCAGGGCAGCTGTTTCCAGGACTTCTACTGGTAAGAGAAGAACCTTCTTGACTAACAAAGACCACAGTTACCACTCAGGTTTGTACGCCTGAGGTGAGCTGTGGCAATTCCTAAAAAAACATAGGCCATTCAGTGACCATACCTAAAAAGCTGATGAGGCCTCCTTCAGGAAATATCACCTCCCTGCCAAGTGGATACTTTCCACCACAGGATTCCAGGAAACACCAGAAACTAACACCCAACACCTAAGATATCCCAATGTGTAGAGACCAACATAAAAGCTCAACCAACAGAACACAGAGTAATATGGCATCTCCAGAACCCAGTTATCCTGGGGCAAGCAGCCCTGGATACCCGAGCATAATTGAAATTCAAGAGGATGACCTAAAATCAATGCTTATGAAGAGAATAATAGAGGAAACAAATAAAATTCGTAAATAACTAGAGGAAGAAAAGTCAAACAGATTATGGTCATAGGTAAAGAAATAGAGGGAAATAAAAACAAACAGATAATGGTCATCCATAAATAAACAGAGGAAGATAAAGACAAAGAGATTATGGCCATCCAGAAGAAATAAAGGAAGTTGCAGCCAAACAGTTTATGGCCTTTAGAGACGAAATACTTAAATCACTGAAAGAAATAAAAGAAACAGGATTGTTCAAACAAATACCTGAAAGAATTGAAAGAAAAACAGAAAAATACAGTAAGACAGGTGAAGGAAATCAACAAAATGGCTCAAGATCTGAAGATAGAATTGGAAAAATTAAAGGAAACACAAATGGAGGAAGTTGTGGAGAGAAAGAGCTTAGGGAAGAAAACAGGAACTACAGAGGTAAGCATAACAAATAGGCTACAAGAGATGGAAGAAAGAATCTCAGGTGTGGAAGACACGATGGAAGAAACAGATGTATCCCTCAAAGAGAATGTTAAATCAAAAAATTCCTGACACAGACCATCCA
The DNA here is from genome assembly GCF_907164565.1 of Psammomys obesus. NCBI lineage: Eukaryota > Metazoa > Chordata > Mammalia > Rodentia > Muridae > Psammomys > Psammomys obesus. The sequence goes on along the minus strand of NW_026585894.1, from coordinate 7,429,680 downwards.
AGAAATCCAAGATAACATAAAAAGACAAAACCTAAGGATACTAGGAATAGAGGAAAAAGAAGATTCCCTGCTCCAAGGCCGAGAAAATATTTTCAACAAAATCAATAAAGAAAATTTCATTAACTTAAAGGAGAGACCTATAAGAATACAAAAGGCCTACAGAAACCCAATAAAATAGACCAGAAAAGAAAATCCTCCCGCCACATAAAAATCAAAACCATAAGTATAGAGAACAAAGAAAAAAATATTAAAAGCTGCAAGGAAAAAAGACAAAGTAACATACAATGGCAAACCCATCAGAATCACACCAGACTTCTCAACAGAGAATATGAAAGCCAGAATGGCCTGGACAGATATTATGCAGACCCTAAGAGAACACAGATGTCAGCCCGGGCTACTATACCCAGCAAAACTCTCAATCCTCATAGACAGAGAAAACAAGATATTCAATGACAAACATAAATTTCAACATTACCTACCCACAAATCCAGCATTACAGAAGATATTAAAAGGAAAAATACAACCCAAGAAAACTAACTACATTCAAGAAAACGCAGGAAATAATTAACCTCAATACAGCAAAACAAAAAGTAGCTAAACACACAAACTTACTGCAGCCAACATAAAAATCAAACTATCTAACAGGCACTGGTCATTAATCTCCCTCAATATCAACGGACTTAATTCTCCAATAAAAAGACACAGAGTAACAGAATGGATGTTTAAACAAGACCCAGGAATCTGTTGCATACAAGAAACACACCTAAGTCACAAAGATAGACATTACTTGAGGGTAAAGGGCTGGAAGGTGGTTTTCCAAGCAAATGGACCCAAGAAACAAGCAGGAGTAGCAATTCTAATATCTGATAAAATAAACTTTCAACCAAAATTAATCAAAAGAGATAGAGTAGGACACTTCATACTCTTCAAGGGAAAATTCCACCTGAAAGAAATCACAAACCTGAACATTTATGCACCAAATACAAAGGCACCCACATTTGTAACAGAAATATTAATAAAATTTAAACCACACATAGATACCACATATTAATAGTGAGGGACTTCAACACCCCACTCTCAACAAAGGACATGTCAACAAAACAAAAATTAAACAAATAAACAATGTTTCTAACAGAGATCATGAATCAAATGGACCTAACAGACATCTACAGAACCTTACACCCAAACACAAAAGAATTTACCTTCTTCTCAGCACCTCATGGAACCTTCTTCAAAACAGACCATATGGTTGGTCACAAAGTGAGCCTCAACCTATACAAGAAGATTGAAATAATCCCTTGTATCCTATCTGATCACCATCACTAAAGCTGGACCTCAACAACAGCAGAAATAGCAAAAAGCTTACACACACTTGGAAACTGAACAACTTGCTACTAAATGACAGCTGGGTCAGGGAAGAAATAAAGAAAAAAAATTAAAGTCTTCCTAGAATTCAATGACTATAAAGACACAACATCCCCAACTTATGGGACACAATAACAGCAGTGCTAAGAGGAAAGTTCATAGCACTAAGTGCCTTCAAGAAGAAATTTGAAACATCTCATTCAAGCAGCTTTTAGAAAAAAAGAAGCAGAGACACCAAAAGAGTAGATGGCTTGAAAAAAATCAAACTCAGGGCTAAAATAAATAAATTAGAAACAAATAAAATAATTCAAAGAATGAATGAAACCAAGAGCTGGTTCTTTGAGGAAATCAACAAGATAGACAAACCCTTAGCCAAACTAAGTAAAAGGCAGACACTATCCAAATTAACAAAATCAGACATGAAAAGGGGGACATAACAACAGACTTAAAGGAAATCCAAACAATCATTAGGTCTTAATTCAAAAGCCTATATGCCACAAAATTTGAAAATCTAAATGAAATGGAATAACAAATTTAAAAAATTCAAAGAAAAAAAACACACATTATAATTATTTAAATGATGAAAAAGTATTTGACAAAATCTGACATCCATTCATGTTTAAAGTATTGGAGAGATCAGGGACACAAGGCACATACCTAACCATAGTAAAGGCAATACACAGCAAGCCTATAGCCATCATCAAACTCAATGGAGAGAAACATAAATCATTCCCACTGAAATCAGGGACAAGGCAAAGCTGGAAACTGTCTCCATATCTCTTGAACATAGTTCTGGAAGTCCTTGCTATAGCAATAAAACAATTAAAGGAGATCAAGGGGGTACAAATCGGAAAGGAAGAAGTCAAAGTATCACTATTTGTAAGTGATATGATAGTATATCTGAACGACCCCAAAAATTCTACCAGGGAACTTCTATAACTGAAAAACACCTTCAGAAAAGTGGCTGAATTCAAAATTAACTCAAAAAAATCTGTTGCCCTCTAATATACAAAAGACAAAAGGACTGAGAAAGAAATTAGGGAAACAACACCCTTCACAATAGCCACAAAAGACTTAAAGTACTTTGGTGTGACCTTAACCAACCAAGACAAAGACTTGTATGGAAAAAAAAATCAAGTCTCTGGAGAAAGAATTAGAAGAAGATATCAGAAGATGGAAAGAACTCCCATGCTCATGGCTTGGCTGGATTAACATAGTAAAAATGGCCATCTTACCGAAAGCAATCTACAGATTCAATGCAATTCCCATCAAATTACCAACACAATTCTTTACAGACCTTGAAAGAAAAATTCTCAACTTCATATGGAATAACAAGAAACCCAGAATTGCTAAAACAAGCCTCTACAATAAAAGATCTTCTGGGGGTATCTCCATATCTGATCTCAAGCTGTATTATAGAGCAACAGTAATAAAAACTGCATGGTCCTGGCACAGAAACAGAATAGTGGATCAGTGTAACTGAATAGAAGGCCCAGAAATAAACTAATACACTTATGGACACCTGTTTTTTGACAAAGATGCCAAAAACATACAATGGAAAAAAAGACAGCATCTTTAACGAATGGTGCTCATATAACTGTATGTCTACTTGTAGAAAAATGCAAATAGATCCGTACTTATCACCCTGTACAAAATTAAAGTCCAAGTGGATCAAATACCTCAATATAAAACCAGAAACACTTAATTGCTTAGAAGAAAAAGTGGGGAAGATCCTTGAACTCATTGGCACAGGAGACAACTTTCTGAACAGAACACCAACAGCACAGGCTCTAAGATCAATAATCAATAAACGGAACCTCATGAAACTGAAAAGCTGCTGTAAAGCAAAGGAAATAGTCATCAATACAAAATGACTGCCTACAGATTGGGAAAGAATCTTCACCAACTCTTTATCTGACAGAAGGCTAATATCAGTATATATATATAACTCAAGAGGTTAAACAGCAATAAATCAAGTAACCCAATTAAAAATTGGGGTACAGAGCTAACCAGATAATTCTCAATAGAGGAATTTCAAATGGTAGAGAAACACTTAAAGAAATATTCATTGTCCTTAACCATTGGGGGGATGCAAAAAAACGATCCTGAGATTTCACCTTACACCCATCAGAAAGGCTAAGATCAAAAACTCACTTGACAACACACGCTGGAGAGGATGTGGAGAAAGGTGATCCCTCTTCCACTACTGGTGGGAATGTAAACTTCTACAACCACTTTGGAAATCAATCTGGTTCTTTTTCAGACAATTTGTAATAGTGCTTCCTCAGATCCAGCTATAACACTGTTAGACATATTCAAAAGATGTTCAAGAATACAATAAGGACATTTATTCAACCATGTTTGTAGCAGCTTTATTTGTAATAGCCAGAAGCTTGAAACAGCCCAGATGACCCTCAGTTAAGGAATGGATATAGAAATTGTGGTACGTCTACACGTGGAATATTACTCAGCAATAAAAAACAAGGAAACCATGAAACTTGCAGTTGAATGGTGGGAACTGTTAAAGATCATCCTGAATTAGGTATCCCTGAAGCAGAAAGACACACAGGGAATATATTCATATATGGATACTAGACTTATAATATAGGATAAACATACTAAAATCTGTACACCTAAGGAAGCTAATCAGGAAGGAGGACTCTGGTTAAGATGCTCAATCCCTATTCAGAAAGGCAAAGTGCATGGACATCAGAAAAAGGAGAAAACAGGGAACAGGACAAGAGCCTACCACACAGGGCCTCTGAAAGGCTCTACCCTGCAAGGTAGTGAGGCATATGTGAGACTCATAGCCAAACTTCAGGCAGAGTACAGGGAATCTTATTAAAGAAGAAGGATATAGCAAGACCTGGAGAGGAAAGGAGCTCCACAAAGACAGAGACAGATCCTAAAAGTATGGATACAGGGGTCTTTTCTGAAACTGATACTCCAGCCAAGGACTGGTCATGGAGATGGCCTGAAACCCCTGCACAGAGATAGCTTATGGCAGTTCAGTATCCAAGTGGTCTCCATAGTAATGGGGGCAGGGACTGTCTCTGACATGAACTGATTGGCCTGATCTTTGATCACCTCCTCCTGAGGGGTGGAGCAGCTTTACCAGGCCACAGAAGAAGATGATGCATCTGCTCCTGATGAGACCTGATAGACTAGGGTCAGAGGAAAGTGGAGGAGGACCTCCCTTTTCAGTGGACTGGGAGAGGGATATGGATGGGGAAGAAGAAGGGTGGGGTTGGGAGGGGTGGAGGGAGGAAGGTACAGAGGGATACATGTAAATAAACTGTAATTAATAAAATATAAATAATTTAAAAAATAGAAAATATAGAGAAAGAAAAAATAAAAGTTCAAAGAGAAAAAGGAGATGAATTTGCTAATGAATTAATTAGCTAATGTGTACAAATACCTTCACATTTAAATTTAAATTTTATCTACACCAAAGTTACCCATTTCTTTATTAATCTTCATAATCAAATATTTTAGTTCAAGTTGTTTAATCCTTTATATTACTATTTGTATCACATAATACACCCATCCTTTTTATCAGCATGTTTATTCCTGTTCTTTCATAATCATCCAACTTCTAGTTCCTCTCTGTGTCATGAATCTTTAACAGAAACCCTTCATGTCTGTCTGATTTAATTCTGTTTTATCAACTTTTATTACTGGGTGGCCTAAGTACCTATTTTAGCACTCAAGAACAGTAATACTTATAGTAAGGTTGTGAAGAAAAAACAGTAGTTAAAGCACTTGCCATGCAAGCATTAGGCTCTGATTTCCATCCCTAGCTCCCAAATAAAAATCAGACAATGGTGGCTTAATTTTGGGATACTAACTCCAAAGAAACATAGAGTGGATACCTGGAGTTTAATGGCTGTTCAACCTAGCTGAATCTGTGAGCCATTAGTCTCACTAGAAAATCATGTCTCGAAATCCAATGTGGAGGGCTCTTGTAGAATGATAGATGAGTTTGATCTCTTGCCTCCACATGCATTCATACATATGCATACCCGTGCATATGTGCTAACCCACACACTAACACAAATAATAATATTTTTTCACATTGAATTAAGTGGTATATAGCACACATACTTTGGGTTCAGTTGAGATATTGCTAATTTTTTAATCTAGGGGTGATGATTTTAATGGAAGTTCAAGAAATATAATGTTTAGTTATTTTGAAAAGCCAAACAATTCACAAGCAAAGGTAACAGGCAAGCAGTCTTTTTCACTATCTGGAATTGGCACTCACCATCTCTTTTGTCTTCTCCTTTCCTTTCTCTTATATGCAGATCAAATCTGTTGGCTAACCAGGTAGGATACCTTGCATAATTTTATGAATGTATGAAAATACATTTGGGGATTTCTTCTGCTTTGCAAACATATAAAAACTATATTGTCTTGTATATTGAGTAATTTAGTAATACATCATAACTTGTACATATTTCCTACTTTCTATTTTCCCATGAACTTTTTCTATATTAGCACCTAACTTTGGCCATTTCTGTACAATACTATAGTATCTATGTGCTATGACTTGCTTTAACTATTTAATACGTCTTCCCAAATGAATGATTGTGACATTTAGGGGTCTGATGACATGCATGATGGCTTCTTTTTCATTTCCCCCATTGGCAAGCAACTTATTTTATCTTTTTCCATTTCCCCTTTTATCCTATAAATCATGTAGAGGCTTCAGATAGGAGACTTCATAGAATAGCATCAATTTTCTTGAAATGGAGTGTCTATATATCTGCAAAATGGTACATGTTCTTTCAAAAAATATATCTTTAGGAGCTTTTAAAATATTTTTCCAAGCATTCTATGAGAATGAATAATGTTCCTGTCAATTGTCTCATGACAATTTTAACTTTTACTTTCATCTTCCTTCTTTTCCTCAAATTAACTAAATAATAAACAGAAACATACATAAATTCAAATGTAGGACAGCTTTTTCACAGTGCTCATGATATAAACAGCTGCATGAACATGAAAAGCCTTTCAATTTCCATCTCAGAGTAGTGGCTCAGTGTGTTATGAATTATGTGGCATGTTAGTGATATAAAATGAGTGTTTTAAGAATACAAGAGAGAATGTATTAGCTCTGTTGAAGTTCAGAGAAGGCTTCAAAGGGTGGGTTACAGTTTAGCTGAACATTCAAGAAAGGACACACAATTACAGACAGAAATTCTTAAACATCCAATTAATAAACATTATATATGCAGCTCTGCCTAAGAAGAAGGGTCTGTGAATATTTTCTTCATTTTAAAAGCTGAACACAATGAATTGGATAAATTTGCTTGAAAAGTCTCATTCTGCAACAATCATCCTATTAAACACCAGTCTGGAATCCTCAGGCAGGGATTATAAAATATTTAATGTACATTGCCTCACAACTGGTGTGCTCCCATATTTTTCATGAATAACTTTTTTTAGGTAAGGTATGCAAATTCATATTCAAATTTGCAAACCATCTTAAATATACATTACATTTAAAAAGTTTGTCAAATTTTGATCAATGAAATATAATTGAAGACCTAGTCATGGGTTCAGAGATTGTGAAAACCTGATTTTTTATGAAGAACTCAGAAATGTGAACTAAAAATGAGACAGCATAATAAAAAAAAAAAAAAAAAAAAAAAAAAAAAAAAAAAAAAAAAAAAAAAACAAGTCTGGTCAAACTGGATGCCTGCATGTAGAAGAACGCAAATAGATTAGTACTTATACTCTCAACTCAACCCCAAATGAATCAGACCCTTAACATGAAACCAAGTATCATGAATCTGAAAGAAGAGAAAGTGGGGAATAGCCTTGAACTCATTGGCCCAGCAGAAGATTTTCTGACCTGAGCATAGTTAGTGCCAGCACTGAGGTTAATAATCAATAAAAGGTACAAAGAAATAAGACAAAGAAAATTGTCATTCTGGAAAAGTGGCAGTTTTCACAATAGAAAAAGGTTTTTTACTAACTACTCATTAGAGAAAGGGATACTATCTAAAATAAATAAATAACTGAAAACATCTGGACATAAAGAAAACGTAATTGAAAAAAAAATGAGTTAGAGACCTAGAGTATGTTTTTAAATTTAATTTTAATTTTTACTATTTTATATTAATTATAGTTTATCCACTTTGTATCCCAGGTATAGGCCCCTCCCTCATTCTCTCCCAATCCTACCCTCCATCCCTCATCTCCTCCCATGCCCCTCTCCAAGGCCACTGATAAAGGAGGTCCTCCTCCCCTTCCATCTGATCCTACTCTATAAGGTCTCATCAGGACTGGCTTCCCTGTCTTCCTCTGTGGCCTGGTAAGGCTGTTCCCACCTCAGAGGTGAGGTGATCAAAGAGCCAGCCACTGAGTTCATGTCAAAGACAGTCCCTGTTCTTCTTACCAGGGAATCCACTTAGACACTGTGCAGCTATGGGCTACATCTGTGCATGGATTCTAGGTTATCATAATGCATGGTCCTTGGTTGGAGTATCAGTCTCAGGAAAGATCACTGGGCCCAGATTTCTTGGTTCAGTTGCTATCCTTGAGGAGCTTCCGTTGTCTCAAGGTCTTTCTATCTCCCCATTCTTTTGTAAGATTCCCCACACTCTACCCAATGTTTAGTTATGAGTCTCAGCATCTTCTTTGATACACTGCTGGGTAGAGTCTTTCAAAGGACCTCTGTGGTAGGCTCTTGTTTTCTCCTTCTTCCAATGTCCATCCCATTTGCCTTTATAAATGAGGATTGAGCATCTTACCCAGGGTCCTCCTTCTTGCTTAGCTTCTATAGGTCTACAGATTTTAGTATGTTGACCCTTTGTTATATGTCTAATATCCATTTATAAGTGAGTATATACCATGTGTGTATTTCTGCTTCTGGGATACCTCACTCAGGACAATCTTTTCTAGTTACCACCATTTGTTTGCAAATTTCATGATTTCTTTGTTTTTAATTGCTGAATAGTATTTCATTGTGTAAATGTACCACATTTTTTTTTATTCATTCCTCACTGAGGGGCATTTGGGTTATTTCTAGAGTCTGGCTATTAACAGTAAAGATGGTATGAACATGGTTGAACAAATATCCTTGTGTAATTGAACGTATTTGGGATATATGCCCATAAGTGTTATAGCTTGATCATGAGGAAACACTATTCCTAATTCTTTGAGAAATCACAAGATTGATTTTCAAACTGGATGCACAAGTATGCATTCCCACCAGCCATGAAGGAAGATTCCCCTTTCTCCACATCCTCTCCAGCATGTATTGTCACTTGAGTTTTTTATCTTAGCCATTCTGACGGGTATAAGGTGAAACCTCAGAGTGCTTTTGATTTCAATTTCCCTGATGACTATGGACTTTGAGCATTTATTTTTTAATTATTTGTTATTTTTTTAGTTTTTATATTAATTACACTTTATTCACTTTTTATCCCAACTGTAGCCCCCACACTCCTCCCCTGGCAATCCTACCCTCCCTCCCCTACCTCCTTCTATGCCCCTATCAAAGTCCATGCAAAGGAGATTTCCTCCTCCCCTTCCATCTGACCTTAGCTTATCGGTTCTCATCAGAACTGGCTGCATTGTCCTCCTTTGTGGTTTGGCTGAGCATTTCTTTAAAGGTTTTTCTGCCATTCGATATTCCTCTAGTGAGAATTCTGTTTAGTTCTGTACCTCATTTTTTTAATTGGATTCCTTGCTTTGTTGCTTTTTAACTTCTTGAGTTCTTTATATATTCCGGATATTAGACTTCTGACAGATTGGAGAAGATCATTTCCCATTCTTTAGGTTGTAGTTTTAATCTGATGACTGTGTCCTTTGCATTACAGAAGCTTTTCAGTTTCATGAGGTCTCATTTATTAACTGTTGATCTGAGAGTCTGTGCTGTTGGTGTTCTGTTCAGGAAGTTGTCGCCTGTGCCAATGAGTTCAAGGCTCTTCCCCACTTTTTCTTCTAACAGGTTTAATGTGTCTGGTTTTATTTTTTCCCCATGACATGACAATTTTTATTCAATAGAATAATTATGAATATAAGGAATGATAAAATTTCTCTATATCTTTCTTTTCTGCACCAGTTCCTCTGAATTTATATTATAATTTTTTATTTTTATTTTTTGATATTAGTTACAGTTTGTTAACTTTGAATCCCTGCTGTATCCTGCTCCTTCTTTCCCTCACACCCTCATCTCCTCCCTGCAACTTTCCAAGTACACTGATAGGGGAGAACCTCCTCCATTTTCATCTGGTTTATCAGGTGTCTTAAGGACTGGTTGCAAAATCCTCCTCTGTGGCTAGGAGGGCTGTTCCTCCTTCGGGGTGCGGGGAAGAGGTCAAAGAGCCCTACATTGAGTTCATGTCGAAAACAGTCCCTGTTCCCCTTATTAGGGTACCCACTTGAATACTGAGCTACCAAGGGCTACATCTGAGCAGAGGTTCTAGGTTGCTTCCATACATGGTCCTTGTTTGGAGAAACAGTCTCATAAAAGACCCCTGTTCCCAGATATATTTGGTCCTTGTGGAACTCCTGTCCTTTCCAGGTCAAATTAACCCCTCCCCCTTTTTGATTTCCTGCACTCCGCTGAGAATTTGGATATGAGTTTTAATATCTGCTGTGATACACTTCTAGGGAGAATCTTCCAGTGGCCATCTGTGGTAGGCTTCTGTCCGGTTACTTGTTTTCTCCTACATCCAATATCATTCCCATTTGACTTTCTAAGTGAGGATTGATCATCATACCCTGGGTGCTCTTTCTTTTTTATCTTCTTTAGGTGTATAGATTTCAGTATGTTTATCCTATCTTTTAGGTCTATATAAGTGAGTATATACCATGTGTGTCTTTCTGCTTTTGGGATACCTCACTCAGAATAATCTTTTCTAGATCCCACCATTTGCCTGCAAATTTCATGATTTCCTTGTTTTTGATTGCTGAGTATCCATTCTTTAACTGAGGGACATCTGGGTTGTTCCAGGTTCTGGCTATTACAAATAAGGCTGCTACATACATGGTTGAGCAAATGTCTGTGTTGTGTACTTGAACATCTTTTGTATATAAGCATAGGAGTGGTATAAATGGATCTTGAGGAAGCACTATTCCTATTTGTCTGAGAAAGCACCAGATTGATTTCCAAAGTGGTTGTACAAGTTTGCATTCCCACCAGCAATGGAGGAGGGCTCCCCCTTCTCCACAACCTCTCCCGCATGTGTTGTAACTTGAGTTTTTGATCTTAGCCATTCTGGTGTGTGTCAAGTGAAATCTCATGGTTGTTTTGATTTGCCTCTCTCTGATGGCTAAAGATGTTGAGCATTTCTTTAACTGTTTCTATGCCATTTTGTATTCCTCTATTGAGAATTTTCTGTTTAGTACTGAACCTCATTTTTTTAATCGAATCACTTGATTTGCTGCTTTTTAACTTCTTTAGCTCTTTATATATACTGGATATGAGCCCTCTGTCAGATATAGTGTTGGTGAACCTCCTTTCCCGGTTTGTAAGCTGTAATTTTGTTTTGATGACTATGTCCTTTACTTTACAGAATCTTTTCAGTTTCATGAGGTCCCATTTATTGATTGTTGCTCTTAGAACCTGTGCTGTTGGTATTCTGTTCAGGAAGTTGTCTACTGTGCCAATGAGTTCCAATGTCTTATCTACTTTTTCTTCTAACCAACTTAGTGTATGTGGTTTTATGTTGAGATCTTTCATCCACTTGGACATTAGTTTTGTACAGGGTGATAAGTATGGATCTATTTTCATTTTTCTGCATGTAAACATCCAGTTGGACCAACACCAATTGTTGAAGATACTGTCTTTTTTCCACTGAATGGGTTTGGCTTCTTTGTAAAAAATCAAGTATCTATAGGTGTGTGGGTTTATTTTTGGGTCTTCTATTTGGTTCCATTGAGCCACTACTCTGTTTCTATGCCAATACCATGCAGTTTTTACTACTATTGCTCTGTAGTACAGCTTGATATTAGGGATGTAGATGCCTCCAGACAATCTGTTCGTTTTGGAAATTCTAGGTATTTTGTTTCTCCACATGAAGTTAATATTATTTTTCTCAAGGTCTATGAAGAATTGTGTTGGTATTTTGATGGGAATTGAATTGAATCTGTAGATTGCTTTTGGCAGAATAACCATTTTCACTATGTTTGTCCTACCGATCCATGATCACAGGAGATCTTTCCATCTTCTGATATCTTTCTTCAGAGACTTGAACTTTCTCTCAAAGAGGTCTTTCACTTGCTTGGTTAGAGTCACTCCATGGTACTTTATGTTATTAGTGACTATTGTGAATGGTGTTTTTTTCTCTAATTTCTTTCTCGGGCCTTTTGTCTTTGGTATACAGGAGGGCTTTTGACTTTTTTTTTTTGAGTTAATCTTGTATCCAGCCACTTTGCTGATGGTGTTTATCAGCTGAAGGAGTTCTCTGGTTGAATTTTTGGGGTCGCTCATGTACACTATCATATCATCTGTGAATAGTGAAACTTTGACTTCTTCTTTCTTCTGTTCCAATTTCTATTCCCTTGTTCTCCTTTAGTTGTCTTATTGCTCTAGCTAGGACTTCAAGTATTATGTTGAAGAGAATCGAGAGTGTAGTAGTGATCAGCCTTGTCTTGTCCCTGATGTCAGTGGGATTGGTTTAAATTTCTCTCCATTGAGTTTGATGTTGGATATAGGCTTGTTGTACATTGCCTTTACTATGTTTAGGTATGTGCCTTGTATCCCTGATCTCTCCAAGACTTTAAACATGAATGGGTGTTGGACTTTATCAAATGCTTTTTCAGCATCTAAGGAGATGATCATGTGGTTTTTCTCCTTCAGTTTGTTTATGTGGTGGATTACATTGATGGATTTCCGTATGTTGAACCACCCTTGCATGCCTGGGGTGAAGCCTACTTGGTCGTGGTGGATGATATCTTTTATGTGTTCTCAGATTCGGGTTAGCCAGTATTTTATTCAGTATTTTTGCACCAATGTTCATAAGAAACATAGGTCTGAAGTTCTCTTTTTATGTTGGGTTTTTGTGTGGTTTAGAATGTGGCTTCATAGAATGAGTTTGGTAATGTACCTTCTGTTTCTATTTTGTGGAAGAGTTTGAGGAGTGTTGTGGTGTTAGCACTTCTTTGAAGGTCTGGTAGAATTCTGCGCTGAAACCATCATCTGGCCTAGGGCTTTTCTTTTTTCTTTTTCTTTTCTTTCTTTTTTTCTTTTTTTTTTGAGGGGAGAGTGTTAATGACTGCTTCAATTGCGTTGGGGGATGTAGGGCTACTCAGTCTTTCTACCTGATCTTGACTTAATGTTGGTAAATAGAATCTATCAAGATAATTGTCCATTTCATTTAGATTTTCAAATTTTGTGGCATATAGGCTTTTTCATGTGAGCTAATGATTGTTTGGATTTCCTCAGTGTCTGTAGTTATGTCGCCCTTTTCATTTCTGATTTTGCTGATTTGGATAGCTTTTCTCTGCTTTTTCGTTAGTTTGTCTAAGGGTTTGTCTATCTTGTTGATTTTCTCAAAGAACCAGCTTTTTGTTTCATTGATTCTTTGAATAGTTTTATTTGTTTCTAATTGATTAATTTCAGCCCTGAGTTTGATTATTTCCAGGAATCTGCTCCTCTTGGGTGTATCTGCTTCTTTTCTTTTAGGGTTTTCATTTGGGCCACTAAGTTGCTTGTATGTGATATTACAAATTTCTTCTCTATGTACTTTGTGCTATGAATTTTCCTCTGAGCAGTACTTTCAATGTGTCCCATAAATTATGGTATGTTGTACATTCATTTTCATTGAATTCTAAGAAGTCTTTACTTTCTTTATTTCTTCCTTAACCCAGCTGTCATTGAGTAGCAACTTGTTCAATTTCCATGTGCGTGTATGCTTTTCGTTATTTCCGTTGTTGTTGAGGTCCAGATTTAATCCACGGTGGTCAGATATAATACAAAGGACTATTTCAATCTCCTTGTATCTGTTGAGGCTTGCTTTGTGACCAACTATATGGTTTATTTTGGAGAAGGTTACATGAGGTGTTGAAAAGAAGGTGCATTCTTTTGTGTTTGCGTGAAAAGATCTGTAGATGTCTATTAGGTCCATTTGACTTAGGAACTCTGTAAGTGCCTTTATTTACCTTTTTGGTTTCTGTCTAGTTGATCTGCTCCTTGGTGAGAATGGGGTGTTGAAGTCTCCCACTATTAATGTATTAAGATCAATGTGTGATTTAAGCTTTAATAATGTTTCATTTACGAATGTAGGTGCTCTTGTATTTGGGGCATAGATATTCAAAATTGTGATATCCTCTTGGTGGATTTTTCCTTTGATGAGAATGTACTGCCTCTCCTTATCTATTTTGATTAATTTTGGTTGAAAGTCTATTTTATTAGATATTAGGATAGCTACTCCAGCTTCTTTTCTGGATCCATTTGCTTGAGAAACATTTTTCCAGCCCTTTACTCTGAGGTAGTGTTTATCTTTGTTGCATAGGTGTGTTTCTTGGAGGCAGCAGAATGTTGGATCCTATTTCTGCAACCATTCTGCTAATCTGTGTCTTTTTATCAGGGAGTTGGTCCATTGTCATTGATAGATACTAGTGACCAACAAATGTTACTTTCTTTGATGTGGGGTTGGTGGTATTGCTGAGTTTCATTGATTAAATTTTTTTTTCTTGTGTGTGTGTGTGTGTGTGTAATTATCTATTTCCTATGTTTCCTTAGATGTAGTTATTTTCTTTGGGTTGCAGTTTCCCTTCTAGTAACTTCTGTTGAGCTGGGTTACTGTGTAGATATTGTTTAAATTTGTTTTTTTCATGGAATATTTTGAATTCTCCATCTATGTTGATTAAAAGTTTTGCTGGGTTTAGTAGTCTGGCTTGGTATCTGTGGTCCCTTAAGGACTGTATGATTTCTGTCCAGGCCATTCTGGCTTTCATACTTTCTGTTGAGAAATCTGGTGTGATTCTGATAGGTCTACCTTCATATGTTACTTTGTGTTTTTCCCTTGCTGTTTTTAAATTTTTTTCTTTGTTCTGTAAGTTCAGTGTTTTGACTATGATGTGAAGTGAAGAATGTCTTTTCTGGTCTGGTTTATTTGGTGTTCTGTAGGCCTCTTGTATGTTTATTGACACCTCTTTCTTTAAGTTTGAAAAAAATTCTTCTATAAATTTCTTGAAAATATTCTGGACCTTGGAGCTTAATGTCTTCTTTTTCATCTACTCCTACTATTCTTAGATTTCTGTCTTTTCATGGTGTCCTTTACTTCTTAGATGTTTTGTGTTTGGAACTTTTATGATTTTATTTTTCTTTGAGAGATGTGTCAATTTCTGCCAGTATATCTTCAGCAACTGAGATTCTCTCTTCCATCTCTGGTATTCTGTTGGGGATGTTTACCTTTGTAGTTCTTGATCTTTTCTCTATGTTCTCCAGCTCCAGGTTTTTCTCTATTTGTTTTTTTTTTTTTTTTTTTTTTTATTGATTCTATTTTTGTTTTCATGTCTTGCACCATTTTCTTTATCTGATTGAATGTGGAGTCCTGCTTCTCAATTATGGCATTTATTTATTTATTTATTTATTTATTTATTTATTTATTTATTTATTTATTTATTTATTTATTATTTATTTATTTATTGTCCTTTTCCTTTCTATATATCGCTAATTGTGCCTATACTTGTTCTGCTGTATTTGCCTGTATTTCTTTGAGAGCTTTGTTCATTTCCTCTTTGTTTCCCTCAATTTTTGTTGTCTTTTCTCTGAGAGCTTTATTTTCTCTTTGTTTGTCTCGATTTCTCTGAGGGCTTTGTTCATTTCCTATTTATGGGCCTCAAATAGCTGGAAAAACATAGTTTTAAAGTTGTTTTCTTGTGTATCTAGTGAATTGAAGTGTCCATTGATTTATGGGGTTTCTGGTGAAGCCATAATGTCCTGATTTTTCTTGGGTGTGTTCTTACTTCTGTCTCTGGCCATCTGGTTATCTTTAACCCTCACTGTTTGTTCCTCGATTCTGTAGTTCAGGCTAGGATCATCTCTTTGTTTTCTGGACTGTTTTTTCAGGAAGATGAGAGAAGTTCACTGGTTTGGGAATGTGTTGTGGTTTCAGATATACCTAAGTAAGGAATGTGATGCTGGCACTATTGGCAGGCACTTTTAGTGTGCGCAGTGTGCATGTGCGGATTCCCTGACTATCGCAGTGGCCTGCAGGCCACTAATATGCAGCTCTGTCTCAGATCCAGGGATTGTTTGCCTGGATTTCACTGGTAGTCCTGCATGGCAGAGGTTTCAGTGTTGGGATCGTTATCCCAAGAATCCCTATAATGTCCACACTAGGGGTGTGGGTGGCAATGATCTGTTGTCTTGTGGCTTGTGTAGAAGACCCTGGGTGTTGGGCAAACACTCCCTAGAAGGCACACTCACTCCCTTGAAGGACCAGTTGGAATGCACAGGAGTTACCCATGCTCTCTGCTCTCTGATTTGATCCTGCTGAGGAAAATTTGGGTATAGGCTAACAGTCAGCTCAGTGGAGCTGTAGCAGCAGGAACTGGTGTCCACCTGCACTGTGTGCTGCCTCTCTGACCTTCCTCTCCGCCAGGGAAGGCTTATGGTGGCTGGTCCTGGGGTAGCACTGGAAAGAGTTGGGTTGAGTGTCCTCCATCCCAGATCCTGTGCCCAGATCTCTCTGCCAGAAGCCGCCCGGCGTTAGTGCATATGTTGGCCAGTTAAAGGAGAGTACCAGGTAGGGTTGAGTGTCCTCAGATCCAGAAGTCGGGTTTCTATGCCAGGGGCAGCTGGGTGCGCTGGAGAGGAGGTCCTGTGCCCTGTGGCAGCATCAGAAGGCTGCCTCTCTCCGCTAGGACCAGCTTATGGCAGTGTTCTCAGGGGAGTGGCAGGAGGGGTTGGGAATTCTCAGTCCCCTATCCTGATCCAGAGTTTCTCAGCTAGGGGCTGCCGGTGCTAGAACTTGGTGCTAGACCCTATTGCGCTGGACCTGGGAGAGTGTCAGGATGTGTTGAGTGATGCCAGTCCCAGATCCCATTGTTAGGAGCAGCCGGCAGCACTGGGGTCTGGGCGTTGTGAACCTGCTGTGCCCTTCTATATCCTTCTGCTCTGCCAGGACCGAAAGGACTGGTTTTTCTCAGCCTCAGATCTCGGAATTTTTTTGATGGAAATTGCAGCTGTTGCTGGGGCTGGGGTACAGACAATGTGGTCTGTGGCAGATTCTACTGGCTGCCTCCTGCCTTCTCCAAAGAGGGAGTAGGGAGTTGGATACAAGGAAGTGCCTAGGGATCACCTCCCAGGGTGTCTCCTCCTGGAGGAGTCTGCCTGTGACCTGATTCTAGATGGACTCAGTTTATGGTCAGTCTTTTTCTTCCTGGAAGTCTACATAACTCTGTTCTCGGTTTTTCAGCCCCTTCACTCACCAATTTCAACGTTGCAGGTCCTTTGCCCTTCAGCTAAGGTGCACACTCGCCGCTGCCATCTTTGTTCCCCTCATGTGTCTGGTTTTATGTTGAGGCCTATAATCCGTGTGGATTTTCGTTTTGTGCAGTGTTAAAAATGTGGACCTATTTGCATTTTCTACACGTTGACATCTAGTTATATCAGCTCCAGTTGTTGAAGATGTCTTTTTCTCATTGTATGGTTTTGGCTTCTTTGTCAAAAATCAAGTATCTGTAGGTGTGCGATTTTATTTCTGTGACTTCTATTCACTTCCACTGATCCACCATTCTTTTTCTTTTTTTTGTTGCTGTTTTTTATTAATTATACTTTATACATTTTGTATCCTCCCATAAGCCCCTCTCTCTTCCCCTCCCGACCCCACCCTCCCTCCCCCTTCTTCATGCATGCCCCTCCCCAAGTCCAATGAGAGGGGAGGACCTCCTTGCCTTCCTTGTGATCTTAGTCTATCAGTTCTCATCAGAAGTGGATGCATTGTCATCATCTGTGGCCTGGTAAGGTTGGTCCCCCCTCAGGGGGAGGTGATCAAAGAGCAGTCCAATCAGATTATGTCAGAGGGAGTCCCTCTTCCCATTACTATGTTACCCACCATTCTTTTTCTATGCCAGTACCATGCAGTTAGTTTTACTCTTGCTCAGTAGTACAGCTTGAGATCAGGGATGGATATAATTCCAGACAATATATTGTTGTACAGAATAGATTGGTTTTTCCATATGAAGTTGAGAATTGTTCTTTCAAAGTCTATAACGAATTGTGTTGGTATTTTGATTTGAATTGCATTAAATCTGTAGATTGCTTTTGGCACCATGGCCATTTGCACTATGTTAATCCTACCGAGTCCATAAGCATGGGAGATTTTTCCATCTTCTGATATCTTCTTCAATTTCCTTCTTCAGATTCTTGAAACTTTTTTCAAACAGGTCTTTCATTTGTTTGCTTAAGGTCACACCGAGCGACTTTATGTTATTTGTGGCTATTGTGAAGGGTACAGTTTCCCTAATTTCTTTCTCTCCCTTTTGTCTCTCATATTCAAGAGGTCTAGTGATTTTTTTTTTCATTTAATTTTTGATCTAGTCATTTGCTGAAAGTGTTTATCAGCGGAAGGAATTCTCTGGTTGAATTTTTTGCTATCACTCATGTATACTATCATATCATCTGCAAATAGTGATATTTGACTTCTTCCTTTCCGATTTGTATGTACTTGAACTCCTTTACTTATCTTATTGCTCTAGTTAGAACTTCAAGTACTATGTTGCAGAGATATGGAGAGTGGACAGCCTTGCCTTGTTCCTGATTTCACTGGAATTCATTGAAATTTTTCTCCAATTAACTTCATGTTTGCTATAGGTTTGTTGTGTTTTGTCTTTACTCTGTTTAGTTAGGTGCTTTGTATCCCTGATCTCTCCAATATTTTATACATGAATGGGTGTTGTATTTTGTCAAATGCTTTTTTGTCATCTAAGGAGATGTTCATGTGGTTTTTCTCCTTCAGTTTGCTTATATAGTGGATTACATTGATGGATTTCTGTGATTGAACCATTCCTACATGCCTGGGATGAAGCCTACTTTGTCATAATGGATGATATCTTTGATTTGTTGTAGGATTTGGTTTGCAAATATTTTACTGAGTATTTTTCCGTCAATGTTCATAAGAAAGATAGCTCTGAAATTCTCTTTCTTTATTGGGTGTTTGTGTGGTTTAGGTATCAGGATGACTGTTGCTTCATAAAATGAGTTTGGTAATGTTCCTTCTGTCTCTATTTTGTGAAATAGTTTGAAGAGAATTGGAGTCAGTTGTTCTTTAGAGTTCTGGGAGAATTCTGCCCTGAAACCATCTTGCCCCTGGCTTTTTTTGTAAGGGACACTTTTGATGACTGCTTCAAATTCCTTTTGTGATATAGGACTATTCAATCTATTTATTTATCTTGATTTAATTTTGGTAAATGGAATCTAAAACAAAAGTTGTCCATTTCAATTAGATTTTCAAATTTTGTGGCATATAGGCCTTTGTAGTAAGACCTAATGATTCTTTAGATTTCCTCAATATCTGCTGTTATGTCACCCTTTTTGTTTCTGATTTTTCATATTTGGATACTTTCTTTCTGCCTTTTAGTTAGTTTGGCTAAGGGTTTATCTATCTTGTTGATTTTCTCAAAGAACCAGCTCTTGTCTCCTTGATTCTTTGGATGGTTTTCTCTGTTTCTAAATCATTGATTTCAGCTCTGAGTTTGACCATTTCTAAACTTCTACTTCTCTTGAGTGTTTCTACAACACCCCCCCAGAGCTTTAAGGTGTGCTGTTAAGTTGCTTGTATGAGATGACTCCAAGCTTTCTGGAGGCACTTAGTTCTATGATCTTTCCTCTTAGCACTGCTTTCCTTGTGTTGCATAAGTTTGGTTAAGTTGTGCCTTCATATTTATTGATTTTTAAGAAGTCTCTAATTTTTTTTTTCATTTCTTCCCTGACCAGCTGTCATTGAGTAGAAAGTTGTTTAGTTTCTATGTGTATGTAGGCTATCTATTATTTGTTATGGCTGAGGTCTAGTTTTAGGCCATGGTGGTCTGACAGGACACGAGGGAATATTTTGATCTTCTTTTATCTGTTGAGCTTTGCTTTGTTTTGGAGAAGGTTCCATGAGGTGCTGAAAAGAAGGTATACTCTTTTGTGTATGGATGAAAAGTTCTGTGGATATCTATTAGGTCCATTTGGTTTAGGATTTCTGTAAGTGTCATTATTTTTCTAGTTAGCTTCTATCTAGATGATCTATCTCTTGATTAGAGTGGAGTGTAGTCTCAACATTAAGGTGTTGGGATCAATGTGTGATTTAAGCTTTAATAATGTTCTATTCACAAAAGGTGGTGATTTTGTACTTTGAGCATAGATGCTCAGAATTGTGATGTCCTCCTGCTGGATTTTTCCACTGTGGAGAGTGAAGTGCCCTTCTTCATCTTTTTTTTTTTTATTAATTTTGGTTGAAAGTCTATTTAATTAGATACTGGGATAGCTACTCCAGGTTGTATTCTGGGTCCATTTGCTTGAAAAACATTGTTTCCAGCCTTTTACTCTGAGGTACTGTTTATCTTTCTTGCAGAGGGATGTTTCCTGGATACAGCAGAATATTGGTTCCTATTTTTGTGATCATTGTGTTAGTTGTGTCTTTTTATTAGAGAGTTGAGTCCATTGATGTTGATAGAAAATATTGACCAATGACTGTTAGTTCCTTTTATTGTGGAGTTGGTGGTGTTAATGTGCTTCAATGCTATTTTCTTCTAATTTTTGTTGTGCAGTTATCTATATCCTGTTTTTTTTTTTTTTTTTTTTTTTGGTGTAGTTGTGTTTGTTGGATTGGAGTTTTCCTTCTAGTTTCTTTTGTTAGTGCTGGCTTGTTGTGAATATATTGTTTAAGTTTAGTTTTCTGGTCTCAGATTCTGTTGAGAACTCAGGTGTGATTCTGATAGGTCTATCTTTATATGTTACTTGGGCTTTTTCCCTTGCTGCTTTTAATATTTTTTCTTTGTTTTGTAGATTTAGAGTTTTGACAATTATGTGACATGAGGATTTTCTTTTCTGGTCTAGTCTCTTTGGTGTTCTGTAGGCCTCTTGTATGTTTATGGGCATCCCTTTCTTTAAGTTAGAAAAATTTTCTTCCATGATTTTTTTAAAATATTTTCTGGACCTTAGAGACTGGAGTCTTCTTCTTCTTCTTCTTCTTCTTCTTCTTCTTCTTCTTCTTCTTCTTTCTTTTTCTATTCCTATTATTCTTAGATTTCTTCTTTTCATGGTTTCCTTGGTTTCTTGGCTGTTTTGTGTTTGAAACTTTTCCGATTTTTCTGTTTTCTTTGAGAGATGTATAATTTTCTGCAAGTGTATCTTCAGTGCCTGAGATTCTCTCTTCCGTGTCTTATATTCTGTTGGTGATGTTTACCTTGTGGTTCCTGATCTTTTCTCTAAGTTCTCTATATCCAGGGTTTTCTCTGTTCTTGTTATTGATTCTAATTCTGTTTTCATGTCTTGCAACATTTCCTTCATCTGTTTGAATGTAGTTTCCCGTCTTTCCATGCTGGCCTCTGTTTTCTTTTTCATTTCCTCTCTATTTGCCACTAATTGTGCCTCTACTTGTGCTTTTTTTTTTCTTTTTTTATTGTTTGTTATTATTAGTTAAATTTATTAACTCTGTATCCCAGCTGTATCCCATTTCCTTATTCCCTCCCAATCCCACCGTCCCTCCCTCAGCTTCTCCCTGCCCCTTTCCAAGTACACAGATTGGGGAGGACCTCCTCCCCTTTCGTCTGGCCCTGTTTTATCAGGTATCTTCAGGGCTGGCTACGAAGTACTCCTCTGTGGCCTAGCAGACCTGCTCCTCCCATGGGGGGTGGGGAGTCAAAGAGCCTGCCATTGAGTTACTGTCAGAGATAGTCCCTGTTCCCCTTACTATGGGAAACCAATTGGTTATTGAGCTACCATGAGCTTCGTCTGAGTAAAGGTTCTAGGTTATATCCATACATGGTCCTTGGTTGGAGAAACAGTTTCAGAAAAAACCCCTGTGCCCAGATATACTTGGTCCTTGTGGGGCTCTTATCCTTTCCCTGTCATACTAACTCCCCTTCTGCCAAAGGTTTGGTTATGAGTCTTAGTATCTGTTTTGAAATGCTGCTTGGTAGGGTCTTTCAGATGCCTTCTGAGGTAGACTCCTGTCATACATCCAATGCACATCTCATTTGTCTTTCTAAGTGAAGATTGATCATCTTATCATCGTGTCTGCTTTCTTGTTTATCTCCTTTAGGTGTATAGACTTCATTATGTTTATTATATCTTGTAGGTCTATATAAGCAAGTATATACCATGTTTGTCTTTCTCCTTCTGGGATACTTCACTCAGAATGATCTTTTCTAGATCCCACCATTTGCCTGCATATTTCATGATTTCCTCCTTTTTGATTGCTGAGTATATTCCATTGTGTAAAAATACCACAATTTCTGTATCCATTCCTCTGATGATGGACATCTGGGTTGCTTCCAGGTTCTGGCTATTACAAATAAGGCTGCTATAAACATGGTTGAGCAACTGTCCTTATTGTGTACTTGAGCAAATTTTGGGTATATACCTAGCAGTGGTATAGCTGGGTCTTGAGGAAGCCCTATTCCTAATTGTCTGAGAAAGTACCAGATTGACTTCCAAAGTGGTTGTACCACTTTACATTCCCACCAGCAGTGGAGGAGGGTTCCCCTTTCTCCACATCCTCTCCAGCATATGTTGTCACTTGAGTTTTTCAACTTGGCCATTCTGATGGGTGTAAAGTGAAATCTCAATGTCATTTTGATTTGCATTTCCCTAATGGCTAATGAGGTTGAGCATTTCTTTAAGTGTTTCTCTCCCATTGGATATTCCTCTATCGAGAATTCTCTGTTTAGCTCTGTTCCCCATTTTTTAATTGGATTACTTGGTTTGTTGCTTTTCAGCTTCTTTAGTTCTTTATATATACTGGATATTAGCCCTCTGTCAGATAAATGTGGTTTTTTTTAATTGTGGCAGTATTTCCCTGTAATTCTTTGAGAGCTTTGTTTGTTTCCTCTTTATGTGCCTTTAATAGCTGGATAAGCCTAGAATTGAGATCTATTTCCTGTGTTTAGAATGAATTAGCATGTCCATTAATTTTTGGTGTTGCTGGTAAAGCCATGATTCCTGATTTTTGTTGGATGTGTTCTTAGGCCCACCTTTAGACATCTGTTTATCTGTAACCTTGGTTGTTTGTTCCTGGAGTCTGTACTTCAGACTGGGACTGTCTTTCTCTTGGGTCTGGAGTTTTCTTCAGGAAGATGAGAAAGGTCAACCTGTTTGAGTATGGATGTTGGTGTTTTAGCTGTAGCTAAGGGAGAAAAGTTGCAGGCGCTGGTGTACAAGTGCAGGCGAACAAGTGTGAGTGTGTGTGTGGACATGTGCTTTGAAATACAGTGTGCTAGAGAATGTAGATGCATGGAAGTGTGGGGCTTAAGTTCAGGAGGGGTGCAGGTGCTGGAGCTATTCAAAGATGCAATGCACATGCCCTGGTTCCCTGAAACCTCAGGCCTGTTGTTTTGTCTTCCTGGTATTCAGACCTGTCTGGGCTCAAGGAATTGTTTGCCTGGACTCTACTGGTAGATCCACAGAAAAGTGTCTTCAATGTTGAGAACACTGTCCCAAGAATCCCTACGTTGTCCACAGTGATTGTGTGTTTGGGACAGATCCAATGTCTGCCTACTAGAGTAGAGGGACTCTGGATATGGGGTTCTGCAAGCACTAACTTGCCTAGAGTGTTTTTAAAAAAGAAAACACAAATGGTTGAGAAACATTTAAAAAATGTACAGTGCTCTAAATTATCATGGAAATCAAAACTATTTTGAGATTTTTATCTTATAACAGTGAGAAATACCAGGATCATTAAACAAATTATATGTCATGCTGGGAGGAAGGGCACAACTGGAACACTCACTGATTTTTGGTGGGAGCTAACATGGAGATCCACAACTGTACAGTGTGCAGAGTGAGAAGCCTTAGGAAACTCAGGCCTGCATGGGGTGTCCCCTTAAAACTCCTCCCTTGAAGACTCAGGGAATTTGGCATAAAAGAAGCAGAAATATTTTAAGAGCCAGTAGGAACAAAGTTAGCAAAAACCATGCCTTGTAAGCAAAATAGTGCGGACAGAATTTAAGTACTCAGAGACTTCGGTAGAATGCACAAGGCCTACACAGGTCTAAGACAGATGAAATCCTAGTGCCGAGAGGAGAAGTGAACAAAAGCTCCCATTCCTAACCTGGAAGCTATCTGCAATCTATGCTTGCTTGCAAAAGAAAACAATTTCTCCAGTTGAGTCTCAGTGAACATAGAAACTACACTTAAGTTCTGGCTCCATGGCCAGTAGTAGATGGACAATACAAGCCAAAGATTTTAATTTAATTTATTTAATTTTAATTTAATCTAACTCATAATGGTTTGTCTGGGTAATATTTTACCTTACAGATATTCTAGATTATGGTTTCTAATTTTGTGTTTTTATGGGATATCTGTATATGTGACTGTGTGTACCTCAGGTTCTCTATGTTTTATGTAGTTTTTCTTTGACTCTTTTTTTGATGTTTGTTTGTTTTGTCCTATATTTTTTTGTTATTGTTGTTATTGTTACCTGTTTGTTTTCTAATGAGAGAAGGAGAGAAAGGTTGCGAATTTGGATGGGTGAGAATATGGGGAGGATTTAGGAGGAGTTGGGGGGAAATGAAACTATGATCAGAGTATTTCTAAAAAACCTATTTTTAATAAAAATTAAAATTATAAAATAGAAAAGTTTCTTTATTGTCTTAAACCTTAGCTAGGAAACATGTATCTTTTAAAATTCAGACACTAAAATAAACAATTACCAATTACTTTCATCCTTCTTCTTGCGAATGTAAAATTCCTTACCAGTCTTTGGCTGCATATTTGAAGGTTATACACACAAGAATTAAACATGCTCTAGGATCTTTCAAAAATTCAGAATACATGCCAAATTCTTGGGGGGAAATGTAGTTTATAAATTTGTCATTTGAACAATTTAAACTTTATATTGCCACAGAGGCCTTTGTTTTTCATGCATGGATATGCTGGAAATAAAAAGATAACAGAAGACTGTATTTCAACATTAATCTGCAATTTCATCTTAACTCTGTGCAAATGAAAAGTATGAATCCTCAAAGGGATTTATACTATTCATTAACTGCATATGAATGCATGAGTAGTAGTTTGCCTTAAAAGATTACCTTGATGGTGACTTGACCTTTGTTTTAAAGGCTGACTGTTCCTCCAGGCCGAATCAATACTTTGGTTTACTGTAGTTAAAAGTGCTAAATATTGTGAAATTTATTATTACTTCTTATTAGTGTTAGGCAATAGTCTGTGCACCATGGTCAAAGTCAAATAATGTGACCATGTGATAATGTATGTGACTTTAAACTTCACTTAAGTAGTGTTTCCTTTGCCTATATTCATTGGATATCATGTTTAATTCTTTTGGAAGGGATTTTTCTTTTTCAATTCACCCACCTAAGTTTAGATATTTTTCAATATCCATTTTGTTATTTAGTAATGCTATATATGTGGCACTTTTTAGTCTAGTATATTTAAACAACAAATCATACATAACCAAATGTGAAATGACATTTTATGCTGCTTCTCTGTCTCCTGCATATGTTGTTTTGAAAACTAGGTAATTATGCTGGAATCTTCCTCATATCCTCCCAGGAGCCTTCCCTGAATTAAGTCTTCAGCTTGTCAGAGAGATGTCCCTACCCTCAGTTTCTCTTTCTCTACAGGCCTTTTTTCCTCTGGCCCTTACTGTCCACAGGTCTGATATACATGTTCTTATCTCTATGTGCCCCCTCTCCTTCCTTTTACCCTCTCTTCAGCCATTGCTTCTGTTTATTGTATCTCCCCTTCATAGTGAGATTTATGCATCCTCCCTTGGGCCTCCCCTATTACTTTTCTTCTTTGGGTCTGTGTCTCATAATATGTTTATCTTATACTTTATGGCTAAAATCCACTTAAAAGTGAGAACATACCATGTGCAAATTTCTGGTTCTGGGTTACCTCACTCAGAACATTTTCTAGTTCCATCCATTCGCCTGTAAATTTCATGATTTCCTTGTTTTTAATAGTTGAGTAGTATTCCATTGTCTAAATGGGACATCTATTCTTTAATCATTCTTTGAATGAGGGACATCTAGGTTGTTTCCAGATTCTGACTATTATAAACAAAGCTGCTATAAACATAGTTGAGCAAGTGTTCTTGTTGTGTGGTAGATTATCTTTTGGGTATATACCCATAAGACATATAGCTGGGTCTTGAGGGAAAGCTATTCCCAATTTTCTAAAAAAGTCCCAGATTTATTTCCAAAGTGGTTGTACAAGTTTACACACATACCAGCAATGGAAGAGTGTTCCCCTTTCTCCACTCCCTCACCAGAATGTGCTGTTGCTTGAGATTTTGGTCTTAGCCATTCAGGTGGGTGTAAGATAGAATCTCAGAGTAGTTTTGATTTGCATTTCCCTGATGAATAAGGAAGTTGAGCATTTCTTTAAATGCTCCTGGGCCATTCAAAAAATTCTGTACAGAATTCCTGAGATGGTTAAGATCAAAAACTCAAGAGATAACACATGCTGCCGAGGCTGTGAAGAAAGGGGAACCCTCCTCCATTGCTGGTGGGAATGTCAGCTGGTACAACCACTATGGAAATCAATCTGGCTTTTTCTCAGAAAATTAGGAATAGTGCTACCTCAAGATCCAGCTGTACTACTCCTAGTTTTATATCCAAAAGATGTTCAAGTACACAAAAAGGACATTTGCTCAACCATGTTTGTAGCAGCCTTATTTGTAATAGCCAGAACCTGGAAACATTCCAGATGTCCATCAACGGAGGAATGGATACAGAAATTGTGGTACTTTTACACAATGGGATACTACTCAGCAATTAAAAACAAGGAAATCATGAAATTTGCAGGCAAATGGTGGGATCTAGAAAAAAATCATCCTGAGTGAGGTATCCCAAAAACAGAAAGACACTCATGGTATATACTCACTTATATAAACATGTAAGATAGGATAAACATACTAAAATACAGACACCTAAAGAAGATAAACAGGAAAGAGGACCATGGTTAAGATGATCAATCCTCATCTATAAAGACAAAGGGGATGGACATTGGAAATAGGAGAAAACAAGTAACAGGAAAGTAGCCTACCACAGAAAGTACTAAAAGACTCTACCTAGCAGTATATCAAAGCAGATGCTGAGACCCATAACCAAGCCTTCAGCAGAGTGTAGGGAATCACATGAAGGAAGGAGGAATTAGTATATCCTAGAGGGGACAGGGAGCCCCACAAGGTCCAAATATATCTGGGCACAGGGAACTTCTATGAGACTGTTTATTCAACCAAGGACCATGCATGGATATAACCTACAACTCCTGTTTGGACATAGCCTATGGTAGCTCAGTACCCAAGTGGGTCCCTAGTAAGAGAGACAGGAATTGTTTCTGACATGAACTCATGAGCTTCCTCCCTGAGGGAGGAGCAGCTTTGCTAGGCCACAGATAAGGACATTGCAACCATCCTGAAGATACCTGATAAGCTAGGGCCAGAGGGAAGGAGAGGAGGATACCCCCTCTCAGTAGACTCAGAAGGAGGCAGGGAGGAGATGAGAGAGGGATGGGAGGATTGGGAGGGAAAGAGGGAGTGGGCTACAGCTGGGATATAAGTAAATGTATGAAATTATTTAAAAATAAAAAAAATATAAATATAAAAAAACAAAAAAAAAAGAAAATTCTGTTTAGTCCTGGACCCCATTTTTTTAATTGGGTTGTTTTGTTTATTGGTGTTTGATTTCTTGAGTTCATAATATATTTTTGATATTAGCTCTTTGTCTGATGTAAGATTGGTGAAGATCTTTCCCAAATCTGTAGATTATCTTTCCATTCTATTGACAGTGTCCTTTGCCTGAAAGAAGCTCTTAAGTTTCAAGGGGTCTCGTTTATTAATTGTTGGTCTTAGAACCTGATCTTTTGGTGATCTGTTCAGAGACCATAAAGACTGAAGAGGCTATCCTCTAAATAAACTATTCATCCAATAAAGGCTGGTAAACAGCAAACCAACTACAAAAACTTAGAGACAAAATTTACCTGCTTACAAGATGTGCAGTGATAAAATATAGAGCAGAGATTGAGGAACTACCCAACTGATGCCTGGCCCAACCAAACATCCACACTATTGGAGATTGCCAAACCCTGATACAATGAAGAATACTCTTCTAAGCTAACAGATAGCATGTCAGAGTTGTCCTCTGGGACACTCTATTTATTAGTACTTCAAAACAGATGCTGAGACTCACAGAAAAACATTGGTCTATGCCTAGGGAATCTGAGAAAATAGTGGGAGAAAAAAGAAAAGGACAAGGAAGTGATAGGAACTCCATAAGAAAATCAACAGAGGCAACTAACTAGGGCCCAGAGGAGTTTCCTGAGACTTAAGCATTAACCATGGACTATACATGAACTTGACCTAGGCTCCCTACAAAGATGTAGCAGATGAGCAGCTTAGGTTTCATGTGACACTCTAGAAAGGGAAGTGGGGACTGCTTACCAGCTTTTATTTATTTATTAAATTTATTTATTTTATAAATTATAGTTTATTCATTTTGTATCCCAGCTGTAGCCCCCTCTTTTATCCCCTCCCAATTCTGCCATAAGTCCCTCATCTTCTCCCATGCAAATTCCCAAGTCCATGATAGGGGAGGTACTCCTCCCCTTCCATCTGACCTTAGTCTAGCAGGTCTCATCAGGTTGGCTGCACCGTGTTCCTCTGTGGCCTGTTAAGGTTACTCCCCCCCCCCTTCAGGGGAAGGTGATCAAAGAGCCAGCCACTGAGTTTATGTCAGAGACATTCCCTGTTCCCATTACTAAGGAACCCACTTGGAGACTGAGCTGCCATGGGATACATTTTTGCAGAGGTTCTAGGTTGTCTCCATGCATGGTCCTTAGTTAGACTATCAGAAAAGACCTCTGTGCCCAGATTTTTTGGTTCCGTTGCTCTTTTTGTGGAGCTTCTGTTCCCTCCTGGTCTTTATATCTTCCCTTTTTTTCATAAGATTCCCTGCACTCTGCTAAAAGTTTGGCTATGATCTGCTTTAATAACATGCTGGGTAGAGTCTTTCAGGGGCCCTCTGTGGTAGGCTCCAGTCCTGTTCCCTGTTTTCTCCCTCTTCCAATATTTGTCCAATTTGCTTTTCTGAAAGAAGATTGAACATCTTACCCAGGGCCCTCCTTCTTGCTTAGCTTCTTCAGGTACACAGATTTTAGTATTCTTGTTCTATATTATATGTCTAATATCCACTTATAAGTGGGTATATGCTGTGTATGTCTTTCTGCTTCTGGGATATCTCACTCAGGACATTTTTTTTCTAGTTCCCAGCATTTCCCTGCAAGTTTCATGATTTCCTTGTTTTTAATTGCTGAGTAGTATTCCATTGTATAAATGTACCACAATTTCTGTATCCATTCCTCAGTTGAGGAACATCTGGTTTGTTTCCAGATTCTTGCTATTATCACTAAAGCTGCAATAAACATACATGAGCAAATGTCCTTTTTCTATACTTTAACATATTTTGGATATATGCTTAACAGTACTGTAGCTGAATCTTGAGTAAGCTAAACTAAAGTCCAAGTGGATCAAAGACCTCAACATAAAACCAGACACACTAAACTCTTTGGAAGAAAATGAGGTGAAGAGCCATGTACTCATTGGAATAGGAGACAGCTTCCTGAACAAAACACCAACAACACAGGCTCAAAGATCAACAATCAATTAATGGGACCTCATGAAATGGAAAACCTTCTCTAAAGCAAATGACGCTGTCATCAGAACAAAACAACAGCCTACAAATTGGAAAAGGATCTTCACCAACCCTATATTTGACAGAGGAATATATATGTATATTTATAATCAATTATTCCAATTAAAAAATGGGGTACCGAGATAAACAGAGCATTCTCAATAGAAGAATATCGAATGGCAGAGAAACACTTAAAGGAATGCTCTACATCCTTTTTTTATCAGGGAAATGTAAATCAAAATGACCCTGAGATTCCATATCACACCCATCAGAATGGCTAAGATCAAAAACTAAAGTGATGATAAATGCTGGAAAGGATATGGTGAAATGGGAACCATCCTCCATTGTTGGTGGGATTGTAAACTTGTACAACCACTTTGAAAATCAATCTGTTGCTTTCTCAGACAATTATGAATAGTGCTTCCTCAAGATCCAGTTTGCTAGCTTTTAGATCAGTTCCCCCTGGTGCAACTGCCTTGACAGTCTACAGGGGAAGAAGACAAGTTCAGTCCTGATACAACTTGATGTCCTTGGGTGGATGGGAAAGGGGACTCCCTTCTTCTGAGGAAAAGAGAAGGGGGAAAGAGAGGGGGAGAATGGAAGGTAAGGGCGGAAGGGGTTACAAGGCTATAATGTGAATAAAATAAATAAATGAGAAAAATATGTAATTATTAAATATGTATGTATTTCTGTTTTTATAGTCTAACCCTCAGTGTTTGCATTTATGTGTATATTTTAACATTTTTTTTACTCTTTATTTAATGACATGCCATAATATATACCTTACTTTGCTTACTCGCCACTGAATTTGTGAAATGATTCATTAATTTTGATGTGTTGCTATAATTTATCCATTATTTCATTGTGTTCTTTTAGGAACAAAATCAGGAAAAGAAGTGAAAATGATGTTTGAATGTGGATTTTTTTTCAAAATGTTTTTGTTTTCTTATTATTACTTCTTGTCCATCATTTTTTCACATACTTTGCCACTTCTATTTTTATTATTTGATATGATTTATAGGCATATATGTTATAAATTATGCTCTATTTCATTAGGAATTTCCTCATTCTGTTCCTTATATTTAAAAAGCTTTCAGTTATATTCCCCTTTGATATATTTGGTATTATTGTTGCTTATGATTTAATGGTCAAATTGATGAAACTATTGCCTAACTGAGCTTACCGAGGATTTATGGTTATCATTTCTTATTAGTGTTTCATAGCTTTGACTAGTACATTTAGGTCTTTGATCCCCTTTACATTTATTTTGTTCATGGGGTTGATTAGAACTCTGAATTAATTCTTTCATGTGGTTTAATCCATGTCAAAGGTGCACACAGATTTGAGAAGAACACAGCCTCTACCTCTCAGTGTCACTGTCAATTTTACATAGTAAAGAGAGCACATAGAGCTATACATTGGAGTGCAAGCTTCTTTGAAAGGTACAGTCTTGGAGCTGGTACATTATGTCCTATTAAAATGTATATTTATATATATTTGTGCTTTTAAAATAGAAACATATCTGTAACATTGTCCATATTCCAAAACTTAAAAAAGTTAAATTTAAAATTTAAATGGCTTGTGATTCATTGTTCTTTAAAGGTGGAATTTATATACTGGGGCACTTCAACCCTAATCTCTAAGAAGAAAAATTGTGAAGTATATTTTAACTTTTAGCTGACTGGATGAATATTGCTAAAATAACAATAATCAAATAGGACCTCGGTCACAGAACTCTTTTTCTCTCACTTTATATTAATTCGTTGAATTAGTTGAAGAACAACACATTATAGTTACATTTTATTACTCAATTTTTTCTAATTTACACATGACAGTTAATCTCATGCACCAAATTTTGAGTTGATATAAAGCAACTAATAAAAACTGTTCTGTATATTCACTATGCAGGGATGTTTACTGTAAGAAAGCAATGGAATTTTAACAGTTTCCATTCTTGAATTGAAAAAGATTTATTGTATAGTTATTTGGATGGTTTGTACTTGTTTTCTTTTATCTTCATCAGTTAATAAATTGGTACAAAGTATAAAATTAAGAATGTTGATGAATGTTCTCATAAACATACTATAGTTGTGATAAAGGAAAAATAGTAGTGTCTCAAAAGCTATAAATTTTTACTTTTCTAAGTCTTCAGTCCACTAAATGCATAGCCATATCTGAAGGAAAAGAAACACATTAAAGGCTCTGCCCTGCAGACTAACAATGCAGATGCTGAGACTTACAGGCAAGCTTTGGGCAGAGTGCAGGGAATCTTAGGAAAGAAGTGGGAAACAGTAAGATCTGGAGAGGACAGGAACTCCACAAGGAGAGCAACAAAGGGGTCTTTCCTGAGACTGATACTCCAACCAAAGACCAAGCATGCAGATAACCTAAGACCCCTGCACAGATGTAGCCCATGGCAGTTCAGTATCCAAGTGAGTTCCATTGTAATAGGAACAGGGATTGTCTCTGACATAAACTGATTGGCCTGCTCTTTAATTACCTCCCCCTGAGGGGGGAGTAGCATTGCCAAGCCACAGAAGAAGACAACGCAGCCACTCTTGATGAGACCTAATTGACTAGGATCAGAAGGAAGGAAAAGACGACCTCCCCTGTCAGTGGACTTCTATCCATGCATGCATGCAGAGGGTGGAGGAAGGGAGGGATTGGGGCAGGAAGAGGGAGGGAACCACAGGGTGGATACAAAGTGAATAAAGTGTAATTAATAAAGAATTAAAAACAAAACAAAACAAAAAGAAATACATAAAGTGATAAAGGGGCATTCATTTCAGTCTTTTTATTGTGATTGTCTAACTCAGTGGGATATAAACACAAAATGCTTTTAATTCATCCACTAGCTATTGCCTTCAACCACACTTATTCAAGTTCCTTTTCATGTACTTTAATGAAGTCTTGGATAAATTCCAAAAGTCTCTCATCACTTTCTTTTATTACAACCCAGCAAATTATATGTTACCCATCTTAATTCTTACTTAACTAGCATATCCTTCCCATTTACTGATAGTTTTAAGAGTGATAGATTGTTGTTTCACAGACCTAAGTCTTCTAATCTCCTCCTTGATATCCTAATATTTTGAGGTAGACAAGAGGTGATAACAGACACATGAATGAACATTTCTCTATTCTTGTTAGTGATGGTAGCTCTCTTCTCTGCTTTCAGGAATGACTGTAGTGCAGCACATTTTACTCTTGGGGGTAATTATTCCCATTTCTCTGTTGTTTTTTTTTTTCCTACTCATCAAGACTTTCTATAAGAGAGGCATCATACTGTTGGGTGCCTTGTAGATCAATGCCTTTGTTTTACAGGAACCCAGTGGGTATATTTATTTATGTAGTTAATTACTATTTGCAATGAGAAAAGTATTGTGAATAGCTCTTCCCTACCAACCACGGAGTACTGTTCAAAGCCTGTGTAAGCATTATTGATTGCTAGGATGGATGGGACAACATTCTGAATCCTAGAGTCAGGAACAATAAAAAGTCTTTCAAAGTGTCTGTGAAAAATACTGATATCCCAGTAGTAATGACGTCACTCCAGTGAGAAACACTGTTGAGGTACTGAAGATGATCAATCCTTATTTAGAAAGACAAATGGGATGGACATTGGATGTAGGGAAAAACAAGTAACAGGACAGAAGCCTACCACAGAGGCCCTCTGAAATATGCTACCTAGCAGTGTATCAAAGCACATGATGAGACTCATAACCAAACTTTCAGGCAGAGTGCAGGGAATCATATGAAAGAAGGCGGAAGTTAGTATGACCCGGAGAGGACAGGAGCTCAACAAGGAACAAATATATCTGGGCACAGAGGTCTTTTATGAGACTGTATCTCCAACCAAGGACCATGTATGGATATAGCCTAGAACTCCTGCTCTGATGTAGCCCATGATAGGTCAGTATCTAAGGAGGTCACCCTAGTAAGGGGAACAAGGACTATTTCTGACATGAATGCAATGGCTGCCTCTTTGACCTCCCCCTCCCCCCCCGAGGGAGGAACAGTCCTGCTAGGCCACAGAGGAAGACTTTGCAACCAGTCCTGAAGAAATCTGATAAGCTAGGGTCAGATGGAAGAGGAGGAGGACCTCCCCCATCAGTGGACTTGGAAAGGGGCAGGGAGGAGCTGAGGGAGAGAGGGTGGGATTGGGAGGGAATGAGGGAGTGAGATATAGCTGGGATACAAAGTTAATAAACTGTAACTAATATTAAAAAATAAAAATTTAATAAAATAAAAAAAAGAAATAATTTACTTGCAATTTAACATCCTTCACCATGTAATTACCTGTATCCATGCATCTTGGAAGCACCCAACTTAGTCTATTGACTTTATGTTTTCCATGATCCACAAATGTAGGGAGCATATCAAGCAAAGTAAACACTTTTTAGAACTTGATTCAGAACCAAGATCACAGTATATATTTGTTGTTGTTGTTGAATAAGCATGCAAACAAATCAACTCCACTGCAGGAATTGTCTTAAATCTGATTTTTTGTTCTCATTGCACTAGATTTCTGAAGCAAGGCTGGAAGAGACAAACAAAGGTAAACAAATTGGTAATATCAGTGAAATACTAAAGATATGCTTGGCCATACTTTCTGGCAGGTAACAGAGTTCTTACTGACTCTTTTTCTTCAGCCCTTATATTTATCTTTTAATTACAGTCTCACTATAAGGCCTTGGTTGTCTATTTTGTTTGCCCTTCTGAGTGAGGTATCAGCCTTTTCCCTAGGGTCTTCTTTTTTGTTTTTTTTTTTTTTTTTGTTTAGCTTCTTTCAGACTATAGATTTTAGTATGTTTGTCCTATATTATATGACATTTGCTCAATCATGTTTATAGCAGCTTTATTCATAATAGCCAGAACATGGAAATAACCTAGATGTCCCTCAATGGATGAATGGATACAGAAATTGTGGTACTTCCAGACAATGGAATATTACTCAGCAATGAAAATGAAGTAAATCATCATGATTTTTGCAGGTAAATGGTGGGAACTGGAAAGGATTATCCTGAGTGAGCTATCCCAGAAACAGAAAGACACACATGGTATATACTCACTCATATAGACATATAATATAGGATAAACCTACTAAAATCTGTACACCTAAAGAAACTAATCAACAGGGAGGGCTCTGACTAAAATGCACAATCCTCATCCCAAAAGGCAAAGAGGATGGACATCAGAAGAAGAAGAAAACAGGAAACAAGTTAGGAACCTGCCACAGAGAGCCTTTGAAAGGCTCTTCCCTGCAGACTATCAAAGCAGATGCTGAGACTTATGGCCAACTGTTGGGCAGAATGCATGGAATCTTATAAAAGAAGTGGGAAAGAGTAAGATCTGGAGAAGACAGGAGTTGCACAAGGAGAGCAACAGAACCAAAAAATTTGAACACAGGGGTCTTCCCAGAGACTCATACTCCAACCAAGTACCATGCATGGAGTAGCCTAGAACCCCTGCACAGATGTAGCCCATGGCAGTTCAGTGTCCAAGTGCATTCCATAGTAATGGGAACAGGGACTGCCTCTGACATATACTGATTTGCCTGCTCTTTCTTTGATCACCTCTCCCTGAGGGGATAGCAGCTTTACCAGGCCACAGAAGATGCCAATGCAGCCACTCCTGATGAGATCTGATAGACTAGGATCAGAAGGAAAGAGAGGAGGGCCTCCGCTATCAATGGACTTGGGGAGGGGCATGGGTGAAGAAGGTGATTTGAAAGTGAGATTAGAAGGGGAGGTAGGAGAGTTTTATGGGGGGATACAAAGTGAATCAAGTGTAATCAATAAAAGTTAAAAAAATAAGTTTCCATTGGTGTGTGGATTTATTTCAGAAGTTGTAGAAGACGAGGAAGAGGACAGGAGCCTTCCACAGGCAGCCTCTGAAAGACTCTACCCCTCAGGGTATGGAAGGAGATAGTCATAGCCAAACATTGGGCAGTGTGCATGAAACCTTTGGAAGAAGAGTTAGACGGAAAGACATGGAAAGGACAGGAACTGCACAAGAATAACACAGCCAAATTACCTGGGCCCAAGTGGCCTGCAGAGACCAATACTCCAATTAAGGACCATGCATGGAGAGGTCCTACACCCCCTTTTCAAAGGAAGCCCATAGGAGGCTCAGTTTCCAAGTGGGTTCTATAGTCAGGGGAACCTCATGTCTCTGAAATGAACTCAGTGGCCAGGTCTTTGATCACCTCCCCCTGGGGCATGCAGCATTACCAGTCCACAGAGGAAAATGATGCAGCAGCCCTGATGAGGCTTAATAGGCTAGGGTCAGATAGAACAGGAGGAGATCCTCCCCCATTAGTGGACTAGGGAAGGAGCATAGGAGGAGAAGAGGGAGGATGGGTTTGATTAGGAAGAGATGGAGGAGAATATAGGCAGGGTACATAGTGAACAAATTGTAATAAATAAATAAACAAAAATAATAAACTGAAAAAGATAAAAAAAAAAAAAAGCCTGGCTGGCCTGAACTCACTGGGTAGAACAAGGTGACCTTCAGTTTACGGGGATCCACCTATCTCACATTTGAACGTGAGAGTTAATTATGATTTCTTAACATTTTTTAAATTAGTTCTCTGGGAGTAGAGCCCAGTTTTCACAATTTCACTTTAGTACATGTTCCATTTTCATTCGCTCTGTGAATAAATTATGAGCAAATACTGTTTCCTAAATATAGAGAAGATAACCCTGCTTAGTTTAAATAAGTTAAATCTTTGCTTATTAGACTTTTAGAACCTTATTATCCTGTGAACTCATGAGGATATACTAAACTAAACATTAATCTATTGGTTAAGCTATGCTTATGTTTCTAATAAATGATCTGTTGAGGTGGAGATATGAGAGATGAGCCCGGATTCTGGGGCCCTCCTAAATTGATAAGCAATAGTAATACTGAGATAAGATTGCTAGAGAAACAAATTAGGGGAGAAGATAATGAGTGTAATTTTGGCAAGCTGAATTTGCAATGGTATTTCAGAACCTACAAAGTGATATTGAGTAGACAGATGGAAACGTGTTCTGAATTTAGAAAAAAAAATATCTAATTTCTTGTATGTGCAAATTGACTGCACATGGATGATAATTGATTCCATTGGCATGAATGGAAGGTTCTAGGGAGATTGCAAAGTATAAGATAGGATGGTGAGGACTGAGTCATGACAAATTATAGCATTTTTATTTTGCGCACATGGAATAAAATGATCCAATTTAATATCAGAAAGTGATATGAGAGGGAAAAATCAAGACAAGAGACAGTTATATATTACCTGATTTCACTATCTAACTTGTTAGGCTTAATAACTACAAGCTTGTCTCTGCCTCAGATATATGCAAATATATTAATGCCTAGATGATTTTTGAAGCACATGGTTTAACTGGCTTGCTCACAGAAAAGTGGGTCCCTACAAATTGCTGAAAACACATCTTCCATGCAGTAAGAGAGAAGG
This sequence comes from Psammomys obesus, assembly GCF_907164565.1. Lineage (NCBI taxonomy): Eukaryota > Metazoa > Chordata > Mammalia > Rodentia > Muridae > Psammomys > Psammomys obesus. The sequence goes on along the minus strand of NW_026585894.1, from coordinate 7,393,028 downwards.
GATTGGTACTACTTTTTATTTCTGTTTAATTGTTCAAGTTTTGTAGTTGCACTCTTTGTCAGCACACTTACATTCACTTTACAGCCACGAAAATTTGCTTTTTCTTTTACTTGACTTAACGAACAGCTGTGACACGTACAGTCCTAAAGACCTGTATCATTTATATTTAAATCGGCAAAACAGCTTGTGTTATTATCATTTGACCAATTTATCTTAGATCTGTGAATGTATACATCCTTACTTTACAGTCTAGAGGTAAAATAGCATAAAACAGGCAGGAATAGCAGGTAGGTTTGGTCTTTCAACATTTCATCTTCCTACCCTGCAGCCATACGTTTTTTTTGAGATATTTTATTTTATGTGTATGCATGTTTGTCTGAATGTATATCTGTGCAGCTCATACATGCAGTGCCACATACAGCAGGGACAGAAGAGAGTGTCAGATTCTCAGGGATTAAAATCAAAAACAGTTTTGAGCACCATGTGGATGCTCAAAGTTGAGCATAGGACCTCTGGAAGAGCAGCCAGTGCTTTCAGCTGCTCAATCATCTTTCCAGTCTCAGTTTTAAAAAATTGAAATGCTAGTCATACTCTTGATTTGTTTAGAAAGTCAAATTTTTCTACACTAAGGCAAAAGTGGTGTTGGAAATTATGTCACTAGTACTGCTTGTGATTAATACACTTAGTTCCATTCTTTTCATTTTGTTCTATAATTTGTGAAAATCTTGCCTGATTCCTTTCATTGATTTTGATAGGTTCAGTATCAAACTGAACAACATGTTCACTTTTACTTCTTTTTTAAATCAATTTATTCATTTTACATCCATATCAAATTCTACTGAGTAGACCTGTGGTTCGGGCTTGGAAAATGTGACTTCCCCACCTGTAGAATTAAGCTGTGCACTGGATTGTGTGTAGTTAAAATAAACTCCCTGAAGAAACAATCAATCATTTCTTAATCCCAAGTTATTACAGCTTCCCATTTCTTTCCTTCTAGACAGGTCAACAGTTTCTTAGGCTTTTCTATAACTTGTAGTCTCTTAAATAGTTAAAGAGCTTCAAAAAGAGATTTAATCCACTAAAGGTGCACAGTTAAATGTTGTTTGTATGTTTACAGTGTTGTGCAACCAACATTGTTTTCTAATTTCATAATATATTCACTGATCTCAAGAGAAAGTCTATTTTCTATCAGCCACTCTTAAACCCATTACATTTAGCAACTGACAACCATAAGTTTGTATTTTTCCCTAGAGACTTGTGTGCATGAACCAGGAAAATTAATAGGGACTTCTCAAATGATGGTACACTAGAAATTCCTGCATTCCTATCACTTGGAAGGTGGTGCCAGGAGAGTGAGTGTTCAGTTACATAGGGAGCTTGAAGTCAGTCACACATACCGAAAACTCTGTTTTAAGAAACAAATGACCACAGCACTGCAGCAGGGTTATGGCGGCGTTTGGGGGAGTGCCCGAAAGGATTGGGTTTTCTCAGCCCCGATCTCGGGTTGGGGTACAAACAATGTGGTCTGTGGCAGATTCTGCTGGATGCCTCCTGCCTCCTCCGAAGAGGGAGTAGGGATTTTGAGCTGGGCGCACAGCTGAGATCCGTGCGCGGCAGGAGCTCAATTGTGATGGCGGCAGGTACCCGCCGAGGTCGGAGAGACCTTCCAGGGAAAGACTGGGTGATCGGTGACCAGTCTGGCAAGTTTCCTTCCCCGTTGGGTTTTGTTGCGACTGGGACTCCCAGCCTCAGGCACCCGTGTGCCCACCAATCAGCTTGGGAAACTGATCGGGACAAGCAGGCTTGCAGCACCAGCCTGGAGACCCAAAGCCCGCATTAGCCGGGTTCTCTTCCGGGTTCTGGCTGGGCAGCCGAGAGTGGACCCGACCGCTTCCCACGCCGTGGGAGCCTCCCCTCACCTGGGAAACACGATCGATCGCTGAAGGACCAAAGATATCTGGGCACAGGGTCTTTTCTGAGACTGACATGCAACCAAGGACCATGTATGAATGTAACCTAGAACCTCTGCTCAGATGTAGCCTGTGGTAGCTCAGTAACCAATTGGTTTCCCATAGTGAGGGGAACAAGGACTATTTCTAACAGGAACTCAATGACTGGCTCTTTGGCCTCCCCACCCCCCCAAGGGAGGAGCAGTCCTGTTAGGCCACAGAGGAGAGCTTTGCAGCCAGTCCTGAAGATACCTGATAAAACAGGATCAGATGAATGGGGAGGAGGGCCCCCCTATCAGTGGACTTGGCAAGGGACACGGTGGAGAGGAGGGAGGGAGGGAGGGACTGGGAGGGAATGAGGGATCGGGACATGGCTGGGGTACAGAGTTAATAAAATGTAACTGATAAGAAAAAAATAAAATAAAAAAAAAAGAAACAAATGAACAAACACACAAAAGAAGTCAAAGAGAAGAAACAAAAATAGATAGCAGGGGAAGAAAAGACTATTCCAAAGAGAAAGGGCTTCAGAAATTAAAAGCATTTATATAGAATTTCAGAATAGCCAGAATAGTCTTGATGGGTAATGCTGAAAAGAAGTAAGCCATGCCAAACACAACTCAAGGTATACCACTTCCTAGATGGGGAAGGAAGCAGAAGCCCCAGGCAAAAGGAAAGCCAAGCAGCCTTAATGAAAGAGACTGGTAGTCCTAATTCTGCAGGGCAATGTGCACAGTCCTCACATATCCTAAAACCAGTTGCAGGTTTGGTAGAGACAATGATTCCTCCAGTAGAAATGTCAATAGTGCAGAGGAACCCATGTAGTCAGTTTCATGACTTGGTAGCTAGTAGCCAAACATTTTTTTTTTTTTTTTTTTTGGTAGGGAACCTATTGTTTACAATTGAGTTACTCTCAGAGCCTAAGAACAGTTCAGAAAACATACTTTTAAATAATCTTAACCACTTTTCCCTCTCAACCTTCTGTGAGTTTTTAAGCCACTAAATTAATGTAGCTCTATCCATACATGTATTGGCTTACGGTTATTGATTGGGGCATGGAATCTTATTCAGGAAATTCATCCCTGAAGAAAACCAATTGTCCCTCCAAAAGCAGGCAATATCTCTACAGCTAGGGGTGGAAATCCCTGACCTGCTCCATCTTCCATAAATAAAGTCTCAGACAAAGGGTCTGTCTAAAAAAAGGTACTGTTTTTATTTTTTGTTCCTTACTTTTTGCAACAATCCTCTTAAACCTCTGTCTCTTACAATCTTTCTGAGTCCTTTACTGTGATGTTCACTGAGCTTGATGTTAAGTCGCCACATCCCCAGGGCAGGACAAAGCACTGGGCAGCATTTAGAAAAGGCCAGAAACTGATATTCTGAAAAGTATAGGGTTTAAAAGTTGGGCTCCTCCTATGAAATTCTTTTTTTTTTCTTTATTAATTACACTTTATTCACTTTGTATCCCCCTGTGGTTCCCTCCCTCCTCCTGTCCCAATCCCTCCCTTCATCCACTCTGCATGCATGCCCCTCCCCAAGTCCACTGATAGGGGAGGACTTCTTTTCCTTCCTTCTGATCCTAGTCAATTAGGTCTCATCAGGAGTGGCTGCATTGTCTTCCTCTGTGGCCTGGTAATGCTGCTTCCCCCTCAGGGGGAGGTAATTAAAGAGCAGGCCAATCAGTTCATGTCAGAAACAGTCCCTGTTCCTATTACAATAGAACCCACTTGGATACTAAACTGCGATGGGCTACATCTGTGCAGGGGTCTTAGGTTTTCTCCATGCATAGTCCTTGGTTGGAATTGCAGTCTCAGGAAAGACCCCTGTGCTCAGATTTTTTGGTTCTGTTGCTCTAATTGTGGAGTTCCTGTCCTCTCCAGATCTTACTGTTTCTCACTTCCTTCCTAAGATTCCCTGCACTCTGCCCAAAGGTTGCCCATAAGTCTCAGCATCTACATTGATAGTCTGCAAGACAGAGCTTTTCAGAGGTCCTCTGTGTCAGGCTCCTGACTTGTTCCCTCTTTTCTCCTTCTTCTGATGTCCAGCCTCTTTGCCTTTCTGGATAGGAATTGAGCATTTTAGCAAGAGTCCTCCCTCTTGATTAGTTCCTTTAGGTGTACAGATTTTAGTAGGTTTATCCTATGTTATATGTCTATATGAATGAGTATATACCGTGTGCATCTTTCTGCTTCTGGGATAGCTCACTCAGGATGATATTTTCCAGATCCCACCATTTACCTGAAAATTTCATGATTTCCTTGTTTTTTTATTGCTGAGGAATATTCCAGTGTGTAGATATACCACAATTTGTGCATCCATTCCTCCACTGAGGGGCATCTGGGCTGTTTCCAGCTTCTGGCTATTACAAATAATGCTGCTACAAACATCATTGAGCAAATGTCCTTATTGTGTACTTGAGAATCTTTTGGATATATGCCTAGGAGTGGTATAGCTGGATCTTGAGGAAGCACTATTCCTAGTTGTCTGAGAATGTGCCAGATTGCATTCCAGAGTGGTTGTACAAGTTTACATTCCCACCAGCAGTGGAGGAGGGTTCCCCTTTCTCCACAGCCTCTCCAGCATGTGTTGTCTCTTGAGTTTTTGATCTTAGCCATTCTGATGTGTGTAAGGTGAAATCTTAGGATCGTTTTGATTTGCATTTCCCTGAACTTAATGAGGTTGAGCATTTCTTTAAGTGTTTCTCTGCCATTCGATATTCCTCTGCAGAGAATTCTCTGTTTAGCTCTGTTGCCCATTTTTTTAAGTGGATTAATTGATTTTTTGCTGTTTAACTTCTTTAGTTCTTTATATATACTGGATATTAGTCCTCTGTCAGATATAGGGTAGGTGAAGATCCTTTCCCAATCTGTAGGCAGTCGTTTAGCTCTGTCAACAGTGTCCTTTGCTTTACAGAAGTTTTTCAGTTTCAAGAGGTCCCATTTACTTTTTGTTACCCTTAGAGTCTGTGCTGTTTTGTTCAGGAAGTTGTCTCCTGTGCCAATGAGTTCAAGGGTATTCCCCACTTTTTCTTGTAAGCGGTTTAGTGTGTCTGATTTTATGTTGAGTTCTTTGATCCACTTGGACTTTAGTTTTGTGCAGGGTGATAAGTATGGATCTATTTGCACTTTTCTACATGTAGACTTCCAGTTAGACCAGCACCATTTGTTGAAGATGCTGTCTTTTTTCCATTGAATGGATTTATTATCTTTGTCAAAAATCAGGTGTCCATAAGTGTATGGATTTATGTAAGGGTCTTTTATTCGATTCCATTTATCCACGAGTCTGTTTCTATGCCAGTACCATTCAGTTTTTTGTATTGTTGCTCTATAGTACAACTTGAGATCAGGGATGGAGCAAAAAGGGCCAAGAAAGAAATTGTGGAAACAACACCCTTCACAATAGCCACAAAGACATAAACTACCTAGGTGTGAACGTAACCAGGCATGTCAAAGATATGTTTGAAAAAAATTTCCAGTCTCTGAAGAAAGAGTTAGAAGAAGATATCAGAAGATGGAAATATCTCTCCTCAATGATATAAATAGCAAAAGGCCTATACACACATGGAAACTGAACAACTTGCTTCTAAATGACAGCTGGGTCAGAGAAGAAATAAAGAAATTAAAGACTTACTAGAATTCAATTAAAATGAAAGCACAACATACCCAAACTTATGGAACACTATGAAAGCAGTGCTAAGAGGAAAGTTCATAACACCAAGTACGTTCAAAAAGAATTTCGAAACATCTCATGCAAGCAACTTAATGGCTCACTTAGAAGCCCTAGAAAAAAAGAAGCAGACACACCAAAGAGGAGTAGATGGCTGGAAATAATCAAACTCATGGCTGAAATCAATAAATTAGAAACAAATAAAACAATTCAAAGAATCAATGAAACCAAGAGCTGGTTCTTTGAGAAAATCAACAAGATAGACAAACTGTTAGCCAAACTAACTAAAAGGCAGAGAGAAACTATCCAAATCAACAAAATCAGAAACGAAAAGTTGGGCATAACCACAGACAGTGAAGAAATCCAAACAATAATTAGGTCTTACTTCCAAAATCTATATGCCACCAAATTTGAAAATCTAAATGAAATGGACAATTTTCTTGACCAATTTTACATGCCAAACTGAATCAAGACCAGGTAAACCAAATAAATAGCCCTATATCTCCTAAGGAAATAGAAGCTGTCATCAAAAGTCTAACATGCAAAAAAGCCCAGGGCCAGATGGTTCCAGCACCGAGTTCTACCAAACCTTCAAAGAAAAGCTAACACCAATACTCTTCAAAATATTCCACAAGATAGAAACAGAAGGATCACTACCAAACTCATTCTATAAAGCCACAGTCACATTGGTAACTAAACCTCACAAAGACCCAACAAAGAAAGAGAATTTCAGGCCAATCTCCCTCATGAACATTGATGCAAAAATACTCAACAAAATACTTTCAAACCAAATCCATAAACACATCAAACATATCATCCACTACAACGAAGTAGGCTTCATCCCAGACATGCAGGGGTGGTTCAATATACGGAAATCCTTCAATGTGATCCACCACATAAACAAACTGAAGAGAAAAAAACACATGATCATCTCCTTAAATGCTGAAAAGGCATTTGACAAAATCCAACATCCATTCATGTTTAAAGTATTGGAGAGATCAGGGATACAAGGCACATACCTGAACATAGTAAAGGCGATATACAGCAAGCCTATAGCCAACATCAAACTCAATGGAGAGAAACTTAAATCATTCCCACTTGAAATCAGGGACAAAGCAAGGGTGCCCACTCTCTCCTATGAAATTCTTAAGGAAAAGAAACTCCACTTTGCATAGTTGGGTATCTTAAGAAGCAGAGAATAATTGTCAAAATGGTTGTGCAATTTAACAATTCAACCAGCAATGGAGGAGGGTTCCCCTTTCTCCACATCCTCTCCAGCAAATGTTGTCACTTGAGTTTTTGATCTTAGCCATTATGATGGGTGTAAGGCGAAATCACAGAGTCGTTTTGATCTGCATTTCCCTGATAACTAAGGATGTCGAGCATTTCTTAAAGTGTTTCTCTGCCAATCAGTATTCCTCCATTGAGAATTCTGTTTAGCTCTGTACCCCATTTTTTATTTGGATTACTTGATTTGTTGCTGTTTAATTTCTTGAGTTCTTTATACATACTGGATATTTGTCCTCTGTCAGATAGAGGGTTGGTGAAGAACCTTTCCCAATCTGTAGGTGGTCATTTTGTTCTGATGAGTGTCCTTTGCTTTACCCAAGCTTTTCAGTTTCATGAGGTCCCACTTATTGATTGTTGCTCTTAGAGCCTGTGCTGTTTTTGTTCTGTTCAGGAGATTGTCTCCTGTGCCACTGAGGTCAAGGCTTTTCCACAATTATTCTTCTAACAGGTTTAGTTTGTCAGGTTTTATGTTGAGGTCTTTGATCCACTTGGATTTTAATTTTGTGCAGGGTGATAAGTATGAATCTATTTGCATTTCTCTACTTGTAGATGTATAGTTAGACCAGCACCATTTGTTGAAATTGTGGTCTTTTTTCCATTATATTGTTTTGGCTTCTTTGTCAAGTAACTGTAGGTGTGTGGGTTTATTTCTGTGTCTTCAATTATACCTCATTGATCCACCATCTTGTTTCTATTCCAGTACCATGCAGTATTTATTACTGTTTCACTATATTACAGCTCAATATCAGGGATGGAGAGGCCTCCAGAAGATCTTTAATTGTAAAGTATTGTTTTAGCAATTCTTGGTATTTAGTTATTCCATATGAAATTGAGAATTTTTCTTTCATGGTCTGTAAAGAATTGTGTTGGTAATTTGTTGGGAATTGCATTGAATCTGTAGATTGCTTTTGGTAAAATGGGCATTTTGATTATGTTAGTCCTGCCAAGCCACAAGCATGAGTGATCTTTCTATCTTCTGACATCTTCTTCTATTTCTTTCTTCATAGACTGGAAGTTTTCTTCATACTAGTCTTTGATTTGCTTGATTAGAGTTACACCAAGGTACTTTTTGTCCTTTGTGTCTAATGTGAAAGGTGTTGTTTCCCTAATTTCTTTCTCAACCCATTTGTCTTTTGTATACAAGAGGGCTACTGATTTTTGGAGTTAATTTTGTATCCAGCCACTTTGATGAAGGTGTTTATAAGCTATTGGAGTACCCTGGTAGAATTTTTGGGGTCATTCATGTATACTATCATATCATCTGCAAATAGTTATTCTTTGACTTATTCCTTTCCAAATTGAATCCCTTGATCTCCTTTAATTGTTTTATTGCTCTAGCAAGGACTTCAAAATCTATGTTAAAGACATATGGAGAGTGTCCCTGATATCTGTAGTATTGATTTAAGTTTCTCTCTGTTTAGTTCGATGTTAGCTATAGGTTTGTTGTATATTGCCTTAGGTATGTTTATGTATATGCATTGTACCCCTGATCTCTCCAGGATTTTAAAAATAAATGAATATTTGATTTTATCAAACAATTTTTTAACATCTAAAGAAATGATCATGTTTTTTTTCATTTCTTCCAGTTTGTTTATATGGTGGATTGTATGATGGATTTCCATATATTGAACCTCCCTTGCGTTACTGGGATGAAGCCTACATGGTCATAATGGATGATAACTTTGATGTCTACTTGGATTTAGTTGTGAATATTTTGTTGAGTATTTTTGCATATTCATTAGGGAGATTGGTCTGAAACTCTCTTTCTTTGTTGGGTCTTTGTCAGCTTCAGGAAGCAAGGTGTGTGGCTTCATAGAATGACTTTGGTAATATTCCTTGAATTTCTATATTGCAGAATAAATTGAAGAGTTTTAGTATTTGCTCTTCTTTGAAGGTGTGGTAAAACTCTGCACTGAGACCATCTGGCCCTGAGATTTTTGTTTGGATGGGAGACTTTTGATAACAACTTCTATTTCCTTAGGGAATATAGGATGGGACTATTTAAATTACTTTTACCTCCTCTTGATTCAATTTTGTTAGTCACAATCATTCAAGAAAATTGTCCATTTTATTTAATTTTTCAAATTTTGTGGCATATAGTGTTTTGAAGTAATACCTAGGCATATATCCAAAATATGTTCAAGTATACATCATGGACATTTGCTCAACCATGTTTCTAGCAGCTTTATTCATAATAGGAAGAATCTGGAAACAACCCAGATGTCCCTCAATTAAGGAATGGATAAAAAAATTGTGGAACATTTACAGAATAGAATACCACTCTGCAATTAAAAACAAGGAAATTAAGATATTTGCAGGCAAATAGTTGGCACTAGAAAAGATCATCTTGAGTGAAGTATCCCGGAAGCAGAAAGACAAACATGGCCATATAATTACTTATGAGCAGATATTAGACATATAATATAGGATAACAATACTAAAATCTGTACACATAAAGAAGCTAAGCAAAAAGGAGTACCCTGGTAAGATGCTCAATCCTCATTTATAAAGGCAAATGGGATATACATTGAAAGAGGGAGAAAACAAGGAACAAGACTAGAGCCTACCCACTGAGGGCCTCTGAAAAACTCTATCCAGCGGGGTATTAAAGCAGATGCTGAGACTCATAGCCACTTTATGCAGAGTGCAAGGAATCTTTTGAAAGAAGGAGAGATAGAAAGACCTGTAGGGGACTGGAGCTCCACTAGGAGAGCAACAGAACCAAAAAATCTGAGCCCAGTGGTCTTTTCTGAAAGCAATACTCTAACTAAGGGTCATACGTGGATATAACCGAGAACTGCTGCACGGATGTAACCCATGGCAGTTCAGTCTCCAAGTGGGTTCCCTAATAATGGGAACAGGGACTGTCTCTTCCATGAACTCAGTGGCTGGCTCTTTGATCAACTTCCCCTGATGGGGGGGGCATCTTTACCAGGCCACAGAGGAATACATTGTAAACACACCTGAAGAGACTTGATAGGCTAGTGTCAGATGGAAGGGGAGGAGGACCTCCTTTATCAGTGGACTGAGGGACAGGAATTGGAAGGTGAAGAGGGAGGGAGGGTGGCATTAAGAGGGTATGAGGGAGCGTCTACAGCTAGGATACAAAGTGAATAAATTGGAATAAATAAAAATTAGATAAAAGAAGCAGAGAATAAAGTGAGGAAGAAGAAAAAGTCAAAGGATTTTTCTTCTGCATTTTCCTTTTATGGTCATCACATTCCATTATTATCCATGTAACTGTATCTTACAGCTCCTCTCAGGCTGCTGTAATATGCCCACAGTAAAAGACATTTTAATTGAGTTCCTATAACTCCTGTTTCTTTGATATTTCAGGCCTAGAAGTGATTGATACATACAATTCTGAATTTTGTTGCAATAAGTATCTTCCAAATTCCAATCAGTAAATAAGAGCCAGAAATCAGACTGAAATTTACTTTCAATTTTCTTGTCTTGGTTTGTTTTTTGGAAGCTTATACCATAAGCAACACCTTACTAACAATATCTATAGAAAAAGTGGAAACCCAAACAGAAATGGATATCTGTTTATGTATGTATGTATGTATGTATATATATATCTTTGTTTTGCACTACTTATTTTGAAGTCAAGTTCAATTTCTCTTCAAATGTATTCTGGCTGTACCACAATGTTTCAGGAATGATGTGGTAGTGATTACAATATGGGAAATTTGACATGTTAGCCAGGTTATATGACATGGTTGTGTGATTTCTTGAAAATTTAATTATTTTCTTAATTCTAACATCTGTCCACAATTAACATAATAATCAATCCAAGTTCATATAAGGAGGAGTATGATGAAATAAAATAATATTTGTTTAGAATATTACATATTCATATTTATGAATATGTAAATACATATTTTATATGTATAAACACCTTTGAATAATAATAAGAGGTGACTGTATGCAAGTTATTATTATTGTTGTTGTTGCTTTAGTTTTCAGTGTAGCTATTGCTCTTACATTACAGCAAATGGCACTAACTCTTCAAAAATAATTCTTATTCTTTCTAGAGATCAGACTTGTGAAAGCAGTTACTTTATGTGTTTCATTGTTTAACATAGGAGAACAAAGGCAACCATGTGCATCTAGTCACACTTGACTTTAGAAATTTTAAGTTCTAGCTAAGGTACTCAACTCAGTATAAATGTAAGTCAATTACAGAGAGGGTCGAGTGAACTATGCTCAATGCATTGTGAGTGAAGACTTTTTTATTTTATGTGTCTAATTGTTCTCTTTTTTTAAACAAATCTACTTTATTTTATTTCTATGGGTATTTTACCTGCATGTATGTCTGTGTACCACATGTGTACTCACATGTACTTAGTCTTCATGGAGTCCAGCTGGAGCATCATGTTCCCTGCAATTGGAATTAAACATGGTTTTAAGCTGCCATGTGGATGTCTCAAATTGAAACTTGGTCCTCTAAAAAAGGAGGCACTAAATGTTCTTAATTACTGAGCCAATTTTCCAGCCCTGTGTTGTTTCTCTTACCTTGACCCCTTAATGATCAGAAGCATTTTATTAAAGAGGAACAGATCAATGACTGGAAAGGAACAAAGCTTATTTCCTAGGAATGATCATTGACAAAGGATGGTAAGGGTATATAGAGAATCTTGAGGTCTGGTTTCAAATTAAGATATTTTGGTTCTTGAATCTATAGCTTGACTTATGTTGCAAACATACTCAGACTTTATTACTTAGTCTGTCTGAAGAATTTCAGAGAATGATTGAGAGTAGCTTTTATCTCTCTATGCATGTGATGCTGCAACTTAGAACATTCTCTCAGCTTCCTATAAGGTCGCAGTAATAAGTAGGATGAGGCCTCAAATATTTAGTTTGACAGTTGACATGTTATTAAATATTTCTAAATGACCTCAAGTTTCTGTTCTTTAAAGGGGATACAGTATCTCCTCAAGATCCAGCTCCTAGGCATATATCCAAACGATGCTCAAGTTCACAACAAGGACATTTGCTTAGCCATGTTTGTAGCAGTTTTATTCCATAATAGCCAGAACCTGGAAACAACCCAGGTGTTCCTCAGTTGAGGAACGGATACAGAAATTGTGGTATGTTTACACAATGGAACACTACCTAGCAATTAAAAACAAGGAAAACATGAAATTTGCAGGCAAATGGTGGGATCTAGGAAAGATCATCCTGAGTGAGGTGTCCCAGGAGCAGAAAGACACACACAATATATACTCACTTATAAGTGGGTACTAGACTTATAAGATAGGATAAACATACTGAAATCTGTACACCTAAAGAACTTAAACAAGAAGGAGGACCCGGGGTAAGATGATCAATCCTCACTTAGAATGACAAATGGCATGGACATTGGAAATAGGAGAAAACAAGAAACAGGACAGGAGACTACAATAGAGGGCCTCTGAAAGACCCTACCTAGCAGTGTATCAAGGCAGATGCTGAGATTCATAACCAAACCTTCAGCAGAGTGCAGGGAATCATATGAAAGAAGGGGGAAGTTAGTATGACCTGGAGAGGACATGACCTCGACAAGGAACAAATATATCTGGGCATAGGAGATTTTTATGAGACTGTTTCTCCAACCAACATGTATGGATATAATCTAGAACCCCTCCTCAGATGTAGCCCTTGGTAGCTCAGTATCAAAGTGGATTCCCTTGTAAGAGGAACAGGGACTATTTCTGACATGAACTCAATGGCTGCCTCTTGACCCCCCCACCCGAGGGAGGAGCAGCCCTGCTAGGCCACAGAGGAGGACTTTGTACTCAGTCCTTAAGATACCTGATAAGCTAGGGTCAGATGGAAGGGAAGGAGGGCCTCCCCCATCAGTGATCTTGGAAAGGGGCAGGGAGGAGATGAGGGAGGGAGGTTGGGATTGGGAGGGAATGAGGAAGGGGGTTACAGTTGCCTGTGATACAAAGTAAAATAACGTGATAAATATAAAAAAATAAAAATTATAAAAAGGGACACATTTGCATATATATATAAAATAATTGTTGGAAAATAATTTAATTTCTCATAAATTATAATTACTCAATTAAATACGTTAAAAAGTTTAGTATTTCATTGATGAGTTTAAAATCTGGTACTAGAATTATTAGTGCATAAGAAGTTGCTAATATCTTCATAGTGCAAATGACAATATAGGAAGAAAGAATATTACTTTCATTTTTATATATTATTCATATGATAAATCATGTGAATTCATAAATGTTAGATTCCAATTTGTATTATTTTAAATTTTCTTTTGATTAAATTAATGAGATTATTATATTAAAAGGGTACAGAAAAGTGTTCAGTGGCCTTGTATGTAAACTAAATTCCAGCATGACCGTGATTCAGGAAGAGCACTTGCCCTGAGCTTCAATGCCCTTTTTTGTTAGCTTAGCTTAACTGCTTCTAAAATGGTTTTACCATGAGAAAATGGTTTCCTATAAAAAAATTGTTCCAAATCTCTGCTCTATAGTATAGAAAATTCTTCAGCTTTATGTAAGTTCTATCTGCTGCTATCTCCAAATCCTATTAAGTTTGATCAGTAGGTCTTCAACTCTTTAATTTTTTTTTCCATTCTGACCATCTATTCCCATTCCTTTTTCTTTATAGAGGTAATAACACAAACAATAAAATTGACCAAATTTAGTATGTGTTGTTGAATAAATTTTGACAAATAAACATACATGTTCTAATTTCCTTTCTGTTGTTGTTTTCAAACATTCTGAGCAAATGTAAGTTAGGAGAGGAAAACATTTATTTGGCTTACATTTGCATGTCATAGTCTATCCCTGAGGAATGTCAAGGCAGACACTCTAGCAGAAACTTGTAGAAGAAACTGTGTGGAATGCTATTGTTGACTTTCTCAGACTCATGTTTAGTTAGCTTTCTCATACAGCCCAAAATCAGCATTCTAGGGATAGTGTTACCATCAATGACCCAGGGTATTACATGATAATTAATAATCAAGAAAATACCCTACAAAACTACCACAGGCCTACCTGATCTAATAATCTTCAAACTGAGATTCCCTTCTCATGTGGCTCTAGGCTGTGTCAAAGTGATTCAGCTAACAACAAACCATAATCTTTGTAGAGATTATTTCTATTCCTAATTTTCCCAAAAAGTGCCAGGTGGATTTCCAAAGTGGTTGTACAAGTTTGCACTACCTCCAAAAATGGAGAAGAGTTCCCCTTTCTCCACAACCTTTCCAACATGTGTCATTCCTTGATTTTTTTTTAACTTCTTAATTTTGATAGGTGTAAGGACTTTGAACATTTCTTTAAGTGTTTCTCTGCCATTTGATATTCTGGCTATTGAGAACTCTGTTTAGCTCTCTACCCTATTTTTTAATTTGATTACTTTGTTTGCTTGGTGTTTAACATCTTGAGTTCTTTATATATTCAGAATGTTAACCCTGTGTCAAACGTAGGGTTGGTGAAGATCTTTTACCAGTCTGTATGCTGTCATTTTGTTCTGGTGCCATTGTCCTTTGCTTTGCAGAAGACATGGTATACCACTTATAAGTGGGTACTAGACCTGTAAGATAGGATAAACATACTTAAATATGTACACCTAAAGAAGATAAACAAGAAAGAGGACCAGGGGTAAGATGATCAATCCTCATCTATAAAGACAAAGGGGATGGAAATTGGAAGTAAGAGACAACAAGTAACAGGAAAGTAGCTTACGACAGACAGAAGGCACCTGAAAGACTCTACCTAGCAGAGTATCAAAGCAAATGCTGAGACCCAGAACCAAGCCTTCAGCAGAGTGTAATCATATGAAAGAAGGAGAAATTAGTATAACCTAGAGGGGACAGGGAGCCCCACAAGGTCAAAATATATTTGGGCACAAGGGTCTTCTCTGAGACTGTTTATCCAACCAAGGACCATGCATGGATATAACCTACAACCCCTGCTCGGACATAGCCCATGTTAGCTCAGTATCCAAGTGGGTTCCCTAATAAGGGAGACGGGAATTGTTTCTAACATGAACTCAATGTCTAGCTCATTGAGCTTCCCTTCCCCCAAGGGAGGAGCAGCCTTGCTAAGCCACAGATAAGGACATTGCAACCATCCTGAAGATACCTGATTAGCTAGGGCCAGATCGAAGGAGAGGAGGACAGCCCCTCTCAGTGGACTCTGAAGGGGGCAGAGAAGAGATGAGGGAGGGAGGGGAGGATTGGTAGGGAAAAAGGGAGAGGTCTACAGCTGGGATACAAGTGAATGTATAAAATTATTTTTAAAAAAGTTTCATGAGGTATCATTTGTTGATTGCTAATCTTAGAGCCTGTGCTGTTGGTGTTCTGTTCAGGAAGTTATCTCCTGTGCCAATGAGGTCAAGGCTCTTCCCCACTTTTTCTTCTAATTGTTTTGTGTGTATGGTTTTATGTTGAGGTTTTTGATCTGCTTGCACTTTAGTTTTGTCCAGGGTGATAAACTTGGACCTATTTGCATTTTCTACGTGTAGACATAAAGTTAAACCAGCACCATTTTTTGAAGATGCTGGGTGTTTTCTAATTGTATGGTTTTGGATTCTTTGTCAAAAATCAAGTATCTGGTTGGGGGGGGTGAAGAGGAAGGAATGGTGAAACTGGGAAGAGATGAGGGAGGGGGTTACAACTAGGATACAAAGTGAGTAAAGTGTAATGAATCATCATAATAATACATAAATAATAAAAAGTAAAAAATAGCGAGTACTTCTTTCCCTTCCTCAAATTCCATTCTGCATATGAAATTAAATTTTTCTTTCATAAGTCAAATCATTGCAAATCAACAATCTACCAAGTGTTTTATGCTTTTTCATACTCAGGATGTAAAACTTTTGCTGGATCATAATCAGTATTTAATGTATTTAACTTTATAACAAAATTCCAATGAGGTTGTTTCATGAGTTTGTTTCATTTTACTTTATCAACTGTAACCTATGTAAATTCTCAGAAATATAGGCACTGCCTTGTCAGGTTATTGGTATAAGTGATTGAGTCAATCATTCTATTTCTGAGGTAACTATCTTACATACATATGCCATTTTGGAACTGATACATTCCTTTAGTGAAAGGTCATGGCATTGTAACATTGTACTTAGTATGATACTTTAGGTTCTGGAACTCAATTCTGTGTGTCTGTCTCTCTTATGTGTATGTGTATGTGACTTGTGTACTTGTACAATAGACTGGCTGGTCTTTATGTGCTGCATTTCACTAATTCTGGCTTTTCAATGAAATGCTCATCTCTTCAGCATGGGAAGTCCTTAGTTCTCTCCAACTTAAACTCTCTGTCTCAGACACCATGTTCATAGGCTTCCAAAGTAGATGTAGGTATTTCTTGAAATTTTTGTCCATCTTCCCTGTTGATACTCAATCTCTGCCTTGCACTTGAAACAAAATTTTGTAGAACAGGGTTTCTAAAGAAATATAGTGAGTATTTATTTTTATGTGGTCCTTCCACCCAGGTAGATGATTTGCATTTGGCTTGTGTAATAACTGCAGGATGGTAGAATACCCTTCTTTCCTGTCTCACAGACAGTAGCTTGTTACCTGTATGTCTTCAGAACAACAACAACAACAAAAACCTCACTGTTTTTATCTCTCAGTGTCTCCCTTGCCTCCCTTGAGCAGTCAATGAAAGAAGTTGTACATGAGAGTCCCTCTTAGTCTGACTCTTAAAAGAAGTTTTAAATATCCAAAAGCCCACAGTAGAATTCTAAGTACTCATTAGACTTCATTTTTTGATGTTTTTATTTTTTTATTGCGTTTAATGATATGGAAATTTTGATTTGAAAATATGGTCATACAATCACTGAAGAAATGTATATGAAAAACAAGACAACCTACTAACAATAATCCCTAACCAACTCAGATAAACAGAGCTACCAACGCCAATAAAAATCTGTAATATCTTAAGATTCTAAACATTAAGTGCATCCAAACCTCATACTCTCTTCTTTGAGAAACAAGACCATGAATTTGTCTTCTCAAGAATTCTTGTACTAATTGCTTTTTAGTGCATATTATGCACAATATTTTCTGTTATTTTCTTTAAATATACATATATATATATATATATATATATATATATATATAATAAATTACAGTATATTCACTTTGTATCACAGTTGCAGCCCTTTCCCTCATCCCCATCCAATCCCACCTTTATTCCTCATCTCCTCCCATGCTCCTCCCCAAGTCCACTGGTAAGGGTGGTCCTCCTCTCTTTCCCTCTTACCCTAGCCTATCAGGTATCATCAGGGTTGGCTGCATTGTCTTCTTCTGTGGCTTGGTAAGGTTGCTCCCTAATTAGGGGGAAGTGATCAAAAAGCCAACTACAGGGACTGTCTCTGTTCTTTCCTTTTTTAAATTATTTTTATATTTTTGATTGTTACAGTTTATTCACTTTGTATCCCAGCTGTAGCCCCCTCTCTCATCAACTCCCAATCCTAACCCCTCCCTCTTCTCCTTCCTTTCCCCTCCCTCAGTCCACTGATAGGGGAGATTCTCTTCCCCTTCCCTCTGACCTTAGCCTATCAGGTATTATCAGGACTGGCTGCATTGTCTTCCTTTGTGGCCTGGTACAGCTCTACTATCTCCTGGGGGAAGTGATCAAAGAGCCAATTACTGAGTTCATATCAGAGACAGCCCCTGCTCCATTTACTAGAGAACCCACTTGGAAACCGAGCAGCCTATGGGCTTCCTCTGAGTATTATTTTCTTCACACACTTACCATAGTACATCCCTTCTTTACATGCTCTTCCAAAGATTAAAAAGTTTTACATATAGTGTCTCTCTTCAAAGGAATTTGCTGTTATATTTTGAAATTTAATTCACGTTGGTGCATTGTAAATTACCTTTTCTTGTCTTATTATTCTAAAGATGAAAATGTTTCTTTGAATCTATCTACATATCAAGCCATAGCTCCTCTACCTTAAGATCAATTACATTACCATGTAGGTCATGCCAATAGCTACTCTGTACCACTCCGAAGACTTCAAAAATAGTTCTGTTTCTCTCATTCTAACATGGCATGACATGCTTGAGAATATATGTGAGTCCTGGAGGAAATAAGGATTAATTTGAATGTTGAAAAGAAGGGAGATTTAATACAGGACAATTCACTTTAAAGGTCACTATATGATGGGATTACGGCATGTGCTCTTTCTCATTTCCATTTCTCTTTTAATTGAGAAAAATCAGGGTTGATCTAATTACTACACAACCTTTTGGTGGCACTTTGCTCTGATGTGGGACACTTATTTCCATAAAAGATCCTTCCTTTACTTATTGCTAGGTCTTCATCCAAAATCCATAGTTGTGTAGTGATTCCCTACGTAATTTAAACATGCTCAGTGAATACAAATCATAGGCTTATATCCTGCCAAATGTCAGCACTGTTCTTTGTAAGCTTGAAAATATGGCATTTGCCTACAATTCCTAGCCTACAATTTGTACTAGTAAAAAATCTACTTGGAATATTAATTTACTTCTGCCAATGGAACTACTTGATACCTGATAAAGCCATGGTACCTGATAAAGTCTTTTTTGGAATGTATGTTTTAAAAAACTGATATTTTTATGATTATCATTTATTACAATTTATTCAATTTGTATTCTGGCTGTGGTCCTCTGCCTCTTCTCATCCCAACCTACCCTCCCTCCCTCTTCTTCCCCTATTCCTCCCCCCCCCCCCCAGTTCACTGATAGCAGAGGTCCTCCTTCCCTTATATTTGACCCTAGCCTATCAGGTCTCATCAGGACTTGTTGCATTGTATTCCTCTGTGGCCTGACAAGTTTGCATCCCTCAGAGGGAGGGGTCACAGAGCCCTGCCACTGAGTTCATAACAGAGAAAGCCACTGTTCCCCCCATTATGAATCTATGGCTACATTTGAGACAGGGTTTTAGGGAGAAAGACCTGGAAGGTACAGGATCTTCAAAAGGAAACCAACAGAACAACAACAACAACAACAAAAAAAAAAAACCACAAAACAACAAAAAACAAAACAAAAAAAAAAAACCAGAAACAATAAAATAAACAAAAACTCGAGCCCCCCCCCCCCCCCCCACGTGAATGATACAACGAAAGACAATGCAAGGAAAAACTGACATTTTAGAAGAGAATAATTTAGAGTAAATAAGTACATCTTGAACCTTTTTGAGATTCATATTGACAGTGATGGGGTACCTAAGAACTCACGTTTCTTCTTGCATTATAATGTGTTCTTGTGTCCAATATAGTTGGTGGTAAATTACTTGGAGGTAGATATTACATAAGTAGAAGAATACTTTGTTAACCAGGGAAATAATGATCAAGTAATAACAGTGATAAAGTTAAGGAAGTACTGATTTTCAAAAATTATTCTGAAAATAAGAGAGAAATTTGATGTGAGAATTTTCCAAATTGAGAGAAAACAATGACACTGGCTTAGAAGATTTTTAGGATGTGTCCATATGTGTTATTATCTATCTAAATTGTGATGATGGCATTTCTCTTTGATCATATAAAATTATCACTATAAATAGAGAAAATTGAATAGACATTCCTATATACTTTTCCTAACCTTGGATTTGTCAGTTACATTTCCATGTACTGGAGGCATTGATTTGATAGTTCAGTGCTTTTATTCCATTGATTGCCGAACATACTCCAAAAAAAAAGTAATCTGAAAAAAAAATCTGAGCCAGAGATCTTTTAATGAAATGACAATTATTTGTACTTCTTGGAAAAAAAAAAAAAAAAAAAAAAAGATGGGCTTGATTTCAGACTTGGTGTCTCATAGCATGTTTTAGCACCCTTTTTCTTTTCTTTTCTTTTCTTTTCTTCTTTGGTTTCTCAGACAGGGTTTCTCTGTGTAACAGCTCTGGCTCTTCTGGAATTTGCTTTGTAGACCAGGCTGGCCTCTAACTCATAGAGATCTGCCTGACTCTGTCTCCCAGGACCTGGGATTAAAGACATGTGCCATCTTGAATAGCTTTATACCTTAATTCTACTCAACTTCTTTGTCAGGAGTCAACTTCATATGACACGTACAGAATCATTCAGTCTTTATATTTTAATATGTATGTCTTGAAAAATATACAGATATCAAAATTCTATCTATCTATCTAACTATCTATCTATCTATCTATCTATTCATCTATCTACCTACCAATAATATACCTGTCATGCATCAATATCTCTAGTAGATTTCCTTACTTGCCTGTTTGTTCAATGTTGAAAGTTTACTTAATGCATTCTTTTTTGTTTTAGTTTTGGAAAGCTACATGTTAGGTGTTTTACAAAGTAAAACTTCTTTATTATCAACTTCATTACTGCTAATCCTTACAACAACAAGTTGAGTTAGTTTCTAGTATATCATATACTGAATGCTTTGCCCAAAGCACACATGTATTTGGAAACAGTCTTGTCTTCTTTGCAAATATATATTTATCCTAGTCTCTCTCCAGTTTTATTTGGCAGCATATTTTTCTATTTTATAAACATATTTTCTTTCCTCATTGTAATAGAAATGAGTGAGGGTAAAACTTTAAAACTGTCATCTCTTCCCAAGTTTCTAAATACTTGTTATTCAATAAAGGAACAGTTATACTGATACTTGGTTTATGTTGTTAAAATATCAAATGCATTACTTTAAATAAATTAAAATTATCATATTGGGCCTGACTACCACATGAACCAATAAAATCAGTATTACTCCCATGCAAAGATTTTAAGCATTTCTGACATTCAATGTGAAAAGTTGTGTTGCTCACTGTGATCTTGCTAGATGTCCTGCAAGAAGTTCCATAGCAAGCAACTGTGAGAAGCTTTTAGTAGATGAAAGGAATCTTCAAGCCAGAAAATGGAGAATTCAATCAGGCAATGATAACAAACAAATTCAACTCATCCCATTTCTAAACAGAAGAATTAAATACAACAATATATAAGATTAAGCTTAAAATTATGATTTTCTTCTTTGGCACAAGAACAAGAATGTTTAACACACCAGTGCTATTTCATTAAAAGACCCAAGAGTCAGAGATGTGTGGACCTGAATTAATGAAAAATTGTCAGCTTTGCTATTAGATAAAAGTGAAAAGGAACACACACAGAGCCAGGACTGCTACCACCATGTCTTTGGACTTCTTTAAAAATCTGGTAGAACATGATAGATGATTAAGAAATTCTAGGCAAACAGGAACATGCCTCCTCTAAGAACATTAAAGATGCATATCAGAAACTGGCACAATGTGATAAAAATTCTTAGACTCTACAGGAATCAAGAAAAAATAAATAGCTGAGGTATGGGAAATGTTTTAAAATATGTTATATATATACTTATATATAATGCATACATATGTAAACAATATTGTTATTAAAGGATAAGTGGTCCAGGAGGTTATAGAAGACATTAAAACAGTATGAGCTCCAGAAACCAGATGATGTCTTCACATATTTTTGCTTTGTTTTGTTTGTTTGTTTATTTTTGGTAGAAAGTACTTGTTTACTTTTGACTTCTTTAAAGACTCATTTGAATAATATGTCTTTTGAGGAATAACAGATCTCTAAGAAAGCAGAAGATTCTGTTTAGATTAATTTGTTTCTGCCTTCAGTTGATTTTTCACTGTTTGGAGATCATCTGATTTCAGGCCACAATATCATAGGGACTTCACTTTATTTTCTTCTGCACAACTTGGCACTACAAAAATAGGAAACTTTAAATCTAAATCCACTTCTATTAAAGAAATTAATGTGTGGGATGGAGAGATGAATTGGAAGGAAAGATGCACATGAGCATGTGCATTCAAATACCCAGAAACTGTGTAAAACCAGGCATGGAAACTTAGGTATGTAATTTCAATGACCCTTCAGTAAGATTGCAGAAAGAGATGAGAGACTCCTCAGAAGCCAGTGAGCTAAATGGCTGGGTATACAAAGCAGCACACAAGAGACCTGTCTAAAACAAATTGGAAAGAAAAGACAAATATCTGAGGTTGTCCCCGGCCCTATATACACACACATTGACATTCATGTGATCACATTCATACCTTTATTTTTCTGGGACAAATTACCTGCCAAAAGCAATTTAAGGAATGAAGTGTTTCTTCTGACTCACAGTTTGAAGCTACAGTCCTTCATGGCAGGGAAGTCATGGTAGCAGGAAAGTGTGGCACCAAGTCACATTGTGGCCTCAGTTAGGCATCAGAGAATGATGAATGTTGATGCTCACCCAAGTATCTCCTTTTTAATTTAGTCTAGACACCAACCCATGGAACGGTGGAATCCACATTGAAGATTGACATTTTACCTCAATTGCACCAATCAAGAAACTCCATGTGGTACATTTACACAATGAAATACTACTCAGCAATTAAAACAAGGAAATCATGAAATTTGCAGGCAAATGGTGGGAACTTAAAAAGATCATCCTGAGTGAGATATCTCAGAAGCAGAAAGACACACATGGTATATACTCACTTGTATATTAGACATATAATATAGGATAAAATCTGTACACCCAAAGAAGCTAAGCAAGAAGGAAGACCCTGGGTAAGATGATCAATCCTCACTCAGAAAGGCAAAAACGGAATGGACATCAGAAGAGGGAGAAAACAGGAAACAGGACAGGAGCCTACCAGAGAGGGCCTCTGTAAGACTCTACCCAGCAAGGTATCAAAGCAAATGCTGAGACCATAGATAAATTTTGGGCAGTGTGCAGGGAATCTTATGAAAGAATCAGGAGATAGAAAGACACAGAGGGAATAGTAATTCCTCAAGATCAACAGAACCCAAAAATCAAGGCACATGGGTCTTTCCTGAGGTTGATTCTACAACCAAGGACCATGCATAGATAAATTAGAACCCCTGCACAGATGTAGCCCATGGCAGTACAGTGTCCAAGTGGGTTTCCTAGTAAGGGGAACATGGACTGTCTCTGACGTGAACTCAGTGGCTGGCTCTTTGATATCTACTCCCTGAGAGAAGAGCAGTCTTACCAGGCCAGAGAAGAAGACAATGCAGCCAGTCTATGAGACCCGATAAAATAGGGTCAGATGGGAGGAGAAAAGGACCTCCCTTATCAATGGACTTGGGAAGGGGCATGGAAGACATGACAGAGGGATGGTGAGATTGGGAGGGAATGAAGGAGGGGGCTACAGTTGGTATACAAAGTGAATAAATTGTGATTTATAAACACAATTTTTAAAAACAAACTCCATCCCAGATATATCTAAGATTTTTATCTTCTGGGTGTTTCTAAAGCCTGTCAAGTTGACATATAGTACTACAACACAAGCACATTTAAAAGATTAGCAAGAAAAATTTTGAAGATTTCAATCAAGGTCAATTTTTGGTATAATTGTATATAAAATATTTATAAACAGCTCATCAAAGCCCTTATTTTTCTTAGACTCAAATTTGTTCTAGAAGGCCATATTGTAGGGACATTAATTTTTGGGTTTTGAAAAAAATAATTATACATATTTGTATCTATATTGCTTTATTAAAAAGTGGAATTCAAGGTAAATGATGACTTGTGAATAGTTCTAGGACAACATTACATATTACATCCAGCATGCATCTGTCCTCTATTGTGTTTGAAATATGAACTAAGTAATGTAAGCTTACTGTGAAGTTAACACTAGGAGAATTAATCTTTTACAGAAATAGCTTCAATCGTTTTCATCATTTAGTAATAAAAACTGCTAATAAAATCATGCTAATATATTTCTGGATCAGTATAAATTAACAATAATTTCCAAACGGCATAAATATCAGACATTTTAGTTTAGGTGATTGGTTACACGTTATCTTAATCTAGGCCAAGTAAACCTGATAAACTGGATGTTTGCCATTTGATTCATTACAAAAAAAAAGGAAGAAATGAAATAAAAACATATTTGCTGATTTGTTTTCTAAACTAGCTTTATAGATTTCTTATATCTCTGTATATGTGCTTTTCTACTTGGTTTTGTTAGGGTTTTATTGTATTTATTAATGTGGATACTGGAATTACACATAGGTGTGTTCTGCAACATATTTTGAAACATATGAATATTGTCCTATTTATAGTCATTATTTTATTAATATTATGGTAACATCAATATTATGAAACATTCTTTATATAAGAGCTCTTAAATACAATATGCATAGTGTTAGGAGAATGGAGAAAATGAGTTCAGTCACAGTAGCAACAATTGCCTTTAAACCATCAACACAAAATACATTTAAATTTCAATGCTTATGTAAACCATTAACTTAGTGGTTTCAAACAATACACATTTATCTTCTTCAAGCTGCTGTGGATCTTTTTTTTTTTTTTGTTGTTGTTGTTACAGCTTAAATTTGGGTTCAATTTCAGTGTTTTACAAAGTTACCATGTAGGTACTGGCCACTAGTGTGGTCCTTTCTGTGATTCAACCAAAGCAAATTTTCCTTTCAAGCTCCAATGCTTTTTTGCAGGGTTGGTTCCTTTAAATACATCAAACTTGAAGCCAATTTTTTTTTTTCACTAGCCATCTGCTGGAGAACCCTTTCACTTCCTTGCCATGTGGCCCTCTCCATAGGGAAATCTCACAGTATGCCAGCTTCCTTAGTCAAATGCAGAAAGGAAAAGTCTGTCTCTTAACAGGGCAAACTGTGAAACACTATCATAGCATTGGTATGCTCTCACCTGTGTTGGATTTGGTTGACTCTGTCCATAGAGCAGTAGAAGTAACATCAAGAGGAAGGGGTCATCAAGGGACACCTAAAAAGGAGTTTTTCCACCACAGATAACTTTTTTATGTTGTTAAACATGAAATAAATTATGTAACACTTTTCAATTGTAATTTTTGCATAAATTGTGTTTTTTATTCCTGTAGCACCATGTTTTCCTAATTTTAGTCATGTATTTTTTCATTTTTATGTTTAATTGAAATATTTTTGTATATATTTAATTCTAATTGTGTATATATTTTTATTTTTATTGTTTTTTTATTCTTTTATATTATAATTGTTGTTGTTGTTGTTATTTGTTACGATTTATTCACTTTTTACCCTGGCTTTGACCCCTCCCTCATTTCCTCCCAATCCCAGCCTTCCTACCACTTCACTGCCTATACTCCTCCCCTAGTCCACTGATACAGGAGGTCCTCCTCCCCTTCTATATGAATGTAGCCTGTCTGGTCTCAACAGGACTGGCTGCATTGCCTTCCTCTGTAGCCTCACAAGGCAGCATCCCCCAAAGGGAGGTGATCAGAGAGCCTGCCACTGAGTTCATGTCAGAGACAGCCCCTGCTATACTTTCTAGGGAACCTACTTGGAGACTGAGTCTATGGGCTACAGTTGAGCAGTGGTTTTAGGTCTGTTCCATGTATGGTACTTGGTTGGGATATCACCTCTGCAGGGCCCCCAGGGCCCAGGGTTTTTGCCTCTGTTCTTCTCTTTTTGGAGCTCCTGTCCCCTCCAGGTATTTCTATCTCCCCCTTCTTTCATAAAATTTAATGCACTCTGCCCAAAGTTTGGCTATGGTTCACAACCTCTACTTCTATATCTCAATCAGTGTAGTCTCTGTGGTAGGCTCCTGTCCAGTTGCCTGTCTTCTCCCGCTTCAGATTTCTGTCACCTTGATCCTTGTGAAGGAGGATTGAACATCTTCCCTAGTGCCTTCCCTGTTGTTTAGCTTCATTAGGAGTATAGATTTTAGTATATTTATCCTATATTATATGTCTAATAAACAATTATAAATGAGTGTACACCATGTGTGTTATTCTGTTCTGGGTTACCTCACTCAGGATGATCTTCTAACTCCCACCATCTGCCTACAAATTTCATGATTTCCTTGTTTTTAATATTTGAGTAGTATTCAATTGTGTAAATGTATCACTATTTTTATATCCATTTCCCCTTTGAGGTACATCAAGGTTGTTTCCAAAATCTGGCTATTACAGATATGTTTGCTATGAATATGGTTGAACAAATACCGTTGTATAGTTGAGCATATTTTGGATAATTTCATAAGAGAGATAGGTCTCAAGTTCTCTTTTTTTTTTTTTTTTTTTTTTTTTTTTGGTTGGGTCTTTGTGGTACTTATGTATCAAGGTAACTCTGGCTTCATAGAATGAGTTTGATAATATTCCTTCTCATTCTATTTGGTGGAGCAGTTTGAAGAGAATTGGAGTTAGCTCTTCTTTGAAGGTGTGGTAGAATTCTGCACAGAAACTATGAGGCCTTGGGCTTTTTTTGGTAAGGGGATTTTAATGACTGTTTCTATTTCCTTGGGGCATATAGGACTGTTTTTTTCCATTTACCTGATCTTGGTTTAGCTTTGTTAACTAGAATCTACCAAGAAAACTGACCGCTTTACTTAGATTTTCAAATCTTGTGGCATATAGGCTTTTGTAGTAAGACCTAATTATTCTTTGGATTCTCCCCATGTCCATTTTTATGTCCCCCTTTTCATTTCTGAATTTGCTTGTTTAGATAGTTTCTCTCTGCCTTTTCCTTAATTTTGGCTAAGGTCCCTTGATTTTCTCAAGAATCCAGCTTTTGGTTTCATTGATTTTTTGAATTGTTTTATTTGTTTCTAATTTATTAATTTCAACCCTGAGTTTGATTATTTTGAACTGTCTACTCCTCTTGGGTGTGTCTGGTTTTTTTTGTTTTTTTTGTGTTTTTTTTTTTTGGTTTTTGTTTTCAGTTGTGCAGTTAAGATGCTTGTATGAGATGTCTCCAACTTCTTTCAGAAGGCAATTAATGCTATGAACTTTCCTCTTAACATTGATTTTATTATTTCCCATAAGTTTGGGTAAATTGTGCTTTCATTTTCATTGAATTTTAGGAAGACTCTGATTTCTTTCTTTCTTTCTTTCTTTCTTTCTTTCTTTCTTTCTTTCTTTCTTTCTTTCTTTCTTTCTTT
>NW_026585894.1:7355532-7366240 GCF_907164565.1 Psammomys obesus | reverse complement strand
TTTCTTTCTTTCTTTCTTTCTTTCTTTCTTTCTTTCTTTCTTTCTTTTTCTTCCCTGATCCAGCTGTCATTGTGCAGGGAGCTATTCAGTTTCCAAGCATGTGTAGACTTTTTGTTATCTCTATTGTTGTTGAGATCTAGTTTTAGGCCATGGTAGTCAGATAGGATACAAGGGATTATTACAATCTTCTTGTATCTGTTGAGTCTTGCTTTGTGCCTGGCAATGTGGTCAAATTTTGAGAAGGTTTCGTGAGGTGTTGAAAAGAAGAAACAGTCTTTTTAGTTTTGGTGAAAAGTTCTGTAGACATCTATTAGGTCCGTTTGATTTAGGACCTCTGTAAATGTCATTATTTCCCTATTTAACTTGTGTCTAGATGATCTGTCCCTTTGTGAGGGTGGAATGTTGAAGTCTCCCACTACACTATTAAGGTGCTGGAGATCAATGTGTGATTTGAGCTTTAAAAATGTTTCATTTACAAATGCAGGTGCTCTTGTATTTAATTGTAAAGGATATTATTTGGATACTTTTTGATTGAACTCAATTGGTTTTGTTTCTTTGTTTGTTTAAAACATCCAGAAACTGAGAAAAAGAGAGAAGATTAAAGCCTAAAGAGAAGATTAAAGATGACTGGATTTGCCCATTCAGGTTCCTTTGTGCAAATAATATGCAAAACATTTCGTACATTCATTAGAGTTTTGTAACAAAGTAATTTTCATTCCTACCATGATTTTCATAGCAATAAATTGGCATAATAAATAGGAGTAAGGTCCTTTGTGATCAAAAAATTACTGCTACACCAAACCCTTTCTCAGTTATGTATTCACCAACTGGAATAAGAGGTATAAATTGTTTGTTGTTGTTGAGGTCTCATATTCCTTTTATCAAAAATAAAATAAACATATCTGTACCTAATACACATAGAAGTTTCTATATTTCTCAAGCACTCAGATTTTAGAAACAAAGGTAATTATTGTTTTTGAACAAGAGCAAAGTATACATAATCATCTTTAGCAGCAGAAACATTTGTAAAGAGACTGTGATGATGTTTAGAGAGAGATTTACGGATTACTTTCTCATGAGCAGTGTAGATCGTTCCAATGTAGGTACCTGAAGCAGCAAATGGGCAGTTCTTAGAAAACACTAGACTGGGAAAAAATGAAGCTTTCATTATTTATTATATTTCTGTGACTTGGAAACCACATTAAAATGTGTTTCTCACACAGAAACTCTGGCCATTATATATTTTCTAGCACAGAATCAGAAGAGCGAGAAGATGTTGAAAAATCAGAGGTACTAAGATTTATTGAATAAAAGATATACCATGAAGTACACTAATCATTTATATTGCTAATTTAATCAAAATGATACACTATCAGAAATTATGCTTAAAATTTGAATTTCTACTCTTTTTACCATACCATAAAAATTATAGAAGTAAAAGAGTAGTAACTAATAAGAAAGGTAAGGCAATAATCATAACATGAAACATTATGGAAAAAACAATTATAATCTAATTATAAAGAAGGAAATTGTTATTCAAAGGCATTAAATAATATCACAAATATCCATTCCTAGGGTATTACAAACCTAAGACTCCAAAATTATTAGTGGAGGAAGTAGTTCAATTAAGAAGCAGCAATTGTTTAAGTGTTTCTCGGCCTTTCAGTATTCTTTCACTGAGAATTCTCTGTTTAGGTCTGTACCCCAATTTTTAATTGGTTTACCTGATCTGTTGATTTTTTTAAGGAAAAAGTGTTTATTTGGTTCATAATACCAGATTGTAATCCATCATTGTGGAGAAATCAGGACAACAGAAACTTGGCAGTTAATCCCATTCCATCAAAGGTAAAGAGTAGAGAAGAACAAATTAATGTATGCATGCTAATCCTCATCTTGTTTTCTCTACACTTATATAGATCCTCAGTGTAAGGAATAGTGCCATCCACAGTGGGAGGGTCTTCACAGACATGGGCAAAGTCCTTTCTCCAGGTTACTCTAAGCTTTGTCTAGTTGACAAATAGCACTAACCATCCATCACACACATATAGTGATGGACACTTAGATTGATCGTGTATCATTGTTACTATGAATAGTACTACAGTGAACACATGAAAATGGAGACTTTTTTTACATTTTTCATTACTTTTGAATAGACTCCACAGCAATGTGAGTCTTTGACCACATTACAGTTTTTATGTTTACGTTTTAGTGAAACTTAGTTATCACAGTTTTCATTTGAAATAACATTTCAGGAACCCTATTTTCCTCTATGTTCTCTCTAATATATACATATATCATTCATCTATTTGATACTAGCCTCTAAGGCACATTTCTATAGGTATGAAGTGATACTTTATTTTGGTTTTAATTCAACCAAGGACCATGTATGGATATAACCTAGAACCTCTGCTCAGATGTAGCCTGTGGTAGCTACATCAGTAACCAATTGGTTTCCCATAGTGAAGGGAACAAGGAATGTTTCTAGCAGGAACTCAGTGACTGGCTCTTTGGCCTCCCCACAATCCAAGGGAGGAGCAGTCCTGTTAGGCCACAGAGGAAAGCTTTGCAGCCAGTCCTGAAGATACCTGATAAAACAGGATCAGATGAATGGGGAGGAGGTCCCCCCTATCAGTGGACTTGGCAAGGGGCACGGTGGAGATGAGGGAGGGAGGGAGGGACTGGGAGGGAATGAGGGATCAGGACACGGCTGGGATACAGAGTTAATAAAATGTAACTGATAAGAAAAAAATAAAATTCAAAAAAAATTGACTTTTATTTTTTTTTAAAAATTATTAATTACCATTCAGTCACTTTGTATCTCAGCTGTAGACCCTTCACCCATCTCTTCCCATTCCCATACTCCCTCCTTCTTATTCTCCTATGCCCTTCCTCTAGTCCTATGATAAGGGAGGTCCTTCTCCCCTTCCTTCTGATTCTAGTATATCAGGTATCATCACAACAGGCTTCACTGTCTTCTGTGAACTGGTAAGGCCGCTCCCCCCTCAGGTGGAGGTGATCAAAGAGCCCCCCCCCATGAGTTCATGTCAGAGAGCCTTTGTTCTTATTACTGGAGAACCCTCTTGGACACTGAGCAGTCATAGGCTATATCTGTGTAGGGGTTCTAGGTTATCTTCATGTTCTATGTTTATTTATGGACGTTGTTTGGAGTATCAGTCTCACAAAAGACCCCTGTGCCCAGATTTTTTGGTTCTGTTGCTCTCCCTCTGGAGCTCCTGTCACCTCCAGGTATTTCTATCTCACCCTTCTTTCATAAGATTCCTTGCACTCTGCTCAAAGTTTGGCCATGAATTTCAGGTACCCTGCTGGATAGATTCAGAGGCCCTCTGTGGTAGGCTTCTGTCCTGATCTCTGTTTTCTCCCTCTTCCAATGTCCATCCCATTTGCCTTTCTGAATAAAGATTGAGCATCTTACCTAGGGTCTTCCTTCTTGATTAGCTTATGGAGTACATATTTTAGTGTGTTTCTCCTATATTATATGTCTAATGTCTACATATAAGTGAGCATATACAATGTGTGTCTTTCTGTTTCTGGGCTACCTCACTCAGAATTATCTTTCCTAGATCCCACCATTTGCCTACAAATTTCATGATTTCCTTGTTTTTAATTGCTGAATAGTATTCCACTGTGTAAATGTACCACAATTTCTATATGCATTATTCAGCTGAGGGACATCTAGGTTGTTTCTGGCTTTTGGTTATTCCTGATAAGGCTGCTAAGAACATGGTTGAACAAATATCCTTGTTGTACAGTTGAGCATATTTTGGATATATGCCTAGCATATGTATAGCTTGATCTTGAGGTAGCATTATTTCTAATTGTCTTGAGAAAGCACCAGATTTCCAACATGGTTGTACAAATTTACATTCCCACCAGCACTGGAGTAGGGTTCCTCTTTCTCTTCATCTTTTCAAGCATGTGTTATTATTGAGTTTTTTTTTTATCTTAGTCATTCTGATGGGTGTAAAGTGAAATCTCAGGGTTGTTTTGATTAGCATTTCCCTGAGGACTAAGGAAGTTGAGCATTTCTTTAAGTGCTTCCCTGCGACTCTGTTCCTCTATTGAGAATTCTCTGTTTAACTCTGTACCCCATTTATTAATTGGGTTATGTGACTTGTTGTCTATCTTCTTAATTCTTTATATACATTGGATATTAGCCCACTGTCAGATATAGGATTGGTGAGGATCCTTTCCCAGTCTATAGGCTGTCACTTTGTTCGGATGACAGTGTCCTTTGGTTTACAGAAACTTTGCAGTTCCATGAGGTCCAATTTATTTATTTTTTTAATTTTTAATTTAACTTTTATTAATTACACTTTATTCATTTTGTATTTCCCATAAGCCCCTCCCAACCTCCAGAACCCACCCTCCTTCCCCTTTCTGCATGTATATTCCTCCCCAAGTAAGCTGATAGGGGAGGTCCTCCTCTCCTTCTTTCTGAACTTAGTCTATCAGTTCTCATCAGAAGTGACTGCATTGTAAACTTCTGTGGCCTGGTAAGGCTGCTCCCCCCTCAGGGGGAGGTGATCAAAGAGCAGGCCAATCAGATTATGTCAGAGGCAGTCCCTCTTCCCATTATTATGTAACCCACGTGGACACAGAACTGCCATGGGCTACATCTGTGCAGGGGTTCTAGGTTATCTCCATGAATAGTCCTTGGTTGGAGTATGAGTCTCTGGGAAGTTCCATGTGTTCAAATTTTCTTGTTCTGTTGCTCTACTTGTGGAGTTCCTGTTCTCTCCAGCTCTTGCTATTTCCCACTTCTTACAAAAAATTCCATTCACTCTGCCCAACAGTTGGCCATCAGGCTCAGCATCTGCTTTGATATTCTGCAGGGCAGAGGCTTTCAGAGGCCCTCTGTGGCAGGTTGCTAGGTTGTTTCCTGTTTTCTTCTTCTTCTGATGTCCATCTTCTTTGCCTTTCAGGATGGGGATTGAGCATGTTAGTTAAGGTCCTCTCTTTTGCTTAGTCTGTTTAGATGTACAGATTTTAGAGGGTTTATCCTATGTTGTAGTTTATATGAGTGAGTATATACCATGTGTGTCTTTATGCTTCTGGGACAACTCACTCAGTATGATCCTTTCCAGGTCCCACCATTTACCTGCAAATTTCATAATTTCCTTATTTTTCATTGCTGAGTAATACTTCATTGTAGAAATGTACCACGATTTCTGCATCCATTCTTCAGTTGAGGGGCATCTGGGTTGTTTCCAGCTTCTGGCTATTACAAATAAAGCTGCTACAAACATGGTTGAGCAAATGTCCTTTTTGTGTACTTGAGCCTCTTTTGGATATATGCCTAGGAGTGGTATAGCAGGATCTTGAGGAAGCACTATTCCTAGTTGATCTCCTTCAACTGTCTTATTGCTCTAGCAAGGACTTCCAGCACTATGTTGAAGAGATATGGAGAGAGTGGGCAGCCTTGTCTTGTCCTTGATTTCAGTGGGATTGCTTAAAGTTTCTATCTGGTCCTGGGCTTTTTTTGGATGGGAGACTTTTGATGACTGCTTCTATTTCTTTGGGGGATATAGGACTATTTAATTGATTTACCTGGTCCTGATTCAGCTTTGGTAAGTCAAATCGATCAAGAAATTTGTCCATTTTATTTAGATTTTCAAATTTTGTTGAGTATAGACTTTTGAAGTAAGTCCTAATGGTTGTTTGGATTACCTCAGTGTCTGTAGTTATGTCCCCCTTTTCATTTCTGATTTTGTTGATTTGGGTGGTGTCTCTCTGCCTTTTAGTTAGCTTGGCTAATGATTTGTCGATCTTGTTGATTTTCTCAAAGAACCAGCTCTTGGTTTCATTGATTCTTTGAATTGTTTTATTTGTTTCTAATTGATTTATTTCAGCGCTGAGTTTTATTATTTCCAGCCATCTACTCCTTTTTGATGTGTCTGCTTCTTCTTTTTCTAGGGTTTTTAAGTGAGCCATTAAGTTGCTTGAATGAGCTGTCTCGAATTTCTTCTTGAAGGCACCTAGTGCTATGAAGTTTCCTCTTAGCACTGCTTTCATTGTGTCCCACAAGTTTGGGTATGTTGTGTCTTCATTTTCAATGAGTTCTAGAAAGGCTTTAATTTCTTTCTTTATTTGTTCCCTGACCCAGCTGTCATTTAGTAACAAGTTGTTCAGTTTCCATGTGTGTGTAGGCTTTTTGCTATTTCTGTTGTTGTTGAAGTCCAGCTTTATTCCATGGTGATCAGACTGGATACAAGGGATTATTTCAGTCTTCTTCTATCTGTTGAGGCTTGCTTTGTGACCAACTATATGGTCTATTTTGGAGAAGGTTCCATGAGGTGCTGAGAAGAAGGTAAATTCTTTTGTGTTTGGGTGTAAAGTCCTGTAAATGTCTGTGAGGTCCATTTGATTCATGACCTCTGTCAGAGATATTGTTTCTTTGTTTAATTTCTGTTTTGTTGACCTGTCCTTTGTTGAGAGTGGGGTGTTGAAGTATCCCACTATTAATGTGTGAGGATCTATTTGTGGTTTAAATTTTATCAATGTTTCTTTTACAAATGTGTGTGCTCTTGTATTTGGTGCATAGATGTTCTGGATTGTGATGTCTTCCTGGAGGAATTTTCCCTTGATGAGTATGAAGTGTCCTTCCTCATCTCTTTTTATTAATTTTTGTTGAACGTCTATTTTATCAGATATTAGAATGGCTACTCCTACTTGCTTCTTGGGTCCATTTGCTTCAAAAGCCATCTTCCAACCTTTTACCCTCAGGTAAGGTCTATCTTTGTGTCTTAGGTGTGTTTCTTATATGCAACAGATTCCTGGGTTTTGTTTACGTATCCATTCTGTTAATCTGTGTCTTTTTACTGGAGAGTTGAGTCCATTGATGTTGAGAGAGATTAATGACCAGTGGCTGTTAGATCTTTTGATTTTGATGTTGGCTGTGTTCATAAGGTTGTGTGCTTGGTTGCTTTTTGTTTTGTTGTAGTAAGGTTAACTATTTCCTGTGTTTTCTTGACAGAAGCTAATTTTCTTGGGTTGTGATGGGAGACTTTTGATGACAACTTCTATTTCTTTGGGGGATATAGGATTATTTAGTTAATTTACCTGGTCCTGATTCATCATTGCTAAGTCAAATCGATCAAGAAAATTGTCCAATTCATTTAGATTTTCAAATTTTGCAGCATATAGACTTTTGAAGTAAGTCCTGATGATTGTTTGGATTTCCTCAGTGTCTGTAGTTATGTCCCCCTTTTCATTTCTGATTTTGTTGATTTGGGTAGTGTCTCTCTGCCTTTTAGTTAGCTTGGCTATGGGTTTGTCGATCTTGTTGATTTTCTCAAAGAACCAGCTCTTGGTTTCATTGATTCTTTGAATTGTTTTATTTGTTTCTAATTGATTGATTTCAGCACTGAGTTTTATTTCCAGCCATCTACTCCTTTTTGGTGTGTCTGCTTCTTCTTTTTCTAGGGTTTTTAAGTGAGCCATTAAGTTGCTTGAATGAGCTGTCTCGAATTTCTTCTTGAAGGCACCTAGTGCTATGAAGTTTCCTCTTAGCACTGCTTTCATTGTGTCCCACAAGTTTGGGTATATTGTGTCTTCATTTTCATTTAGTTCTAGGAAGACTTTACTTTCTTTCTTTATTTCTTCCCTGACCCAGCTGTCATTTAGTAACAAGTTTTTCAGTTTCCATGTATGTGTAGGCTTTTTGGGATTTCTTTTGTTGTTGAGGTCCGGCTTTATTCCATGGTGATCAGACAAGATACAAGGGATTATTTCAATCTTCTTCTATCTGTTGAGGCTTGCTTTGTGACCAACTATGTGGTCTATTTTGGAGAAGGTTCCATGAGGTGCTGAGAAGAAGGTAAATTCTTTTGTGTTTGGGTGTAAGGATCTGTAAATGTTAGGTCCATTTGATTCATGACTTCTGTTAGAGACATTGTTTCTTTGTTTAATTTCTTTTTTGTTGACCTATTCTTTGTTGAGAGTGGGGTGTTGAGGTCTCCCACTATTAATGTGTGGGGATCTATGTGGTTTAAATTTTATCAATGTTTCTTTAACAAATGTGGGTCCTTTTGTATTTGGGCATAGATGTTCAGAATTGTCATGTCTTCCTGATGGAATTTTCCCTTGATGAGTATGAAGTGTCCTTCCCCATCTCTTTTTATTAATTTTTGTTGAACGTCTATTTTATCAGATATTAGAATGGCTACTCCTAATTGCTTCTTGGGTCCATTTGCTTCAAAAGCCATCTTCCAACCCTTTACCCTCAGGTAATGTATAACTTTGTGCCTTAGGTGTGTTTCTTGTATGCAACAGATTGCTGGGTTTTGTTTACGTATCCATTCTGTTAATCTGTGTCTTTTTACTGGACAGTTGAGTCCATTGATACTGAGAGAGATTAATGACCAGTGGCTGTTAGATCCTTTGATTTTGATATTGGCTGTGATCATGAGGTTGTGTGCTTCATTGCTTTTTGTTTTACTGTAATAGGGTCATTTATTTCCTGTGTTTTCTTGAAAGAAGCTAATTTTCTTGGGTTGTATTTTCCCTTCCAGTGTTTTTTGTAATGCTGGATTTGTGTGTAGGTATTGTTGAAATTTGTTTTTTTGTCAATGAATATCTTGTTTTCTCCGTCTATGACGACTGAGAGTTTTGCAGGGCATAGTAGCCTGGGGTGACATTTGTGTTCTCTTAGGGTCGGCATGATATCTGTCCAGGCCCTTCTGGCTTTCATAGTTTCTGTTGAAAAGTCAGGTGTGATTCTTATGGGTTTGCCATTATATGTTACTTGGACTTTTTCCCTTGCAGCTTTTAGCATTTTTTCTTTGTTCTGTATACTTACTGTTTTGGTTATTATGTGGCGGGAGGATTTTCTTTTCTGATCAAATTTGTTGGGTGTTCTGTAGGCCTCATGTATTCTTATTGGCCTTTCCTTTAAATTGAGGAAATTTTCTTCAATGATTTTGTTAAAAATATTTTCTGGGCCTTGGAGAAGGGAGTCTTCTTTTTCCTCTATACTTATTATTCTCAGGTTTTGTTTTTTCATATTGTCTTGGATTTCTTGGACGGTCTGTGTCAAGAATTTTTTTTGGATTTAGCATTTTCTTTGACAGATACATCAATTTCTTCCATTGTATCTTCTACACCTGAGATTCTTTCTTCCATCTCTTGTAGTCTATTGGTTACGCTAACCTCTGTAGTTCCTGTTTTCTTCCCTAATTTCTTTCTTTCTGCAATTTCCTCCATTTGTGTTTTCTTTAATTTTTCCAATTCTATCTTCAGATCTTGAGTCATTTTGTTGATTTCCTTCACCTGTCTGACTGTAGTTTCTTCTTTTTCCATCTTTTTTTTTTTTTTTTTTTCCGACCCTTCTTTTTTTTTTTTTTTTTTTTTTTTTTTTTTTTTTCATTCAGTGCTTTAAGCATTTCCTTTCTAAAGACCACAAACTGGCTGCAACTTCCTCTATTTCTTTATGGATGGCAATATTCTGTTTGAGTTTGTCTTCTGCTATGTCTTTATGTATTGTATTTGTTTCCTCTGTTATCATCTTCATGAGCATAGTTGTTAGGTCATCTTCTTGGATTTCAGTTATGATGGGGTGTCCAGGGCTACTTGCCCCTGGGTAACTGGGTTCTGGAGATGCCATATTGTTCTGTCTTTTGTTGGTTGATCTTTTATGATGGCCTCTTCCCATTGGGCTATCTTAGGTGTTTGAGGTTATTTTCTGGTGGTTTCTAGGGATCCTGTGGTGGAGAGAATCCCCTTGACAGAAAGCTGGTTTTTCTTGAAGGAAGTCTTCTCAGCCTTTTGGGTATAGTCCCTGGATGGCTGGCGTTTTTTAAGGAGTTGCTGCTGCTCACCTCAGGGATAGAGACCTGTGGTCTTTGTTAGTTGAGAGGGTTCTCCTCTCACCCAGGGAAGTCCTGAAGACAGCTACCCTGTTTCTGGGTTTATTGCTGTAAATTTAATGATCTGCTGCTCTGGCACAGTTGGACCTCTGGCGCGCAGCAACTGTTTGTGCCTGTGCCTGGAGCACAGCTCAGTGATGGCAGCTTGTCCCTGCTAGTCTGTGAGACTTTTTCCAGGGAAGGACTGGGTGATTTAAGTCAGTACAGTTTTTTTCCTTCCCTGTGGATTCTTTCACGACTGGGACTCCCAGTCTCTGGTGTTTTTGTGCCCACTGGTCTTCCTGGGAAGGTGATCAGGACGCACAGGCGTGTGGCTCTGGTCTGGGGACCTAGTGCCTGCACGACACGGGATCTTTTCCAGGTTCTGGCTGGAGGACCTGAGAGTGATACAGACCGATTCCCATGCTGTAGGGGATTTCCTCTCACCTAAAAAACATGATTGCTGTTGTTTTAGGGCCCAGGGTTCAGTCTCTTGTTTGCTGTACAGGAAATGTTTTCCTGGCTCCTCAGACACCCTGTTCTCCTGGCGCAGCCATCTTGTCCCTCCCCCGAGGTTCCATTTATTGATTATTAATCTTAGAGCCTGTTCTGTGGTGTTCTTTTCAGGAAGTTATCTCCTAAGCCAATGAATTAAAGGAACTTCCCTACTTTTTCTTCTACTAATTTTAATGTGTCTACTTTTATGTTCAAGTCTTTGATACATTTGGAATTTAATTTTGTACAGGGTGAAAAATATGGATCTATTTTCATTTTTCTACATGTAGACATCCTTTTAGGCCAGTAACATTTGTTGAAGATGTTGTCTTTTTTCCCATTTTTTTTTT
>NW_026585894.1:7303718-7355522 GCF_907164565.1 Psammomys obesus | reverse complement strand
TTTTTTGGCTCTGTGTGTCTCTTTTTGAAGCTCCTGTCTCCTCCATGTCTTTATATCTTCATCTTCTTTCATAAAATTCCATGCATTGTACCCAAAATTTGACTATGAATCTCAGCCTCTGCTTCCATACCTCCATCAGTTAAAGTCTTTCACAGAACCTCTGTGGTAGGCTCCTGTCCTGTTCCCTGTCTTCTCCTCTTTCCAATGCTTATCATGTTTGCCATTTATAGTGAGGATTGAGCATCTTCTCTAGGGTCTTTCTTGTTGTTTAGCTTCTTTAGGGTAATAGATTTTAGTGTTTATCCTATATTATATGTCTAAAATCCACTTACGATTGAATATATGCCATAACTGCCTTACTGCTCCTGGGATACCTCACTCAGGATGATCTTTTCTAACACCATTTGGCTGCAAAATTCACAATTTTCTTGTTTTTGTTTGTTTGATTCATTTTTTTTTTGTAGCTGAGTAGTATTCCATTGTGTAAATGTGCTCCAATTTCTGTATCCATTAGTCTGTTGAGGGAAATCTATGGTGTTTCCAGAGTCTAGCTATTACGACTAGATCTACTATGAACATGGTTGAGCAAATGCCTTTGTTGTATAGTTGGGCATATTTTGGATATATGCCTAAGAGTGCTATAGCTGGATCTTGAGGTAGCACTATTCCTAATTTTCTGAGAATGCACCAGATTGATTTCCAAAGTGGTTGTACAAGGTTTCATTCCCACAAGCAATGGAGAGCTCCCTTGTCTCCACATCCTCTCTAGCATGTGTTGCCACTTCAGTTTTTGATTTTAGTCATTCTGATGGCTCTAATGTGAAATTTCAGTGTTGTTTTGATTTTTATCTCCCTGATGACTAGGATGTTGGGCAATTTTTAAGTGTTTCTCTGCCATCCGATACTTCTCGGTTGAGAATTCTTTGTTTAACTCTGTACAATATCATTTTCATTTTGTTTTTGAAGGCAAAATCTGCAATAAATAGAGAACAATGTAGTGAACATTCCTACACTGTTTAGGTTCTCTGAAGCATAGAGACAAGACACAAGGAACAAAGCAAAGGCAAAAGTGTACATGGTTTATTTAGAAACTCAATCCAGGAAATAGAGAAAATGAACTGAAAGAACAAGACAGTGGAGGAGGAAACACCAACACACTAACATAAGATGGAAATTTTGTATCACCATTGTGTATGTTAGGCCATCAGTTGAGTTCAGACCTCCAGAACAGCACACAGAATGCTTACAAGAAACATTCTCTTGACTGACAGGCAAAATATGGCATTAATTGGATTTTATCAATCATCAGTTAAAGACTACCCTTTGGGACATTAGTCTCACCTCTCTTACAAACAAAATAAAGATTTTTATTTCCATCTTTTTGAAGAATGTCCTTATTGAAAGAAAGTAGAAAGACAATAAATCAATTTCTTGAGTTTAGAAACTACCATGAGAAGATGAGTCTGAGTTCACAATGAGCAGCATTGCACTATTATGGTGACATATTAACATAAGTAACTGATAAATAAAGAAATTCTGATCCAGCTGAACATCTATAACTTGTTAATTCAATAGTCACCATTCTGTGGAATTTTATTTATTTTAGTTTTTGTTAAGGACATGAACATCAGTCTGAAGCTACAGATGAAGCCAGATGCATATTGATGAAATATGTCATAGAAAATCAAAATCAATTGTTACATAAAACTCAATTGAATAAATATATAGGAAACAAAATAGCTTTTTTTTTTCAGGTGACCCATATGCTCCATAACCTGACTATATTAGCACTATATATGACCTTTGTGATTATAAGCCAACATTTCTTGTTTGGGGAGTATGAAATTAACTGGAAAGTAAAAGAGAAACACAGATTTGCTTAAGCAGTACAATCCCCAGAATTATCAATGGGACAGAGAGCCAAGTTTTTTCTTCCTTTCTTAGCCTTGATACCTACATCTTTCTTAGAGAGATATGGTACTTCATCATGATCTATTTTTGTAGACCATGTTGAAATATCAGTGTTCAATTTTTTCTTTCATTAGTTTACAATGAAAGATAAATACCTTTATAATTCAAATGAAAGAGATGGAGGAACTGCAGAAATTTCCCTATATTCCTGCTCTTATTCCTTTCCATGATGTCAAATTTTAAATTGACAGATATAATTATTCTTATACTGAGGCATGGTGCTTGTAAGAACTGGTCTTGATTGTCAAATTGATGGGATTTAGAATCACCATGGAAACAAACTCTAGGACTGTCTGTGAGAATTTATCTAGAACAGGCTAATTAACATGGAAAGACTCACTCCAAATATGAATGATACTATAGTGCTGGTTAAGGTCTAGAATCAGAGCAAAAGGAGAAAGCAGGCAGAATGCATTAATTCAATTATCTCTGCTTCCTTGCTGTGGTTATAAGATTTCCATCTGACCTTTGTTCCTGTAACCATATCTTTCCTGCCTAAAAAGACTATATCCCTTCAACTATATGCCAAAACAAACACTCCTCCAGTTGTTTTGACATGTGATTGTTGTTTTGCAGCAGTGAAGAGGTAAATAACAGAGTAATGACATCCAACAGCAATAATTTATATTTTGTGTGTATGTGAGTTGATGCCTCCTTAGTAAATTTTTTAATGTGTTTATACTGCATATTTCTGCAACAGTACACTATGATTTCTTTTGTCTTCTGTTAGCATTGCTTCTGTATTTGCTTATGGTTGATATTTGCAAAAGAGCATATTTTTTTTTATTTGACCCAATTTCTTTTTTGCCCTGTCTTGTGTCATATGGTCTTACATTGTAATGTCAATAAAATCCATGCTTTCATTTTTCTGGTTATTGCTTTACTTTTGTTATCAGTAGATGAATGTATGATGAAAATATGATACAACATACACAGTAGAATATATATTTATTATTATTATTAATTACACTTTATTCATTTTGTATCCCCCATAAGCCTCTCCCTCCTCCCCTCACGATCACACCCTACCTCCCCATTCTTCATGCATGCTCCTCCCCACATCCACTGATAGGGGAGGACCTCCTCTCCTTCCTTCTGATCTTAGTCTATCAGATCACATCAGGAATGGCTGCATTGTCTTCTTCTGTGGCCTGGTAAGGCTGCTCCCCCCTCAGGGGGAGGTGATCAAAGAGCAGGCCAATCAGTTTATGTCAGAGGCAGTCCCTCTTCCCATCACTATGTAAGCCACTTTGACACTAAAGTGCCATGGGCTACATCTGTGCAGGGGTTCTAGGTTATCTCTATGAATAGTCCTTGGTTGGAGTATGAGTCTTTGGGAGGTTCCCTGTGTTCAAATTTTCTTGTTCTGTTGCTCTCCTTGTGGAGTTCCTGTCCTCTCCAGCTCTTGCTATTTTCCACTTCTTACATAAAATTCCATTCACTCTGCCCAATCAACCTAGATGTATAGAATCTCATCATTTATAGCCAAATTGATAAAATTGGTAGTATTTATATTATGTAAAGTAAGTTAGACACATAACAAAGAAATGTCCTGTCTCATATGAGGAAGTTAATACAACAATGAATTTAATATAATTCATTGAAAATTGAGGAGATACAAATAAGGGTTGGTCAGGCTTAATCATTGAACCATGCATACATGCATTGCACTATAATGTTGACTTATTAACATCTGTAATTGATAAATAAAGAAATTTTGATCCAACTCAATATCTAGTCAGAATAATTTAATATTCACTGTTCTGTGAAATTTTATTTAATGTAGTTTTTTAAGGACCTGATCTTCTCTAACGCAAGCTTGCCTGAGATTAGGCAGACAATGATGTCCTTAAAAGCTAGATCACCCTAACTTAGCTTCTAAGTACTGAGATTACAGGCTTTCCTATCACACACAGCTCAGTACTTAATATATTTATTTTTATGTCCAGTAAATTGATGCAAAAGAATGGAATTTCTATTATTCAATAAATTGTACTCCATTGTGTTCATACCATATTTTCCTTTATTAATCATTGATGGACACAGGTAGTTTTGTTTCTTAGTTTTTGTGAATATTGCTGCAATAAGCATGAAAGTGAAAGCATTTCTGACATACTAATTCCATTTCCTTTGGACAAATACCCAACAGTAGAGTTGTAGGTTAATGATTATTTTCTTTTTAGATTTTTGAAGAGTCTATATATCATTTCCTTTAATGTATTTACTCATGTACCACCAAACAATATTTTAAATGTAATCCCTTTGCTCTACATACTCACCAACACGTTAGTAGTTTGGGTAAAGGTTCTTCTTGCTGGAAAGGAGTATTATCTCTTTATAGTTTTCACTAAAGAAAATTTTTTGTTACAATCTACAATTTAGAAAGACAGTACCTTAAAATAACTGTAAGGATGATCTAATAGTAACAAAATATAGCTCAAGAATAAATATTATTTATAATAAAATGGGATTGGAGTAAATATCATGAGAAGAGTCATTAATGAACCCTATCTCACTAAGTATAATTCTTTTTTTTTTTCTTTTTTATTTTTATTTGGTTTTTCAAATCTTTTTTTTATTAATTACACTTTATTCATTTTGTATCCCCCCATAAGCCCCTCCCTCCTCCCCTCCAGATCCCACCCTCCCTCCCTTTTCTGCATGCATGCCACTCCCCAAGTCCACTGATAGGGGAGGTTCTCCTCTTCTTTCTGATCTTAGTCTATCAGATCTCATCAAAAGTGGCTGCATTGTCCTCTACTGTGGCCTGGTAAGGCTGCTCCCCCCTCAGGGGGAAGTGATCAATGAGCAGGCCAATCAGATTATGTCAGAGGCAGTCCCTCTTCCCATTACTATGTAACCCACTTGGACACTGAACTGCCATGGGCTACACATGTGCAGGGGTTCCAGGTCATCTCCACGAATAGTCCTTGGTTGGAGTATGAGTCTCTGGGAAGTTCCCTGTGTTCAAATTATCTTGTTCTGTTGCTCTCCTTGTGGAGTTCCTGTCCTCTCCAGCTCTTACTATTTCCCACTTCTTACATAAAATTCCATTCACTCTGCCCATCAGTTGGCCATCAGGCTCAGCATCTGCTTTGACAGTCTATACTGCAGAAGCTTTCAGAGGCCCTCTGTGGCAAGTTTTAAGGTTGCTT
This sequence comes from Psammomys obesus, assembly GCF_907164565.1. NCBI lineage: Eukaryota > Metazoa > Chordata > Mammalia > Rodentia > Muridae > Psammomys > Psammomys obesus. The sequence continues at coordinate 7,350,396 of NW_026585894.1, read as the reverse complement.
CCTGTTTTCTTCTGGCTTTCAAAGGCCCTCTGTAGCAGGTTCCGAGGTTGTTTCCTATTTTCTTTTTCTTCTGATGTCCATCCTCTTTGCCTTTCAGGATGGGGATTGAACATTTTAGTTAGGGTCCTCTCTTTTGCTTATTTTGTTTAGATGTACAGATTTTAGTGGGTTTATTCTATGTTGTATGTTTATATGAGTGAGTATATACCATGCGTGTCTTTTTGCTTCTGGGACAACTCACTCAGGATGATCCTTTCCAGGTCCCACCATTTACCTGCAAATTTCATGATTTCCCTATTTTTCATTGCTGAGTAATACTCCATTGTATAGATGCACCACAGTTTCTGCATCCATTCTTCAGTTGAGGGGCATCTGGGTTGTTTCCAGCTTCTGGCTATTACAAATAAAGCTGCTACAAACATGGTTGAGCAAATGTCCTTTTGTTTACTTGTGCCTCTTTTGGGTATATGCCTAGGAGTGGTATGGCTGGATCTTGAGGAAGCACTATTCCTAGTTGTCTGAGAAAGCGCCAGATTGATTTCCAGAGTGGTTGTACCAGTTTACATTCCCACCAGCAGTGGAGAAGGGTTCCCCTTTCTCCACAACCTCTCCAGCATGTGTTGTCCCTTGAGTTTTTGATCTTGGCCATTCTGATGGGTGTAAGGTGAAATCTCAGGGTTGTTTTGATTTGCATTTCCCTAATGGCTAATGAGGTTGAGCATTTCTTTAAGTGTTTCTCTGCCATTCAATATTCCTCTACAGAGAATTCTCTCTTTAGCTCTGTTCCCCATTTTTTAAGTGGATTACTTGTTTTATTGTTTTTCAGCTTGTTTAGTTATTTATATATATTGGATATGAGTCCTCTGTCAGATAAAGGGTTGGTGATGATCCTTTCCCAATCTGTAGGCAGTAGCGTAATTCTTTAGGATGATGTCATTAACTGGAAATGTTAAGCTGAGAAAGACAACTAGTTCAATCATTATGATTTGGAGATTTCTAATATAACAGTTCAAGAAATAAGAGTTAAATAAGAAAAAGAAGGAATGTTTTGTTCTTTTTTTTTTATTTTGTCAGGTGTTTTAGCTGAATTGTGATGTTTATTCTCTTACCCTGTCCACTCAATAAAAAGGTGGTCTATCCACAAGATGAAAAAATCTGCAGAAGCACTCTTCTTGAAGGTGGTGCATGAAAAACATGCAGCAGCATGGCTTGAATGCTTATTTGTCTGAAAAGCCTCTTACCCATTTTATTATTTTCAACTACTAGAAACATATCACGATTATTTAAATCTTCTAGATGAGCTAAATTATAAATCTACATCTTATGTTATTCTGTTTGGTCTCCTCCTCAAGTAATACATGATTCTTTCGTATCTATATATGGTTTGTTTTTCACACTTTTGCAGTCTTAGATGGGAAACACACATTTGGTAGTTTTTGACGTATTTTTAAGTTGTGCCATTTCTTTTTAAAATTTTGCCTTTGCTTAGGAGAAATAGTTCCATCAGACTGAGTGATATAACAATTGCTTTTGTAGCTTTAAACCAAATGGAGGCTCAACCCCATATTTATCTCAATTCAAGTTGAAAGTACTTTTCAAGGAAATGTTAAAAGCATCATTTTTCAAGATGCATTGCTTTCATTCTATCTAAGGGCTTTGTCAACTACTTTTCTAGAATATTTCTACCACTATAGTGTTTTGCTCAACAGCTACTTCCAGCTTGTTTTAGGGTTGGAGAGATGTCTCAGAGGTTAAGAGCACTGTCTGAAGATTCTTTCCCAATCTGTAGGCAGTCGCTTTGTTTTGATGACTGTGTCCTTTGCTTTACAGAAGCTTTTCAGTTTCATGAGGTCCCATTTATTGATTGTTACTCTTAGAGCCTGTGCTATTGGTGTTCTGTTCAGGAAGTTGTCTGCTGTACCAATGAGTTCTAGGGTAATTCCCCACTTTTTTTTCTAGCCAATTTAATGTGTCTGGTTTTATGTTGAGGTCTTTGATCCACTTGCACTTCAGTTTTGTGCAGGGTGATAAGTATGGATCTATTTTCATTTTTCTACATGTAGACATCCAGTTGGACCAGCACCATTTGTTGAAGATGCTATCTTTTTTCCATTGTATGGTTTTGGCATTTTTGTCAAAGATGAGGTATCCATAAGTGTGTGGGTTTATTTCTGGGTTCTCTGTTCTGTTCCATTGATCCACCATTCTGTTTCTATGCCAGTAACCATGCAGTTTTTAAAACTGTTGCTCTATTGTACAACTTAAGATCAGGCTGAGTGAGATGTCCCAGAAGCAAAAAGACACACACGGTATATACTCACTCATATAGACATACAACATAGGACAAACCCACTAAAATCTATGCATCTAAAGAAACCAAGCAAGAGAGAGGACCCTAACTAAAATGTTCAATCCCCACCTGAAAGGCAAAGAGGATGGACATCAGAAGAAGAAGAAAACAGGAAACAACCTAGAAACCTGCTACAGAGGGCCTCTGAAAGCCAGAAGAAGAAAACAGGAAACAAACTAGGAACCTACCACAGAGGGCCTCTGAAAGCCTCTGCCCTGCAAACTATCAAAGCAGATGCTGAGCCTGATGGCCAACTGTCGGGCAGAGTGAATGGAATTTTATGTAAGAAGTGGTTAATAGTAAGAGCTGGAGAGGACAGGAACTCTACAAGTAGAGCAACAGAACAAGAAAATTTGAACACAGGGAATTCCCCAGAGACTCATACTCCAACCAAGGACTATTCATGGAGATAACCTAAAACCCCTGCAAAGATGTAGCCCATGGCAGTTCAGTGTCCAAGTGGGTTACCTAGTAATGGGATGAGGGACTGCCTCTGACATAATCTGTTTGGCCTGCTCTTTGATCACCTCCCCCTGTGGGGGGAGCAGCCCTACCAGGCCACAAAAGAGGAAAATGCAGCCACTTTTGATGAGAACTGATAGACTAAGATCAGAAAGGAGAGGAGAACCTCCCCTATCAGTGGACCTGGGGAGGGGCATGGATGCAGAAATGGGACGGAGGGTGGGATCGGGAGGGAAGGAAGGAGGGGCTTATGAGGGGATACAAAATGAATAAAGTGTAATTAATAAAAAAACAAAAAACAAACAAACAAACAAAAAAAGAGCACTGTCTGTTTGTCCAAAGGTCCTGAGTTCAATTCGCAGCAACCACCTGGTGACTCATAACCATCTATAAGGAAATCTGATATCCTCTTCTGGCCTGCAGACGTACATGCAGACAGAACACTATATACATAATAAATAAATAACTCTTTAAAAAATAAATTGAATTTTTTGAAGTTATATTTCTCCATATTTCTAGCCTTAGTTGTCTCCAATTACCATACTGAAATGCCTTGTGATAATTAATACTGATTAAATTAAAAGGCTTTTCCACTAGTATTCAGAGTAGGCATGACATTTCTAGCACCAAATAATTCAAGATGACATGACAGGAAGGTTAGAAGTGCATAGCCATCTTCAGCTACACAGTGAGTTGAGGCCAGGCTAGACTACAAACGGCTCTATCACTTTATGTCAGTAGGAATCAGAATTTTATCATGGATAAAAGAAAAAGAACAAGTTTATCTCTACAGTGTTACTAAAGTTGTAATGACTGTTTATTTGCCTGTTTTGAGATAAAGTATATTTTATTATAATATCAAAATATAATATGTATTAAATTAAAAATATTTTTAATATTTTAACCTTTAATTTCAGTTTTCTAGTTTTGTGAAAACAATTGTGTTACTAAATAGTGTAAATTTTATAATGATTAAAGAATGAAGAAAACAACTGTATGATTTTGAAGTGGAATTTAGGGGCATCCAATAACAAAGTAATGTGGAAATCTATGGTTATGGGACACAGAAACTTCTATGTTTTGTTCAAAGTTAAATATGTAATCACATACAAATGTAACAATGGTTATTATTTGTTGGCACTAAGGAAAACATTCAGTTTGAAGCAAAATGTGCATATGCCAAAAGAACAATATGTATTAAGAAAAGTAAGATAGCAAGTAGAAGCTCTCAGGTATTCCAACTTCTTTAATGTGTACATTCATATACGAGGGTGAATGTAACAAAAAAGCTACAGAAAAGTAAAAGCTAACGTATATAAAAGGATGTATTATTACAAAGCATGTTTATTCTTTAGTGATATAGACATATTTTTGCATATAGGAGTTATAATTCTATGGATAAATTCTAGTTCACAACTGGCTTTTTAATTATTAAGAGATAATGACCGAAAGACAATGTCTTAGATTTCATTCATTTTATTAGAGAATAACTGTGTATAATTTATTTATTTTAAAACTTAGGTGGGCTTTATTATGATTTTAGGTCTTTGACCTTTAATTCTATAAATCATTTACATTAGAAAATCTATACTATTTAATTCTTTATTTGTTCTTTTGAAATATAAATCTTGTCTCCTTTTTTGCCTGCTTTAAAATCCAGGAGTATCTCAAGAATCAGAAAGCCAAGTCTTTGGATTATAAACACTGAAGTAGATATCACCCTTATCTTCAGTTTGTGGTAAGGTAGAATTTTTGCTTTTGTTGTTTGTAAATTTTTTATTTATTATATTAATTACAGTTTATTCACTTTGTATCCCAGCTGTAGCCACCTTCTTCATTTCCTCCCAATTCCACTTTCTCTCCCTCTTCTCCCATGCTCCTCCCCAAGTTAACTGATAGGGGAGGTCCTCCACCCCTTTCATCTGACACTAGCCTATTAGGTTTCATAAGGACTGGTAACATTGTCTTCCTCTGTTGCCTGATAAGGTTGCTCTCCCCTCAGGGGGAGGTGAAAAAGGAGCCAGCTACTGAGTTCATGTCAGAGACAGCTCTTGTTTCCCTCACTTGGAGATGCCATGGGCTACATCTGAGCAGGGATTACAGGTTATCTCCACGAATGGTCTTTGATTGAAGTTTGAGTTTCAGAAAGGACCTCTGGGCTCAGATTTTTTGGTTATATTGCTCTCCTTGGGGAGCTCCTGTTCCTTCCAGGTATTTTTATCTCCCCCTTTCATAAGATTGCCTGCACTCTGCCCAAAATTTGGCTATGAATCTAAGCATCTGCTTTAATACCCTAATCAGTAGAGTCTTTCAGAGGCCTTCTGTGGTAGGTTCCTGTCCTGTTCCCTGTTTTGCCTCTCTACTGATGTCTATTCCATTTACCTTTCTGAGTGAGGATTAATCATCTTACCCAGGGTCCTCCTTCTTTATTAGCTTCTTTAGGTGTATAGAATTTAGTGTGATTATCCTATATTTTATGTCTAATATCCACTTATTAGTGAGTATATGCTATGTGTGTCTTTCTACTTCTGGAATACCTCACTCAGTACGTTATTTTCTAGATCCCAACATTTGCCTGCAAATTTCTTGATTTCTTTGTTTTTAATTGCTGAATAGTATTCTATTGTATAAATGTATCACAATTTCCCTCAGTTGAGGGATGTCTGGGTTGTTTCCAGATTCTGTCTATTAAAAATAGAGCTGCTATGAACATGGTTGAGCAAATGTTCTTGTGGTATACTTGAACATCTTTTGGAAATATGCCTAGGAGTGGTATAGCTGGGTCTTGAGAGCGCACTATTCCTAATTTTCTGAGAAAGCACCAGATTGATTTCCAAAGTGGTTGTACAAGGTTACATTCCCACCAGCAATGGAAGAGTGTTCCCCTTTCTCCACATTCTCTCCAGCATGTTTTGTCACTTGAGTTTTTTACCTTAGCCATTCTGATGTTTATTCTAAAGTTATATACATATATTTTTGCATATAGGAGTTATCATTATGTGGTTAAATTCTAGTTTACAACTAGCTTTTAAATTATTAAGATGTAATTACTGAAAGCCATTGCTTCAGATTTCATTCATTTAGTTAAAGAATAACTGTGTATACTGAAGAACAAACCTTGGAATACTACATGGAAAATTATTAGAGTTTTTTCTCTCAATTATTCACATGGTCGTCAAAGAAAATATTTTAGGTGGAAGGACAGTTAAAATCTTGATATAACTGTTTCTATTTCTCTACATTTTTAAAAAATACATATGCATAATACTTTGCATTCTCTTTTGAAAGTCTTTTTTGGTTTTTGCTGATTTTACTGCTGAATTTTGTCTTTCTTCATGATAATTACTCAAATCAGATAACAAGTGCTTTAAAGTAAAAAGACTTATAAACTTATGAAATAATAAGTGTGAGGGGTGACTTAGGTTCTAAAGGTATGTGGGTGCTTTCAATCACTACACTGAAAATGTGTGAAAAACCAAAATTTCTTGGTCATTGATAGAGTGATAACTGCTTCTACTAAAACTTTTGACCAGGTCAGCATGTGCCTGCTACCTTCATATACTACACCTGGTGATATCGACAAGTTTTCACTCCTACTAGTAATGGAAGAGTGTAACCCTTGCTTTGCATCCTTGCCACCACCTGCTGTTATCCAGCAGCTGATTTAAACAGATGCAGAGACCCACAGCCAAACAATGCATGGTTCCCAGGAAGTTTTAAGGAAGAATGGGAAGTAGGAAAAAGGGAGGAGGATGGATGAAGGATCCTACAAGAAGACCTACAGAGTAAATTAATCTGTGCCCATGTGGGCTCACAGAGACTAAGCTACCAAATGAAGAGAAAGCATGGGCCCCCAACACGTATGTAGCAGATGTGCAGCTTGTTCTTCATGTAGATCCCTTAGCAACAGAAGTAGAGGCTGTTTCTGATTTGTTGCCTGCTTTGGATCCATTTCCCAAAGCTGGACTTTCTTGTATGGCCACAGTGGGAGAAGATGTGTTTAGTGTTACAGAAACTTGAGGAGCCAGGGTGGGTTTGTTCTGCTTGGGTCTTACCTTTTCTGAGAAGATGGAGAGGGGAGAATGGGAGGAGGAGGGCATGAGGGTTGGACTGGAAGAAATGGAGAGAGGGGCTAGGATCAGAATTTAAAGTAATGAAATGAAAGAATTGTATGTGTGTGTGTGTGTGTGTGTGTGTGTGTGTACACACACTAGAGAACAATACAAAGAATAAATACAAAACCACTAGCTGGTTCTTTGAAAAAATCAACAAGATACACAAACCCTTATTCAAGCTAACTAAAAGGCAGAGATACATTACCCAAATTAACAAATCAGGAATGAAAAGGGGACATAATAACAGACATGGAGGAAATCCTAAAATTCATTAGGTCTTACTTCAAAAGTCTGTACTCCACAAATTTGGAAAGTGTAAATGAAATGGACTATTTCCTTGATAGATTCCACTTAACAAAGTTAAATCAAGATTAGGTAAGTAAATTATATACTCTAAAACTCCCAAAGGAAATAGAAGCAGTCATTAAAAGTCTCCCAATGGGGAAAAAAAAGAAGTGGGCCAGGGCCAGGTTGATTCTACCCTAACTTTAAAGAAGAGCTAATACTCCTCAAACTATTCCACAAAATAGAAACAGGGAAATTCCCAAAGTCATTCTATGAGGACACAGTCACCCTGATACATAAACCACAAAAAGACCCAACAAAGAAAGTCATTGGTTTGCCATTCCCTCAACCTCACCTCTATCTTAATCCCTACACTTCTTGTAGGCAAGACAAATTTGGTCAAAGGTTTTATGGGTAGGCTGGTATCTTCCTCCCTCCACTGGAAGTCCCATCCTGTCAACTTAAGGATCCTTAGCCCCAGCCGCTAAGATTTTCTACTATGATCACTTCCATAAACTCCCAGAAACTTCCTCTGTTCCAGAAGTACTACCCCCATGATTTGCATTCTTTCTCCCAAGTCTTCCTCCCTCCTTTTTTTCCCACATCTGATTCTGATCCTTATTCTCATCCCATCGCTGCTCCCATCAAGTTCCCATCATCCATTTATTTTCCCATGTCTATTTTACTTCCTTTTCTGAGTAATATTCAAGAATCCTCCCTTGGGTTCTCCTAGTTACTTAGTTTCTGTAGGTTGTATCATGGTAATCCTGTATTATATGGCTAATGGCCACTTATATATACCATGTGTGTCTCTTGTGGGTCTGGATTACTTCACTCAGGATAATTTTTTTTTTCTGTTTCTATCCATTTCCCTGCAAATTTCCTTATGTCTTTGTTTTTAATAGCTGAGTAGTATTCAATTGTGTAAATGTACCTCATTTTATTTATCTATTTTTCTGTTGAGGGAATCTGGGTTGTTTTCAGTTTCTGGTTATTACTAATAAAGCATCTATGAACATAGTTGAGCAAGTGTCCTTTTGGTATAGTAGAGTATCTTTCCAGTATATGCCCAGGAGTGCTATAACTGGGTCTTGAGGTAGAGCTATTCCTAATTTTCTGAGAAAGTGCCAGGTTGATTTCCACAGGGATTATGCAAGTTGATTCTCCCACGAGCAATAGAGGAATGTTCCCCTTGCTCAGCATCCTTGCCAAGAGTAGCTGTCACTTGAAATTTTGATCTTAGCCATTCTGATGAGGTAAAAGTAGAATCTCAGAGTAATTTTGATTTGCATTTTCCTAACAATTGGAGTGGAGGTTGTTTCTGACTCTATTGTCTATTGTCTGCCCTAGTATCCCTTTTTCTTTTTCTTTTTTTTTTCTTTTAACTTTTATTAATTATACTTTATTCACTTGGTATCCCCCCATAAACTCCTCCCTCCCCCTTTTCCAGTTCCATCCTCCCTCCCTTTTCTCCAAGCATCCCCCCCCCCCCAAGTCCACTCATAGGGAAGGTGTTCCTCTCCTTCCTTCTGAACCTTTTCTATCAGGGCTCATCAGGAGTGGCTGCATTGCCTTCCTCTATGGTCTGGTAGTAATTTGACCAGATTTAAGGCAGGCCCCATGCCTGGCTATCACAAAACAAACCCAATGTTATTTTAGAGATTTGTTGTGTGTGATATAATTCATTGTCTGGGTATTTATTTTAACCTTATAAATATTTTGCTTATATATTATGGTTCTGATTTTATGTTTTTAAGAGATTTCTGTGTGGGTACATATGTGTGCCTCTGTTTCTGAATATGTTTCCTGTGCTTTTTCTGTGGCTCTTTTTTTTTCTTTATTGTTTGTTTTGTTCCTATCTTGTTTTTTGTTTTGTATTGCTTTGTTTTTATCTCTACCCAGATAGTGAGTTGTTATTATTATTATTATTATTATTATTATTATTATTATTATTATTAATACAAATCACCGGTCACCTTCAGCTACTTTGGAGTTTATTTGCATTTTTTTTATGGTTCTAGCTTTCCTCTTTGCTAACAGTTTTCTTTCCCTTATAGGGTAATTTTACTGACTTTACAGTAGAATTTTCTGCACTTTACTCTCTTCTGTATTTTCTATCTCAATGGTAATTTGACTAAAACTACAATGTATTAAATTCATTAGATATACAAGATATAACCAGTTTGTTACAAAGAATCTGATATAAGTTAATTTGAAGTAAAATAATCTACTAGTTCAACAATGTGATTGTATATTGAGACAGAGCTAGTTAAAAGAATGGATATTATTGAATAAGAAGCTGTCGACTTATCACCAGCTTTTACTAAATACTCATGAAACTTACTAAATCATACAGTCTGTGCTTGTTTGATATTCAGAAAAGTACAACTCAAGGTCTGAGAACCACTTGAGAAAGTATCTTGTCGAAAATCCCATGGAAGAGGAGTCAGAAAGAATGTAGGAGCCAGAGGGAATGGAGGACACCAAGGAAACAAGGCCCTCTAATCACAACAGGATTGACACACATATAAACTCACAGAGACTGCACAGGTTATTCAGGAATCTACACAGGATGGTGTCCTAGAACTGAAAGGAGAAGTATACACAATTCCTTTCACTAACCCAGAAGCAATCTCCACTTGATAGGCACTTGCAAATGAAAATTTACCATGTAAGATTTTTCTGCATATGGTTTCCAGTTCAGTGTTTTTGTAGGGTTCTTGATTATGCAAACAAGTGAGTTCCTGTTTCTATCTCTACTTCTTGTGCCTTTCCTTGGATTCTTTTACTTCTGCTTGTTTGTTTTATCCTATTTCAGTGTTGTTTTGTTTTATTATATTTCAGGTTGTATTTATTATATATTATCATAATTTTACATTATTATTCATTAGAAATATTTGTTTTCTAATGAGAAACAGAAATGGGGTGGATCTATATGGGTGGGCAGGTGAGAAGGAACTGAGAGGAATAGAAGGAAGGGAAAGCATAATTAGGGTATAATATGTGAGAAAAAAAATCTTTTTCATAAAAGAAACTATTCCCAGCTCTTTTGCATATCACAGATATTTTGCTGTTTATTTCTGTGAGTTTGTAAGTAGATAGGTTGCTATATGTGTTGTGGGTTTACAAGAAATATTTGATAAACATTGTAGGAATTAATCACTGTATTATTTGCAATATCCACAAATGATAGGTGTGGTGGTAATTCTTGATTGTCAACTTGATGGCAATTAGAATTACAATGAAAACAAACCTTTGGGCATATGTGTTAAGGACTATCTAAATCAGGTTAAGTGAGGTCGGGGAATTGGTCCTAACTGTGGGTAGCACTATTATATAGGTGGGATCACTGGGTTTAAGAAAAAGAAGGTGAGCTAATCACAAGCAATGTTCTTTCTTTGCTTATTGATTGTGGATGCAATATTAGGTAAGCTCTGCTCCTGCCACCAAAACTTCCCCATCATGATGGACTATATTCTCAAATTACAAATGAAAATAAATCTTTCCCTCACTAAGTTGCTTCCATGGGTATTTTGTCACAGCAAAAAAGACAAGTATTTATACACTATGTATTATTTTTCTAGTAAAGAAAATGAGGCTTCAATATACTATGTAACAAGTTAATGGTTGTGAGGTTGTTCTTTGTATCCAGAAACTGTTGACTGCAAATCCAACGTTCTCAAGCACTTATATTACTTAATATGACATGTTGCAGTTATGACCAAGTCTAGTGACATTATTGACAATTTTGAGCCTTTATTCTTAGAACCTCTTTGAACTTTGTGACCTACAAACCACTTTCACTTAAGGGGTAATTGTCAAAGGAATAGAATCTTACTTTCATTCCCTGAGAAGTTTCTTAATTTATATTAGAAAATTGAGGTCCAGAGGGGAAAAGATGTGCCCCAGGTTATCAGCATGGAAAGAACATTTGAAACAGAAAACAAAACTCAGAAATTCCAATTTAAGAGTTACAGGCTCTTATACCAGGATATCGACTGACATCACTTGTCCAGCAAGAGAAGGATGTGAGAAATCTGTAACACTTTGTTCCCATCTGACAATTGATCTATCTGCTCAGAGGCAAGGTTCAGGGCACTTCAAACTCAAGCATTTCTATAAGACTCAGTAAATACTCCTCCAATATTTTCACATGATGCATTGAGTCATACATCTTAGATGCGTTGAAGGTCATTTGGAATTTCAGAGAAAGATCAGTGGCAACTTCAGTTTGATTTCTCATCTTGCAACTAAGTTAAATTGTGTCTACTGCTAAAGATCAAAAGTAAAGCTGACTCACAAAGAATAGAGAAAGCTATATAAAGTAAAATGCTAACACAGGAAGAGATGGAAAAAACAGGAAGGAAAAAATGAAATGAAAATAGAGATTAAAATTATAAAACCAATGTGATGCTTATAAGGAGAAGGAGGCTCTGCAAAATCTTTCATCACCATCCTTTACCTCATGCTTAGTTATTTTGCCCTGAAATATCTCACCTCAGCAGGAGGCTGTGGCTTTATCAGTGCTTGTTGGTGCAAGATCTCCTGTTTCTTCCCTTATTACCAGATTTGGATCAACTTTATTGTACCTTTTCCCACATAGCCATTCTCCACTTTGCGAGGTCACTATTTGAAGTCCTGAAGTATACTACAGACATTTGAAGGCAATCTAAGTGCCTATTGTCTATTGTGTTTAACTACAGCAGAGTCTCTTCTGATGATCTTGTGTGCACCATCCTACTCAAAAATGAAAGTGTCTTTGGATAAAAAGTTTCAGGTGTTGAGGAGCACTCAAATCTTTTCAAGCAAACTCTGGGTTTCTAAAACATGATGTTTTACAGGAAATAAGTTGGTTACTCATGTTCTTGTCCTTCATACTGCTAAGAAAGATTCAAAAATCTTTTTCTCTGGCATGTCTTTAGAGCAGAACAGGAATATTGAATGAAATTAAATAAATTCTACATTATTTTTAAAAAGCATTTGACAGAACACCATATTCTTTATAACTAAAATAGCCAAATAGAACAGAGTTTATTAAAGGAAATTTTTGAGCTGAAAACTGTAGACAATGTTTCTAAAGGGTGCTAAATTATATTGTTACTTAACCCCTTCTATTTCCAAAGCTTCAATACTATTACTGAAACTATAAAATATCACAAACATCTCTATTTTGTAAACAGTCAAATAAATGTGCAAGTTTTAAAATTAACATCTACAATCCTCCATTTATGAAATATATTGCTTCTCTGCCAGATACGATAAGATATAAGTTAATGACAGAGTATGAATGTTTATTTTTAGTTCATTCTTGGGCAATTAATGAAAAAGAATAAACCAAATTATTGAAAAGCAGTAAGCTTTTGTTAAGCAAAATAAAAGTGCTTAAAAATGGAGTAAATATCATACATAAATGTATGTTTCTTTAAAATTTTCACTATTGATATACAAAGTATGAAATAGCCTTCTACATTTGTTTGCTACTTATTTCTAGGAGAAATTATCTGAAACTCTTTTATGCTTGTTGCTGAAGATCTAGGATGCAGAAGAAAACTTTGAGTTCTTTGGTAATTTTCATTTGACCCCTAATATTAAAACAACAAAATCCACATTTAGAGGATCCTATATACGGCACAAACTCTTTGTGAAACAAATCATAGCTAAATTAAAGTCTTGAATAAGAATTTTGTCGATTATATGCCTGAAATTTGTGAAACTAAACAATAGGGATCTCTGAATTGTCAGTGTTTACATTTGGTCTACAGAAATGATAAAAAAGTAACAGTAAACTTTTTTCATATTGAAATGTACTCATAAGGGAAAATATGCACACAGGATTTTTAGTCTTGACTTGCAACAGAAGATTGGCATATGCAGTATCTTGAACAGATTAAACCTGCAATTTTATGGACAGAACATGATGGTGTATAATATTGTGGATAATCTATCAAAATGTCTTAAGATCAAATGGCTTTCAGAAGGACTGCCAAGAACTTGTCTCTTTTCCAGTGTCTAAAGATCTTCTTCATTTGTAGGAGAAAGAAACCGGTGGCATATCATTAGGCTCAGTTAAAACCCACATTTAAAGGCTGGAATATAATTGCAGAACATTCTTTTTCTATGCTAAATGAAAGAAGAGTTTAGATTTGGAATTTATCTCTGACATCTTTCAAGTTGAAATATCCAACCTACCAGCTGATGAGTGTAATATGCTTGTCAACTTCACATCTATTAGCACACTGATGATAGCTTTTATTGAGACAACTCTCCATTATTTCTGGACCTCCATTTCATCTTAATATCACAATCCATCTGAAAGAGCCATCAAATATTGTCACTATTACTAGCACCCTATAATTGTAGACTAGTATTTTCTAACTTTAAATACATAATGCGTAAGAAAGCAAACCATCCATGTATCTGTCTATTGGTAATTCAGATATAAATGGCATGGAAATAGAGCTACATTTATAGAGTACAAATTTCAAATGTGTAAAATTTATTTTGCAAATGAGAAATATAAAGTTTCAGAGCTGATTTGTTTAACTGTCATTTTGGATGCAAGCCACAAATGGAACAAGGAGGAAAATAATGACTCTTCTGAAACAAGGTTTGATTTGATTAAAGAAATAATTACAATTGTTGGATAAGGGCTGTGTAGTAGACATTAAGACTTAATACTGACTTAAGGTCACATGGGTAGGCTATGGGATGTAATGAAAGAGAGGGATTATAGGAAGTTTTGCCTTTTACCATGACTGGTAATATGGAATACAGAACATGTTTCTTTTAAGAGAAAGAACATTTTATTTGTCATGTAAAGTCTGAGACTGTAAAAATATGACAAAAATACAGAAAAATAGAAGTTATTTAAGGAGGTTGAAGACTAGAAACATCATTTAGGTTGGAGACCAATACCAATAGTTTGAAGGGATCATAATAGTTTTGATAATAAAAACCATAGGCTTTATAACACCATCCAAGAAACATATGAATACTGCTGACCTCTAAGGAGCAACACAATTATGAGAACTGTATATTAGTGATAGCAAGACAGTGTGGTGTCAAAGAACTCAAAAGATGAGAATGAATACAGACTCAACTTACTAAAGTGTTGCTGAGTAATAAAAGAACATGAAAACCAATATTATGAATAAATATATATTTGATTTTAAGAAATTTTGAGAAGTATTATTACAGTAATCAGTGAAAATAAGAATTAACTTGGGTGATGAATGGATGGAAAGGATGATGAAACATTGAATGCAAACAATTTTTTTAAGAGAGAAATGAGTTACATAAAAGTATGAATGGACCAGTTAAATTCAAGTAAAAAACTATGTACATTCATTTGATGGTTTGAATTAGAATGTCCCCTGTGGATTACATTTGTGAATGCTTAGAAACCAGGAAGTTGATCACTTCCCCCTGAAGGGGGAGCAGCCTTACCAGGCCACAGTAGAGGACAATGCAGTCACTTTTGATGAGAACTGATAGACTAAGATCAGAAAGAAGAGGAGAACCTCCCCTATCAGTGGACTTGGGGAGTGACATGCATGCAGAAAGGGGAGGGAAGGTGGGATCGGGAGGGGAGGAGGGAGGGGCTTATGGGAGGATACAAAATGAATAAAGTGTAATTAATAAAAAAATTAAAAACAAAAAAAAAAAGAAACCAGGAAGTGGCACTATTTGAGAAGGATTAGTGGTTATGGCATTGAGGACAGAAGCTCCACAGGAAGAGCAAAAAACCAAAAAAAAATCTGTGCACAGGGGTCTTTTCTGAGACTCATACTCCAACCAAGGACCATTCATGAACCCCTGCTCAGATGTAGCCCATGGCAGCTCAGTATCCAAATGGGTTCCCTAGTAAGAGTAACTGACTATCTCTGACATGAAATCAGTGGCTGGCTCTTTGATCACCTCCTCCTGAGTGGGGCAGCAGCCTTGTCAGGCCACAGAGGATAACACTGCAACCAGTCCTGATGAGACCTGATAAGCAGGGTTAGATGGAAGGGGAGGAAGACCTCTCCTCTTAGTGGACTTGGAGAGGTGCATGGGAGGAGATGAGGGAGGGGACTACAGCTGGGATACAGAGTGAATAAACTCTAATTAATATAAAAAATAAAATTTAATAAAAAAGAAAGAAAAGGTGTGACATTTTTGGACTAGGACTGGCCTTCTTAGAGGAAATATGTCTCTGAGGGTTGTCTTTGAGGTTTCAAAGATCTATGCCAGGCCTAGTTGTTCTTTCTTTCTCACTCTCCCTCCCTTTCCCTCTCCCCCACCTTCTCTCTTTCTCTGCTTTTCTGCCTATTGATCCGGATGTAACTCTCAGCTATATTTTCAGCACCATGCATGTCATACATCTCACTATGTTCCCTGCCATGATAATAATGGATTAAACATCTGAAACTGTGAGCAAGCCTCCAATTATATGCTTTGTCTTCAAAGAGTTGCTCTGTTCATGGTGTCTCTTTACAGAAATAGTGACTAAGATAATTTATAATGTGAAGTTGCCTATGAAATGGTTAAGGAGAAAGGGTTGAAATATGGGAATTAATAGAAAGGCAAGAGAGTATGGAATCCTCAACACATATGATTAAAATGTATTAGGTTGGAGAAGGCATACCTCTTCAATTACACCTGAAAAAAAATGAAGTGAAAATGGCTATGAACCAATTTGGTATGTGTTTAGCAGATAAATTCCTATGTCAGAATTACATGAATATATTAGTTTCTTAAAATTGGTAAAGATTTAATGAAACAATTGAAGAGTAAAGGATGAGAACCTAATAATTGCAACTTTGGGAGGATTATTATTTAACATTAGTGCACAAAAGCAAGGAGGTAAAACAGAGTTATCTAAGAAAAATATTTTCTAAAGTATGTAACAAGAGGGTATCAGGTTAGAAAAGATCAATTGTTACAAAAGTACACTATATAATATTTAAAATTATTTTTTATTTTAATTTTTATTAATTACAATTTATTCACTTTTTATACCCCCTGTACCTCCCTCCCTCCTCCTCTCTCAACCCCAACTTCCTTCCCTCTCTCTTCTCCACCCAAGTCCACTGATAGGAGAGGTCTTCTTCTCCTTCCTTCTGACCCTAGCCTATCAGGTCTCATCAGGAGTGGTTGCATTGTCTTACTCTGTGGCCTGGTGAAGCTGTTCTCCCCCTCAAGGGGAGGTGATCAAAGAGCAGACCAATCAGTTCATGTCAGAGACATTCCCTACTAGGAAAGAATACAATTGAAAATAGTAAGTTTGTTGGTTGAAAAGAGGATTTTAAGACTCTACAAATTTAAAATCCAGTCAAATGAATTATTAAGGAGATGGGACTTAGTAATTATAGGCACTAATTGTAAAAGATGATGCATGTACAAAGAGACTTAATAAATTGTCTGAAGCCATAAATATCAACTGTTTGATTTGGGATTAAAAAAAAAAAAAGATCTTCCTGAAAAACTCATTTTCTTCACCTATGACATCTGTCATTTGAAGCAAATTTCACATGGCTTGTTATAGATACACATTCATTTCCTGAAATATTTTAGCTTATAATATTCTTTCAGAGTGAATGTATTGTCTCTGGATATATTTGTTAGTTTGATTATGAAAAAATAGAAGATTTCCAGAATTATGTAATGAATTTTAGATTACAACAGAAGAGATAAAATGGTATAAATGAAGAGTAAAATTACAAATTAGGATGACTTCGAGGGATGTGTTAAGACTGAAGTTGGCAAACATTAAACAACAAGTATACAATGAATAAAGGAGAAAACTGGAAATGGTGAAAACTGGAATGACTTAGAGGTTGTATACTTCCAAATACTGCTCATGGCATTTGATTGTATACGTTTGCTGAAGGAGATCCTAGAAGAAATGCACAAAAAGCCAAGAAAATGAGACCTCAGAGAGTTAAACAGCTTATCCAAGTTTACACAGAAATTGCATTGAATAATATAAATCCATAAGATAAACACAGAGCCTGAAAGCCAGGCCTTTGGTTTTAACATATTACTTGGGAATGTGACAAGAAGTAAGGTAAATTGACCTAGTCAAAAGACATGAGACTCAAATGAGGCATTGTATATTTAAAAATGAAATATGGACTAATGATATCTTGAAGGTGGTATTGTGAACCTAGTAGCTCATGAATTTCAATGTTAAATATTGAAAGGTAGCAGGATATGAGTGGCTGAAGAGTTAGTTGATCTTTAAAGGAAAAGATAGTATGCTTGTAGAAAGGAAGTTTTGCTGAAATTTATTTTTAGTGATGACTTGTATTAATGTTATAAAAATGTAACTTGCTGTCAGCATTCCATAGTTGCTTATAGTTTTGTTTGGGGGGGGGATTGAGGCCTCAGAACCTTTCCGTCATCTATGTTAGCATGTCTATTGTTGTTTTTGTTCAGCTAATGTATAGGCAGTCATAGATTTTATGTGTGTAGCTTCTGGCATTCCTAGGAGACACCATATCATAGATTATTATTTCTCTGGATCTTACTGTTAGCATTTATGCAGCCTCATTCTAGGTGGCCTAGTAACCTACGATGTCATCATGTGTTGACCCCCAGTTAGACACACCTAGAAAGCATGGTTCAGCTGCACAGGAGATATAAATGGACCCCTGACTCTTACCTCCCTCTCCTGCTCTCTCCCTCTCTCCTACTCTCTTCCCTTTCTTGCCAGCATCCTCCCTCTTTTCTCCCTTTCCATGTCTCTCTTTCTCCTCTTCTCTCTCTCTCTCTCTCTCTCTCTCTCTCTCTCTGTCTCTTTCTCTCTCTCTGATAAATAACATTGGTGCATTGGCCTGGGTAGCTCTGGTCTGGTCTTCACAGGACCCCTTATGCAAACCACAATGCCTGCAACAGATGAATATTCTGTTCCACCTGTCCCACCCTAACCACCACTTAACCACATATGACTGAAACCTACACTTTCTCTCCACTGTTCTACCTTGCCTTTTACTGAGTACCTGTCCCTCTGCTCCTGGCTGTTCAGACCCTAAGACCTATCATTTGCTCACAGAACCATGGACATTGTGAGTGCTGGGTAGAACAGTCTTTGGGAAACCTCAATTTTAGCTGCTGACTATGCCTCTGCAGACTCAGGTACAACCTGCTTCTAAACCATCTTGTTAGGTAAGCAAATTTCTGTTTTGCTCTTGTGCATATGCACTGTGCTCATATGCTCGCAGAGAGTTTCAAACCAGGCTGGGACAGCCAGCCATCCAGCAAGCACCCAGGGTGGCAGGACCAAGGTCTTTCTGTGTTGCTGCTGCTGCTACTGCTGCTGCTGCTGCTGCTGCTGCTGCTGCTGCTGCTGCTGCTGCTGCTGCTGCTGCTGCTGTGCACAGCAATGGCAAGCCACCAAGTTGATTTCAAAACAGGGAAGGTATGCAAAACCCCTCTCCCACTCCTGACAGACTCTGACTGTGCATTCCAAACAATGCTTTTAAAAAACTTTTTCCTTCTTGTTTAGCTTCTTTGGGTGTACAGAGTTTAGTATGTTTATGCTGTTTTATCTTAAAGTGAGTACTTATAAGTGAATATATACCATGTGTGTCTTTCTGCTTCTGGGATACTTCACTCAGGATCATCTTTTCTAGATCCCACCATTTGTCTGCAAATTTCCTGATTTCCTTGTTTTTAATTGCTAAATAGTATTCCGTTGTGTAAATGTACCACAATTTCTGTATCCATTCCTCCACTGAGGGACATCTGGATTGTTTCCAGGTTCTGGCTGTTATGAATAAAGCTGCTACAAACATGGTTGAACAAATGTCCTTGTTGTGTACTTGAGCATTGAAAGAAGATCAATCCTTACTTATGAAGTCAAATAGGATGGACATTGGAAGTAAGATAAATTGAGAAGCAGGATAAAAGGCTACCATAGAGAGCCTCTGAAAGACTCTACCTAGCAGTGTATCTATGTAGATGCTGAGACTTCATAACCAAACTTTGGGCAGAGTACAGGGAATCATATGAAAGAAGAGAGAGTTAGTAAGACCTGGAGAGAATAGGAGCTCCACAAGGACAAAATATATCTGGGCACAGGGGCTTTTCTGAGACTGATTCTCCAATCAGGGACTATGCATGGTTATAACCTAGAACCCCTGCTTGGATGTAGTCCATGACAGCTCAGTATCCAAGTGGCTTCCCTGGTAAGGGGAAAAGGGACTGTCTCTGGCATGAACTCGATGACTAGCTCCTTGACTTCCCCAGCCCCCATGGGAGGGGCAGCCTAGCTAGGCCACAGAAGAGGACATTGAAGCCAGTCCTGGTGAGACCTGATAAGCTAGGGTCAGATGGAAAGGGAAGAGGACCTCCCCTATAAGTGGACTTAAAGAAGAGCAGGGAGGAGATGAGGGAGGGAGGGTGGAATTGAGAAGGAATGAAGGAAGGGGTTACAGCTGGGACACAAAGTAAATAAACTGTAATTAATTTTAAAAAATTACAAAAAATAAAATAAAAAACCTTTCCTTCTGTGGCTTGGCAAGGCACCCCCCAGGAGGAGGTGACCAGAGAGCCTGTCACTGTGCTCATGTCAGAGAAAGACCCTTCTGCCCCTTACTAGGGACCCACTTGGATACTGAGTCTATAAGCTACATCTGAGCTGGGGTTTTAGGATCTCTCCATGCATTGTCCTTGGCTGAGGTATCAAAAACCTGATAGGCTAGGGTCAAAAAGAAGGAGAGGGGGACCTCCCCTATCAATAGACTAGGGGAGGGGCATAGGAGGAGACAAGGGAGTGAGGGTGATATTGGGAGGAGACAACTGAGGGGGCCACAGCCGGTATACAAACTGAATAAACTGTAATAAATGATGATGATGATAATAATAATAATAATAATAATAATAATAATAATAATAATAATAATATATTAACATAAAAAATTAAAAGCAAAATTTTTCTTCATGATTTTTGTACACACTACTCTTAAATTTAAAATGCTGTAAATTCTTATTTAACAATTTATGTAATTTTCTCACTGGATTGAAATTTATAAGACTTCCGTAGTCATAATTAAATCTTTTAACTCCTTTTACACTAAAAACAAGTCTCACATTAAATGGGTATCCTTTTTTATATAAATTCAAAATCATATTTTTTATTAATTACAGTTTATTCACTTTGTATCCCCCATAAGCTCCTCCTTCCTCACCTCCCAATCCCACCCTCCTTCCCCTTCTTCACGAATGCCCCTCCCCAAGTCCACTGATAGGGGAGGAATTCCTCTCCTTCCTTCTGATCTTAGTCTATCAGATCTCATCAGGAGTGGCTGCATTGTAAACTTCTGTGGCCTGGTAAGGCTGCTCCTCCCTCAGGGGGAGGTGATCAAAGAACAGGCCTATCAGATTATGTCAGAGGCAGTCCCTCTTCCCATTACTATGTAACCTACCTGGACACTACACTGCCATGGACTACATCTGTGCAGGGGTTCTGGGTTATCTCCATGGATGGTACTTGGTTGGAGTATGAGTCTCTGGGAATAAACCTGTGTTCAAATTTTCTGGTTCTGTTGCTCTCCTTGTGGAGTTCCCGTCCCCTCCAGATCTTACTCTTTCCCACTTCTTACATAAGATTCCCTGCACTTTGCCCAACAGTTGGCTATAAGTCTCAGTGTCTGCTTTGATAGTCTGCAGGGCAGAGACTTTCAGAGGCCCTCTGTGCTAGGTTCCCACCCTGTTTCCTGTTTCCTTCTTCTTCTGATGTCTATCCTCTTTCCCTTATGGGATGGGGATAGAGCATTTTAGTCAGGGTCCTCTCTTTATTTAGTTTCTTTAGATGTACATAGTTTAGTAGGTTTATCGTATGTTATATGTCTATATGAGTGAGTATACACCATGTATGTCTTTCTGCTGCTGAGACAGCTCACTCAGGATGATCCTTTCCAGGTCCCACCATTTACCTGCAAATTTCATGATTTCCTTATTTTTCATTGCAGATTAGTTATCCATTGTTCAGATGTACCACAATTTCTGCATCCATTCAACAGTTGAGGGGAATCTGGGCTGTTTCCAGTTCTGGCTATTACTAATAAAGCTGCTACAAACATGGTTGAGCAAATGTCTTTATTGTGTACTTGAGCCCCTTTTGGATATATGCCTAGGAGTGGTATGGCTGGATCTTGAGGAAGCGCTATTCCTAGTTGTATGAGAAAATACCAGATTGATTTCCAGAGTGGTTGTACAAGTTTACATTCCCACCAGCAATGGAGGAGGGACCCCCTTTCTCCATAACCTCTCCAGCATGTATTGTCACTTGAGTTTTTCATCTTGGCCATTCGGGTGGGTGTAAGGTGAAATCTCAGGGTCATTTTGATTTGCTTTTCCCTAATGGCTAATGAGGTTGAGGATTTCTTTAAGTGTTTCTCTACCATTCGAAATTCCTCTACAGAGAGTTCTCTGTTTAGCTCTCTTCCCCATTTTTTAATTGGATTACTTGGTTTGCTGTTTTTCAGCTTCTTTAGTTCTTTATATATACTTGATATTAGCCCTCTGTCAGATAAAGGGTTGGTGAAGATTCATTCCCAGTCTCTAGGCAGTCGTTTTGTTTGGTGATGGTATCCTTTGCTTTACAGAAGCTTCTCAGTTTCATGATGTCCCATTTATTGATTGTTGCTCTGAGAGCCTGTGCTCTGTTGGTGTTCTGTTCAGGAAGTTGTCTCCTGTGCCAAGGAGTTCAAGGGTATTCCCCACTTTTTTTCTAACTGATTTAATGTGTCTGGTTTTATGTTGAGGTCCTTGATCCACTTGGACTTCACTTTTGTGCAGGATGATAAGTATGGATCTATTTTCATTTTTCTACATGTAGACATCCAGGTAGACCTACACCACTTGTTGAAGATGCTATCTTTATTCCATTGTATGGTTTCGACATCTTTGTCAAAAATCAGGTGTCCAGAGGAGATCGGGTAAGTTCAGTATTTGTAATAGCCAGAAGCTGGAAACAACCCAGATGCCCCTCAACTGAAGAATGGATGCAGAAACTGTGGTACATCTATACAATGGAGTATTACTCACCAATGAAAAATAAGGAAATCATGAAATTTGCAGGTAAATGGTGGGACCTGGAAAGGATTATCCTGAGTGAGTTGTCCCAGAAGCAAAAAGACACATATGGTATGTACTCACTCATATAAACATACAACAGAATAAACCCACTAAAATCTGTACATCTAAACAAACTAAGCAAAAGAGAGGACCCTAACTAAAATGTTCAATCCCCATTCTAAAAGGCAAAGAGGATAGACATCAGAAGAAAAAGAAAATAGGAAACAACCTTGGAACCTGCCACAGAGGGCCTCTGAAAGCCTCTGCAGTGGAGACTGTCAAAGCAGATGCTGAGCCTGAAGGCCAACTGATGGGCAGAGTGAATGAAATTTTATGTAAGATGTGGGAAATAGTAAGAGCTGGAGAGGACAGGAACTCCACAAGGAGAGTAACAGAACAAGATAATTTGAACAAGGGGAACTTCCCAGAGACTCATACACCAACCAAGGATTATCTGTGGAGAAAACCTAGAACCCTGACAATGCAGCCACTTCTGATGAGAACTGATAGACTAAGATCAGAAAGAAGGAGAGGAGGACCTCCCCTATCAGTGGACTTGGGGAGTGGCATGCATGCAGAAAGGGGGGAGGGTGGAACTGGGAGGGGAGGAGAAACGGGCTTATGGGGGAATACAAAATGAATAAAATGTAATTACTAATAAAAAAAATCAGGTGACCATAAGTGTGTGGGTTTATTTCTGGGTACTCTGTTTGGTTCCATTGATCCACCATTCTGTTTTTATGGCATTACCATGCAGTTTTTATAACTGTTGCTCTATAGTACAGCTTAAGATCATGGATGGAGATACCTCCAGAAGATCTTTTATTGTAGAGGATTGTTTAAGCAATTCTTGGTTTCTTGTTATTCCATATGAAATTGAGATTTTTTTTTCCAGATCTGTAAAGAATTGTGTTGGTAATTTGATGGGAATTGCATTGAATCTGTAGATTGCTTTTGGTAAGATGGCCATTTTTACTATGTTAATCCTGCCAAGCCACAAGCATGGGAGATCTTTCCATCTTCTGACATCTTCTTCTATTTCTTTTTTAAGAAACTTGAAATTTTTTTCATAAAAGTCTTTGATTCGCTTCTTTAGGGTTACTCCAAGGCACTTTATGTCATTTGTGGTTATTGTGAAGGGTGTTGTTTCCATAATTTCTTTCTCAGCTCTTTTGTCTTTTGTATACAGGAAGGCTACTCAGTTTTTTGAGTTAATTTTGTATCTGGCCATTTTGCTGAAGGTATTTATCAGGTGTAGGATTTTTTCCTTGGTAGAGTTTTTGGGGTCACTCAGATATATATATTCCTTGATTTCTGTGGGATTGCTTTAAGTTTCTCTCTGTTCAGTGTGATGTTGGCTATAGGTTTGCTATATTTCTCCTTTACTATGTTTAGATATGTGCTTTTTATCCCTGATCTCTCCAATACTTTAAACATGAATGGATGTTGGATTTTGTCAAATGCTTTTTCAGCATCTAGAAATATTTTCATGTGTTTTTTTTTTCTTTCAGTTTGTTAATATAGTGGATCACATTGATGGATTTCTGAATATTTAACCACGCCTGCATGCCTGGGATGAAGCCTAATTGTTCACAGTGGATGATATCTTTGATGTGTTCTTGTATTCTGTTTGCAATTATTTTGTTGAGTATTTTTGCATGAATGTTCATAAGGGAGATTGGCCTGAAATTCTCTGTCTTTGTAGGGTCTTTGTGAGGTTTAGTTACCAAGGTGACTGTGGCTTCATAGAATGAGATTGGTAATGTTTCTTCTGTTTCTATTACATGGAATTGTTTGAAGAGAATTGGAGTTACCTCTTCTTTGAAGGTCTAATAGAATTCTGTGCTGAAACCATCTGGTCCTGGGCTTTTTTGGATGGGAGTCTTTCAATGACCGCTTCTATTTAGTTGGGGTTATATAGGGTTATTTAATTGATTTACCTGGTCCTGATTCAGCTTTGGTAAGTCAAATTGATCAAGAAAATTTTCTATTCCATTTAGATTTTCAAATTTTGTGGCATATAGACTTTTGTAGTAAGTCCTAATGATTGTTTGGATTTCCTCAGTGTCTGTGGTTGTGTCCCCTGGTTTCATTTCTGATTTTGTTGATTTGGGTGGTGTCTCTCTGCCTTTTAGTTAGCTTGGCTAACGGTTTGTCGATCTTGTTGATTTTCTCAAAGAACCAGCTCTTGGTTTCACTGATTCTTTGAATTGTTTTATTTGTTTCTAACTGATTGATTTCAGCCTTGAGTTTATTTCCAGCCGTCTAATCCTTTTTGGTGTGTCTGCTTCTTCTTCTTCTTTTTTTTTTTTCTAGGGTTTTTAAGTGAGCCATTAAGTGGCTTAAATGTGCTGTCTCGATTTTCTTCTTGAAGGCACTTAGTGCTATGAACTTTCCTCTTAGCACTGCTTTCATTGTGTCCCACAAGTTTGGGTATGTTGTGTCTTCATTTTCATTGAGTTCTAGGAAGACTTTAAGTTCTTTCTTTATTTCTTCCCTGACCCAGCTGTTATTTAGTAGTAAGTTGTTCAGTTTCCATGTGTGTGTAGGCTTTTTGCTATTTCTGTTGTTGTTGAGGTCCAGCTTTATTCCATGATAATCAGACAGGATACAAGGGATTATTTCAATATTCTTGTATCTGTTGATTCTTGCTTAGTGACCAACTATATGGTCTATTTTGGAGAAGGTTCCATGAGATGCTGAGAAGAAGGTAAATTCTTTTATGTTTGGGTGTAATGTTCTATAACTGTCTGTTAGGTCCATTTGATTCATGACCTCTGTCAGACACATTGTTTTTTTGTTTAATTTCTGTTTTATTGACATGTCATTTGTTGAGAGTGGATGTTGATGTCTCCCACTATTAATGTGTGGGGATCTATATGTGGTTTAAGTTTTATCAATGTTTCTTTTACAAATGTGGGTGCCCTTGTATTTGGGTCATCGATGTTCAGGATTGTGATGTCTTTCATGTGGAATTTTCCCTTGATGAATATAAAGTGTCCTTTCCCATCTCTTTTTATTAATTTTTGTTGAAAGTCTATTTTATCAGCTATTAGAATGGCTACTCCTAGTTGCTTCTTGGTTCCATTTGCTTGGAAAGCCATCTTCCAACCCTTTACCCTCAGGTAATGTCTATCTTTGTGACTTCGGTGTGTTTCTTGTATGCAACAGATTGCTGGATTTTGTTTATGCAACCATTCTTTTAGTCTGTGTATTTTTATTGGAAGGTTGAGTCCATTGATGTTGAGAGAGATTAATGACCAGTGGCTGTTAGATCCTTTGATTTTGATGTTGGGTGCTGTCATAAGGTTGTGTGCTTTGTTGCTTTTTGTTTTACTGTAGTGAGGTTAATTATTTCTTGTGTTTCCTTGAAAGTAACTAGTTTTATTGATTGTATTTTCCCTTCTAGTGTCTTCTGTAATGCTGGCTTTGTGTGTAGGTATTGTTGAATTTTTTTTTTTTTTTGTCAATGAATATCTTGTTTTCTCTGTCTATGAAGACTGAGAGTTTTGCGGGGTATAGTAGCCTGGGCTGATATCTGTGTTTTCCTAGGGTGTGCATGATATCCATCCAGGCCCTTCTGGCTTTCATAGTTTCTGTTGAAAAGTCAGGTGTGATTCTAATGGGTTTGCCATTATATCTTACTTGGTCTTTTCCCTTGCAGGTTTTAAGATTTTTTTTTCTTTGTTCTGTATACTTACTGTTTTGATTATTATGTGGCAGGAGGATTTTCTTTTCTGGTCTAATTTATTGGGTGTTCTGCAGCCCTCTTGTATTCCTATTGGCCTCTCCTTTAAGTTGGGGAAATTTTCTTCAATGATTTTGTTGAAAATATTTTCTGGGCCTTGGAGCAGGGAATCTTCTTTTTCCTCTATTCCTATTATTCTTATGTTTTGTCTTTTATGTTGTCTTGAATTTCTTGGATGGTGTGTGTCAGGAATTTTTGAGATTTAACATTTTCTTTGACAGATAGCGTCTATTTCTTCCATTGTATCTTCCACTCCTGAGATTCTTTCTTCCATCTCTTGTAGTCTATTGGTTATGCTAACCTCTGTAGTTCCTGTTTTCTTCCCTAAGTTCTTTCTTTCCGCAATTTCCTCCATTTGTGTTTTCTTTAATTTTTCCAATTTTATCTTCAGATCTTGAGCCATTTTGTTGATTTCCTTCACCTGTCTGACTGTATTTTCCTGTTTTTCCATCAATTCTTTTAGCTGTTTGTTTGCACAAACCTCTCTGTCTTTTATTTCATTCAGTGATTTAAGCATTTCCTTTCTAAAGACCACAAACTGTTTGGCTGTAACTTCCTCTATTTCTTTAAAGATGGCCATATTCTGTTTGAGTTCATCTTCCTCTAGGTCTTTACATATTTTATTTGTTTTCTCTGTTATCCTCTTCATAAGCATAGTTGTTAGGTCATCTTCTTGGATTTCAGTTATGCTGGGGTGTCCAGGGCTACTTGCCCCTGGATAACTGGGTTCTGGAGATGCCATATTGCTCTGTCTTTTGTTGGTTGAGCTTTTACACTGGCCTCTACCCATTGGGATATCTTAGGTGTTCAGGGTTAGTTTCTGGTGGTTCCTGGGAATCTTGTGGTGGAGAGAATCCCCTTGGCAGAAAGCTGGTGTTTCTTGAAGGAAGTCTTCTCAGCTTTTTTTATGTATTCACTGGATGGATGGCATTTTTCAGGAGTTGCCGCTGCTCCCCTCAGGGATAGACA
This sequence comes from Psammomys obesus, assembly GCF_907164565.1. Taxonomy (NCBI): domain Eukaryota; kingdom Metazoa; phylum Chordata; class Mammalia; order Rodentia; family Muridae; genus Psammomys; species Psammomys obesus. Next base: position 7,323,404 of record NW_026585894.1, on the reverse strand, counting down.
CCTGAGTGGTAACTGTGGTCTTTTTTAGTCGAGAGGGTTCTCCTCTCACTCAGGGAATTCCTGAAGACAGCTGTTCTGCTTCTGGGTTTCTTGTTGTAAATTTAATGATCTGCTGCTGTGACCTGTGTGTCCCTTGGTTTGGTCAGTTTTGTTAGGCATAACTAGTTGCCCCACTGAAGCTGTATCTGGGGGTTTATCTCGGGGATTCTGGGCTTTTGTAGGTCTGAGGTTGGGACTCTGTGTCCCAGTCCTAAGTGGTAATCTGTGGTGGGTGGGTACCACTTTCTTGGCAACAGCAGGCTATCTGGTGCACAGCAGGTCCCTGGGTTGGGATGGTCTGTGGAACCTATTCCAGGGATATACTGGATGGCCTAAGTCTGTCCTCTTTGCTTAGTTCCCTGTGAGGATTTCTCCTGACAGTGACTCTCAATCTCTGTTGCCCTGGGGCACACAGTTGAAGAGCTGGCACACAACAGCTGTTTGTGCCTGCTAATGGAGCCCAGTTCGGTGATGGTGGCTCAGACCCACTGGTCTGCAAGACTTTTTCCAAGAAAAGACTGGGTGATTTAAGTCAGTACAGTTTCCTTCCTTCCCTGTGGATTCTCTCGACACAGGGACTCCCAGTCTGTGTTGTTTTTTGTGCCCACCGATCAGCCTGGGAAGGTGATCAGGACACACAGACGTGTGGCTCTGGTCTGGGGCCTAGTGCCTGCGTGACCCGGGCTCTCTTCTGGGTTCTGGCTGGGTGACCCGAGAGTGGTCTGGACTGATTCCCATGCCATGGGGGTTTCCTCTCACCTGGGAAACACGACTGCTGTTGTTTTAAGGCCCAGAGTTCAGTCTCTTGGTCGCTGTACAGGAAATGTTGTCCTGCTCCTCAGACGCCCTGTTCTCCTGTCACTGCCATCTTGTAGTCCCAAAATCATATTTTTACAGCATGCTGTATATATGATTCAACCCTGGTTCAAAATAATTTTTATATGATGCTGAATTTCAAGGTTATAAAAGTATATTCAGATTAACAAGCTAATTTAAAATATGCCTAACTACCTAAGTCTTTATCAGTTTCTAAATTAATAAATCAATGTTTCTTCCACCATGAGCTGCCTATGACCCAAATTCACTATTAGGCTTTCTGGTTAACATGTTTGGTATAACAAATTCAAATGTAATTTTAAAGTTGCTTTATACTGTTCTAGTATATTGTTTGTTTTAAAACTCATAACATGATGGTTACTACGTAGAAATTTCACCTATACTCTAAATTGAAGTCTACTAATTTTAGAAGCATTTATTTGTAAAACTTGGTCAGTATCAAAAAGGTTAAAATATGCTTGGTCTTGTTTTCTGAAAATGCTAGTATTATTACTCTATAGCATAGCCTTAGACATTTATACGCTATGGACTTTTTACATACTAAACCATACTAGAAACTGTTATGCTCTTGCTTTAATAGACTATATTTATGATTTTTAAGGCTCCAACTTAACAAGGATGAATATTTGATGGTTAGCAAATGCAAGTTAATATTCAGTCATTCAATAGATGATCAAGCCCTCAAACATGTCCAAAAATATATTTATAATCCTACAAATGCAGACATGGTCTCAATGCCATCCTAACGAAACAGGATAGTCCTTGTGACACTATACAGGGGTTGGTAAAAATAATTTTTAAAGCCTGAGATGAGCCTTCCCAATAGACTCAGCTATAGCAAAATGTATGCTCCAGACCTTGGCTGTTACTCTGAGGCTTTCAGCATTCCTGGAGTAACAAGAGGTCTGCAATCTCCCATCTCCTTTGGGGACAGAGGGGAGGTCTAGTCAAAGTCAACTCAGCAAATAATTGTTTCAAATAAAGCCAGAAAGGATGCTGGTCCTGTGGATGCCTCAAAAAGCAATGACTGACTGCTAGAAGACTGGCCTATGGAAGTAAAATCATTCCCATGCAGGCATCTCCTCTGTGCCCAGGCACGGAGGATCAACCAACAGAAGAGAAACAGACACTTCCAGCCTTCAAGCTACTTGCCCTGGTGGAGGACAAATGGTTCCTAGCCTCAGTGACCCCCATCACCTTCACCTAGCCCAGAGTAACATGGTAGATCTATTTTAACCACACACTCAGGTTTCATGGTCATATTGCCACCATTGATTTGGGAGACTTCACATGACTTCTCAGTCCTTTTTATATGCAGGAGGCCAGAAATTAATCCTCATTCCTCAAGCTACTTTCAGGTCTAGACACAGTCTAGTTTGTTACCAGACTCAAAAATTAGACCTCAGAAATAAAGTTTTACCATTCCTTTGGCTAAAGGACAATAAATGTTCACAGCAGTCTCAACTATGTCTTATGGTAAATAATTGCGTACACTGCCTAAGGTTACAAAAGTATAAGTTATGAGGATCTTAAGTTTTAAGGTTGGTAAATAAATTATGAAGGTTGGAGGTCTAGGGTGATTTAAGGTATCCTATATAGGTAAATATGTTTCACATTTCTTTCTGTTGCTATGCTACTAGATAGTAACTGTCTAGAGCTCTTATATTTATCACAAGAGCTGTGATTTATTAATGTAACTCTGATAAAAACATTCCACTATACCATTCACTATCATGGTACCAAGCTCAAGATTTTAAATCTCATTTGGTTTGTCTTTTAAGTATATGCTTAAAAATTGTTTCTCATTTTGCTAGACTTATGTACATTCAGTCTTCTGAACAGAGAGGAAAAAGCCTCTCTTCCACAATGCATAATCATACTAAAGGTAAAGAAAGTGAGCTTTTGGCCCTTCTACTTCACGAAAGGCTTCTGCTTTTTCAGAACTCACCTTAAAGAATGTTTAGGCTATTAGCATAACTGTATGTGTCTTCTAACTTTTCCATGATGTATTTTTTACTGCAAATTATAATGAGGAAGCTAACATGTCTAAAGTTTCTCTCCTTTGTTAAACTTTAAAGAAAGTCTTTTCACACCAAAAAGGAGTAGACAGCTGGAAATAATCAAACTCAGGGTTGAAATCAATCAATTAGAAACAAATAAAACAATGCAAAGAATCAATGAAACCAAGAGCTGGTTCTTTGATGAAATCAACAAGATAAACAAACCCTTACACAAGGTAACTAAAAGTCAGAGAAACACCATCCAAATCAACAAAATCAGAAATGAAAAGGGGGACATAACTACAGACACTAAGGAAATCCAAACAATCATTAGGACTTACTTCAAAAGTCTATATGACACAAAATTTGAAAATCTAAATGAAATGGACAATTTTCTTTATTGATTCTACTTACCAAAGCTGAATCAGGACCAGGTAAATCAATTAAATAGCCCTATATCTGCCAAGGAAATAGAAGCGGTCATTGAAAGTCTCCCATCCAAAAAAAGCCCAGGACCAGATGGTTTCATGGCAGAATTCTACCAGACCTTCAAAGAAAGGCTAACTCCAATTCTCTTCAAACTATTCCACGTAATAGAAACAGAAGAAACATTACCAAACTCATTCTATGAAGCCACAGTCACCTCGGTACCTAAACCTCACAAAGACCCTACAAAGAAAGAGAATTTCAGGCCAATCTCCCTTATAAACATTCATGCAAAAATACTCAACAAAATACTTGCAAACAGAATACAAGAACACATCAAAGATATTATCCACTATGACCAAGTAGGCTTCATCCCAGGTATGCAGGGGTGAATCAATATACAGATATCATTCAATGAGAGCCAACATATTAACAAAATGAAAGAAAAAAAAAACACATGATAATCTCCTTAGATGCTGAAAAAGCATTTGAAAAAAATCCAACATCCATTCATGTTTAAAGTATTGGAGAGATTAGGGATACAAGGCACATATATAAACATAGTAAAGAGGATATAGAGCAACCCTATAGACAACATCATACTGAATGGGAGAAACTTAAAGCAATCCTTCTGAAATCAGGGACAAGAAAAGGCTGCCCACTCTCTCCATATCTCTTCAACATAGTTCTGGATGTCCTTGCTAGAGCAATAAGACAGTTGAAGGAGATCAAGGGGATACAAATTGGGAAGGAAGAAGTCAAATTATTACTATTTGCAGATGATAAGATAGTATACTTGAGTGACACCAAAAACTCTACCAGGGAACTCCTACACCTGATAAACACCTTCAGCAAAGTGGTCAGATACAAAATTAACCCAAAAACTCAGTAGCCCTCCTGTATACAAAAGGCAAAAAGGCTGAGAAAGATATTAGGGAAACAACACCCTTCACAATAGCCACAAATGACATAAAGTACCTTGGTGTAACCCTAGCCGAGCAAGTCAAAGAATTGTATGAAATAAATTTCAAGTCTCTGAAGAAAGAATTAGAGGAAGATATGAGAAGATGAAAAGATCTCCCATGCTAATGACTTGGCAGGATTAACATAGTAAAAATGGCCATCTTACCAAAAGCAATCTATAGATTCAATGCAATTCCCATCAAATTACCAACACAATTCTTTACAGACCTGGAAAGAAAAATTTTCAATTTCATAAGGAAAAACAAGAAATCCAAAATTCTAAAACAATCCTCTACAATAAAAGATCTTCTGGAGGTATCTCCATCCTTGATCTTAAGCTATATTATAGAGCAACAGTTATAAAAACTGCATGGTACTGGCGTAGAAATAAAATGGTGGATAAATGGAACTGAACAGAAGATTCAGAAATACATCCACACATTTATGGACACCTGATCTTTGACAAAGATGCCAAAACCATACAATGGAAAAAAGATAGCATCTTCAACAATGGTGCTTGTCTAACAGGATGTCTACATGTAGAAAAATGAAAATAAACCCTCACTTATCACCCTTCACATAACTAAAGTCCAAGTGGATCAAAGACCTCAAAATAAAACCAGACACATTAAAGAGGTTAGAAGAAAGAGTGGGGGAAACCCTAGAACTCATAGGTACAGGACACAACTTCCTGAAGAGAACAACAACGGCACAGGCTCTCAGAGCAACAATCAATAAATGGGACCTAATTAAACTGAAAAGCTTCTATAAAGCAAAGGACAACATCATCAAAACAAAACGACTGCCTACAGATTAAGAAAGAATCTTCACCAACCCTTTATCTGACAGAGGGCTAATATCCAGTATATATAAAGAACTAAAGAAGCTGAAAAACAGCAAACCAAGTAATCGAATTAAAAAATGGTGAACAGAGCTAAACAGAGAAATTTATGTAGAGGAATATCGAATGGCAGAGAAGCACTTCAAGAAATGCTCAACATTATTAGCCATTAGGGAAAAGCAAGTCAAAACGACCCTGAGATTTCACCTTACACCATTAGAATGACCAAGATGAAAAACTCAAGTGACAACACATGCTGGAGAGGTTATGGAGAAAGGGGGACCCTCCTCCACTGCTGGTGGGAACATAAACTTGTACAACCACTCTGGAAATCAATCTGGCACTTTCTCAAACAACTAGGAATAGCGCTTCCTCAAGATCTAGCCACACCACTCCTAGGCATATACCCAAAAGAGGCTCAAGTACACAAAAAGGACATTTGCTCAACCATGTTTGTAGCAGATTTATTTGTAATAGCCAGAAGCTGGAAACAGCCCAGATGCCCCTCAACTGAAGAATGGATGCAGAAATTGTGGTACATCTACACAATGGAGTATTATTCTGTAATGAAAATTAAGGAAATCATGAAATTTGCAAGTAAATGGTGGGACTTGGAAAGGATTATCCTGAGTGAGCTGTCCCAGAAGCAGAACGACACACACAGTATATATTCACTCATATAGACATATAACATAGGATTAACCTACGAAAATCTTACATCTAAAGAAACTAATCAAGAGAGAGGACCCTGACTAAAATGCTCAATCCCCTTCCTGAAAGGCAAAAAGAATGGACATCATAAGAAGAAGAAAACAGGAAACAAGTTAGAAACCTGCCACAGAGAGCCTCTGAAATGCTCTGCTCTACAGACTGGCAGACGCTGAGACTTATGGCCAAAGTTTGGGCAGAGTGCATGGAATCTTAAGTAAGAAGTGGGAAATAGTAAGATCTGGAGAGGACAGGAACCCCACAAGGAGAGCAACAATACCAGAAAATTTGAACATAGGGGTATTCCCAGAGACTCATACTCTAACCAAGTACCAGGTATGGAAATAACTTAGAAGCCATGCACAGATGTACCCGATGTCAGTTTAGTGTCCAAGAGGGTTACATAGTAATGAGAAGAGGGACTGCCTCTGACATGTTCTGATTGGCCTGCTCTTTGATCACCTCCCCTGAGTTGGGAGCAGCCTTACCAGGCCACAGAAGATGACAATGCAGCCACACCTGATGTGATCTGATAGACTAAGGTCAGAAGGAAGGAGAAGAGGACCTCCTCTATCAGTGGACTTGGTGAGGGTCATTTGTGAAGAAGGGGGAGGGGAGGGTGGGATTGGGAGGGAAGGAGGGAGGGGCTGATGGGGAGATACAAAGTGAATAAAGTGCAATTAATAAAATTAAATTAAATTAAAAATGATTCAAAAAACAAAAAAAAATCTTTTAATCTGCAGGAAATCCACATGAATCCACCTCTCAGGACAAATGGAATCCAGAGAAGTACTGTCAGTAAACAACATAAGTTTCTTACTTACTGCCTATCTTAGAAGTTGGGGTTCCTCCCCCTTTACCTGGTTTTGGGACTCCTCTTTCCTGGTAACCCTATTGCTACATCTTATATCCAACACTGTCTGATTGGTGAATGTTCTGGTTTGCATCAATTCCTGGCTACTGGATCACTACATTCCTATATCCAACACCAGTTAATTGGTGAGTCTTCACTTCTGTTTGGTGCAAATGCTTTCTACCACTCTCACCAACCTACATCCAAACCCTTCATCTAGGACCTTCTCCCTTGAGTGAGATTTTCCTTCTATTAGCATGGTTTTGCTTCCTCCCTCTCACTCATCTATGAAATCCTACCTAGGTAAACCATGTGTGCTACTGGTAGCTGTGTTCTTGGTCTCTGAGTACCGTTGAGGAGATGTTGGAACAGACTGTGCCATACTACTCTGCTGAGTCAAACCTTGCTCCTGTGACTCCCTTGATAGGTCACTGATTCTTACTTGCCTGATGGGAATAGTCCCTTCATCCTTTCCTCTAGTTTCACCTCTTGGATATTTTCGGTGGAACTTCAGATTCCTACACCTAGGGCCCACTTTAAGGGCCTCTAAGCTTACACACCTCTGTAACAAAACTTGGTCTCAATTTCCTTAGATGACAGATCCAAAGCAAAATCTTTCTAATTATTCTCAGAGACTGGGTAAATGGAGGTTCCCATGGTGAAGTCTCTTCTTTGATCTAAACCTGTCTCTGTTCACTCTCCCAAAAGTTTTAGATGTACACCTAAAGAAATTTTCTCTGTCACCTACTTAACTTTGCCTCCTGCCTATATATATGTGTGTATACCTATATATATATACCTAATATGTATACCTATGTATGTATATATATATATATGTGTGTGTGTGTGTGTGTGTGTGTGTGTGTGTGTATCTATATATATATATATATATATGTATATTACCCTGCCAGACACAGGTGTTTCCTACATTCAAGACAGCAACAAAGTAACTACTACAATTGTTCCAGTCTGACCTCGCAGACTTCATCAAGCTGGACTTGCATTTTTCCCTCCTGGCTATGAATGTTCTTACAGACCCTGGACAACATCAAAACAGCCTTTTCTTCCTCAACTTGGCCAGCATTTCAGCCTTTTGACCTCCGTACAGCACCCTCAGTGTCAGCAGGAAATAGCCAGAGGAGAATCTTTGCCTGTTATTCACTGTTAACAAAAGGCTGAAATGGTGTGCTTAAGTCCCAGGACAAGCAGCTCCAAGTCCTCAATCCTTATCTGTTGCAGTTTTTGGCTGGCAAATTCCACTCTCTTCCTGAACTCTCCAGGGCAGAGGCTTCCTTTTCTTCCTCCTCACCATGTAATCTGGACATTTTTGGTGTTCTCTCTGTCTCTCTCCCCCTCTTCCCCTTGCATGGTAACCAAGAGCTACTTCCAATGAACCTACATTTGCATATTTTATCTTGCCTTACATGAAAAACAGTCCAATGTTTTCATGTTTTTAATTATAGAAAAGGGGAGTAATGTTACAATTTATACAGCCTGCTTCTAGGTTGCCTAGTAACCTATTATGTCATCATCTGTGGCCCACCAGGTAAAAGCATCTGGCAGGTGCAGTTCGGCTGCACAGGAGCTATAAATGGACCCATGCCTCTTACCTCCATCTCTTGCTCTTTCTCTCCTACTCTCTGCCTTTCCTCTCTATGGGCATGCCCTCTTTTGCACCTGCCATGTCTCTCTCTCTTCTTCCCTCTCTCTCTCTCTCCATCTCCATTCAATAAACCTCTTTCATATTGTATCTGTTGTGTGCATCATTTATAAAATAACACTTAAAGTCTTTGTGTACCCTCTTAGGTCCATTGCATTGAGACTAGGCTCCTCATCTCTTCATTTTGATTAGTTTTGGTGTTCTATAAAGATCTTTTACTGTTTCAAAGAGAACTATCCTTATTACAGGTGAGGACTATAGCTATCTGTTATGATAAGGACAAATAGTTAGAATATTAATAAAGATGGTGCTAGTTTAGAAAAGTAGAAATTTCAGGTTATCTTTCAAGATTCACGACTTCAATAGGCTAGGATAGTTGGCTAGGTATCCTGTAATAAACATGAGTTCTCTCTTGCTGAGTTGTTTTTAAGCACATTTAGAGAGCTGTTGGTTATAACCAAGCTATACATGACAATGATGCATGAACCCTTAGGGTTATTGTGCATTGCTGGAATTTTTGTTGTTGTTGATGATGTTAATAGCCATCATGGCTGACTAGGACTTCTGGTTGCTTTTGCCTTTTGGAAGATTTCAGGACACATTCTTATACTATGAAAACTAGACTTCAGAGAGGAGGTTTTGATTAGTTCATTTTTTTTAGTTAATCTGCATTTTTATTTCCTTTGAATTTAAACTTTTCTTTGTGTTCTAGCAACTGTATTACTAGTTTTGCAAACTAGTAATGTCATCCTTTGTGTCTGTTTTTGGACCTCCAGCTCCATCTGTCTAAAGGAATGAAGGTTTTTTTTCTTTTTTTTTATTAATTACACTTTATTCATTTTGTATCCCCCCATAAGCCCCTCCCTCCTCCCCTCCCGATCCCACCCTCCCTCCCCTTTCTGCATGCATGCCACTCCCCAAGTCCACTGATAGGGGAGGTTCTCCTCTTCTTTCTGATCTTAGTCTATCAGTTTTCATCAAAAGTGGCTGCATTGTCCTCTACTGTGGCCTGGTAAGGCTGCTCCCCCCTCAGGGGGAAGTGATCAACGAGCAAGCCAATCAGATTATGTCAGAGGCAGTCCCTCTTCCCATTACTATGGAACCCACTTGGACACTGAACTGCCATGGGCTACACATGTGCAGGGGTTCCAGGTCATCTCCACGAATAGTCCTTGGTTGGAGTCTCTGGGAAGTTCCCTGTGTTCAAATTATCTTGTTCTGTTGCTCTCCTTGTGGAGTTCCCATCCCCTCCAGCTCTTACTATTTCCCACTTCTTACATAAAATTCCATTCACTCTGTCCATCAGTTGGCCATCAGGCTCAGCATCTGCTTTGACAGTCTATACTGCAGAAGCTTTCAGAGGCCCTCTGTGGCAGGTTTCAAGGTTGTTTCCTGTTTTCTTCTGGCTTTCAGAGGCCCTCTGTAGCGGGTTCCGAGGTTGTTTCCTATTTTCTTTTTCTTCTGATGTCCATCCTCTTTGCCTTTCAGGATGGGGATTGAACATTTTAGTTAGTGTCCTCTCTTTTGCTTAGTTTGTTTAGATGTACAGATTTTAGTGGGTTTATTCTATGTTGTATGTTTATATGAGTGAGTATATACCATGCATGTCTTTTTGCTTCTGGGACAACTCACTCAGGATGATCCTTTCCAGGTCCCACCATTTACCTGCAAATTTCATGATTTCCTTATTTTTCATTGCTGAGTAATACTCCATTGTATAGATGTACCACAGTTTCTGCATCCATTCTTCAGTTGAGGGGCATCTGGGTTATTTCCAGCTTCTGGCTATTACAAATAAGGCTGCTGCAAACATGGTTGAGCAAATGTCCTTATTGTGTACTTGAGAATCTTTTGGGTATATGCCTAGGAGTGGTATGGCTGGATCTTGAGGAAGCGCTATTCTTAGTTGTCTGAGAAAGCGCCAGATTGATTTCCAGAGTGGTTGTACCAGTTTACATTCCCACCAGCAGTGGAGAAGGGTTCCCCATTCTCCACAACTGCTCCAGCATGTGTTGTCCCTTGAGTTTTTCATCTTGGCCATTCTGATGGGTGTAAGGTGAAATCTCAGGGTGGTTTTGATTTGCATTTCCCTAATGGCTAATGAGGTTGAGCATTTCTTTAAGTGCTTCTCTGACATTCGATATTCCTCTACAGAGAATTCTCTGTTTAGCTCTGTTCCCCATTTTTTAAGTGGATTACTTGGTTTGTTGCTTTTCAGCTTGTTTAGGTCTTTCTATATATTGGATATGAGTCCTCTGTCAGATAAAGGGTTTAGTTCATTTTTTATTGAAAATTTATACAATATATTCTGATGTCAGTTTCCTTTCCTCATGAAAAGAAATTTACAAAAGCAGTTGCAGCTCAGTGGCCTCTGGACCGTGAGTCTGAACTGCATAGTGTCTTTAACCAACAAATGAGAAAAAGACTTCTTATGATGTATTATTATTTTTGTTAGATAATCTTTTGCTCTTAGAAAGAGCATTGTAAACACAAATGGAAATATTTAATTTAAGCCATATATATGGTGGATATTATGGGTATTTTAAAGTAGTTGGTGGTATGATTTCTTAGAATTTTTTACAGACTCTTTTACTGTTACTTTACACTAGTCCTTCTTTTGTATTTATGCCAACCCTATTTCTTAATTAGAGCTCCCTTATATGTTTTTGTTTCATCCATTAGATCAATTGTACCCTATTATTTGCCTCTCTATTACATAGAACCTCTGATGAGAGCTAATATATGTGATGTTTCTCTTTCTGGATATGGGTCACCTCATTCAATATAATATCCAGTTACTTAAACATTTTTTTATTTCAGTTATTTTGCGGGCTCACCAGTATTTCACAGTGAATATTTATCATATTTTTCTCATCTATTCATCATTAAAGGACATTTATGTTGTTTATGTTCCTGCTATTTGGGATAATGCAATAATAATCATGGCTGAACAATTAAGTGTCTGTGGAATAGGATGCTGAGTCCTTTGGAGAGGTCTCAACCTGACACCAAGAATTATAAGGAAGTAAGAAATGTTAAAAGCATAACTAGTCTTTTCCGGGAAAGAGCACACCAACTGGTTCTCCAAAACCAAACAATGAGCCCTGAAAACATACATTAAAGTAATATTATGCTGATTGGTAAAAGTTTACATCATATATATATATATATATATATATATATATATATATATATATATAATCAAAAATTAAAGATAAAACATGCTATGAATTTAAAAAAGATGATGGAAGCAGTTACAGCTAGTCTTCTACTAACTTAAAACATTATAGAGTCGTCTGAAAGAAGGAAAACAAATTAAGCCAAAAATGCAGGCTTTAGATAACACTTTAGGGCACTTTCCTGATTATTTATTTATTTCAGAATGCTGAGCACAAGGTGGATAGTGGCACCACTGGGCTGGTTGTCCTGATTATATACATAATGTATGTATATAATGTACATAATGTCCTGTATATACATATATATATATGTATATACACACACACACATATATATGTGTTTACACACACACACACACATATATATATATATACACACACACACACACACACACACACACACACACACACACACACACACAGAAAAGGCCATGAAAAGCAAGCTAATAATCTGCACTCCTCCAAGGCCTCTGAATCAGTACCTGTCTCCAAGTTCACGCCATGATTGTGTTTCTGCCCTGACTGCCTTTGATGATGAACTGTGATATGGAAGAGTAATTAAAATAAATCATTTCCTCCACTAATTGCTTTTATCGTAACTTTTAATCACAGCCATTGAATCCCTAAGTAAGACAGATGTGTATATGGAAAGATTTGGAAGAAGGAATAGAAAGAGGAGAATGATATGATCATGTTAAAGTACCAAGAATAAAGGAAATAACAAAATTAAAGAAATAAATTTGGGTGTTATGAGTTAAATGCAACCTGTCTGGGTGACTAGCAAGTAGATTAAGGAACTGAGACTAAAACAGTAAGAAAATGCATGATTCCAGATCTTTTCTGGGAAAGACACACATGGTATATACTCACTTATAAGTGGATATTAGACATACTAAAATCTGTATACGTAAAGAAGCTAAGCAAGAAGGAAGACACTGGGTAATATGAACAATCCTCACTCAGAAAGGCAAACAAGATGGAAATCGAAAGAGGGAGAAAGTAGGAAACAGGACAGAACCCTACCACAGAGGGCTTCTGAAAGAATCTACACAGCAGTGTATCAAAACAAATGCTTAGACTCATAACCAAACTGTGGGCAGAATGCAGGGACTCTTATGAAAGAAGGGGAATTAGAAAGTCCTAGAGGAGAAGAAGCTCCAAAGGAGAGTAACAGAATCAAAAAATCTGGGCCCAGGGCTTTCTGAGACTGATACTCCAACTAAGGGTCATGCATGGAGATAACCTAGAACTCTTGCATAGATGTAGCCCATGGCAGCTTAGTATCCAAGCGTGTTCCTTAGTAAGAAGAATAGGGACTGCATCTGACATGAACTCAGGTGCTGACTCTTTGAACACCTCGCCCTGATGGAGTAGCAGCCTTACCAGTCCACAGAAGAAGACAATCCAGCCAGTCCTGATGAGAGCTGATAGGCTAGGGTCAGATTGAAGGAGAGGAGGACCTCCCCTACTAGTGGACTTGGAGAGAGGCATGAGAGGAGATGAGGGAGGGAGGGAGAGTGGGATTGGGAGAGAATGAGGGAAGGGGCTACAGCTATGATACAAAGTGAATAAACTGTAATTATTATAAAAAAGAAAATTAAAATTAAAATTAAACCACGTATTCATTAAAAAAAAATCCAGAACAGATAGCAAAGTAGAATGAAACAGATTAATATCAAGCAATTCAAAGACCTACCTAGTTGTAAACTCTCAAGAATGGTCAGGATCACATGATAAACACAAGGGTACAATAGAGACATTTAAATATTGGGGTAGCAAACAACCTTCAAACTGTAGTTATGAATGTTCAATGGGAAGAATTTCATAGCTAGTACTTTAAATTTTGGCAGCTGCCTGTGGATAATGAGGCCACGGACCCTAGAGGAGAATGTATTACTGCCACGTTCCAAAACTAGTATAATTTCTGACTGTGTTCTAAATACTTAACCTAATACCCACACATCAGGAAGCATACCCCTCATCAGGAAGATTCTTATAGCAACAGATGATGGTCATGAAATCCACAGCTGTTTAAAATAAGGAGAAACAGTATTATGGGATTCCCAACACCAATTCATACATCTACAATACAACCTTTACACCTAAAGTTTAAGAAATATAATAAAAGTGGGAGTGGTAAAATTATAAAAGTCAGATGATATGCAGATCTGATGTGAGGTCATGTTTTCTATATATTCCCAGGAAACTGCCCTAATGAAATTAACAAATATATATGCCTAAACAAGTATGAGATAACACCAGCTGGCATGCTAATGTGGAAAGGGGATATCTCAGAGGGCCTAACTTCTAACTGAAGAGATACTGGTTATTAATGACTGCTGAAATAGAGAAAATTAGTCTTCCCCAGAAATTAGTTGTCTAATACCATGTGGTCAGCCTTAGAAACATATACAAACAAAATGGACACTGCAGCTGTATTTATATATACACATGTGTGTGTTCATACGCATGAGAAATAATGAGAGGTGCATGAGAGGAGTTAGAATGGGGAGGGATAGAAATGATGTAAAGTATTTATGTTTGAAACTCTCAAAATATTTACATGAAATTAAAACAAGATTTATTTCTTTTTAGTAAGGTGTGTGTGTGTGTGTGTGTGTGTGTGTATGTGTGTGTGTGTGAATTAATATGATCTGTCTGCATGAAGGGTGTCCAAAGAAGCCAAAGAGGAGATCACATCCTTTGGAACTTGTCAGTTTTGAGTCACTGCCTATGGTTTGTGAGAAGCAAGTCCTGTTTCAGTATAAAAACAATAAATAATTGTTAATAGCTGAGACATCTGCCAATATGTAACAAACATTTCCTAAATAAGACAATAAATGGGGCAAATATTAGGGAGAAGACTGATAAAATTCAACTGCATTAAAGTTACTAGCTTTTCTTCAATAAGAGCTACCTTTAAGAGTGTAGAAAGGCAAACTGCAAACTTAAAGAATATATCAAATACATTAGATAAAGAATACAAAAATGTATAAAGTATTCATAAAAATCAGGAAGAAATATATATATATATATATATATATATTTCAATAAAAATGGACAGAATTTTTGAACTGGCATTCCATAAAACAGAATATATCAACAGTGGGTATATAACATTTTTTCTCATTACCAAAAATAAAATTAAAACCACAATGAAATACTGCTATATAACCATTTGAAGGGTTAAAATAAAAATAGGTATCAAGGGGGCTGGAGAGATGGCTCAGAGGTTAAGAGAACTGATTGGCCTTTCAGAGGTCCTGATTTCAATTACCTGGAACCACATGGTAGCTCACAACCATCTATAATGAGATCTATTGTCCTCATTGACGGGCAGGTGTACATGCAGGCAGAACATTGTATACATAATAAACAAATCTTAAAATAAAATAAAATAAGTATCAATAATAATTTTTGGTAAGAATGTAGAAAGATTAGACCTGTCATATGTTCCTGGTGATTATGCAAAGTGGTAGAGGCTCTTTAAAAATTAGATTGGCAGGAAAATGATGCAACCAGCCCTGATGAGACCTGATAGGCTAGGGTGGAAGAGAAGGAGAAGAAGTCCTCGCTTATCAGTGGACTAGGGGAGGGGCACAGGGAGAGAAGAGGGACAGGAGTGGGATTGGAAGGATACAAGAGGAGGCTACAGCCAGAATACAAAGTGAATAAATTGTATTAATTAATTAATTAAAAATAAATTGGCAGTAAACATACATATACCGTGAGATGTAGCAATTATTTTTGGAGTACATTCCCACTAGAAATTGTTATAGATTTCTATGGTACACCAAATGATATAACCAATATAAGTATGACAGTTTTGTTCAGATATCTACATACTGAAAAAAATCTAGCTGGACATCAACAGTGTAATGTATACATGGTGTTTTATTAGTATAGAGAAGTAATATAATTGTAAATAATGAATTATTACTATATATAGGAACATGAATGGTAATTATGAATAGAAATTCTAACATAATAGTAAGATATACAAAACAAATGAACAATACAAGAGAACAGTCTATGGAAGAAAGAGGAACAAAACTATTCAATACTTTATGCTAAGATAAGAGAGTTATTTCAGAAGTTGGGAGTGCTTTTGGCTCTTTAAGAGAAACAAAATGTTGGCTCACAATTATTTGTCAATTCCAGTTCCAGGAGATCTGATATATATCTCTGAATGTATCTATCTATACATATATTTATGTATGTACATATATATCTAAATATATATGTACATATATATCTAAATATATATGTACATACATATATGTATACATATACAGATATGTAGAGATAGATAGATAGATAGATAGATAGATAGATAGATAGATAGATAGATAGATAGATATCAGAATATGAATTGCCTTTGCAGAAGGGTAGAGAATATTGAGGAGACTGAGAATGTATCTATTAGGGTGTTAGGAATTTTCTGTCTGTTGAGCTAGTTGTTGGTAACAGGTAAACAAATACATAAGAATTTATTGAGCCATATATTGATTATTGTGTCGTTTACTGCTTATAATTTTCAATAAAATGTTAATTTTGTGCTTTTGACAGATTATATACTTTTTAAAATTTATTTTTATTTATTACAATTTATTCACTTTATACCACAGCTGTAGCTCCACCCTCATCCTTACCAAATCTCACTCTCCCTCATCTCCTTCCATGTCCCTTTCCCAGTCCACTGATAGTAGAGGACCTCTTCCCCTTCCAAATGACACTAGCCTATCTGGTCTCATCAGGACTGTCTTTCATAATCTTCCTCTGTGGCCAGGTCAGGCTGCTGCCCCATTAGGGGAAGGTGATCAAAAAGCCAGCCATGAGTTCATTCAGAGATAGCCCCTGCTCCCCTTACTAAGATGCCCATTTAAAGACTGAACTGCCACGCTTCCTGTGTGCAGAGGGTCTAGGTTATCTCCATCAATGGTCCTTGGTTGGGTGTCAGTCTCAGAAAATCCCTAGGCACAGATTATTTGTTCTATTGTTCTCCTGTGGAACTACTGTCCCCTCCAGGTCTTTCTCTCCCTCATTATTTCATAAGATTCCCTGCACTCTACCCAAAGTTTGGCTAAGAGTCTCAGCATCTTCTTTAATACCCTCCTGGGTAGAATCTTTCAGAGGCCCTCTGTGGTAGACGCCTGTCTTGTTCCTTATTTTCACTTTCTTCCAATGTCTATCTCACTTGCCATTCTGAATGAAGATTAAGCTTCTTATCCATGGTCTTCCTTCTTGATTAGCTTCTTTATGTGCACAGATTTTAGTATGATTATCCTATATTATATGTCTAATATACACTTATAAGTGAGTATATACCATGTGTTTCTACTTCTGGGATAGCTCACTCAAGGTGATCTTTTCTAGTTCCCACCATTTGCCTGCAAATTTCATGATTTCCTTGTTTTTAATTGCTGAGTAGTATTTTATTGTGAAAATGTACAACTTCTGTATCCATTCCTCAATTGAGAGACATCTGGGCTGTTTCCAGATCTGGCTATTATGAATAAAAAGATGCTACAAACATGGTTGAGCAAATGTCCTTGCTGTATACTTGAGTATCGTTTGGATATATGCCTAGGAGTGGTATAGCTGGATATTGAGGTAGCACTATTCCTAATTGTCTGAGAAAGAGCCAAATTAATTTCCATAGTAGTTGTACCAGTTTACATTCCCACCAGCAATGGAGTACTTATATACTTTTACCATTAGAACTCTAGGAGAATGTAAGTGTATGGACCTCATGTTCTTGTCAGCCTTATTAAAAAGCGAGAGAATAAATAACTTCTGAATCCCAAATCAAAAGAAAAGGGAAAGAAATGGAATGACTTTGGCTTCAATAGCTCCTGAACTAGCATTTGCAAACTTTACATTATAATAAATCTCTATAGAGAAACTGTCTGGGCTCTATCCAAGCAATTTTGCTTTTACTAGTCTAGAATGTGGCCTGAGAATATAAGATTTTTTGTGATGAAATATTAGTATTTTTTGTCATGTGGGTTTATTTGATTTGTGCACTGAAGCTACTAGTTAAAAAATGTACTCCAACAATGAAGATGAAATTTGTGATGGGGTTGAATGTTTCTTTCTCTGTATGCTGTTAATCCTACCACATAGGTAACAGCTCATAATGGGCAGAAAAATAATGGCCATAGTAATTAGCAGAAAGGCAAGTACAGATACCCAAGGCCACCATCTAGAAGTATGATTTATAGCAAATAATTATTTTTAAAATACGTTCACTAGATTGAAATGAGTGTTAAGAGAAGACATTCTTCCCAGTTTCATGAATGTGTTGAACACCCAAAGCATGCTTCCATACTACTTCAAATATGTTCCAACCCCCTTTTTTTTCACACATTTCGCATTTTAGTTTCTGTCATACTTGTGTTCATGGGTAACTTGGCTTCTAATATGTGAAAACCCTGATAATTAAGTTATAAAAGTTCTAGTTTATTATTCCTACTAATATCTGTAACTTTTCTAAAGCATAATAGTATATGCTATTATATAATAGCAATCAATATACTTTTGTTTAACGAACACATTACTGAATGCATAGAAGTCAAATCCATGGAGAATTAGGGCACTGTGCACAAGTTTCAGGAGTACAGGTTTGATATAATAATATTTATGTGAATCTAGGAATGTTAGAAAAATATTATCTTGTAAAAGGGAGAACCCCCAAGGATTTCATTGTCTTTTATAAGACATGCTGACACATACAATAGTTGTCATAGTAATCAATGTTGTCTTCATGCATGTTGGCAAACTCTTAGAAAAATAAATAATCAAGAGGAGAACATTGTCTATTTGTTTTATGGTATTAGCAAAATAAACTAAACCAGGACAAAATATTTTTTCCTATAAGTAATCAATTAAGCATTATACAACTGTGTATTGTCAGTATCAAGTGTTTAATGTCATCAGATTTCAAAAGAACTTATTATCTTGTTTCTGCATGGGAATAAGGTAGTTCTATAAGTATGAATATTTCAAAATGATTGAAATTAAAACTTTATGTGCTTGGCAGAAATATATGTTTCAAAGATGAAGCCAGGTTTTAGCTGAATTGGCTGTCAGCTTACAAACATGCATGCTAAGAGCTGGTTAATAAACACTACATGTCATTGATTCTCAGCTACCATGTGAGTAATGAAATGTCACTCAGGTGTACAATGATAATGTTTATTATAGGTGGGTTTGATGGCACATGTTATAACACTCAAGTGGGAAGCTGATAATGAATTCAAGGCTCGAAAGTGCAGCACAGTTAAGTTTACATTCCCATTTCCACCACCAATGGAGAAGGGTTCCACATTCCCCACAAACTCTAGAATGTGTTGTTATTTGTGTTTTTAATCTTAGCCATTTTTATTCCTGTAAGACTGAGTCTCAGAGTTGTTTTGATTTGCATTTCCCTGATGGCTAAGGACACTGAACATTTCTTTAAATATTTCAATGTCATTCGCTATTCCTCTATTAAGGATTCTCTGTTTAGCTCTGCACCTCATTTTTTAATTGGATTACTTAAATTTTTTGGTGTTTAACTTCTTGAGTTCGCTATATATTTTTGGATATTAGCCTTCTTCAGATGTAGTATTGATGAAAAACTTTTTCTAGTCTGTAGGCTCAAAAAAATCAGAAGTCCTCCTGTGTACAAAAGACAAATGGACAGAGAAAGAAATTATGAAAAGGACACTATTCATAATAACCACAAATAACATAAAGTACCTTGGTGTTACTCTAACCAAGCAAGTGAAAAACCTGTATGAAGGAAACTTCAAGTCTCTGAAGAAAGAAACGGAAGAAGACATCAGAAGATGGAAAGATCTCCCATGTTCATGGATAAGTAAGATTAACCTAAGGAGAATGGACATCCTACCAAAAGCAATCTACAGATTCAGTGCAATTCCAATCAAAATACCCACACATTTTTTATAGACCTTGAAAGAATAATCCTCAATTTCATATGGAAAAACAAAACAAAACAAACAAATAGAAAATTAGAATAGCTAAAACAACTCTGTTCAATAAAAGATTTTCCCTGATATCAAATGTACTATAGAGCCACAGTAGTAAGAACTGCATGGTATTGGCATAGGAACAGACTGATGCCTCAGTGGAATGGAATTGAAGAGCCAGAAATAAACCCACACACCTACATATAT
>NW_026585894.1:7255427-7303618 GCF_907164565.1 Psammomys obesus | reverse complement strand
TTTTTTTTTACAAAGAAGCCAAAACCATACAATGAAAAAATGGCAGCATCTTCAACAAATGGATGTTTACATGTAGAAAAATGTAAATAGATCCATATTTATCATCCTGCACAAACCCAAAAATCTAAGTAGATTAAAGATCTTGATATAAAACCAGATCTGTTTACACTAAATACACTAAATCTGTTAGAAGAAAAAGTAGGGAAGATCCTTGAACTAATTTGCACAGGAGACAACTTTCTAGACAGAACATCAACAGCTTAGACTCTAAGAACAATAGTCAATAAACAGGACCTTATGAAACTGGAAAACTTCTGTAAAGCAAAGTACACTGTGAACAGAACAAAATGACAGCCTACAGACTGGAAAAATATTTTGATTTTTTTTTTCTAATAACATTTTTATTTGGGATAAAAATGAATGTAGAAGTATGCAGACATTTATCATTTTGAGTTATTTTATTCATCAATTTTGTACCAAAATACATGACATAGAATAAATAGTATCAAAAAGACTTAGATGACCTTGTGAGTTTGGGGTTTATCTACTCTATAACATCATGTATCAGTTTAATCCAACAGCAAGAAACAGAATCATATTTTTGTTCTGGCAATAAGGAAGAGAGCACATCACCTATTCAACTGCCATGTCTTTGTTTTTACAAAATGGTTGCTAGAGAGAATAGGATGTCTTCTGAGCTTAATTCTATCCAAGTGTTCAAAAAACACAGAATCAAAATTTGAGCCAGTAATCAGAAAGAGAGTTCATCATCCAATTTTCTGAGGGCATGCTTCAAAATACCAAAGCTCTTAGGGACTTGTTTCCCAATACTACCATCTTTGGGAAAAGGCTTTTGACAGATTACTTTGGAAAATGTTTATTTGAATCACAAAAACCAGGAAGATAGAATATATATACCAATGCCAAAATGTTACATCCTACTTATATTAAGCTTTAAGGAAAGACCACCTTCAAGGTATCCTTAGGTAACAGGATTAATGTCCTTTTGCAAAGAGAGTAGTAGAATGGTGGTGAGAAAAAAAATAGTGGTATGTACAACCAAATAAATATCAGAGGTTTGGACTTGAATTCAATTCAATGTCAAGATATACAGTCTCAAAATGTCTCTAATATTATGTACTACCTTATTAGGCTTTAAATTATTGAACTTTGATGGGAAGAGGGACTGCCTCAGACATAAACTGATTGGCCTGCTCTTTGATCACCTCCCCCTGAGGGGGGAGCAGCCTTACCAGGCCACAGAAGAAGACAATGCAGCCATTCCTGATGTGATCTGATAGACTAAGATCAAAAGGGAGAGGAGGACCTCCCCTATCAGTGGACGTGGGGAGGAGAATGCATGAAGAAAGGGGAGGTAGGGTGGGATCGGGAGGGGAGGAGGGAGGGGCTTATGGGGGATACAAAATGAATAAAGTGTAATTAATAATAATAATAATAAAGAAAAAAATAATTATTGAACTCTGAACAAGGCAAAGACCAGTAAACAGAAACTGTTGCAAAACCAGTAAAAGTGTAGGGAGAATGCAATCACCTGTGATAGTTCTTTGTGCCTTTGTGAAAGTACATTCTTAGATCATGTAGATGAGATAATTAGGATACACAAACTATCTTCCTTTGGACATGCATTGTAAGAAACTTCTATACATAGAGGTGCCCATTTAAAGAATATGCCATCCAATTGCAGTAAAATGATCAATTGTCTCCTATTGGTTCTTCCAAATGTGAGAAGACTGTCATCTCTCATTTGTTATGTGTTCGAAGTGTTCAAGAAACACAGACTTGAGATAATAGAATTAATTTTTAATATTAATTTTAAATTGATAGTAAATTTAGTACTTGAGAGAGAGGTGAAAACAATAGGGCTTTTCTCTGATTCCCTTGACTTCTGACTCTGACTTTCTATGTTTATTGTCTTCTCTCTTTTGTTTAGTATGTAGATACCTACTCTTCTTTCCTTTTATTATTACTATTATTAATTAGTTTATTTGCTTTGTATCACAGTTGTAGCCCAATCCCTTGTCTCCTTCTGGTCCCACTCTCCCTCCCTCTTCTTCCCATATCCCTCTCTTCTACCCCACTGATAAGGGAAGACCTCCTACTCTACTATCAGACCCTAGCCTATCAGGTTCCATCAGGATTATCTGGAACCTCTTCCTCTGTGGATTGGCTCAGTTGCCCCATCAGAGAATTCTGATTAAAGAGTAGGCAACCAAGTTCACTTCAATTAATGTCTCTTCGGCTTTTAACAGGGACCCACATGGACACTGTGTTGTTTGAGGGCTACATCTGAGCAGGGGGTCTATGTCCTCTCCATGCATGGTCTTTGGATGATGCATCAGTTTCTGTAGCCTTCCATGGGCCTTGCTTTTTAGGATTTATTAGTCTCCTTGTATAGTTTCTGCACTCTCTGGGAACTTCTCTGTCTTCGTTATTTTTTCATATAAATACTTATTTTAATCTTTTTTAAAATTAATTTATTTTTATTAATTACAGTTTATTCACTTTGTATGCCAGGTGTAGCCCCCTCTGTCATCCCTTCCTGTACTGACTCTCCTTCCTTCTTCTTCCCCTATGCCCCTCCCCCAAGTCCACTGAAAAGTGAGGTCCTCCTCCCCTTCTCTCTGACCATGGCCTATCAGGTATCTTCAGGACTGGTTGCATTGCCTTCCTCTGTGGACTGGTAAGGCTACTTCCCCATCAGAAGAAGATGATCAAAGAGCCAAGCACTGAGTTTATGTCAGAGACAGTCCCTGTTTCCATTATTAGGGAACCCTCTTGGACACTGAGCTTCCACAGGCGACATCTGTGCAGGGGTTCTAGGTTATCTTCATGAATGGTACTTGGTTGGAGTTTCATTCTCAGAAAAGACCCCTGTGCCTAGATTTTTTGTTTCTATTGCTCTCCTTGTGGAGCTCATGTACTTCCAGGTCTTTTCTATATCCCCCATTCTTTCAAAAGATTCCCTGTACTCTACCGAAAGTGTGGTTGTGAATTTCAGCATCTGCGTTGATACCCTGCTGGGTAGAGTCTTTCAGAGACTCTCTGTGGTAGGCTCCTGTCCTGTCCCCTGTTTTCTCCTTCTTCATATGTATGTCCAGTTTGCCTGTCTGAATGAAGATTGAGCATGTTACCCAGGGTACACCTTCTTGATTAGCTTCTTTATGTGTACAGATTTTAGTATGATTATCCTATATTATATATCTAATATTCATGTATAAGTGAGTATATACAAAGTTTGTTTTTCTGCTTCTGGTATACCACACTCAGGATGATCTTCTCTATTTCCCACCATTTGCCAGGAAACTTCATGATTTCCTTGATTTTAGTTGCTAAGTAGTATTCCATTGTGTAATTGTACCACAATTTCTGTATCCATTCCTTAAC
Organism: Psammomys obesus; assembly: GCF_907164565.1. Classification (NCBI taxonomy): domain Eukaryota; kingdom Metazoa; phylum Chordata; class Mammalia; order Rodentia; family Muridae; genus Psammomys; species Psammomys obesus. The sequence continues at coordinate 7,300,213 of NW_026585894.1, read as the reverse complement.
TGAGGGACATCTAGGTTGTTTGAGATTCTGGCTATTACAAAGTAACCTGCTATGAACATGGTTGAACAAATGTTCTTGTACACTTGAACATATTTTGGATATAAACCTAAGAGTGTTATAGCTCTATCTTAAGGTAGCACTATTCTTAATTGTCTGAGAAAATGCCAGATTGATTTCCAAAGTGGTTGTACAAGTTAACATTCCCACCAGTAGTGGAGGAGAGTTCCCCTTTCTCAACATTCTCTCCAGCATATGTTGTCACTTCAGTTTTTGAGCTTAGTCATTCTGAAGGGTGTAAGGTAAAATCTCAGGCTCGTTATGATTTGTATTTCCCTGATAGCTAAGGTTGTTGAGCATTTCTTTAAGTGTTTCTCTGACATTTGATATTTCTCTATTGAGAATTCTCTGTTTAGGTCTGTACTCCATTTTTTAATTGGATTACTTGGTTTGCTGCTGTTTAAGTTCATAAGTTCTTTATATATTCTGGATATTAGTCCTCTGTTGGATATAGGGTTGGTGAAGATTCTTTCTCAATCTGTAGGCTGTTGTTTTGTTCTGAAGACAGAGTCCTTTGCTTTACAGAAACTTTTCAGTTTCATGAAGTCCCATTTATTGATTGTTGATCTTAGAACCTGTGCTGTTGGTGTTCTGTTCAGGAAACTGTCTCCTGTGCCATGAGTTCGAGTCTCTTCCCCAATTTTTCTTCTAACAGTTTTAGTATGTCTGGTTTTATGTTGAGATCTTTGATCCACTTGAACTTTAGTTGTGTACATGGTGATAAGTATGGGTCTATTTACATTTTTATGCACGCAGATATCCAGGTAGACCATGACCATTTGATAAGGGTGCTATCTTATTTCCATTGTATGTTTTTGGCACCTTTGTAAAAATCAGGCATCCATAAATTTCTGGGTTTATTTCTGGGTCTTCTGTTAATTTAAGTTTTTCCACCAGTCTGTTTCTATGCCAGTACCATGCAGTTTTTATTACTACTGCTCTATAGTAGAGTTTGAGAACAGGGAAAGAGATAGCTCCAGAAAATCTTTTATTGTAGGGGATTGTTTTTAGCAATTCTGGGCTTCTTGTTATTCCATATGAGGTTGAGAAGATCTAATGATTGTGTGGATTTCCTCAGTGTCTGTGGTTTTATCTCCCTTTTCATTTCTAATTTTGTTGATTGGGGTGCTGTTTCTCTGCCTTTTAGTTAGTTTGGCTAAGTGTTTGTCTATTTTGTTGATTTCATCAAAGAAGTAGCTCTTGATCTCATTGATTCTTAGAATTGTTTTCTTTCTAATTTATTGATTGCAGGCCTGAGTTTGATTATTTCCCAATGTCTTTTCCTCTTGGGTGTGTCTGCTTCTTTTTTTATAGGGCTTTCACGTGAGTCATTAAGTTACTTATATAGATGCTTTGAATTTCTTCTTGAAGGCAATAAGTACTATGAACTTGCCTGTTAGTACTGCTTTAATTTGGGGTATGTTGTGACTTCATTTTAATTGAATTCTAGGAAGTCTTTAATTTCTTCCTTTATTTCTTCCCTTGCCCACCTGTCATTGACTAACAAGTTGTTCAGTTTCCAAGTGTGTGTAGGTCTTTTGCTATGTCTATTGTTGTTAAGGCCCAGCTTTGGTCCATGATGTTCAGATAGGATACAAGGGATTATTTAAATCTTCTTGTATCTGTTGCATCTTGCTTTGTGACCAAACACATGGTCTATTTTGGAGAAGATTCTATGAGGTTCTGAGAAGAAGGTAAATTCTTCTGTGCTTTGTGCAATGTTCTGTAGATGTCTATTACATCCATTTTGTTCTTGACCTCTGTTAGAGTCATTGTTCCTTTGTTTAATTTCTGTTTTGTTGAACTGTCCTTTGTTGAGACTGGGGTGTTGACATCTCCCACTCTCAATGTGTGAGGATTTATGTGGGGTTTAAATTTTATAAATGTTTCTATTACAAATGTGTGTGCCCTTGTATTTGGGGCATAGATGTTCAGATTTGTGTTGTCTTCTTAGCGGAATTTTCCTTGAATGAGTATAATGTGATTGTCCCCAACTCTTTTGATTAATTTTGGTTGAAAATATATTTTATTAGATATTAGAATGGCTACTCCTGTTTGTTTATGGGTCCTTATGCTTGGAAAACTGTATTTAGGCCTTTACTTTCAGGTAATATCTATTTTGTGACTTAGGTGTGTTTCTTGTATGCATCAGATTGTTGGATCTTGTTTATATATCCATTTTGGTACTCTGTGTCTTTTTATTGGAGAGTTGATTTCATTGATATTGAAAGATTAATGACAAGTTGGCGTTAGATCCTTTCATTTTGCTGTTTGTTGTGGTAGTGTTTTTGTGTGCTTGTCAGCTTTTAGTTTTACTGTAGTGAGGTTATTTATTTCCTGTGCTTTCTTTAATGTAGTTAGCTTTCCTGGGTTGTATTTTTCCTTCTAGTATTTTCTGTAACCTGGAATTGTGGGTAGATATTGTTGAAATTTGTTTTTGTCTTTGAATATTTTGTTTTCTTCATCTATGATGGCTGATAGTTTCGCTAGGCATAGTCGTCTGGGCTGACATCTGTGTTTTTTTAGGGTCTGCATGATATCTGTCCAGGCCCTTCTGGCTTTCATGGTCTCTGTTGAGACTTCATGTGTGACTCTAATGGGTTTGCCATTATATGTTACTTGGACTTTTCCCCTTGCAGCTTTAAGTGTTTTTTTTTTTTTTTTTTCTTTGTCCTTTATACTTATTGTTTTGATTATTATGTGGCAGGAAGATTTTCTTTTCTGGTCTAAATTATTAAGTGTTCTCTAGGCTTCTTGTATGCTTATAGGCCTTTTCTTTAAATTGGGAGATTTTTTTTTCTATGATTTTGTTGAAAATATTTTTTGGTCCTTGGAGATAGGAATCTTCTTTTTCCTCTATTCCTATTTCTTCTATTCTTCTATTTCTTCTATTCCTACTATTCTTAGGTTTTGTCTTTTCATGTTATCTTGGATTTCTTTGACAGTCTGTGTCAGGAATTTTTTAGATTTAACATCTTCTTTGATGGAAACATCAGTTTCTGCCAATATATCTTCCACACCGGAGATTCTTTCTTCCATCTCTTTTAGTCTGTGGGTTATGGTTACCTCTGTAATTCCTGTTTTCTTCCCTAAATTCTTCCTCTCCATGATTTCCTCCATTTGTGTTTTTTTTAAATTTTCCAATTCTATCTTTAGATCTTGAGCCATTTTACTGATTTCCATCACCTGTCTGACTGTATTTTCCTTCAATTCCTTCACCTGTTTGTTTGAACATTTCTCTGTTTCTTTTATTTCATTAAGTGATTTAATCATTTCCTCTCTGAAAGCCACAAACCCTAGGCTGCATTTTCCTGTATTTCTTTATGGATGACTCTAATCTGTTTGTCTTTATCTTCCTCTATTTCTTTATGGATGGCCATAATCTGTTTGACTTTCTCTTCCTCGATGTCTTTATGCATTTCATTTATTTCCTCCATTATCCACTTCATAAGCATAGATGTAATGTCATCTTCTTGAATTCCATTTATGGTAGTGTATCCAGGGCAATGTGTCCCTGGATAACTGGGTTCTGGAGATGCCATATTGATTTTGATCTTGTTGGTTGAGCTTTTATACTGGCCTCTACTTATTGGGATGTCTTAGGTGTTGGTTGTTAGTTTCTGGTGCCTCCTGAAATCCTGGGTTGGAGGCAATCCCCCCTTGGTGGGAAGATAGTTTTTTCCTGAATAAGGACTTCTCAGGTTTTTGGGTATGGTCAGTGCATGGCCAGTGCTTCTCAGGAATTGCCATAGCTCATCTCAGGTTGGGAAACACAATTGCTGGTGTTTTAGGGACCAGTGTTTGGTCTGTTGGTCTCTGTGCAGTCACTGCTGTCCTGCTCTTCAGACACAGTGTCCTCCCAGTGCTACCATCTTGAATCCCCACCCCCATTTTTCCATAAGACTCCCTGTGCACTGTATGCTGGAGAGGATGTTAAGAAAGGGAATTGCTGGTGAGAATTTAACCTTTTACAAACATTTTGGAAATTAATCTGGTGCTTTCTCAGAAAACTAGGAATAGTGCTACCTCAAGACCTAGCTATACCACTACTAGATACCTAGTCTTAAACTTTCAGTCCATATGATATAAGTCATTCTAATGGATTCCTTTATATACATACACATGATATATATCACTATATATGCATATATATTGTGTGTGAGAGAAAGTCAGACAGACAGAGAGAGAGAACTGGAGTATAATATGATCTTGTTCCTTACTATATGATTTAATTTGTTATACTCTGTATTGGTCATTTGTTTTGTTGGTATGAGAAGATACTTGGTAAAAGCATCTTAAAGAATAAAGTATAAATTTTGCCTCATTGATTTAATCCATCATTGTAAGGAAGCATATTCCATCATATTCCATCCAGTTAGAAAGAAGAGAAAGATGAATCCTGGTTTTTATCTGCCTTTCTCCTATTTATTCAGACATCTCAGCCAGTGAAATGATGTACTCAAAATTAAGGTGGATTTTAACACTTCATTTGATCTAATCTATACAATATCTTATAGATTTTCCCAGGTGTTTGTTTTAATTGGCTAATTCTAAATCTTATAATCTGATTAAGATTATAGACAAGACCACTGCAGACAGTGTCAAGTGAATTATTTAAAATATTTCTTTTTCTATTTTTGCTATCTGTTTATTACAAAGTTCCAGATAATTTTTCATTAAATTATTCTTAATACCAATTATAAAAGACATACTTTATTTATTTGTACATTAACACACGTTGAGCTGAAGAGCAAAGGCAAGCACAAGGAAGCAAAAATTGTAGCATGCCCTAATTTTCACAGCCTTCACTTAACCCATAACCTATTGCTTTCCTAGGGCACTCTACCTTACATTTTGAGCTTAATCTTCTTGTCTTTTAATTTTCTATAAGGGTGTAGACTCTAGTAGGTCACCAAAGCTCCAGTGGAGGTCCATGCAGTTAAGAGTATATGATCAGCATGAATTGAACATGATGAGAGAAGAAACAGGAGAAGGATGAATAGGAAGAAGAGGAGAAAAAACAAAATTGAATGGGTTAAGAAGGGGAAGTGGATCTGGAAGTAACTGGGGGAGAGAGGATGAATGTGGCCAAAATATAGGGTCAGATGGAAGGGGAGGAGGACCTCCCCTATCAGTGGATTTGAGGAATTGTATGGGATTAGAAGAGGGAGTGAGAGTGGGATAAGGAGAGGACAAGGTAAGAGGCTACAGCTGGGATACAAAGTGAATAAATTATAATAAAGAGAAAAGAAAATTCAAAGAGGCAATAATATTGCCAAAAATAAGGATTATGGAAACATTTTAAGGCAAACTACTATGAAAATTTATTCAAGAACAACATGGTGCAAAAAAGAACCTTTGTGTTGACAAGGATTTAGGAGACTTTACAAACAGTAGTAATATACAGCTCTCATGTGTATCAAGAATCAAACAAAGGGTGCAAAAGAAATCAAACCAACTCTTGGTGAAGAACAATTGCACAATAGACATTTTATAGACAATAATGACCTAACAGGAAAAAAAAAACAAACACTTGCTATGTAAGACTGATGACTGAAGCTCAACCAGAAAAATGGAGGAAGGAGAGAAACAAACGCATGCATGGCATGGATATGCTTGCAGTCTCACACAAACACATCATATACACAAATGTACACATATACAGTAATAAATAAATGAATAATAAAGACCATAATTTCTTGGAAAATGAATTAAGCTATATTTTGAAGTATTAACAGTCGTATGTACTTTTACTTTTATTTTATGTAAACTTTCATTTTTTAATAACATGTCTATTAAAAAACTATATGTTACTCACCAAACCAAGAACATTCATTTATTCTCAAATACTTTATTTTTCATTTCTTCTTATTCTGAGATAATTCCTAATGCTTTTCTTCATCTACAATAAATATTCCCTAATATTCCTTCTTCAAAGTGATTTATCTCTTATCTGTCTTTGATTACCCACTTTAAAATCATCATCATGCATTTGAGTAACTGAAAATTTCCTTCATTGCTGATTTCTCTCCCTTTGGAACTCCCAATTTTACCCAGATACCAGTTTGGTATTCTATTACTATAAAATTTAGCCTTGTAACTCCTCAAATAAAATCTCTACAGTGCTATCATCTTTTCACGTAAAATATACACTATACACAAGTTTTCTTTTCTTGGATTACAGATACCCTTTTTGACTTAGATTCAGTTACCCTGGAAGCCTTTTTCAGAATTTGTTCCATTGCTCTCCACACACACCGCATATGATATCTACAGAGTACAGGAAATCTTATGAAAGAAGGAGGAGACAGAAAGAACTGGAGGTGACAGGAGCTCCAAAAGGAGACCAACAAAGCCATAAAAACTGAGCCCTGGAGATCCTGAAGAGGATGATACCCTAACCAAAGACAATGCATAGAGAGTACCTAAAACACAGGCTCTGATGTAGCCCATAAACTCAGACTTAGTAAGTGGAGCAAGAACTTAATCTTTGCTTGAACTCAGTGGCAAGCACTCTGATCACCTTCCCTTGAAGGGTGCAGTCTTGCCAGTCCACAGAGGAAAACAATGCAACCAGTCCTGATGATACCTGATAGGCTAGGGTCAAATAGAAGGATAGGAGGACCTCCCCTATCAGTGGACTAAGGGAGGGGCATAAGAAGAGGGAAGGAAGGTTGAATTGGGAAGAGATAAGGGAGGGGACCACAGCTGGGATACAAATTGAATTGTAATAAAGGGTAATAAAAACAGAAAAAAAAGAACCTTTACATTTTCTTTATAGTCTAGAACTAGTCTTTATTCTTACTGCTGTTTCTGTTGTTATCTAAGAAGTGTACAACTGGTTAGGATGTTACTTCCTACAAAAAGTCTCATTAAATCTTATAGGTACCTTACCTTATTATTACTTAGACTCATACTCCAACCAAGGACTATCCATGGAGATAGCCTAGAACCCTGACAATGCAGCCACTTCTGATGAGAACTGATAGACTAAGATCAGAAAGAAGTAGAGGAGGACCTCCCCTATCAGTGGACTTTGGGGAGGGGCATGCATGCAGAAAGGGGGGAGGGTGGAACCAGGAGGGGAGGAGGGAGGGGCTTATGGGGGGATATAAAATGAATAAAGTGTAATTAATAAAAGTTAAATAAAAAATTTTAAAAAATGGAATAGGCATGATACTAAGAGCCTGTGGTCACTGATTATTTGAGTAGACTTCCTAAAAAGAATGGAGGCATGACACCTGGAGCATGAAGTTGAGGGCTCATATCTTGATCCACAAGCAAGAAGAAAAAACCCAAAATGGTGGAAGTCAGAATTATTTGGTATTAAAAGCAAAACTAAGAGAGACAAGGTACCCTGTGATAGTCTAGGCTCTTTGCAAATGAGTTGAATAGTTTTGAAGTTGTGATAGCTTTTTATGTTTTTATAACTAGATAAAGGTTCTAGATTTTTATTTTGGAAAGAAGAGTTGAAATAATGTTTTACTCTCTATATGCCTGGCAGGACTAGAGACTCACTGTGTAATCCATGATTGCCTCATATTCATGGAAATCCTCTTGCTTCAGCTTCACTTTTAATTGAGATTACAGGCATGAGCCACCATGCCTAGATAGATGCTCAACTTTTATATAGTTTCACTAATTATTCACTAGATGTGGATTAGGCAGAAGAAGTCGTAACGTTGAACAATATGTATATCTTGGGTTAAGGCAATATCTGTTCAATATTGATGGCTTCCAACAGTTTGAAGCCATTAAGCCCTTCAGTATATGGAATATCATAACATTCACTAGTCCTGTGAGCTTATATAGAGAGCTCTGTTTCACTATGAAAGAGCTATGGGCTACATCTGAGCAGGGGTTCTAGGTTATATCCATGAATGGTCCTTGGTTAGAGTATCAGTCTCAGAAAAGACCCTGTGCCCAGATATTTTAGTTCTGTTGCTTTCCTTGTGGAGCTCATGTCCTCTCCAGGTCTTACTATCTCCCCTTTGTTTCCTAAGATTCCCTGCACTCTTCCCAAAATTCATTTATGAGTTTCAGTATCTGCTTCGATACACTGCTGGGTAGAGGCTTTCAAAGGCCTACTGTGGTACAAATGGGTTCCCTAGTAAGAGGAACAGGGACTGTCTCTGGGATGAACTCACTGGCTAGCTCTTTGACTGCCCCCTTCTAATAGAGGAGCAGCCTTGCCAGGCCACAGAGGAGGTTCTGATGAGGCCTTATAAGCTAGGGTCAGATGGAAGGAGAGGAGGTTCTCCCTTACCCATGGACTTGGAGAGGGGCATAAGAAGAAATGAGGGGGGGAGGGTGGAATTCGGAGGAGACAAGGGACAGGGCTTCAGTTGAGATACAAAGTGAATATACTGTAATTAATATAAAAAATAAATAATCTAATTTAAAAAGAAAGAGCTGTAGTCAGAAGCTTAAACTTCATGTTTTTCTCTCCAGGATTTCAAGTTCTTACTCTCCCAAGACATGTTTATTGAATATTTAAAATGCATCAAAGATTTCTTTACATATTTGCAATGTAGCATAGCACAAGACAAACATGATCCTTTAGCTTAAGAACCTATACACCATAGATGAATAATGTTTTATGTTTAAATAGCTAATTTAAGTTTTATGATAAATGTCAGCTATTCTTAAGAGCTAAGCAGATGTAAAATTAGGGAAGTAGTCCTGGAGCATCCTTGCTAGTGTGAGCTCCCTTGATGATTTCATCTTCTGGTGGTTGACTTTCACAACCAGTGAAATGTCTAAATTGTGGTCACTGTGATTAGCTGCTGGATTGAACTAGGGCAGTAACATTGCTGTGCATTTTCCTTTAAGCATGTAAATTCAACTCTTTTTCTCTGGTTTTAGTGTTCCTTGGGGATACTCAAATCCATTTCTTAATTAGCATGTTACCACACAAATATTGACTGGTTAATGAGTAGATAAGGTCATCTGACTCACTTTTTTTTTTCATTTTTATAACTGTAATCGTTATAACTGTAAACAAATTATTAGTCTTGTTTGAATTTCAGTTTTTCCAGTTATGTTAGACATTTCTTCAATGTTAGTCTGAGTCCTAACAATTTGGTCTTTCATTTTCTTTAGAAATTCTCTACTTTCCTCCCCTCCCCGTGTGTGTGTGTGTGTGTGTGTGTGTCTGCCTCTCTGTCTCTCTCTCTCTCTCTCTCTCTGTCTCTCTCTCTTTCTTTCTTCCTCTCCTTCTTTCTTTATGGTGAATTTTTGTCCCAGACTTGCATAGTTTATTACATAGGTTGAAATTTGACTTAAAATTAGTATCTTCATTAACAGATAACGTAAATGAATCTGTGAAATCTAGGCTAGCCAGGGTAGAAATGCCCAATCACCTCAGTAATGAAACTAAATTACAGCTTGGAAGTCTCTGGGCATAAATTTTATAATGAATAATTAAAATCCAATCACTTTCCTGTCAGACATATTAAGAAAGGCAGTGCGTAAGTAGAAGAAATAACAGTCAACTTGTGTGTATACACAGAGCTATTGGATCATCACTTAATTAACTAGTCAGTTCGAGTTTTTCAACATACATTGGTAGTTCTGAGTCAATGACTTGGTCATGTCAGTCAAAGTAACAGTCAAATAACAAACTAATCATTGTTGGTTTTCCTACAAATATATTCAATAACTGTTTTTGAGACATAGCTTCAGATGCATTTAATAAAATGGAAAAGGCAATGAGAAATGATAGCAGCTGCCGTTTACTGAGCCCACATTATGTATCAGTCTCCTGATGTATATTATTATTTCATACTCAGATCAATCTTTTGAGGCAGGTGTTATTAATGTTTAGTTTTAGGAGATAATGAAAGTAAAGCAAATCAAGTTAAATAGTTGATCGGAAGTCAGAGCTACTATGTTCTAGATTCAGAACTATGCAGACCTACAGGTTCAAACTCTCAGGTTTTTCAGTTTGCGTTTTGACACTTAGCTTGATGCTCCTTAACTATATGAATTTTTTTTTTTTAGTTTATGAGGTGCTTAGTATATTGTCATGCATGCACTTTCTCTGAAGAGAGGAGCACATTAAAATCAATAATAATAAGTATCATTACTAATATTTATTGAGAGCCAGTTATGTGTCAGTGCTGTTTCTAACTTTTTTAGGTAAGGTTCAAAATCTTTCCCATAACACTCCAAAAAGGGCACTATTACCATGTCTATTTTATAGGTGGAAGAACTGAGTAGAGTGAAGCTAAGGAGTATTTGTTTTAAGAAAGATTAGCTTTTAATTTACAGATATTATCCTATACTTATTAATAAGTAAGTATATACCATGTTTTTCATTCTTGATCTGGATTATCTCACTCAGGATTATCCTTTCTAGTTCCATCAGTTTGCCTGCAAATTTCATGATTTACTTGTTTTTAATAGGTGAGTAACATTCCATTGTGTAAATGTACCACATTTTGTTTATCCATTCTTTGCTTGAGGCACATCTAGGTTTTTTCCAATTTCTGGCTATTACAAATAAAGCTTCAACAAACATAGTTGAGCAAATGTCCTTATTGAATGGTAGGGCCTCTTTCAGTTATATGCTCAGGAGTGGTAAAGCTGGGTCTTGAGGTACATCAATTCCCAATTTTCTGATAAACTTCCAGATTGATTTCCACAGTGGTTGAACAAGTTTGCATTACCCCCAGCAATGGAGGAGTGTTTTCCTTGCTTCACATTCTCACTAACGTAAACTGTCTTCTGTGCTATTCATCTCAGCCATTGTGACAGATGCAAGATGGAATCTTAAAATAGGGTAAGCCAGTTTAAAGTCAGGGTGGTCTCAAATATGAAGTTGTATATATTAAATATGAGAGGTTTGTATCTCAATAGAATCATTGCAAATAAAATTGGTTTTTTAAATAAACTTTCTCTATCCTTAACTGTTTTGATTTTATTTCTTGCAATAATAAGTATCGGTGTAGAGCCTTGCATGTGAGAGACAATTACTTGTTTTATCACTGAGCTCTTATTGATATTAAGCAAAGCTTATTGTGGCCAAGCTGAGATTGAGACCTAGATGTCATGTACTCAGGAGTCTGTAACTTGTGTTCCATTGTATATTCTGATTTGAGAATATGAGGAAAAATAAGTTTTATATACAAAATGAAGGATTCTCTAGATAAGCAACAGGAAATTATAAGATGTGTACACCTATTACGTTGACTTTTAGTAGCTGTAACATTTCCTTCCTAGAAAAGTATATCACAAAAAAACTTATCATATACAAATATATCAATGAAGTGGCTGCCAAAAAATATATATATTCTATAAATTCTTATAAACAATTTTAAACAATTAACTATAAGTCTTTCCTAAGACTGTTAATAATTAATTTACTGGAGTTTCAAAAGGCACAATGGCTTCATATACTCAGTGCCACACTAAGGTATATTTGTCCTATAATCTGAAATTAAAAACCAATGGTCGTGTACTACCATAATTATTTATTACTATACAGGAACATACTGGTATTGAAATTGCTCTCAGGTTATTTTTGGCAAGTGCACATTTGATTCTAAAAGTATACCTATAACTCCATTTAAAAATATTCTGTCTTTTCAGTTTTGTGAGGTCCCATTTATTGATTGTTGCTTTTAGAGCCTGTGCTGTTGGTGTTCTGTTCAGGAAGTTGTCTCCTGGTACCAATGAGATCAAGGTTCTTCCCCACCTTTTCTTCTAACAGGTTTAGTGTGTCTGGTTTTATGTTGAGGTCTTTGATCCACTTGGACTTTAGTTTTGTGAAGGATGGATGGATCTGTTTGCATTTTTCTACATGTAGATATCCAGTTAGACCAGCACCATTTGTTGAAGATGCTATCATTTTTCCATTATATGGTTTTGGTATTTTTGTCAAAGATCTGGTGACCATAAGTGTGTGGGTTTATTTCTAGGTCTTCTGTTCCGTTCCATTGATCCACCATTCTGTTTCTATGCCAAAGCCATATAGTTTTTTTTTTATTACTGTTGCTCTATAGTACAGCTTAATATCAGGGATGGAGATACCTCCAGAAGATCTTTTATTGTAGAGGCTTGTTTTAGCAATTCTGGGTTTCTTGTTATTCCATATGAAATTGAGAATTTTTCTTTCCAGGTCTGTAAAGAATTGTGTTGGTAATTTATAGGAATTAATTTTAATCTGTAGATTGCTTTTGGTAAGATGGCCATTTTCAGTGTGTTAATCCTGCCAAGCCATGAGCATGGGAGATCTTTCCATCTTCTGTAAAGCAAAGGACACCGTCATCAAAACAAAACAAAAGCCTACATATTGGGAAAGAATCTTAACCAACCCTCTATCTGACAGAGGGCTAATATACAGTATATATAAAGAACTGAAAAAGCTGAAAAGCAAAAAACCAAGTAATCCAATTAAAAAAATGGGGAACAGTGCTGAACAGAGAATTCTCTTTAAAGGAATATTGAATGGCAGAGAAACACTTAAAGAAATGCTCAATGTCATTATCCATTAGGGAAATGCAAATCAAATTGTTCCTGAGATTTCATCTTACACCCATCAGAATGGCCAAGATGAAAAACTCAAGTGACAACACATGTTGGAGAGGTTGTGGGGAAAGGGGAACCCTCCTTCACTGCTGGTGGGAATGCAAACTTGTACAACCACTCTGGAAAGCAATCTGGCACTTTCTCAGACAAATAGAAATAGCGCTTCCTCAAGATACAACCATACCAATCCTAGACATATATCCAAAAGAGGCTCAAGAACACAATAAGGACATATGCTCAACCATGTTTGTAGCAGCTTTATTTGTAACAGCCAGAAGCTGGAAATAGTCCAGATGCCCCTCAACTGAAGAATGGGTACAGAAATTGTTGTAAATCTACACAATGGAATATTACTCAGAAAAAAAAAAAAAAAAAAAAAAAACAAGGAAATCATGAAATTTGCAAGTAAATGGTGGGAACTGTAAAGGATCATTCTGAGTGAGCTTCCCCAGAAGTAGAAAGACACACATGATATATACACACTCATATAGACATATAATATAGGGTAAACTTACTAAAATCTGTTCCTCTAAAGAAACTAATCAAGAGGGAGAACCCTGACTACAATGCTCAACCCCCATCCCGAAATGCAAAGAGAATGGTCATCAGAAGAAGAAGAAAACAGGAAACAAGTTAGGAACCTGCCACAGAGAGCCTCTGAAAGGCTCTGCCCTGAAGACTATCAAAGCAGATGCTGAGACTTATGGCCAACTGTTGGGCAGAGTGCATGGAATCTTATGAAAGAATTGGGAAATAGTAAGATCTGGAGAGGACAGGAACTTCACAAGGAGAGCAACAGAACCAGAAAATTTAAACATAAGGGTCTTTCCAGAGACTCATACTCCAACCAAGTATCAGGCATGGAGATAACCTAGAACCCCTGCACAGATGTAGTCCATGGAAGTTTATTGTCCAAGTGGGTTACATAGTAACAGGAAGAGGGACTGCTTCTGACATAATCTGATTGGTCTGCTTTTTATCACCTCCCCCTGAGGGGGAAGCAGCCTTACCAAGCCACAGAAGATGACAATGCAGCCACTCCTGATGAGATCTGATAGACTAAGATCAGAAGCAAGGAGAGGAGGACCTCCCTTATCAGTGGACTTGGGGAGAGGCATGCGTGAAGAAGAGGCAGGGAAGGTAGGATTAGGAGGGGAGGAGGGAGGTGCTTATGGGAGGATACAAAGTGAATAAAGTGTAATTAATAAAAGTTAAAAAAAAATATTCTGTACTATAAAACTCTATCCATAATAGTCAATATTAATATGTATCAACAATAAATATTCATAAATTGATTCTAAAGTATAAATTTTAAAACTATCTAGTTAATTAAAAAAAAACTTTCATTTAGACAATTGCAACAATTAGTACAATTTACTAATTATTTTCATTTATAAATACACCCAGATATGATGATCTCCCACACATAAAACTGATTTTTTGCCTTTGTCTTCACATAAAACTGATATTTCAAAATATATGTGGTAAATATATAACAAATAATGCATTATATTACGTTGTCGTGATTTTTTTTCAGAAATTAGATATTTGTTGGACGTTAAAACCATTTTAAAATCAGTTGAGATTTTATATATTTCCATTTGTATGTGTGTATATTGTCATTAAATTTGTATTTGTGCCAAAGTACATATTTATAAAACAATTAGGCACTGGAAAATTTGCTTTACATTTTCCTGCAATGCTCCAAATTTAAGTAAATGTTTTTTGGCCTTAGCATATTTCTAGATTTCTCAGGGTTTTTTTTTTTTTTCATTTTAGTCACGTTATTTAGATCTTTCATTGCCTTGAAAAAATATGAGGGACTATGAATTATTTACAAAAAACATAATGCTTGGGTAAAAAGTCACAAGATCCTACAGACTGTAAGAGAGGAACAGGAGAAACCTTGGCATAATCACCACAATTTAATGATATTGAAAAACATCAGTTACTTGGGACCCAACCAAACACATACACGTGCAAGGAAATATAGAATTGTTTATTATTATAAAAATATAGTATTTAAAAAGAATTAACATTATTTTTTGCTCTTTAAATATTTATATTTTAATGTCTTGCTAAGTTTGAAATAATTCTTAGATATAGTTAATTGACAAATATTGTTTATTCAAACAACTGAAGAAAGTTTCAAACATTGTGACATTGGATTTTGGAAATATTTTTCCCACATTTTACTTAAACTATCAAGTACCTTGGTAAATAGGTGGAAAGACAGAAGAATATTTAATTTGTTAATAAAATTATGAGCAAACATTCTTTCCCTCATATCAAAATGAGAAATTTGTTAAATGAACATTATGCTGAGCTAATGATCCTAATTTATGGTTATCTTTTATTAGCTACAGACATATCTAAGCATTATCCTTCCTTAGGTATATATAAGATAGACTCTAAACTTGATTGCTCCTTACATGCACTTCTTTGTTCACTTTGTACTTCCCTAGTATCTAGAACCCTGACAATGCCGCCACTTCTGATGAGAACTGAAAGACTAAGATCAGAAAGAAGGAGAGGAGGACCTCCCCTATCAGTGGACTTGGGGAGGGGCATGAATGCAGAAAGGGGGGGGAGAGTGGGATCGGAAGTGGAGGAGGGAGGGGCTTATGGGTGGATACAAAATGAATAAAGTGTAATTAATAAATTTAAATAAAAAAATTAAAAAGAAAAAAAGAAAAATTGGTATAAAAGAAATGTCTGGTTTATTAATCTGTTCAGTGTTTTGTAACCTTTTAAACTCTTTGAAAACATGAATAGATGTATAAAGTTATTGCTAGTGTTTAGATAAGTCATTTGATTTTTTTTTATACTATGAAAATAAACAAGCAACTACTACTGTAATGGTTAAAAAACAGTGAGGCTTCAGTACAAATATCTTTATCCCCTGTGCTGTCTGAAGCTATTTCTACTTTCCCTGAAGATTCTTAAATGATTTGTATGTAAATTATTTCCTCCCTTTGTACCATATGGCAATCATAAATTGTAATGTCATTTTCGTCATATTCTTGGTAATTTAACATAGTCATTTACAAAAATTGTTATGTTTCTTTGAGAAATAAAACACATGGAGTCCATTACCACAGTTTTGTTTTTATGAGATTTTGAAAAAATAATAGAGAGGTCGAGTTAATACCTGCATGGAACCTTCACTTCCATGCTTTAGTTTCTTTGATGGGGGAATGTACACTGCAGGTTACTAAAAGAGAAACATAAACACAAAGCTATCCACAATACCCTCAATCTACAATCTATCCTAAATGCAAGGCATGCTGGAGCTATGGTGGTACAGAACCTGTAGGAATTGTCAAGGAATATCTGGTTTAACTTCAGGCACACACCATGAGAGGGAGCCCATGCCTACACTGCTCGGATGGCTGGAGACCAGACTGGATAGCCCAGAGGCTAAGGTAAAACTGAATGGAATGGCAAAAATCAATGAAATTATTTCTAATGATATTCTGCTATATACATAGATTGGTTCTTTGTCCAGTCATCATCAGAGAGGCGATGGGGGTGGTTGCAGGGATACATAGGCAGACATTATACAGAGAAAGAGAATCTAAATTGGAGTTCTCCACAGGATCCCTCTCCATTGTAGCTCAGGGAACCCCACAAAAGGGGAGAGGAAAGATTTTGAGAGTCAGAGGGTATATTTCTAATGGACTGAAAATGAAGCAACAAAACAAACTTCTCATTGTCAGTTCACCATAATTTTGAGTTGATTCATCCATTTCCTAAAGTTCACCTTAAAATCATTGAGAATGGTAAAATTTATTGGGTATTTCCCTTCCTTAAAATTAGTATGTGTTAAAAAAATAACAAAGAAATTTTATCTTAGTATACCAACCTACTGTGATGTCAATGTTAAGATGTTTTAGGTTTTTCCTTCTCATGATTTAAATATTACTTATATTCTGACATTTTTGTTATAATAAGTTTAACAGAAATATTATAGAATTTTAGAGTTTTGGCTTATAACTTCGCTTTCCTGGTCCTGGAAATGATGCTTTAAATCCATCATGAAAGAAACCTACCACACTGAATCTGTCAGTAAGTTCAGAAACAATAGAGAGATAAGAAACTGCTAGACATGTAAGTAAGGCCATTTTGAACTTTATATCTATCATGCTTTTAGTAGAATAGCCCTTGAAAACCTAACAAATATACTGACCAAGTACTTCAGAAAATAAGCAAAATGTTTCATCATTGTAATCCATTCAAAATTGAAAAATTTATATACATTGACATTGTCCATGTTAAGTTATAAAATAAATAAAGTATAGATGAAATTTGATTCTCAATTTTATACAAATAGAAATCTATCTTATCTGCATGAAGTTGAATCTCAGAATATTTTTGTGTAAAAATAAATATTATAATGGAAGAAAAAGTGGCTTGTATTTTCTTTTTTTTTTCTTTATTAATTACACTTTATTCACTTTGTATCCCCCTTATGGTTCTCTCCCTCCTCCCTTCCCAATCCCTCCCTTCCTCCACCCTCTGCATGCATGCCTCTCCCCAAGTCCACTGATAGGGGAGGACTTCTTTTCCTTCTTTCTGGTCCTAGTCAATTAGGTCTCATTAGGAGTGGCTGCTTTGTCTTCTTCTGTGGCCTGGTAGTGCTGCTTCCCCCTGAGGGGGAGGTAATTAAAGACCAGGCCAATCAGTTCAAGTCACAGACAGTCCCTGTTCCTATTACAATGGAACCCACTTGGATACTGAACTGCATGGTCTACATCTGTGCAGGGGTTTTAGTTTATCTCCATGCATAGTCCTTGGTTGGAAGAGCAGTCTCAGGAAATATGTGCTCAGATTTTTTGGTTCTGTTGCTTTCCTTGTGGAGTTTCTGTCCTCTACAGACCTTACTGTTTCCCACTTCTTTCATAAGATTCCCTGCACTCTGCCCAAAGGTTGCCCATAAGTCTCAGCATCTACATTGATAGTCTACAGGGCAGAGTTTTTCAGAGGTCCTCTGTGTCAGGCTCCTGACTTGTTCCCTCTTTTCTCCTTCTTCTGATGTCCAGCCTCTTTGCCTTTCTGGATAGGAATTGAGCATTTTGCAAGAGTCCTCCCTCTTGATCAGTTTCTTTGGGGGTACAGATTTTAGTAGGTTTATCCTATATTATATGTCTATATGAGTGAGTATATACCATGTGCATCTTTCTGCTTCTGGGATAGCTCACTTAGGATGATCTTTTCCATATCCCACCATTTACCTGCAAATTTCATGATTTCCTTGTTTTTTATTGCTAAGTAATATTCCAGTGTGTAGATATACCACAATTTGTGCATCCATTCCTCCACTGAGGGGCATCTGGGCTGTTTCCAGCTTCTGGCTATTACAAATAAGGCTGCTACAAACATGGTTGAGCAAATGTCCTTATTGTGTACTTGAGAATCTTTTGGATATATGCCTAGGAGTGGTATGGCTGAATCTTGAGGAAGGGCTATTCCTAGTTGTCTGAGAAAGCGCCAGATTGCTTTCCAGAGTGGTTGTATAAGTTTACATTCCCACCAGCAGTGGAGGAGGGTTCCCCTTTCTCCACAAGCTTTCCAGCATGTGTCGTCTCTTGAGTTTTTGATCTCAGCCATTCTGATGGGTGTAAGGTGAAATCTTAGGGTCATTTTGATTTGCATTTCCCTAATGGCTAATGAGGTTGAGCATTTCTTTAAGTGTTGCTCTGTCATTCGATATTCCTCTGCAGAGAATTCTGTTTAGCTCTCTACCCTTTTTTTTTTTTTAATTGGATTACTTGATTTTTTGCTGTTTAACTTCTTTAGTTCTTTATATATACTGGATATTAGCCCTCTGTCAGATATAGGGTTGGTGAAGATCCTTTCCCAATCTCTAGGCAGTCGTTTTGTTCTGACAACAGTGTCCTTTGCTTTACAGAAGATTTTTAGTTTCATGAGGTCCCATTTATTGATTGTTGCTCTTAGAGCCTGTGCTGCTAGTGTTCTGTTCAGAAACTTGTCTCCTGTGCCAATGAGTTCCAGGGTATTTCCCACTTTTTCTTTTAAGCAGTTTAGTATGTCTGGTTTTCTGTTTAGCCATTTGATCCACTTGGACTTTAGATTTGTGGAGGGTGTTAAGGATGGATCTATTTGCATTTTTCTACATGTACACCTGCAGTTAGACCAGCACCATTTGTTGAAGATGCTGTCTTTTTACCGTTGAATGGATTTGGCATCTTTGTCAAATATCAGGTGTCCATAAGTGTGTGGATTTATGTCAGGGTCTTCTATTTGATTCCATTGATCCACCAGTCTGTTTCAATGCCAGTACCATGCAGTTTTTAGTATTGTTGCTCTATAGTACAGCTTGAGATCAGGGATGGAGATACCTCCTGAAGATCTTTTGCTGTAGAGAATTGTTTTAGCAATTCTGGGTTACTTGTTGTTCCACATGAAGGTGAGATTTTTTTCTTTCTAGGTCTGTAAAGAATTGTGTTGGTAATTTGATGGGAATTGAATTGAATCTGTAGATTGCTATTGGTAAGATGCCATTTTTACTATATTAATCCTGCCAAGCCATGAGCATGGGAGATCTTTCCATCTTCTGATATCTTCTTTTAATTCTTTCTTCAGAGACTGTAAATTTTTTTTCATACAAATCTTTGACTTGCTTGTTTAGGTTCACAACAAAGGTACATTATGTCATTTGTGGCTATTGTGAAGGGTGTTGTATCCCTAACTTCTTTTCTTTTATCTTATTTTATTTTTATTTTTTTACTATTAATTATACTTTATTCATTTTTTATTCCCCCATAAGCCCCTCCCTCCTCCCCTCCTGATCCCACCCTCCCTCCTCCTTCCTCATGCATGCCCCTCCCCAAGTCCACTGATAGGGGAGTTCCTCTTCTCTTTCATTCTGATCTTAGTCTATCAGAACACCTCAGGATTGGCTGCATTGTCATCTTCTGTGGCCTGGTAAAGCTGCTCCCCCCTCAGAGGGAGGTGATCAAAGAGCAGGCCAATCAGATTATGTCAGAGGCAGTCCCTCTTCCCATTAGTATGTAGCCCACTTGGACACTGAACTATCATGTGCTACATCTGAGCAGGGGTTCTATGTTATCTCCATGAATAGTCCTTGGTTGGAATATGAGTCTCTGGGAAGTTCCCTGTGTTCAAGTTTTCTGGTTGTGTTGTTTTCCTTGTGTGGTTCCCGTCCTCTCCAGCTCTTACTATTCCCCACTTCTTACATATGATTCCATGCACTCTGCCCAACAGTTAGCCATAAGTCTCAGCATCTGCTTTGATAGCCTGCAGGGCAGAGCCTTTCAGAGGCCCTCTGTGGCAGGTTCCTAGGTTGTTTCCTGTTTTCTTTTTCTTCTGATGTCCAGCCTCTTTGTCTTTCAGGATACGGACTGAGCATTTTAGTCAGGGTCCTCTCTCTTGCTTAGTTTTTTTAGATGTACAGTTTTTAGTAGATGTATACTATGTTATGTCTATATGAGTGAGTATATACCATGTGTGTCTTTCTGCTTCTGGGATAGCTCACTCAGGATGATCCTTTCCAGGTCCCACCATTTACCTACAAATTTCATGATTTCCTTATTTTTTATTGCTGAGTAATACTCCATTGTGTAGATGTACCACAATTTCTGCCTCCATTCTTCAGTTGAGGGGTATCTGGGCTGTTTCCAGCTTCTGGCTATTAAAAATAAAGCTGCTACAAACTTCTTTCTAGGCCCTTTTGTCTTTTTTTTTAGTTAATTTTGTATCCAGCCAATTTGCTGAAGGTGTTAATCAGATGTAGGAGTTCCTTGGTAGAATTTTTGGGATCACTCAGGTATACTATCATATCATCTGCAAACAGTGATACTTTGACTTCTTCCTTTCCAATTTGTATCCACTTTATCTCCTTCAATTGTCTTATTGCACTAGCTAGGACTTCAAGAACAATGTTGAAGAGCTATGGAGAGAGTGGATAGCCTTGAATTCTCCCTGATTTCAGTGGGAATGATTTAAGTTTCTCTCCATTGAGTTTGACCTTGGCTATAGGCTTGCTGTATATCGCCTTTACTGTGTTCAGGTATGTGCCTTGTATCCTTGATCTCTCCAATACTTTAAACATGAATGGATGTTGGATTTTGTCAAATGCCTTTTCAGCATCTAAGGAGATGATCATGTGTTTTTTCTCAATCAGTTTGTTTATGTGGTGGATCACATTAATGGATTTCCGTATATTGAACCACCCCTGCATATCTAGGATGAAGCCTTCTTGGTCATAGTGGGTGAAATCTTTGATGTGTTCTTGGATTCGGTTTGCAAGTATTTTGTTGAGTATTTTTGCATCAATGTTCATGAGGGAGATTGGCCTGAAATTTTCTTTCTTTTTTGAGTCTTTGTGAGGTTTAGGTACCAAGGTGACTGTGGCTACATACAATGAGTTTGGTAGTGTTCCTTCTGTTTCTATCTTGTTTAATATTTTGAAGAGTATTGGTGTTAGCTCTTTTTTGATGGTCTGGTAGAATTCTGCACTGAAACCATCTGGCCCTGGGCATTTTTGCATAGTAGACTTTTGATGACAGCTTCTATTTTCTTAGAAGATATAGGACTATTTAATTGGTTTTCCTGGTCTTGATTCAGTTTTGGCATGTAGAATCATTCAAGAAAATTTTCCATTTCATTTAGATTTTCAAATTTTGTGGCATATAGACTTTGGAAGTAAGACCTAATTATTGTTTGGATTTCTTCAGTGTCTGTGGTTATGTCCCCCTTTTCGTTTCGGATTTTGTTGATTTGGATAGTTTCTCTCTGCCTTTTAGTTAATTTGGCTAAGGGTTTGTCTATTTTGTTGATTTTCTCAAAGAACCAGCTCTTGGTTTCACTGATTCTTTGATTTGTTTTAGTTGTTTCTAATTTATTGATTTCAGCCCTGAGTTTATTTCCAGCAGTCTACTCCTCTTTGGTGTGTCTCCTTCTTTTTTTTTGGGGGGGGAGGGCTTTTAAGTGAGGCATTAATTTGCTTGCATGAGATGTTTCAAATTTCTTTTTGAAGGCACTTTGTGCTATGAACCTTCTTCTTAGCACTGCTTTCATTGTGTCCCATAATTTTGGATATGTTGTGCCTTCATTTTCATTGAATTCTAGGAAGTCTTTAATTTCTTTCATTATTTCTTCCCTGACCCAGCTGTCATTCAGAAGTGAGTTGTTCAGTTTCCATGTGTGTGTATGCTCTTTTGCTATTTTTGTCATTGAGGTCAAGTTTTAGTCTATGGTGATCATATAGGATACAAGGGTTTATTTCAATCTCCTTGTATATGCTGAGGCTTGCTTTGTGACCAACTATATGGTCTATTTTGGAGAATGTTCCATGAGGTGCTGAGAAAAAGCTAAATTCTTTTGAGTTTGGGTGAAAGAAAGGTTCTGTAGATGTCCATGAGGTCCATTTGATTCATGACCTCTGTCAGAGTTATTGTTTCTTTGTTTAATTTGAGTTTTGTTGACCTGTCCTTTGTTGAGAGTGGGGTGTTGAAGTCCCCCACTCTTAATGTGTTGGGGTCTATCTGTGGTTTAAGTTTTATTAAAGTTTATTTTACAAATGTGGGTGCCCTTGCATTTGGGGAATAGATGTTCAGGATTGTGATATCTTCCTGGTGGATTTTTCCCTTGTTGCGTATGAAGTGTCCTTCTCTATCTCTTTTGCTTAATTTTGGTTGAAAATCTACTTTATTAGATATTAGGATGGCTACTCCTGCTTGCTTCTTGGGTCCATTTGCTTGGAAACCTGTCTTTCAGCCCTTTACTCTCAGTTAATGTCTATCTTTGTGATTTAGGTGTGTTTCTTGTATGTAACAGATTGTTGAGTCTTGTTTACGCATCCATTCTGTTAGTCTGTGTTTTTTTATTGGAGAATTGAGTCCATTGATGTTAAGGGAGATTAATGACTGGTGGTTGTTATATCCTTTGATATTGATGTTGGCCATGGTAGTATGTTTGTGTGTTTGGTTACTTTTTGTTTTGTTGTAGTGAGGTTATTTATTTCCTGTGATTTCATTTTCTTCTTCATTGAATAACAGAGTACTTGAGGAAAAATTGCTGTTCCACACTGGAAATTGCAGATCGTGATGTGTTCATTTTAGATAGGCATGATCTATTTATTATATAAACATTGATACCAAGTACTACTTTTAACATTTCTTTTTACTTATTTTTAATTTCTATTAAAATGTATTAATTTATTCACTTTACATCCTGTTCACCATTTTAAACTTTTATTTAGTTATCATTACCAGCAAATAAAAAACCTGGATATAACAACAAAGAATACAAAATTTTAAATAAAAACAATGAAATGACTACTTGTTTTTCACAAAAATAGCAAAACGGCATTTGTGCATGGTGGCACACATCTGTAATTTTTGTAGATGAGGATGAAATCTGGAGGATTTCAAATTCAAATCCAATGTGTTACAACAGAAAATGCTAGTTCAGAAATACGAGAGCCTGCTTACTCCTTTACCCAAATGACTTAAAAAAACATCTTGTCTCAGATCATCTTAGGTCTAAGGAAGTTTGTTGGCTAGAGAAGTAACCATTCTCAATGAATGTAGAGTTTGAGAAACGACTATAGTTTACCTGAGGTTCTGTAAAAAAAAAAAAAAAAAAAAAATGTAGAAACCCAGACTTTTAAATGTGAATCTATAAAATACTGTTTAGTTATGACTAGTGGAATTAAAAAATACACAAATATTCTAGAAATTAGATGAATTCTGTCTGCATTTATAATATTGACTCTCTTTAGAGAAATTAAAATTAAAATTCCACTGCTCATAGTGGTTACTTGTCTAGTCTTCCGTTTCTTTCTAAACACCTTAATAGAGTAGCAAGTAAAACCAGCTATCACCAGTTAATTGAAAGAATAATTGGTACAAGTTGGAGTTGGCACTTGTCTTACTGCTGTGAAGACACATCATTACCAATGAAACTTGGAAAAAAATCATTTAATTGGGAGCTTGCTTATAGTTTCAGAGGATGAGTCCATTATCATCTATCATCATAGTGAGAGCATTGCAGCAGGCAGGCAGGCTTTCATTTTTCCATTGTATGGTTTTGGCTCCTTTGTCAATAATCAAGAGTCTGTAGGTGCGTGAGTTTCTGTCTGAGTCTTTTATTTGATTCCATTGATCCAGAAGTGTTATAGTAAATAAAAGACTGAGTGTTGAGCTATATATAATTTATTATTAACACTATGGTTATCACTGCACTATTATTTAACCAACTATTACAAATAATAAGACATAGACACCTGTTAGATTTTATAATTGCCTTATTGACTTTGGGCTAGCCTGATGTTTTACCTACACTGGCTCAATATCCTCACCATCCATCTTCCAGCCTCCATCCAATGCCATCCACCATTATCCTCATCATTGGGTCTAACTTCCATCCATAATCCCATGGTATTTGTTTGCATTTTTTATCTGGGCCTTTTCAAGCCATTATTGGAGTTCTTCATCTTGGTCCACGTGGTTTTCTTCTCCATGTCAACCCACTGTGGCATTTTCCTCTCTCTTCTCTTCCAGACTGTCCATCCATTTCCTGTGGTTCTCTGTGAAACCCCAAAGCCTTGGAACCTTAGCCTTGCCTGCACAATTCTGCCCTGGCAAGGTATAGGCTGTTTCGTCAACCGATCAGGTATAATGACATAGGCGGGTTTACACAACATGGATAAGTTAACACAACAAGGATAGGTTTACATGAGAATGAACTCTTCCAAGCAGGAACAAAATCTTGGGGTCATTAACATTCATTAGAAAAATCTAGAACACACCAGTCTATTTCTAAGCCAGTATTATTCTGTTTTTATTACTGTCTCTCAGTAGCATAGCTTCTAATGAAGAATGGAGCTATCTCCATTCTTGCATTTATGGTATAGGATTGTTTTAGCTATTCTAGTATTACTTTTCCTATGAAGTTGAGAATTCATCATTATTTTGAGGTCTGTAAAGAACTGTGTTGGTATTTTGATAGGAATTGCATTGGATCCAGAGATTGGTAAGATGGTCATTTTTATTATGTTAATCCTACCAATCCATGAGCATGGGAGATCTTTCCATCTTCCCATACATTCTTAAATTTTTTTTCAGAGGCTTGAAGTTCTTGTCATACAGGTGTTTCACTTGGTTGGTTAGAGTTACACCAAGATACTTTATATTATTTGTGGATATTGTGAAGGGTGATGTTTCTCTAATTTCCTTCTCAGCCCGTTTGTCATTTGTGAACAAGATGGTTACTGATTTTTTGAGTTAATTTTGTATCCAGCCACTCTACTGTAGAAGTATTCTGATAAAATTTTGGGGGTGTCCTATGTTTGCTTTAATATCATCTGCAAATAGGGATACTTTGACTTCTTCTTTTCCAATTTGTATCCATTTGCTCTCCATTAGTTTTCTTATTGCTTTAGCTTCATTCTAAGTACTGTGATAAAGAGATATGGAGAGAGTGGGCAGCCTTCACTTGTGCTGAATTTAGTGGAATTGTTTTTTAAGTTTCTCTGCAATTAACTTGATATTGGCTATTGACTTGCTATATATTGCTTTTATTATGTTAAGGTATGTGTCTTTAGCCCTGATCTCTCCAAGACTTGTAACATGAAGAGGTGTGGGATTTTATCAAATGTTTTTTCCACATCTATTGAGAGGTTCCTGTGATATTTCTTTCCTTTCAGATTGTTTGTATGGTGTATTATATTGAGAGATTTTTGTATGTTGAACCACCCTTGCATCACTTCATCCCTTCCATGAAGGCTACTTGATCATGGTAGAAGATATTTTCAATTTGTTTCTGGATTTGGTTTGCAAGTATTTTAATAATAATTTTTTTCATCAATGTTCATGAGAGAAAAATGATATTAAGTATTCTTTCTTTGTTGATTCTTTGTGTGGGTTATGTATCAGGGTGACTGTGGCCTCACAGAATGAGTTTGACAGTGTGTCTTCTGTTTCTATTTTGTGGAATAGTTTAAGGAGTATTGGTATTAGATCTTCTGTTTAAGCCTGGTAGAATTCTGTATTAAAACCATGTGACCCTTGGAAGTGTTTATTTTTGTTTTTGTTTTTGGTTTTATTTCTGGTTAGAATATTTTAATGACTGCTTCTATTTCCTTAGTGGTTATAAGGCCACTTAAAGTATTTACCTGCTCTTGCTTTAAATTTGATAAATGAAATCCCTCAAGAAAATCAAACATTTCTTTTGGTTTTTTTTTTTGTTTTTTTTTTTTTAATTTTGTAGAATACAGGCTTTTTAAAATTTAATTTTGATACTCCAACCAAGGACCATTCATGGATATAACCTAGAACACCTGCTCAGATGTAGCCCATGGCAGTTCAGTATCCAAGTAGGTACCCTAGGAAGGGAAACAGGGATTGTCTCTGTCATGAACTTCGTGTCTGGCTCTTTGACCACTCTCCTGAAGGAGGAACATTCTTTCCAGGCCAAAGAGGAGGACAATGCAACCAGTGCTGATGATACCTGATAGGCTATGGTCAGATGGAAGGGGAGGTGGTCCTCCCCAATCAGTGGACTTGAAGAGAAGCAAGAGAGGAGAAGACAGAGGGAGGGTGGGACTAGGAGTGGGGGGGGGGCTACAGCTGGAATACAAAGTGAATAAACTGTAATTAATATAAAAATAAAATTTAATTAAAAATAAATTTAATTTTAGTTATTACAGTTTATTCACTTTGTATCCCCACTACAGCCCGTTACCTCATCTCCTTCCTCTTCTTCCCCTATGTCCTTTTCCTAGTCCCCTGATAGGGGAGGACCTCCTCCTCTTCTGTCTGACCCTAACTTATCAGGTTTCATCAAGGCTAGCTGTATCATGTTCCTCTGTGGCCTGGCAAGGCTGCACACCCCAGGGGCAGGTGATCAAAGAGCCTGCCACTAAATTCATGTCATAGGCATCTCCTGTACCCCTTACTAGGAAACCCTGTTGGAAACTGAGCAGCCAATGGGCTTCCTTTGAACAAGGGGTCTAGGTCCTCTCCATGCATGGTACTCCTAGTCATATATTCAAAATATGCTGAAGTATACAACAAAGACATTATCTCAACCATGTTTGTAGTAGCTTTATTTGTAATAGCCAGAATCTGGAAACAACCCAGATGTCCCACAACAGAAGAATTGATTCAGAAGTTGTGGTACGTTTATACAGTGGAATACTATTTAGCAGTTAAAAACAAGGAAATCATGAAATTTGCAAGCAAATGGATGGAACTAGGAAAAAATCATCCTGAATTAGGTAATCCAGAAGCAGAAAGACTCATATGACTTAAACTCACTTATAAGTGGATATTAGCTGTACAATATAGGATAAATATGCTAAAATCTATAGTCCTAAAGAAGCTAAACAATACGGAGGACCCTAAGGAAGATAGTTAATCCTCATTCACAGAGGCAAAGAGTACAGACATTGAAAGTAGGAGAAGATAAGGAGCAGGACAGGAGCTTTACACAGAGAACCTCTGAAAGACTCTATCCACCTGAGTTTCAAAGGAGATTCTGAGACTCATAGCCAAACTTTGGGCAGAGTATAGTAATCCTTATGGAAGAAGAGATAGAAACACCTTGGAGAATAAGGAACACCACAAGAAGTACAAACAAAATATCTGGGCCCAAGGTGGCCTACAGAGCCAGAATACAGGAGTTGGAAGTAAGACCTAATGATTCTTTGGATTCCTCAAAGTCTGTTTTTATGACACAATTTTCATTTCTGATTTTTTTTTTTTAATTTGGATACTGTCTCTCTGCTTTTAATTTGGTTTCATTAGGCGTTTGTTTATCTTTTTAATGTTCTCAAAGCTCTTGTTTTCATGGATTATTTGTATGGATTTCTTTGTTTCTAAGTAATTGACTTCTACCCTGAGTTTGATTATTTCCTACTATCTACTCCTGTTAGGTAAGTATGCTTCTTTTTGTTCTAGAGCTTTTAGGTGTGCTTATGAGTTGCTCATATGAGACCTCTCCAATTTCTTTATGAAGGCACATAATGCTATGGATTTTCCTCTTAGCACTATTTTCATTGTGTTCTATAAGTTTGAATATATTGTGCCTTTGTTTTATTAAATTCTAGAAATACTTTAATTTCTTTATTTCATCCCTGACTGAGTAGTCATTGAATAGAGTGTTTTTCAGTTTCCATGAGTTTGTAGGTTTCTTCTGTTTCTGTTGTTGAAGTCTAACTTCAATCAGTGGTGATCTGATAATATACAAGGGGTTATTTTGATTATATTGTATCTGTAGAGGCTTGCTTTGTGACCAAGTATGTGGTCAGTTTTGGATAAGGGCCCATGAGCTGCTGAGAAGAAAGTATATTCTTTTGTGTTTGGGTGAAATGTTCTGTATATATCTGTTAGATCCACATGATTCATGACATTTGTTATTTTCATTATTTTTCTGTTTAGTTTCTGTCTTGATGATCAGTCCATTGGTGAGAGTAGTGTGTTGAAGTTTCCCACTATTTATGTATGGGTTTCTATGTGTGGTTTAAGTTTTTTAGTAATATTTCTTCTATGAATGTGGGTGCTCTTGTATTTGGACATATATGTTCAGAATTGAGTGGTCATCTTGGTAGATCTTTTCCTTGATGCCTATGAAATGTTTTTCC
Source organism: Psammomys obesus (assembly GCF_907164565.1). Taxonomy (NCBI): domain Eukaryota; kingdom Metazoa; phylum Chordata; class Mammalia; order Rodentia; family Muridae; genus Psammomys; species Psammomys obesus. Next base: position 7,271,994 of record NW_026585894.1, on the reverse strand, counting down.
CCACGTTTTTTTTTAATCAATTTTGGTTGAAATCCTATTTTATTAAATGTTAGAATTGCTAAACCAGCTTGTTTCTTGGGTCTGTTTGATTGGAAAATCTTTTGCCAATAAAAATCTTTACTCTGAGATTGTGTCTATCTTTATTGCTATGGTGTGTTTCTGGTATTCAACAGACTTACGGGTCCTGTTCTTGCATGCATCTTGGAGTTGTGTCTTTTTATTGGGAATAGAGTCATTGATGTTGAGAGATATTAATGACCAATTATTGCTACTTCCTATTATTTTGATGTTTGTGGTGGTAGAGTGCATGTGTGTGGTTTGTGTTCTTCCCTTATTTTGGTTTCCCTGGTGTGGGATTATTTATTTGCTGTATTTTCTTCAGTGTAGGTAGCATTCTTAGGTTGGAGTTTTCCTTCTAGTATTATGTGGAGGGCTGGATGTGTAAATAGATATTGTTTAAATTTTTTTGTCCTGGAATGTCTTGCCTTCTCCAACTATTGTGAATAAAAGTTTTGCTGGCTATAGATTTTAGTATGATTATCCTATATTATATGAATAATAACCACTAATAAGTGAATATATACCATGTGTGCCTTTCTGCTTCTGGGTTACCTCACTCAGGAACTTTCCTAGTTCCATCCATTTGGCTGCAAATCCCATGATTTCCTTGCTTTTAATGGCTGAGTAATATTCCATTGCGTAAATGTATCACAATTTCTGTATCCATTCCTCACTTGAAGGACATCTAGGTTGTTTCCACATTCTGGCTTATTACAAATAATGTTGCTATGAACATATTGAGCAAATGACCTTGTTGTATAGTTTAGCATATTTAGTATATACACCTACAAGTAGTATAGCTGGATCTTCAGGTAGAACCATTCCTAATTGTCTGAGAAAGAGCCAGACTGATTTCCAAAGTGCTTGTACAAGTTTGCATTCCCACCAACAATGGAGAAAGGTTTCTCTTTCTCCACATCCTCTCCAAGATGTGTTTTCACCTGAGTTTTTGATCTTATCCATTCTGGTAGGTGTAAGATGGAATCTCAGGGTATTTTTGATTTGCATTTCCCTGATGGCTAAGCATGTTGAGCATTTTTTTAAATGTTTCTTGGCCATTCAATATTCTTCTGTTGAGAATTCTCTGTTTGACACTCAATCCCTCTTTTTTAATTGGATTATTTGGTTTGTTAAAGTTTGTCAGGAATCAGTGCCTCGCTGCAGACTGGTGTCGAAGAACCACTGATATAACACAACAAAATATTAATGGTGAGCTGTTGCCAAGGATTGTGCTGCCCAGATATGTCAGGTGTTTTCTTTAGCATTCCAATTCCACCAGTACTAAAAGGGATAGTTGTTTTTGATAGTGTCTGAATGGTTTTCAGTTCTCTGCAGTTATACTGTCATCTGTGTTACATTTTTAGAATTAAATTTAGAAAGAAAATAGTGATCAAAATTCTAGTTGTAGGTTTAGTTATGTTCCTATAGTCCTAATGTTAAAAGTAATTATCATATTTTGAAAAAAAATTTTGTTGACTATAGTAGTAGGAGCTGACACCTGTGGTCTCTTAGTGTCTGTCATATATGTTCAGGCCCTTCTTGCTTTTAGAATATCTGTTGATAATGCAGGTATAAATCTGATAGGTGTGCCGTGTGACTTGGACATTTTCCCTTGCAACTTTTAATATTCTTCCTTTGGTTTGTGTATTTGTTGCTTTGGTTATTAAATGGCAGAAGGATTTTTTAATATTTTTATTATTGTTATTAATTACACTTTATTCATTTTGTACTCCCCATAAGCCCCTCCCTCCTCCCCTCCAGATCCCACCCTCCCTCCCTCTTCTTCACTCATGCCCCTCCCCAAGTCCACTGATAGGGGAGGTCCCCCTCTCCTTCCTTCTGATCTTAGTCTATCAGATCTCATCAGGAGTGGCTGCATTGTCATCTTCTGAGGCCTGGTAAGGCTGCTCCCCACTCAGGGGGAGGTGATCAAAGAGCAGGCAAATCAGATTATGTCAGAGGCAGTCCCTCTTCCCATTACTATGTAACCCACTTGGAAATTGAACTGCCATGGGCTACGTCTGTGCCAGAAGGATCTTTTTTTCTGATCCAATCTATTTGGTGTTCTGTAAGATTTTTATATGTGTCTAGGCATCTCTTCTTTAGGTTGGGGAAGTTTTTTCTATGATTTGGTTGAAAATATTTTCTGGTCCTTGGACTCGATAATCTTCTACTTCTTCCAATCCTATTATTCTTAGGTTTGGTCTCTTGAAGGTGTCTCAGATATTATTTTCTTTTTTTATTTTTTTTCTTTTTTTAATTAATATAATTTACATCTCGATCATAGGCCTCTCCCTTCTCTCCTCTCAGTTTCACAAACCCTCTGCATTCCCTTCAGAATAGGGGAACCACCCTGCGCAAACACTGCAGATAATCTATTTACATGAGGATTGAGTTTGTCTTTCTCCCGTGTGGCCTTGTAGGGAATTTCCATCAAGACAAAGTGATAAAAAAACAGTCAACACAGTCAATGTAGTCTATGTCCGAGATATCACACTCCACCAACTAGTGGGCTGACATGAAGCCTAAGATGGCCAATGGACTTATCTTCTTGGGTTCTATGCATTGTAGTAAGTCTATCCTTTACTGTATGACTAAAATCCTGTTATAAATGCATATATACCATGGGTGTCTTTCTGGGTCTGTGTTACCACACTCAGGATGATTTTTAGTAGTTCCATCTGTTTGCCTGCAAATTATACTGATTTAACTGGTTGTGTATATGTAGAAAAAAATGCATAAATCCATATTCATCACCCTGCAGAAAACTCAAGTCCAAGTGGGTCAAAGACATCAATCTAAAACCAGATAACCTAAATCTGCTAAAAGAGAAAGTGGGTAAGAGTCTTGAACTCATTAGCATAGATGATAGCGTCCTGAGCAGAACACCAACAGCTCAGGCTCTAAGATCTACAATTAGTAAATGGGACCTCTTGAAATGGAAAATCTTTTGTAAAACAAAGGAAACTATCAATAGAACAAAACTGCTATGTACAGATTGGGAAAAGATCTTCCCAGATTTCTTGGATGTTTTCTGTCAAGTTCTTATTATATTTACTGTTTCCTTTGACTGATGTATCAGTTTCTTCATTTGTATCTTCTACACTTGAGAGTCTTTCTTTAATGTCTTTTATTCTGTTGATGATGCTTAGGTTTGTTATTTCTGTCTTCTTCCCTATGTTTTGCATTTTGAGGATTGCCTCAGACTGCGTTTTCTTTAATGCTTCTATTTTCATTTTTAGGTCTTGAATAGTTTTATTCACTTCCTTTTCTCTTTTCACTGTATTTTCCTGTATTTCTTTAAGACATTTATTCAGTTCCTTTACGTTTTTGATTGTGTTTATCTGTATTTCTTTGAGGGATTTATTTTCCTCTTTCAAGATCTCTATCATTTTCCTAACATCAGCTTAAGGTCTTTTCCTCACACTTCAGCTGTATTAAGGTAACCAGGTCTTGCCTAAGTAAGATAGCTGCATTCTGGTGGTGCTATATGGCCCTGTACTTTGTTGCTTGTGTTATGCTGACCTCTCGATATTTCATTGTCCCTGGTGTTTTCTAACCTGATGATGTCTAATGGTAGTTGGCCTCTAGGATTGTATGTATAGCTGGTTGTCCGGATGTAAGCAGTCCTCTGTATTTTCTGGGTGGTAACAGGCTTCCGGGGATAATGGGAGAACTAGTAGCATCTAATTGTTATCTAATTCTGGGGTTATATATGGAGAGGGGGACCAGGAAATGGGCATGCCAGATACTGTTGTTCTCTGATGGGTGCAGATACAGGAAATGGAGCATGCCCTGAAGATGGAGCTTAGCATACACAGCTGTACTCAGGTGGGTGCATATCACCAGGGATTGGGGGTGGAGATGTAGCCCATAAAGTGAGGCACACCCTGAAGAAGGACTCTGGAGTGAGCTGGGGTAGATGTATCTTCAGTGTCCCAATATAGAGCATGCCTCTGTAGCTGGACTCTAGCAGGCCAGGAGCTGGGAGAAGGTCTCTCATCTGCTGTTCCCAGGTGGTTGCTAAAAACCGAGGATGGGGGTGGAGATGTGGCCCAGGAATTGGCAAACACTAAAGAAGGATGCTGAAGAACAATGGGGTGGGGAGAGGGCTGGGTGCAGGTCCAGTCTCAAAATTTTTTAAACTCCAAAGTCTCTTCTGAGACTTAAAACAATTTCTTAATTATAGCCCCTAATAAAACCAAAACACAAATTGAGCACTGTCATCATACAATGTCACAGGATATGCATTACCATTCCAAAAGAGATTAAATTTTGGATCAAATTAAAAAAAAGAAACTTAGCAGAATAAACCCAAAATAAATGGTTCTGTATGACATATCAAAGGGTTTAGGAAGCTCTTCGAATCTTCCACTCCTTCCAACTTTCTTGTTGACTAAAACATACCTTTCTCTATTGGGCTAATTTCAGTTCATGTTTGTAGCTCTCCTTTGCAGACATTCAAGGACTATGACATCTCCAATATTTTTGATTCTTCAATAGAATCCAGAGTTCACTTTCAACAGCTTTATACAACAGCCTCTGGGCCTCCATATAGTGGCTCTCCTGCTATATGGCTGGCCTTGGTGGCTTTTAACAAACTAGAAAGATTTTATTACCTTTTCACTCCTGTATCTTTCATGGCTGTATATCCATAACCACATGCAAGATTATGCCACACTTACAGCATTCATCTGATTTTCTAGTCCAAAGTTCCAAAGTCTTACACATTCCAAATAAACAACATTGTCAGGGTTGTCACAACAATGCCTTACTCCTTGTACCAACTTTAGTCTTAGTTACTTTTTCAGTTTCTGTAAAGAGATATCATGAAACAACTTATAAAAAACAAAGCTTGCTCAAAGTTTCACGGAGTGAATCTGGGATTATCATAGTTGGGAGCATGGTATTAGGCAGACAGGTCTCCTAAGAGCTTGCATCTTGATCTGCAAGTTGAAGACAGAGAGAGAGAAAGACAGAGAAACATAGGAAGACACAGAGACTCACACACAGAGACAGAAAGAAAAAAAGAAAAAAAGAAAGAAAGAAAGAAGGAAAGAAGGAAGGAAGGAAGGAAGGAAAGAAGGAAGGAAGGAAGGAAAGAAGGAAGGAAGGAAGGAAAGAAAGAAAGAAAGAAAGAAAGAAAGAAAGAAAGAAAGAAAGAAAGAAAGATGAAACTATACTTCGTATGAACTTTGGAAGGCACAAATCCATCTCCAGTGACACACTGCCACCAACAAGTTCACATGTTCTCACCATTCCTTACTATTTTCTCGAACTAAGAATCAAGTTTTCAAACATATGAAGCCATTTTTCTTCAACTCACCACAGCTATTAAATCCAGGGAAAACAGTGGAAGCCACATCTATGAAGAGTCTAAGAATGGTCTCCTTTTGGCTTTGTAGAAAGCTGCAGGCCAAGAACATACACAGAAAATAATTAAAAAAAACACTGTATCAGAGAAAATTGCTTTATAGTAAATACTATATACAAAGGGGATGTAATATTTAGTCGTATCTTCTGGTCACAAAGCACTATACATGGTAACCTGTTTTGTTTCATTCTTTCAAAAATTGAAAATCTAGACTGAGTTTTTCTACTTGCACAAAAGAAGTTAAAGTTTCAATACATCATTGAATTCTATGAGAAATCATTGTAAAACAAATATTTCTAACTCCTATTTTCATTGAATTCCATTTTACAGCCAAAATTATCTTTCTAATGACCAATTAAATGAGAAAGAAATGTGATGAGACATATTTAATTAATTATAAAATTTTTCATGGATATATTAATACTGTATTTAATACTGAGGACCTTTGTTCCAAAGTAATTAAATCAGAAAATCACATTCAACTTCTTAAAAAGAACTTCTGTTGTGATTAAGAATATATTAAGAACTCAGAATCTAAGTTTGAAGGCCTGTCTCCTACAATTACAAATTCTATAGCATTAGTTTCATTATCTCATTTTTCCTTGCCTTTTCTCTTACATCTATAAAAACTTTATTATGGGAACCAAATAAAATATTTGTGAAGAAATTATCATGATGAGTGATGTATAGCAACTTTACATACATATCTTCCAAATATTATAATTAAATATTTGTATGACAGAATTTCAGACAAGAAGATAATATTGGCAGATAGTTTCAGTGCAGAATTCTACCCTACCTTCAAAGATGAGCTAACACCAATACTCCTCAAACTAGAAAAATCTACAAAATAGAAACAGAAGAACATTACCAAACTCATTCTATGAAGCCACAGTCACCTTGATACCTAAACCTCACAAAGACTCAACAGAAAAAGAGAATTTCAGGCCAGTCTTCCTTATAATCATTTATATAAAAACACTCAAAAAATACTCGCTAACCAAATCCAAGAACACATCAAAGATATATCATCCATGATGACCAAGTAGGTTTCATACCGGGTATGCAGAGGTGATTCAATATACAGAAATTCATCAGTATAATCTACCATATAAACAAACTGAAAGAAAAAAAAAACACATGATAATATCCTTAGATGCTGAAAAAAGCATTTGATAAAATCCAATATACATTTGTGTTTAAAGTCCTGGAGAGATCAGGGATAAAATGGACTTACCTAACCATATCAAAGGCAATATAAAGCAAGCCTATAGCCAACATCAAACAAAATGAAGAGAAACTTAAACCAATCCCACTGACAAGGCAAGGCTGCCCACTCTCTCCATATCTATTCAACATAGTTTTTGTAGTCTTTGTTAGAGCAATAAAACAATAACAGGTGATCAAGGATATTCAGTTCAGAAAGGAAGAAATAAAAGAATCATTATTTGCAGATGTATGACAGTATACATGAGTGATCCAGAAAATTCTACCATGAAAATTCTACAGCTGATAAACACATTGAGCAAATTGGCTGGATACAAAATTGGCTCAAAATAATCAGTAGCCTTCCTGTATACAAAAGACAAATGGGCTGAGAAAGAAATTAGAGAAACAACACCTTCACAATAGCCACAAAGGACATAAAGGACCTTGGTGTAACTCTAACCAAGCAAGTCAAAGTCTTATATGAAAAAAAAAAAAAAAAAAAAACAACTTTCAGTCGTTGAAGAAAGAAATAGAAGAAGTATAAGAAGATGGAAATATCTCCTATGTTCATGGCATGGCAGGATTAACATACTGAAAATGGCCATCTTACCAAAAGCAATCTACAGATTCAATGAAGTTCCCATCAAATTACCAACACAATTCCCTACATGAAAGAAAAATTCTCAACTTCATACAGAGTAACAAGAAAACTAGAATTGTTAAAACAATCCTCTAAAATAAAATATCTTCTGGAGATTACTCTATACCTGATCAGAAGCTCTAATATAGAGCAGCAGTAATAGAAACTGCATGATACTGGCATAGAAACTGGCTCATGGATCAATGGAATTGAATAGAAGACCCAGAAATAAACCCATACACTTCTGGACATCAAATTTGACAAAGAACCCAAAATCTTACAATGAAAAAAAGATAGCATCTTCAACAAATGGTGCTGTTGTAAGTGGATATCTACATGTAGAAAAATTCAAAGATATCCATACTTATCAGCTTGCACAAAACTAAAGTCCAAGTGGATCAAAGACCTCAACATAAAACAAGATATACTAAACTTGTTAGAAGAAGAAGAATGGAAAAACCTTGAACTCATTGGCACAGGAGAGAATTTCCTGAACAGAATACCAACAATACAGGCTCTAAGATCAACAATCAATAAATGGGACCTCATGAAACTGAAAAACTTCTGTAAAGCAAAGGACACAGTCATCAAAACAAAACAACTGCCTACAGAATGGGAAAGAATCTTCACCAACCCTATATCTGACAGAGGGCTAATATCCAGTATATATAAAGAACTCAACAAGCTGGAAAGCAGCAAACCAAGTAATCCAATTAAAAAATGGGGAACAGAGCTAAACAGAGAATTTTCAATAGAGGAATATCAAATGACAAAGAAACACTTAAAGAAACATTCAATATCCTTAGTCATCAAGGAAATGCAAATCAAAATGACCCTGAGATTTCACCTTACACCTATCAGAATGGCTAAGATGAATAACTCAAGTGACAACACATGCTGGAGAGCTTCTGGAGAAATGGGAACCCTCCTTCATTGCTTGTGGGAATGTAAAGTGGTACAACTACTTTGGAAATCAATCTGGTGCTTTCTTAGACAACAGGAATAGTGCTTCCTCAAGATCCAGTTGTACCACTCCTGGGCATATTTCCAAAATATGCTCCAGAAAACAACAAGGACATTTGCTCAACCATACTCATAGCAGCTTTATTTGTAATAGCGAGAAGCTGGAAACAACCTAGATAACCCTCAGTTGAAGAATGGATACAGACGTTATGGTACTTTTACACAATGGAATACTACTTAGCAACTAAAATCAAGGACATCATGAAATTTACTGGCAAATGGTGGGAGCTAGAGAATATCATCCTGAGTGAGCTATCCCAAAATCAGAAAGATGCACATGGTTTCTACTCACTTATAAGTGAATATTAGACACATAGTATAGGGTATTCGTACTAAAATGTGTACACCTAAAGAAACTAATCAAGAAGGAGTACCCTGGGTAAGATGTTCAGTCCTCATTCAGAAAGGCAAATGGGATAGACATTGGAACAGGGAGAAAACACGGAACAGGGCATGATCCTAACACAGAAGGCCTCTGAAAAGCTCTGCTCAGCAGGGTATCCAAGCAGATGCTGAGACTCATAACCAAACTTTGGCAGATTTCAGGGAATCTTATGAAAGAAGAGGGAGACAGAAAGACCTGTAGAGGACAGGAGCTCCACAAGTAGAGCAACAAAATTAAAAAAAAAAATCTTTTTTTTTTTAGGTGTCTTCTTTCAGACTGATACTCTAAACAAGGACCCTTCATGGAGATAACCTGGAACCCCTGCAGAGATATAGCCCATGGCAGCTCAGTGTCCAAGAGGGTTCCCAAGTAATGGGAGCAGGGATTGTCTGTGACATTAACTCAGTGGCTAGTTCTTTGAACACCTCTCCCTGCGGGGGAAGTAGCCTTACCAGTCTACAAAGGAAGACAATGTAGCTAGTCCTGATGAGAACCGATAGCCTAGTGTTACATGGAAAGAGAGGAGGACCTCCTTTATTGGTGCACTGGGAGAGGGGTATAGGAGAAGCAGAGGGAGAGGTGGGCTTGGGAGGGGATGAGGAAAGGGGCTACAGCTGTTATACAAAGTGAGTAAACTTTAATTAATTAAAATGTAAATAAATTTTAAAAAACAGGTTTAAAGATTACTACCACTAAATCTTTTTAAGGGAGGCAAGATTGCAGAAATGGCTTAATAGTTATAAAAAAATAATTTTCTTTCAGAGGACCAGAGTTTGACTCCTAGCTCCTACCTAAAGCATTTCAAAGCTTATTATAACTCCACCTCCTCTATGATGTTTCTCTTCTGGCCTGCACAGGCCATGATACTTGAGTCCTGTTCCATACATACACTACAATAAAATAAAATTTATCTTTAAAAGTGTCACTGTAACTAAAGATAAATATGAAAGAAAGGAAAACTACACTAGAGCTTAAATTTGAGGATAAGCATTTACCATTTTTCGATTGATATCGTACATGTTTTATCTACTTAAAGGGACACATGAGATGAGTTATGAGTTACTTTTTCTAAAAGAAGAGCAGTCTAGAAATGAAATTGACATTGCTTATTTCATGTAGCTCAAATCCTAAGATAAAAGCAGGCTAAAGGGCAGTAAAATATATCACTTGTCATTTCCTCCAAAAACAAAGACAATTAAACACAATCTGGATTCCTGTAGTGTCATTCAGTGCATAAATAATACAACTAGAATAATAAAACTATACTAAATAATATCTGATATGCTGAGTGTTGAACATTGCTTATTAATGTGCTTTAGCAAAAGCACATTGCTTTCCATGTAGGTAAGTACATGCTAGGGAGAATATTATTTACTAATCAATTAGATTTCTAAATTTAAAAGGGAAACTTCTAGTAAATATAATTTTCTCATTTTCCCTGTACTTATACTTTGAGATTCAATCTATTGTCAAAGGAACCACTTGCAAACCATCTGTAGTGACAATAAAAGAATATTTGCAATACCTTGGTATCTTTTTGTGATGTAAAGCCAACAAACATATGAAAACACACTGGTATTAAAATCATCCCCTGAGAATCTAGAGGAGAATATTAACCTGACAAGCTTTAGTATGAAAAATACAATGAAATCAGGAAAATATTAAAATAAGAAGCCAGAAGAAGTATTCATGATGAAAGACTCAAAATAAGTGTAAAGTTGTGAAGGAAGGCCTACAAATGAGAAAATAATTACCCAAAAGCATGGAAGTCATGTGTGAATTGCTTTAGTAAGTTTCATGAAATAATTTTGCTAGTAACAACTATTTTTACACATATTCCCAAACATACCTCAATGTAATTTTGAGGATTATTATTATAAATGTTCATTCTGGTTAGCACTGTGAGGTACACAAACATTTACTTTGCTGATTCCATGATGCTATTTGCCTTAGTTTAAGAGTTTTAATTGCATTGCATCACATTTAAAGATTACTGAAAACCATAATTTAAAGGTTAATTTTAATGTAAATAATAGCTCCTAAAATACACTAAGCAAATAAAAAATAAAACAGAAGAAATAAAAATAAAATTAACTGAAAAGTAATACCTAAAGGAAGCCCTTCTCTCAGATTAATTTGATGTTGACTATAGGCTTGCTGTATATTGCCTTTATTATGGTTAGGTATGTGCTGTGTAAGATTTTAAATGACACAGATGGAGCAAAGATTGAGGGAATGACCAACTAACGACAGACCCTACTTGAAACGCACCCCATGGAAAAGAACAAGTCCCTGACACTATTAATGTTACTTTGCTGCACTTGTAGACCTGAGCTTAGCATAACTCCTTGAGAGGCTTCATTCAGAAACTGATGGAAACAGATGCAGACATTCACAACCAAACATTAGACAGAGCTCTGGGAGCCCTGTGAAAGAGTTGGGGGGATGGTTATGGAATCCAGAGGGTTAAAGAAGTCCTTAAAAAGACCTATAGAGTAAACTACTCTGGGTCCATGGGTCCAGCCAAAGAACATGCATAAACTACTCCTAGGCCCCAGCATATATGTAGCAGATGCATAGGTTGATCTTCATATGGATACTCCAACAACTGTAGCAGGGCCCTCTCAGACTCTGTTGCCTCCTTTTAGATTCAGTCCCCCTACCTGGGATGCCTAGTCTGGTCTTAGTGGGAGAGAATGCCTGTAGTTTTAAAATATTTATTTATTTATTCATTATTTATTTATTCATTATTAATTTATTCATTATTTATTTATTTATTTATTTAAACTTATTCACTCTGTATCCCCACTGCAGCCTCATCCCACCAATCCCTCTGTCTTTTCCCTATATGCCTTTTCCCTAAGTCCCCTGATAGAGGAGGAACTCCTCTCCTTCTATCTGACCCTATCCTAAAAGGTATCATCAGAGCTGGCTGCATCATCTTCCTCTGGGGCAAGGCTTCATCCCCCAGGGGAGATTATCAAAGAGCCAGCAAATGAGTTCTTGTCAGAAACAGCCCCTGTACCCCTCACTAGGGAAACCACTTGGAAACTTAGAGGCCTATGACCTTCTTTTGAGCAGAGAGTTTAGGTTCACTCCATGCATTGTATTTGGTTGGAGTGTTGGTCTCTGCTGGAACTTCTGGCCCCAGGAGTTTTTTGGCTCCATTGTTCTCTTTGTGGAGTTCCTGGCTCCTCAAGGTCTTTCTATCTCCCTCTGCTTCCATAAGTTTCCCGGGACTCTGCTCAAAGTTTGGCTATGAGTTTTAGGTTGTACAAAGATATATTCCCACCAGCAATGGAGGAAGATTCCTTTCTCCACAACCTCTCCAGCATGGGGTGTACCCAGTTTTGAAGTGACTTAATTTGCCAGGGCAGGTAGGTACCCACGAGGGACCTCCTCCTGCTTTAAGAAGAAAAAGGTGAGAATGGAGGGAGATAGATGGGAAAATGGAAGGAGAAGAGGAGGGCTACAATCAGGATGCAAATAAAAGAATAAATATATAAAAGACTTTCTAAAAGTCTTTAACACTTTGGTCATTACTACAGTTCAGGGTCGATCCAGTTTGCAGCATAGGGTCCAGGAATAATCAGTCCAGGCTATAGACAACCAGATGGCAAAAGGCCAGCATAAGAATATAGTCATCCAAACAAGGACCATTCATGGAGATAACCTAGAACCCCTGCACAGATGTAGCCCATGACATTTCAGTGTCCAAGTGGGTTCCATAATAATGAGAACAGCATCTGCAACAAATGGTGCTGGTCCAACTGGATGTCTAAATGCATAAAAATGAAAATAGATCCATATTTATCACCCTGCACAAAGCTAAAGTCCAAGTGGATCAAAGACCTCAACATAAAACCAGATCTAAATCGGTGAGAAAAAAAAGTGGGGAAGAGCATAGAACTCATTGGCACAGGAGACAACTTCCTGAAAAGAACACCAACAGCACAGGCTCTAAGAGCAAAAATCAATAAATGGGACCTCATGAAGCTGAAAAGCTTCTGTAAAGCAAAGGACACCGTCATCAAAACCAAACGACTGCCTACAGATTGGGAAAGAAACTTCACCAACGCTTTATCTGACAGAGGGCTAATATCCAGTATATATAAAGAACTAAAGAAGCAGAAAAGCAACAAACCAAGTAATCCAATTAAAAAATGGGGAACAGAGCTAAACAGAGAATTCTCCATAGAGGAATATCGAATGGCAGAGAAACACTTAAAGAAATCCTCAACCTCATTAGCCATTAGGGATACACAAATCAAAATGACCCTGAGATTTCACCTTACACCCATCAGAATGGCCAAGATAAAAAACTCAAGTGACAACACATGCTGGAGAGGGTGTGGAGAAAGGGGAACCCTCCTCCATTGCTGGTGGGAATGTAAACTGTTACAACCACTTTGGAAGTCAATCTGGTGCTTACTCAGACAATTAGGAATAGTGCTTCCTCAAGACCCAGCTATACCACTGCTAGGTATATACCCAAAATTTGCTCAAGTACACAACAAGGACATTTGCTCAATCATGTTTGTAGCAGCTTTATTTGCAATAGTCAGAACCTGGAAAAAAACCCAGATGTCCATCAACAGAGGAATGGATATAGAAATTGTGGTATTTTTACACAGTGGAATACTACTCAGCAATCAAAAAGGAGGAAATCATGAAATCTGCAGGCAAATGGGATCTAGAAAAGATCATTCTGAGTGAAGTATCCCAAAAAGAGAAAGACAAACATGGTATTTACTCGCTTATATAGACCTACAAGATATGATAAACATAATGAAGCCTATACACTTAAAGAAGATAAACAAGAGAGCAGACAGGAGTAAGATGATCAATCCTCACTTAGAAAGACAAATGAGATGTGCATTGGATATATGACAGGAGTCTACCACAGAAGGCATATAAAAGACCTTACCAACAGCGTTTCAAAACAGATACTAAGACTCATAATCAAACCTTCTGCAGAAGGGGAGTTAGTATGACTAGTATGACAGGGAAAGGGGGAAAGGATAGGAGCCCCACAAGGACCAAATATATCTGGGCACAGGGTTTTTTTCTGAAACTGTTTCTCCTACCAAGGACCATGTATGGATATAACCTAGAACCTTTACTCGGATGAAGTTCGTGGTAGCTCAATAACCAATTGGTTTCCCATAGTAAGGGGAACAGGGACTATCTCTGACAGGAACTCAATGTCAGGCTCTTTGACGTCCTCACCCCCCAAGGGAGGAGCAGTCCTGCTAGGCACAGAGGAGGACTTTGTAGCCAGCCCTGAAGATACCTGATAAAACAGAGCCATATGAAAGGAGAGAAGGTCCTCCCCAATCCGTGGACTTGGAAAGGGGCAGGGAGAAGCTGAGGGAGGGAGGGTGGGATTGGGAGGGAATAAGGGAGCTGGATATAGCTAGGACACAGAGTTAGTAAACTGTAACTAATAATAATAAACAATAAAAAAGAAAAAAAATAATAATGAGAACAGGAACTGTCTCTGACATGAACTGATTGGCTTGCTCTTTGATCACCTTCCTCTGAGGGGGGAGCAGCCTTTCCAGGACACAGAGGAAGACAACACAGCCACTCCTGAGATCTGATAGAATAGGATCAGAAGGAAGTGAAAGAAGACTTCCCCTATCATTGGACTGGGTGAGGGCTATGGGTGGAGAAGGGGGTGGAAGAATGTGGTTGGGAGGGGAGGTGGGAGGGATAAAAAGTGAGTAAATAATAATTAATAAAAAATATAATTTAAAAAAGATATAGGCATCAACAGATATTCAATTGCAGCTGATGCACAGGAAAATGATCTTGAATTTATAATTATGCAGTTATTTGAGGCACATAAAGAAGAAAATAACAAGAAAGAGAGATACATTAAGAGGAACTGAACAAAATAATAGAAGCCATCATGGACAAATAAAAAGCCACATTCAAACAGATGAAGGAAATACTGCAAGATATGAAAATAGAATTAGAATCAATAAAGAAAACAGAAACAGAGAAAACCTTTGAGTTGGAGTTGGAGAACTTAGAGAAGAAATCAGGAAACACAAACATAAACATCACCAACATAATACAAAAGATGAAAGAGAGAATCTCAGGGGCTGAAGACCCAGTTGCAAATATATATATATACCTCTCACAGAGAAAATAAAATCAGAAAAGTTCCAAACACAAAACATACAAGAAATCAAGAACATCATGAAAAGACAAACATAAGAATTATATGAATAGACAAAAAAGAAGATTCCTGGCTCCACGGAATATATTCCAGGCTCCAGAAAATATTTTCGAGAAAATCATAGAAGAAAATGTTCCCAACGTAAAGAAGTATATGTCCATTAACATACAAGATGCCTCAGAACACCAAATAGACTAGACCAAAGAAGAAACCCCTCATGTCACATATTAATCAAAACACTAAATCTAAAGAAAAAATATTAAAAACATCAAGGGAATAAGTCCAAGTAACATATAAAGGCAGACATATCAGAATCATATTAGACTTCTCAACAGAGCCAATGAAAGCCAGAAGGGCCCAGGTGTGTATCGTTCAGCAGATTAGAGATTACAGATGCCAACCCAGACTACTATATCCAGCAAAACTTTCAATCAACATTGATGGAGAAAACAAAATATTCCAAGACACACCTAAATTTAAACAATACATATTCAGCAATACAGCCTTACAGAAGGTACTAGAAGGAAAACACCAATCCAATGAAATCAACAATACACACCCCCAAAAAAACCCCCACAGGATAAAGACACCAACACATCCAAAAAGCAAAAGAAAAAAAGCACACAAACACACAATCTACACCAGCTCCACAATAAAAAGAACTAACAATCATTGCTCACTAATACCCATTAACATCAATGGTCTCAGCTCTCCAAAAAAAAAAAAAAAAAAAAAAGACACAGACTAATACATTGGTTGAGGAAAAAGGATCCAACGTTTTGCTGCATTCAAGAAACACATCTCAGCAACAAAGAGACACTACTTCAGAGTAAAGGGCTGGAAAAGTTTTCAAAGCAGACACAAGAAGAAAGCTGGAGTAGACATCCTAATATCTAATATAATAGACTTTAAATTAATGAAAAGAGAAAGAGAGGGAAACTTCATTCTCATCAAAGGAAAAGTCCACACGGCCACCACAATGATGAATATCTATGTACCAAACACAAGGGCTCCCACATTTGTAAAAAAGAAAAACAAACAAACAAACAAACAAAAAAAAACCTTAAACATTAAATCACACATTGATCCCAAAACTTTAATAGTGGGAGACTTTAACACCCTACACTCGCCAAGGGAGAAATCATTGAGACAGAAGCAAAACAGAGAAATAATAACACTTGTAGAGGTCTTAAATCAAATGGACCTAACAGATGTCTGCAGAACCTTTTACTCAAACACAAGAGAGTATACCTTCTTCTCAGTACCTAACAAAACCATCTGCAAAATTGATCATATACTCAGGCACAAACAAAGTGTCCCCAGATACAACACGATTGAAATAATCTATTGTATCATATCAGACCACCATAGTCTAAAAGCAGACCTCAACAATACATAAATAATAAAAAGCTTACACTCATATGGAAACTGAACAACTCTCTATTCAATGACAACTAGGTCAGGAAGGAAATAAAGAAAGAAATTAAAGACTTCCTAGAAGTCAATGAAAATAAAGGCACAACTTGCCCTAACATATGGAACACAATGAAAGTAGAGCTAAAAGGAAAGTCCATAGTACTCAGTGTCTCCAGAAAGAAGTTTGAGACATCCCATACAAACAATTTAATGGCACTCCGAAAGCACAAAAAAAAAAAAAAAAAAAAAAAAAAAAAAAAAAAAAAAAAAAAA
>NW_026585894.1:7219352-7255417 GCF_907164565.1 Psammomys obesus | reverse complement strand
AAAAAAAAAAAAAAAAAAAAAAAAAAAAAAAAAAAAAAAAAAAAAAAGAGGTAGATGGCTGGAAATAATCAAAAATCAAACTCAGGGCTGAAATCAAGAAATTGGAAACAAAGAGAACAATTCAAAGAATCAACAAAACCAGCAGCTGGTTCTTTGAGAAAATCGAGAAGATAGACAAACCCTTAAACAAATGAACTAAAATGCAAAAGAACAATGTACAAATCAACTAAACCAGAAATGAAAACGGGGATATAACAACAGACACTGAGTAAATCCAAAGAATCATTAGGTCCTACTTTAAAAGCCCATATGCCACAAAATTTGAAAAAGTAAATGAAATGGACAGTTTCCTTGATAGATTCCATTTAACAAAGGCTGAACCAAGATTAGCTAAGTAAATTCATTAGTCCAATATCCCTTAAATGAAATAAAGCTGTCATCAAACTCAGTGTCTGGCTCATTGGTAAACTCCTGCAGGGGGTGGTGCAGCCACCCCAGGACACAGAGAAAGACAATGCAGACAGTAGTGATGAGACCTGATAGGCTACGGTCCAATGGAAGGGGAGGAGGATCTCCCCTTTAGTGTACTGAGGGTGGAGCATGTTTAAAGTTTTAGAGAGATCAGAGGTAGAAGTCACATACCTAAACATAATAAAAGCAATATACAGCAAGCTGATAGCCAACACCAAACTAAATGGAGAGAAACTTAAATCAATCCAACTGAAATTAAGGTCAAGGCAAGGCTGCAACTCTCTCCTTATCTCTTCAACATAGTTCTTGAAGTCCTAGCTAGAGCAATAAAACAACTAAAGGAGATCAAGGGGATACAAACCGGAAATGAAAAAGTCAAAATATCACGATTTGCAGATAATATGACAGTACACAATAGTGAACCCAAAAATTCTATGGAGAACTCCTTCAGCTGGTAAACACCTTCATCATAGTGGCTGGATAAAAAATTAACTCAAAAATATCTGAAGCCTAACTGTATGTAAAAGACAAATGGGCTGAAAAATAAATTAGGGAAAAGACGTCCTTCACAATAGCCAAAAATAACATAAAGTACCTGGATGTGACCCTAGTTAAGCAAGTTAAAGACCTATATGAATGAAACATCAACTCTCTGAAGAAAGAAACTGAAGAAGATATCAGAAGATGGAAAGATATCCCTTGCTCATATATCCAGTAACAATGGCTATCCCACCAAATGCAGTCTAAAGTTTCAATACAATTTCCATCAAAATACCAATGCAAGTCTTTATAAAACTTGAAAGAAAAATTCTAACTTTCATATGTAAAAACAAGAAACTGAGAACAACAAAAACAATCATGTTCAAAAAAGATCTTCTGGAGGTATCTCCACCCCTGATCTCAAGCTCTACTATAGACAAACAGTAATGAAAATGGCGTGGTCCTGGAACAGAAACAGACTGGTGGATCAATGGAATCAAATCAAAGTCCCAGAAATAAACCTACATACCCACAGAAACTTACTTTTTTTTTTTTTTTTTTTTTTTTTTTACCAAGAAGCCAAAACCTTAAAATGGAAAAAAAGATAGCAACTTTAAGAGATGGTGCTAGTCTATCTGGATGTCTACATGTAGAAAATGCAATAGACCCATTTTTATCATCTTGCACCAAAGTAAAGTTTAAGTGTATCAAAGACCGCAACGTAAACCAGACACACTTACCGTGTTAGAAGAAAAAGTGAGGAAGAGCCTAGAACTCATTGGCACAGGAGATAACTTCCTGAACAGAATACCAATAGTACAGGCTCTAAGGATCAACAAACAATAAATGAGGCCTCATGAATCTGAAAATCTTCTGTAAAGCAAAGCACACTGTGGTTAGAACAAAACGACAGCCTAGAGATTGGAAAATTATCTTCCCCAACGCTATATCTGACAAATAGGTGGAATTCAAAAAGATCATCCTAAGCAAAGTAATTCGGAGCAGAAAGATACATATGGTATATACTCACTTATAAGTGGATATTAGCCATATTACTTAAGATAAACACTGAAATCTATAGTCCTAAAGAAGCTAAATGACAAGAAGGACCCTAGGGAAGAGGTTAAAACCTCACTCAGAAGGGAAAACAGGATAGACATCAGAAATAGAAGACAAGGAACAGAACAGAACAGAAGCCTTCCAAAAAGGGCCTCTGAAAGACACTACCCATCAGGGTATCATCGAAGAGATACTGAGACACTTAACCAAACTTTGGCCAGAATGTAGGAAACATTATGGAAGAAGAGGGAGATAGAAAGTCCTGGAGGGAATAGGAGCTCCAGAGGGAGACCAACAGAGCCTTCAGAGAGTGATACTCCAACCAAAGAAAGTGCATGAAGAAGGTCTAGACCCCTTGTTCAAAGTAAGCCCATAAGCTGCTCAGTTTTCACATGGCTTCCCTAGTAAGGGTATCAGGGGTTGTTTCTGACATGAAGTCATTGAAAGGCTCTTTGATCACCACCCCCTGGGGGGTGAATCCTTGCCAGGCCATAGAGGATGTTGATGAAGCCAGGCCTGATGAGACCTGATATGCTAAGGTCAGATAGAAAGCGAGAAGTTCCTTTCCTATCAGTAGACTAGGGAAGGTGCTGAAGGGGAGAAGAGGGAGGGTGGTTGTGAATGGGAGGTGATGAGGGAGTTGGCTACAGCTGGGATAAAAGTGAATAAATTATAATAAAGAAAGAATATCTAATTCCCAAAGCCAAATGCAAATCAAGGAATAAGCAGCCATTATTCTTTCTGAGTCAATGCCAAATTGTGTTTAGAGAAACTACCCTGAAATATCACTGGCTTACAATTTGTTTTTGCCTTTGTTGGAAGAGCTGCTCTGCCATAGTGTTTGTTGAATAATAAACCTAATTCAGTTACTAAATGGCAAAAAAAAAGAAAACAAACTACCAGTCAATCTATTTTGCATTATGATAAATCAAGGCAAACTGTCTTCTAGGGAGAAACCATTTTTCATTGTTTAATGTGTAAACTATTAAATCTATTAAAAATTAAAGAAAATCAGCAGTTCGACCTCCTCCCACAGCTTCATTCTTGCTCTTGAGATGCTCCGAGACTAGCATTATGCCTTTAGGTTGGCAAACATAATCCTTAGCAATTGCTTCCTTATTCCTTATATTTCTGCTACCTTTGACCTAAAGATAAATTGAGAACTTTTGGACAGCTGATCCTATAAAAATAATGCCAATTTTAGAGTTGAAATTCCATAATTGTTAATAAAATTGGTTGTTTCAAATTGATGAAAATTAATATCTTGAAAACACTTATGAAATAAGAGTAATATGATGAATCTATTTTTCCAAAAGGAAACAATATAAACTGAGGCAAGAATAAACCAAATGTAAATAGAAGGAAAGTAATGACAATGATTAGAGCAGAAATAATGAAATACAGACTATCCAAACAACAGAGATTATCAAAGCATTGAAAAGTTATTTATTTTAAATGATCAATTAAAATGTTGTAAATTTGTTAAATAATACAAGTTAGAATGCCCATATTATCAAAGTCCAAATTAAAGAGTGAACAATTAATAAAAATCATTACAGATTATAGCTGTTTTCAGTTATGTATGCAGGTGAATTTAAATTTTTATCTGTTACATTAAGGAAAGCATGGTTGGGCAATTAGTCTCTGTGAAGGGTTATTTTTAAAGATTTATTTCTTTATTTCTTTATAATGTATACAATATTCTGTCTGCATGTAAACTTGTACATTAGAAGAGGTCACCATATCTCATTATAGAAGGTTGTAAGCCACCACGTGGTTGCTGGGAATTGAACTCAGGACCTCAAGGAAGAGCACCCAGTACCCTTAACATCTGAGCAATCTGAGGACCCAGGATAAGATGATCAATCTTCAACTAGAAAGACAAATGGGATGGGCATTGGATGTAGGAGAAAACAAATAACAGGACAGGAGCCTACCGCAGAGGCAGATGGCTTCTATAAGACTCTATGTACAGTGTATCAACGCAGATACTGAGAATCATAACCAAATCTTTGGCAGAGTGCAGGGAATCATATGAAAGAAGGGGGACTTAATATTATCTGGAGAGGACAGGATCTCCACAAAGACCAAGTATATCTTGGCACAGAGGTCTTATATGAGACTATGTCTCCAACCAAGGACCACGAACAGATATAACCTAGAAACACTGCTCGGATGTAGCCCATGGTAGCTCAGTATCCAAGTGGGTTCCCTAGTAAGGGAAACAGAGATTATTGATGACATGAACTCAACAGCGGGCTCCTTGACCTCCACCCCGCAAGGGAGGAACAGCTCTGCTAGGCCACAGAGGAAGACTTTGCAGCCAGTCCTGAAGATAACTGATAAAACAGGGTCAGATGAAAGGGGAGGAGGTACTCCCCTATCAGTGGACTTGGAAAGGGGCAGGGAGGAGATGAGGGAGGGAGGGTGAGATTAGGAGGGAATGAGGGAGCAGGATACAGCTGGGATACAAAGTTAATAAAATGTAACTCAAAAAAAGCAATAAAAGATAAAAGAAATTATTATAGAAAAATAATTAGAAAAATATTAGTGATGTAGCTCAGTTATGGGTCATTTTTCTTAGTATGTATGAGGTCTTATGTAATCAATACCTAGAACCATGAGAAAGAACGAATATCATAAATAAGAAGTATAATCGTTTATACTACAAAAAATGATTGGCAATAAATTAAATCAAGGAACACCAAATTACTAACCTCTTTACTATGGAATAGACAATCCGAGTAGAACTACAATGACACTGACTTTTTTATAATAAAAATTACCCAGACAAAAAATGTTGTCTATATTACCTTCACTGCTCAAGTCTATCATATAAAGACTCTTTTTTATTTTAAATTATTTTTAGTTTTTATTAATTACAATTTATTCACTTTGTATAGCCCCTGTACTTCCCTCCCTCCTCTCCTCCCAATCCCACCCTCCCTCTTCCTTACCCTTGTCCCTCTCCCAGTCCATTGAAAAGGGAGGTCCTCCTCCCCTTCGCTCTGATCCTAGTCTATCAGATATCATCAGGAATGCCTGTTTTGTCTTCTTCTATGGCCTGATAAGGTTTATCCCCCCTCAAGGAGAGGTGATCAAAGGGCAGGCCAATCAGTTCATGTCAGAGATAGGCCCTGTCCCCATTACAATGAAGGCCGCTTGGATACTGAACTGCTATAGGCTACTACTGTGCAAGGGTTCCAGGCCATCTCCATGAGTGGTCCTGGGCTGGAGTATCAGTTTCAGAAAAGACCCCTCTGCCCAGAATTTTAGGGTCTGTTGCTGTCCTTGTGGAGCCCCTGTAAAGACTCATTTTTAAAATACATTTTTATTTTTAAAGACTCATTTTTTAAATTTATTTTATTTTTTTCACAATTTATTAGTTATATATATCCCTATTAAAGCACCTTCCCTCAACTCCCCCCAGTTCTACCCTCTCGCCCTCTTTTGCCCTCTTTTGCCCTATCCCCTTCCCCTAGTCCACCATTGCCATCTCCCCATAGCTTATTAAGTCTCATCAAGACAGCCTGGATCCTCTTCTTTCTGCCTGGCACGGCCACATCACCAGGGGGCAAGTGATCAAAGAACAGTCAATCCAGTTTATTATAGAGGCAGCCCCTTCTCCCCTCACTCAGAGATCCACATGGAGCCTGAGCAGCCAATTGGCCACATCTGAGCAAGGGGTCTAGGTTCTCTTCATGCATGGTCCTTGATTGATGCATAAGTCTCTGCAGGAACTCCTGGGCTCAAATCTTTTAGCTTTGTTGACTCATTGTTAGTTTTAAGTAAATATTATAATATATAAAAGTTTGAATAAAATGTCTGTTACATTTTGAGGGAAACCATTCCATGTTTCCAAAGCCACGTATTAAAAAAAAAAAAAAAGCACTAACACATCACCAACAAAAGTACATGTCAATTGGAACCTAACACATTTTCAGGTATCTTATGTAATTTTCTATTGCTGTGAAAAAAACAAAAAAAAAACAAAAACAAAAAAAAAAGACAAATAAACAAACAAAAAAAAACCCCCATCATTACCAAGGTAACTTATTAAAAGTACATTTAATTTGGCTTATAATTCAGAAAGTTAGAGTTTATGATATGGAAGCGAAAGGATGGTAGCTGAAATAGACTAGAGCTCATATCTTCATCTAAAAGTAGGAGGCAAAGAGGTAGCACAATGGGAAAGGTGGAAGTCTTTTGGGACATCAAAGTCTACCACTCACCCCATTGCCATATCCCTTCCAACAAGGCTATGCCTCCTAATTCTTTTCCGTCTTACCCACTGGAGCCTAAGTATTCAAACATATGACCCCTATTGGGGTCATTCTCATTCAATTCACCGCAGCAGATATGAATGGGACACGGCATAGCTATTTGAGAAAATACATTTTTATTTAAATACTTCTTCACAAAATCATACACAAAATAAATGATAGCATATGTCTAGATAAAGACATCTAGATGATCAACTTGCATTAATAGATAGAGCAACTGGGTTAAATTTTATTAATAAAACAGAAGACCATTACAAACTCCATTGTCCAGCTGCTCGTCCACAGGCCTACATCAAACCTGTAGCACCAGGAACATAGAATTTAGATACTCTCCCATTCAGACCCCTCTGTCCTTCAAGCTCCTTGGAGTACAACCAGTAGCCCTGAACTGCATACTATCCTACCAGGTTCCATTGTCTGTCCAGCATTTTTCCAGCTTTTGCAGGGACAATGGCACCAGGTACATCTAGGCCTATTGTATAAGCTACACCCAGCCCAAGGCCTGCTGCACAGAAACATCCAGGTTAGGCCTACCTTTCTGATACCTGCTACACCAGGAACATCCAGGAGGCAACCAGATGGCTAAAGGCCAGCGTAAAAACACAATCAGGAAGAGCCAGGGCAATATGGCATCTTCAAAGCACAGCTATACTACTACAATAAACACTGGATACACTAACATAACTGAAGCACAAGAAAAATGACCTTTAATCTAATTGTATAATGATGATGGAGGCCTTTAAAGATGAAATTAATAAAGTTCTTAAAGAAATACAGGAAAATACAATCAAACAGGTGAAGGAAATGAATAAAACAATTTAAGGCCTGAAAATTGAAGTAGAGGCAATAAAGAAAATACGAACTGTGGAAATCCTAGAGATGGAAAACCTAGGGGAGTGAACAGGAAAAACAGACACAAACAAAATAGAGATGAAACAGAATCGCAGGCACAGAAGATACAATAGAAGAAATTTATACAGAAGTCAAATAAAATGTTTAATCCTGACACAAAACATCCAGGAAATATTGGATACTATCAAAATAATTAACCTAAGATTAGTAGGAATAGAAGAAGGTAAAGAGCCCCAACTCCAAGGATCAGAAAATATTTAAAAAACAATACAGAAGAAAAATTTCCCAACCTAAAAAAGAGAGGCTTAGCAATAAAGAACACAGATTAGATTGGACCAGAAAAGCAAAATCCTTCTACCACATAATAATCAAACACTAAATCTACAGAACAAAGAAAGAATATTAAAAGCTGTAAAGGAAAGATGACAAATAACTTACAAAGGCAGACCAATCAGAATTATATCTGACTTATAAACAGATGTAACACAGCCTCTAAGAGACCACAGATGGCAACCTAGACAACTATACCCAACACTAACTCACAATCACCATATATGGAGAAAACAAAATATACCAAGGCAAAACCAAATTAAAACAGTGTCTATCCACAAATTGAGCTCTACAGAAAATACCAGAAAGAAAAGCCCAACCTAAAGAAGTTATCTCCTCCTCCTTTCCTATGATTCCCTGTACTCTGCCCAAAGTTTATTTATGAGTCTCAGTATCTGCTTTTTTTTTGGGGGGTAGAGTCTTTCAGATATTAAAATAGCTATTCTTGCTTCTTTCTTGGGTCCCCTTACGTGAAAAACTGTTTTCCAGCCCTTTACTCTGAGGTATTGTCTATTTTTGTTGCTGAGCTGTGGTTCTTGTATGCAGCAGAGTGATGACTCCCATTTTCACATACACTCTGTTATCCTGTGCCTTTTTATTTGGAAATTGAGTACATTGATACTAAAATATATTAGTGTCCTATGATTGTTGATTACTATAATTTTGATGGTGGTGGTGTTAGTGTAACTGTGTGTGTGTGTGTGAGTGAGTGTGTGTGTGTGTGTTTCTCTTCTTTTAGTTTTGGATGTGTGAAATTCTTTATTTTTTGAATTTTCTTGTGTGTAGTTACCCTTGCTTTGTTAGAGTTTTCCTTATACTATTGTCTGTAGAAACGTGTTAGTGGGATAAAACTGTTTAAATTTGGTTTTGACATAGAATATTTTGTTTTTGTTTTCCATCTATTGTGATTTAAAGTTTTGCTGGATATAATAGTCTGGGTTGGCATCTGTGTTCTCTTAGAGTCTGCATGGTATCTCCCCAGGCTCTTCTGATATTTAAAATCTCTGTTGAGAAATATGTTGTAATTGTAATAAGACTGCCTTTATATATTACTTGTTTGTCATCCCTTGAAGCTTTTCAATATTCATTCTTTGTTCTGTACATTTAGTATTTTGATTATTATGTGGCTGAAGGATGTACTTATTTTGGTCCAATCTATTTAGTGTTCATTTAGCTTCTTCTACATTTATAGGCATCTCTTTCTTTAGGTTAGGAATTTTTCTTTTATGATTTTGTTGAAGATATTTTCTGGGACTTGGAAGTGGGAATCTTTTTCCTCTTCTATTCCTATTATTCTTAGGTTTGCTCATTTCATAGTTTCCCAAATTTCCTGGATGTTTTGTTTTAGAAATACTTTATCTTTCACATTTTTTTTGAGTAATGCATCAATGTGCTCTATTGTATCTTCTATGCCTAAGATTCTCCGTCCCATCTTTTATACTCTATTGGTGATGATTGTGTTTATACTTCCTCTTTTGTTTCCTGTGTTTTCCATTTCCAGAATTGCCTTAGTTTCTGTTTTCTTTACTGCTGCTATTTCCATTTTCATGCCTGGAACAGTATTATTCATTTGCTTCTCCTGTCTGCTTGTATTTTCCAGTATTTCTTTAAGGAATTTGTTCAATTCCTCCACCTGTTTTTATTTTTTTAACTTTTATTAATTACACTTTATTCATTTAGTATCCACCCAAAAACCCCTCCCTAGTCCCCTCCTAATCCCACGTTCCCTCCCACTTTTTCACGCATGCCCCTCCCGAAGTTCACTGATGGGGAGGTACCCCTCTCCTTCCTTCTGATCTTAGTCTATCAGATCTCTTCAGGATTGGTTGCATTGTTATCTTCTGTGGCCTGGTAAGGCTGCTCTCCCATCAGAGGGTGGTGATCAAAGAACAGTCCAATCAGTTTATGTCAGAGGCAGTCCCACTTCCCATTACAATGGAACCTACTTGGACACTGAAATGCCATGGCTAAAACTGTGCAGGGGTTCTAGGTTATCTCCATGCCTGATACTTGGTTGGAGTATGAGTCTCTGGAAAGACCCTTGTGTTCAAATTTTCTGGTTCTCTTGCTCTCCTTGTGGAGTTCCTGTCCTCTCCAGATCTTACTATTTCCCACCTCTTTCATAAGAGTCCATGCACTCTGCCCAACAGTTGGCCATAAGTCTCAGTATCTGCTTTCATAGTCTGCAGGGCAAAGACTTTAAGAGGCCCTCTGTGGCAGGTTCCTAGCTTGTTTCCTGTTTTCTTCTTCTTCTGATGTTTATCCTCTTTGCATTTTGGAATGGGGATTGAGCATTTTAGTCAGAGTCCTACCTCTTGATTAGTTTCTTTAGATGTATGGATTTTAGAATGTTTACCCTATAGTATATGTCTATATGAGTGAGTATATACCATGTGTGCCTTTCTGTTTCTGGGATAGCTCACTCAAGATGATCCTTTCCAGGTCCCACCATTTATCTGCAAATGTCATGATTTCCATATTTTTCATTGCATGGTAATATTCCATTGTGTAGATGAACCACAGTTTCTGCATCCATTCTTCAATTGAGGAACTTCTAGGTTGTTTCCAGATTCTGGCTATTACAAATAAAGCTGCGACAAACATGGTTGAGCAAATGTCCTCATTGTGTACTTGAGCATCATTTAGATATATGCCTAGTGTGGTATGGCTCCATTTTGAGGAAGCTCTATTCCTAGTTGTCTGAGAAAGCACCAGATTGATTTCTAGAGTGGTTGTACAAGTTTACATTCCTACCAACAGTGGAGGAAGGTTCCCCATTCTCCACATCCTCTCCCTCATGTGTTGTCACTTGAGTTTTAGATCTTGGCCATTCTGATGGGTATAAGGTGAAATCACAGGGCCATTTTGACTTGCATTTCCCTAATGACTAATGACATTGAGCATTTCTTTAAGTGTTTCTCTGCCATTCGATATTCCTCTATTGAGAATTTTCTGTTTAGCTTTTTCCCATTTATTAATTGGATTACTTGGTTTTTTGCTTTTCAGCTTCTTTAGTTCTTTATATATACTGGATATAAGCCCTCGGTCAGATAAAGGGTTGGTGAAGATCATTTCCCAATCTGTAGGCATTCATTTTGTTTTAATGACATTATCCTTTGCTTTACACAAGCTTTTCAGTTTCATGAGGTCCCATTTATTGATTGTTGCTCTTAAAGACTGTGCTGTTGATGTGCGGTTCAGGAAGTTTTCTCCTGTAACAATGAGTTCTAGGGTATTCCCCACTTTTTCTTAAAACCGATTAATGTGTCTGGTTTTATGTTGAGGTCTTTGATCTACTTGGACTTTAGTTTTTTGCAGGGGGATAAGTATAGATCTGTTTAGATATTTCAAGTTAGACCAGCACCATTTGTTGAAGATGCTATCTTTTTTTTTCCACTGTATGGTTTTGGCACCTTTGTCAAAGATCAGGTGTCCATAAGTGTGTGGGTTTATTTCTGGCTCCTCTGTTCGGTTCCGCTGATCCACCATTCTGTTTCTATGGCAGTACCATGCAGTTTTTATTACTGTTGATCTATAGTAAAGCTTAAGATCAGGGATGGAGATACCTCTGGAAGATCTTGTATTGTTTTAGAAATTCTTGGTTTCTTGTTATTCCATATGAAGTTGAGAATTTTTCTTTCCAGGTCTGTAAAGAATTGTGTTGGTAATTTGATGGGAATTGCATTGAATTTGTAGATTGCTTTTGGTAAGATGGCCATTTTTACTATGTTAATCCTGCCAAGCCATGAGCATGGGAGATCTTTCCATCTTCTGATATCTTCTTCTAATTCTTTCTTCAGAGACTTGAATTTTTTTTCATACAAGTCTTTGACTTCCTTGGTTAGGGTTACTCCGAGGTACCTTATGTCATTTGTGGCTATTGTGAAGGGTGTTGTTTCCCTAATTCCTTTCTCAGCCCTTTTGTCTTTTCTGTACAGGAGGGCTATTGATTTTTTTTTTGAGTTAATTTTGTATCTGGCCACTTTGCTAAAGGTGTTTATCAGCTGTAGGCGTTCCCTGGTAGAGTTTTTGGGGTCACTCATGTACACTATCATATCATCTGCCAATAGTAATAATTTGAATTCTTCCTTTCCAATTTGTATCCCCTTGATCTCCTTCAACTGTCTCATTGCTCTAGCAAGGAATTCTAGTACTATGTTGAAGAGATATGGAGAGAGTGGGCAGCCTTGTCTTGTCCTTAATTTCAGTGGGATTGCTTTAAATTTCTCTCCCTTCAGTTTGATGTTGGCTATAAGCTTGCTGTATATTGCCTTTCCTATTTTTAGATATGTGCCTTGTATCCCTGATCTCTCCAATACTTTAAACATGAATGGATGTTGGATTTTTTTTCAAGTGCTTTTTAAGCATCTGAGGAGATTTTCATCTTTTTTTTTTTTTTTAAATTTCAGATTGTTAATATGATGGATCACATTGATGGATTTCCTTACGTTGAACCACCCCTGTATACCTGGGATGAAATCTACTTGTTCATAATGGATGATATTTTTGATGTGCTCTTGTATTCTGTTTGCAAGTATTTTTGCATGAATGTTCATAAGGGAAATTGGCCTGAAATTCTTTTTCTTTTTTGGGTCTTTCTGAGGTTTAGGTACCAAGGTGACTGTGGCTTCACAGAATGAGTTATGTAGTGTTCCTTCTGTTTCTATTTTGTGGAATAGTTTGAAGAGTATTGGTGTTAGCTCTTCTTTGAAGGTTTGGTAGAATTCTGCCCTGAAACCATCTTGTCCTGGGCTTTTTTTTTTTTTTTTTTGGATGTGAGACTTTCCATGACTGCTTCTATTTCCATAGGGGATAAAGGACTATTTGATTGATTTACCTGGTCTTGATTCAGCTTTGGTAATTTGAGTCGATCAAGAAAATTGTCCTTTTCATTTAGATTTTCAAATTTTGTGGCATATAGACGTATGATGTAAGTACTAATGATTGTTTGGATTTCCTCAGTGTTTGTAGTTATGTCCTCCTTTTCATTTCTGATTTTGCTGATTTGGATGGTTTCACTCTGCCTTTTAGTTAGCTTGGCTAAGTGTTTGTCTATCTTGTTGATTTTCTCGAAGAACCAGCTCTTGGTTTCATTGATTCTTTGAATTGTTTTATTTGTTTCTAATTTATTGATTTCAGCCCTGAGTTTGATTATTTCCAGCTCTCTATTCCTTTTTGGAATACAAAAGTACTACAGAACACCTAATAAATTAGACCAGAAATGAAAATCCTCCCACAACATAATAATCAAAACTGTAAGTATACAGAACAAAGAAAAAAAATATTAAAAGCTGCAAGGAAAATGTCCAAGTAACATATAATGGAAAACCCATCAAAATAACACCTGACTTCTCAACAGAGACTATAAAAACCAGAAGGACCTGGATGGACATCATGTAGACCCTAAGAGAACACAGATGTCAGCACAGGCTACTCTACCCAACAAAATTCTAAGTCCTCATAGACGGAGAAAACACTATATTCAATGAAAAAAAAAAAAAAAACAAAGTTCAATAATATCTATACACAAATCCAGTGGTACAGAAGACACTAGAAAGAAAAATACAACCCAAGAAAACTAGCTACTTTCAAGAAAACACAGGAAATAATTAACCTCACTACAGTAAAACAAAAAGCAACCAAGCACAGATAGTTATGACCACAGCCAACATCAATATCAAAGGATCTAACAGCCACTGGTCATTAATCTCTCTCAACATCAATGGACTCAACTCTCTAATAAAATACACAGACTAACAGAATGGAAGCACAAATAAGACCCAACACTCTGTTGCATACAAGAATCACACCTAATTCATAAAGATAGACATTACCTGAGTGTAAAGGGCTGGAAGACAGCTTTTCAAGCAAATGGATCCAAGAAGAAAGCAGGAGTAGCCATATTAATATCTGATAAAATAGAATTTCAAACAAAATTATTCCAAAGAGATTGGGAAGGACATTTCCTACTCATCAAGGGAAAATTCCTTCAACTGTTTTATATATTTTTCTGTATTTGTTTAAAGAGTTTATCCATTTCTTCCTTAAAGACCTCTGTCATCTGCATAAGATTAGATTTGTGGTCATTTTCTTGGACTTCAGTATGTTAGCGTATCCAGGGCTTGTGGTAGGATAGCTTGGTTCTGGTGGTGCCATATTGCCCTGGTTTTTTGAGTGTGTTTTTACACTGTCTTTAGCTATATGTTTGTCGCTGGGGATGGCAGACCTGGTGGTCCCTGATGACAGTAGACCTCTGTGATTTTACATCGATCTGGTAGGCCCTTATGCCTTCAGGCCTCTGATAGTTCCTGATGGTTACTACCTCTGGGATTAAATGTAGAACTGAGTCCTGGGAAATGGCACAGCAAATGCCTCATCACTCTTAGGTTTGCACTGAGGAACAGAGAAAAAAAAGAATTGGGATAGGAGGACTGGTAGTCCCTAATGGCTGCTGGTCTTTTGGATTTCAGCTATAGCTGGTGCCTGGGAAATGGTATGCAAAAGGCACAGTGTAGACCTCACCATTGCTGGGTTTGTCACCAAATTTTTCATTTTGTTTAGATGATTTAATTTTTCAGATTACTGATATTTTTATTTAAATATTTACTTTTATTTTTTAAATTCAGTATCAATATACTTAATTGTTGGTTTTCTTGATTTGGCATTTCTTTCATTTTAGTCTTGTAAAAGGTTTACAAATTTTGCATTTGATTTCAAAGAAGAAAATTGTAATTACCTAGAGACTTTCTTCTCTTTACTTCGTGTATTTCTATGTATCAGTTTTTGGTTTCATTTGTTACACTTCTAACATGACATGATAATTTGAAGATATTTCTTTCTTAAAATATATGTTAAATGGTTACAGTTTTCCTCTGAATATTTTTGTGCTGTATGACCTACATTAATTTGCCGTACTTGATTTCATTTATTTTAAGGTCTTTTAGTTTGGGTTATGAATTTTGTCTGTCATCTACAGTTTAGGATTTTAATTTTCAGTATTTTTTCTATTATTAATTTATAATTTCCTTTATTTGTTGTCATTAAGGTAATTTGTGTATTTACCTTTTTAAAATTATTCTCCCTTGTGCCATTAGCGGAGATAATTTTTCTCTATGAATGAGAATGATATATGATACTTGGAAAAAAGTAGTGTGGTAATTATATCATTTTAGTTTGTCCTATATTTGTTATTTCTTATTTATCACTGTGCATTTTAGCTGATTTAGTAAAACTAGTCATTTGAGCTATTTAATTTGCTTTATAAGCTTTTGTGTTCCAGGTCTTTGGGAATGACTTATCCTTCCTGTAAGTGAATTTGGAAGCTATCATTGCATCATTGTAATTTCCATCTAACTCCTTTTATGTGTCCCTATCCTTCCTTACAAATGTAGGTCATATGTCTTATCAGCCTCTAGTCCATTGTGGTCCATTGCCCAAAACTTAAAAAAACAAACAAACAAAAAAACAAACACCAGAATACCAATAAAAGCATAATTTTAAACACTGGTGCTCATGTTAAGAAACTGGATGAAAGAAAAGATAAAATACTCTAAGTAATTTCCCTTTATTTTACAAGTAAGTTTATTTTTACAGTGTTTGTTTAAAACTGTAAATTATCTACATTGAAATTTTTGACAGACACTTTGTTTTGATAACATCCAGTATATTAATAATAAAATAATTATTTTAATAATTGTGTGTACAATTATTGTTAGCAATAGTGTTAATAATTGTGTGTACAAATTCTGTCAGAATTTATACATTATAAATTTTAAAAGTATAAATACTATATAATTTTCATTATAACTTAAAAATAACATTAATTCAATGTCACATTTTTCATAAATAAGTAAATTACTTTTAAAATTATATTCTACATATTAAATTACAGGTTGACAATGGTTTTCTTCCACATTTTTTTCTCTTGCTTTTTATTATCGTTACATATACATGTACATTCAAATCCACAGGTGCAACCGGCTTAATTCATTTAGTGGTGATTATATGTACATCTTTTTAGGGCTGATCACCTGGAATTTGATAGTTTACCAAAGAACACATTCCTCAAAAAGTCTTATTCTCATTCTCTTCATAAACATTAATAGCCTAAAGCACTTCAGTGTGTGAGATCCCAGTAGATTTTCCTGTCTACATTTGCATATCAACTAAGGTTGTCATTGTACAGGTATTGTCCAGGCTACTATATTGTTGGCATTTCATGAATACTACTTACCTGTTAATGAATACTACTTAACTGTCATGAATACTACTTGCCATTAAGTTGCTTGTATGGGATGTCTCCAACTTCTTTCTGGAGGCACTTAGTGCTATGGACTTTCCTCTTAGCACTTCATTCATTGTGCCCCATAAGTTTGAGTGAGTTGTATCTTCATTTTCATTGAATTTTAGGAAGTTTCTAATTTCTTTTTTTCATTTCTTCCCTGACCAAGTTCTCATTGAGTAGAGAGTTGTTTAGTTTCCATGTGTATAAAGGCTTTTTTGTTTTTTCTGTTGTTGTTGAGGTCTAGTCTTAGACCATGCTGGTCTCATTGGATAAAGGGGATTATTTTGATCTTCTTGTATGTGTTGAGGTTTTCTTTGTGCCCTACTATATGGTCAAAGATTCCATGAGGTGCTGAAAAGAAGGTATTTTCTTTTGAGTTTGGGTAAAAACTTCTGTAAAATTCTATTAGTTTCATTTGATTTAGGACCTCTGTAATTGTCATTTTTTTCCTATTTTGCTTCTATCTAGACTATCGTTCCCTTGGAAAGAGTGGAGTGTTGAAGTCTCCCACAATTAAGGTGTTGGGATTGACGTGTGATTTAAGGTTTAGTAATGTTTCATTTACAAATGTAGGTGCTATTGTATTTGTGGCATAGATATTCAGAATTGTGATGACCTCCTGGTGGACTTTTACTTTGATGAGAATGAAGTGTCCCTCCTCATCTTTTTTATTAATTTTGGTTGAAAACCTATTTTATGAGATATTAGGATAGCTACTCCATCTTGTTTTCCATTTGTTTGAAACACTTTTTTTACCTCTTTACTCTAAGGTAGTGTTTATCTTTGTGACAGAGGTGTGTTTCTTGGATGCAGCAGAATGTTAAATCCTGTTTCTGCAACAGTTCTGTTAGTCTGTGTCTTCTTATTGGAGACTTGATCTATCCATTGATGTTGATAGATAATAGTGAGCAATGAATATTAGTTCACTTTGTTGTGGAGTTGCTGGTGTTGCTGTTTTCTTTTTAATGTTTCAATGCTTGTTTTCTTTTAATTTTTTGTTGTGAAGTTATCTATATTCTATGTTTTCTTGAGTGTAGTTGGTTTCCTTAGATTGGAGTTTTCCTTCTAGTATCTTCTGTAGGGTTGAGTTGCTGTGTATGTATTGTTTAAGTTTAGTTGTGTCATGGAATATTTTGATTTTTCCATCTAAGTTGATTGAAAGCTTTGTTGGGTATAGTAGTCTCGTTTGGCATCCTGTGCTCCCTTAAAGTCTGCATGACATCTGCCTAGGCCTTACTGGCTTTCATAGTTTCTGTTGAGAAGTCTGGTGTGATTCTGATCTATCCACCTTTATATGCTACTTGGCCTTTTACCCTTGATACTTTTAATATTTTTCTTTGTTCTATAAATTTATTGTTTTGAATATTATGTGTTTCTTTTCTGGTCTAGTCTATTTGGTGTTCTGTAGGCCTCTTGCATGTTTATGGACATTTCTTTCTTTAAGTTGGGAAAATTTTCTTCTATGATTTTCTTAAATATGTTTTCAGGACCTTAGAGCCTGAAATCGTTTTTGTCTATTCCTTTTATTCTTAGATTTCATTTTTTCATAGTGCCCTTGATTTCTTGGATGTTTTGTGTTTGGGACTTTTGCGATTTTATTTTTTTCTTTGAGAAATGTATCAATTTTTGCAGTTGTATCTGCAGCCCTTGAGATTCTTTCTTCCATGTCTTATATTGTTTTGATACTTATATTTTTGTGTTTTGTGACCTTTTGTCTAAGTTCTACAGCTCCAGGATTTTCTCTGTTTGTATGTTCTTAATTGATTCTAATTATGTTTAAATGACTTGCACCATTTCCTTCATCTGTTTGAGTGTGGATTCCTGTCTTTTCATGATGGCCACTATTTTTTTTTTGTTTGTTTGTTTCCTGTCTATATGCCTCTACTCGTGTCTCTACTAGTACCTGTATCTGTTTGGTTGTATTTTACTGTATTTCTTTGAAAGCATTGTTTGTTTCCTCTTTATGTGCCTCTAATAACTGGATGAACATCGTTTTAAAAGCATTTTCCTTTATTTCTGATGAATTAAAATATCCATTGATTTTTCGGGTTGCTGATGAAGCCATGGTGTCCTGTTTTTTTGCTGGATGTGTTTTTATGCTGACCTCTAGCAATCTGCTCTCCATAACCTTCTTTGTTTTTTCCTGGAGTTTGTTCTTTAGATTGGGTCTGTTTTTCTGTTGTACTCTCTGCCATGTATTCAGATCTATCTTGACTGCACTGTTTTGTCTCCAGTAATTGTTTGTCTGCACTCCACTG
The DNA here is from genome assembly GCF_907164565.1 of Psammomys obesus. Lineage (NCBI taxonomy): Eukaryota > Metazoa > Chordata > Mammalia > Rodentia > Muridae > Psammomys > Psammomys obesus. The sequence continues at coordinate 7,237,400 of NW_026585894.1, read as the reverse complement.
GGAGATCCACAGAACAGGGTCTTTAATGTTGAGAATGCTGTCCCAGAGATCCATATGTTGCCCACAGTGGCAGATGTGGTTATGAGGGATCTGATTAATGTCTGGCTGCTTGAGTAGAGGGACCCTGGATCTAGCGCTGTGCATGCACTCACTTGAAGGTGCACTCACTTGGTCACAAGCCTAATAGGAAAGCACAGGGTTATCCCCTGTTCTTTACTCACAAATTTATGCTCACAGGGGAAAATAAATTTGTAGGAGTTATGTCATCTCAGTGGTGTCCACTGTTTGACCATAGGGAAGAGAGACTAGTACTTAGGGTAGCAGCCTCTGCTTTCTTAGTCACCAAGTAGGAATTCTCCTGTTAATGATAGCTGCTGCACCCCTAAAGCAGCAAAACTGGGAGGCCTGTACTACCTCTGTCTCTGCTATTTCAGTCACTGAGAGCTGAGGCTCTTTCTTGGAGCAACCCCTGCCACCTCAACTGAGCAAAGAGATCAGTGCTTGGGGCAAGGAGAAGTGAAGGGGGTTTGAATATTCATATTTTCGGTCCCCTGAGTCTTCCATGGGTGACCTGGATCTAAACTGTCCCAGCTCACAGGTTGTCCCTTCTCACCCAGGAATCCTTAATGCTAATGTTCTGGCTCCAGCTGTCCCTTCCACTCACCAATTTCGGGGATTTGGATCTTGTGCCCATCATATATGGTGAATGGTGTTCACCGCCATCTTGGACTCCCTGATGACTTGACTTTTGATTAAGGTCTTTGCAAATATATCTTGTTAACTTTAAATATAATCATGTTGCTTCTTTCCTGTATGTATAATTTTGTATCAATTATACTAAGATTTCACAGGTTATGGTAAAATCTGGAGCTCCTAATAGAATAGATCTTTACAGTATTGTATTGCTAAACCCTAAAATTGAAGAGAATCAGCTGAGATTCTTTGTAGGGATTACAATTTTCTCACATTTATGATCTAAACATCTGTGGAGTTTTAGAGTGATAGCTAATCAATTAAAATTTATTATTTTTATCAAGAAACAAAAGGGTATACACAAGGAGGCAGTTATTAACAATTGTCTTGGGTTAAGGGGAATGAAGCCACATGAACAAATGAGTAACTAGGAGATGTATAATAAATTTATGTGACTCATACGACTCTTCCAATAGGCGTAATAAAAAGCATATGCCTCTATAATGCTGCTAGTATCAAAACAGTAAAGGCTGCTTTAATATGTCACCCGCTGAAATTCTTTTTGTTATTTAATTAAACTAATAAAAATTGTAACCAAATGTGTATTAATATTTGAAACTCAACTCATCATTAAAGTCTGGCCTGTAATTAGTTTTTATTGCTTCTGGATAATATCCAGAAATAAACCCACACACTTATGGACACCTGATTTTTGACAAAGATGCCAAAACCGTACAATGGAAAAAAGATAGCATCTTCAACAAATGGTGCTGGTCCAACTGGATGTGTACATGTAGAAAAATGAAAATAGAACCATACTTATCACCCTGTACAAAACTGAAGTCCAAGTGGATCAAAAACCTCAACATAAAACTAGACACATTAAATCGGCTAGAAAAAAAGGTGGGGAATACCCTAGAACTCATTGGTACAGGAGAAAACTTCCTGAACAGAACACCAACAGCACAGGCTCTAAGAGCAACAATCAATAAATGGGACCTCATGAAACTGAAAAGCTTCTATAAAGCAAAGGACACCATTATCAAAACAAAGCGACTGCCTACAGATTGGGAAAGAATCTTCACCAACACTTTATCTGACAGAGGACTCATATCCAGTATATATAAAGAACAAAAGAAGCTGAAAAGCAGCAAACCAAGTAATCCACTTAAAAAATGGGGAACAGAGCTAAAGAGAGAATTCTCTGTAGAGGAATATCAAATGGCAGAGAAGCACTTAAAGAAATGATCAACCTCATTAGCCATTAGGGAAATGCAAATCAAAACAACCCTGAGATTTCACCTTACACCCATCAGAATGGCCAAGATGAAAAACTCAAGTGACAACACATGCTGGAGCGGTTGTGGAGAAAGGGGAACCCTTCTCCACTGCTGGTGGGAATGTAAACTTGTACAACCACTCTGGAAATCAAACTGGCACTTTCTCAGACAACTAGGAATAGCACTTCCTCAAGACCTAGCTATACCACTCCCAGGCATATACCCAAAACAGGCTCAAGTACACAAAAAGGACATTTGCTCAACCATGTTTGTATCAGATTTATTTGTAATAGCCAGAAGCTGGAAACAGCCCAGGTGCCCCTCAACTGAAGAATGGATGCAGAAACTGTGGTAAATCTACACAATGGAGTATTACTCAGCAATGAAAAATAAGGAAATCAATGTTTCTTTTACAAATGTGGGTGCTCTTGTATTTGGGGCATAGATGTTCAGGATTGTGATGTCTTCCTGGTGGAATTTTCCCTTGATGAGTATGAAGTGTCCTACCTCATCTCTTTTTATTAATTTTGGTTGAAAGTCTATTTTATCGGGTATTAGAATGGCTACTCCTGCTTGTTTCTTGGGTCCATTTGCTTGGAAAGTCGTCTTCCAACCTTTTACCCTCAGGTAATGTCTATCTTTGTGTCTTAGGTGTGTTTCTTGTATGCAACAGATGTCTGGGTTTTGTTTACGTATCCATTCTGTTAATCTGTGTCTTTTTACTGGAGAGTTGAGTCCATTGATGTTGAGAGACATTAATGACCAGTGGCTGTTAGATCCTTTGATTTTGATGTTGGCTGTGTTACTAAGGTTGTGTGCTTGGTTGCTTTTTGTTTTGTTGTAGTAAGGTTAATTATTTCCTGTGTTTTCTTGACAGAAGCTAATTTTCTTGGGTTGTATTTTCCCTTCCAGTGTCTTCTGTAATGCTGGATTTGTGTGTAGGTATTGTTGAAATTTGTTTTTGTCATTGAATATCTTGTTTTCTCCATCTATGAGGACTGAGAGTTTTGCAGGGTATAGTAGCCTGGGTTGACATCTGTGTTCTCTTATGGTCTGCATGGTATCTGTCCAGGCCCTTCTGGCTTTCATAGTCTCTGTTGAAAAGTCAGGTGTGATTCTAATGGGTTTGCCATTATATGTTATTTGGACTTTTTCCCTTGCAGCTTTTAGTATTTTTTCTTTGTTCTGTATACTTACTGTTTTGATTATTATGTGGCAGGAGGATTTTCTTTTCTGGTCAAATTTGTTGGGTTTTCTGTAAGCCTCATGTATTCTTATTGGCTTCTCCTTTAAATTGGGGAAATTTTCTTCAATGATTTTGTTGAAAATATTTTCTGGGCCTTGGAGAAGGGAGTCTTCTTTTTCCTCTATTCCTATTATTCTTAGGTTTTGTCTTTTCATATTGTCTTGGATTTCTTGGATGGTCTGTGTCAGCAATTTTTTGGATTTAACATTTTCTTTGACAGATACATCGATTTCTTCCATTGTATCTTCTACACCTGAGATTCTTTCTTCCATTTCTTGTATTCTGTTGGTTATGCTTACCTCTGTAGTTCCTGTTTTCTTCCCTAAATTCTTTCTCTCCATTATTTCCTCCATTTGTGTTTTCTTTAATTTTTCTAGTTCTATCTTCAGGTCTTGAGTTGTTTTGTTTACTTCCTTCACCTGTCTGCTTGTATTTCCCTCTTTTTCTCTTAGTTCCTTCAACTCTGTCTCTTTTATTTCTTTCAGTGATTTAATTATTTCTTCTCTGAAGGCCACAAGCTGTTTGGCTGCATCTTCCCGTATTTCTTCACAGATGGCCATAATCTGCTTGTCTTTATCTTCCTTCATTTCTTTACGGATAGCCATGATCTGTTTGGTTTTATCTTCCTCTAATTCTTTAAGTATTTTATTTGTTTCCTCTATTATCATCTTCATCAACATAGATGTAAGGTCATCTTCCTGATTTTCTATTATGCTGCACTGTCCAGGGCTGTTCGCCCCTGAATGGCTGGGTTCTGGAGATGCCATATTGCTCTGTCTTTTGTTGGTTGAGCTTTTATGCTGACCTCTACCCATTGGGCTGATTAGGTGTTGGCTGTTAGTTTCTGTGCTTCCTGGAGTCCTGAGGTAGGGAGAATCTTGTTGGCCAGAAGATGATTTTTCCTGAAGGAGTTCTTCTCTGCTTTTTGGTTATGGTCACTGTATGGCCAGTGTTTCTCAGGAGTTGCCACCGCTCACCTCAGGTTTATAGCCCTGAGTAGTAGCTGTGGTCTATGTTAGGCAGGGGGAGATCTCCTCTTACCCATAGAATTTCTCAAGACAGCTGCTCCACTGCTGGGTTTCTTGTTTTAAATTTAGTGTGCTGCTGCTCACTAAATTTCCAGGTACAGTCCTCTTGAAGAACCTGCTGATTCCCTAGCTGTGGGGTTTTCTCCCAAGAGAGAAAGTCAGTCTGTTATCCTGGGGTGGACAGTTCTGTCCGGGAAAGTGAGATGTGCCCTCAGCAAGTCTCTGGGCCAGAGGCTGAGTGCTCCGCTATGGACCTGGAGAATGTGCACCTAGGTTGAGTTGGCGCCTGGGGGCACTGTTCTGGTCTGGAGGCTGGGTGCCTCACTCTGGACCAGAAGCTGTGTGTCTCTGCCTGGGATGGCAGCTGCAGGCACTGCTCTGGTCCAGACACTGTGGGTGCAGCCCTCGTGAAGGACCAGGGATTCCCACAGTTTTGACAGTCTAGCTAGGGATAACTGGTTGATCCTTGGCACAGTATCTGAGGGGTGCTGTAATGGCTCTCTGGCTTTTGTAGGTCTGAGGATGCAGCTGTGTGTCCCAGTGCCCTAGGGGAACTCAATAATGGCGTCAGAGCACAGAGCTCCTGCCTGCACTAGAGTCTGCCTGAGTCCAGGAAGTGTTTTGGTGCTGGGTGTCCTAAGCGTTAGAGCTGCTGACCCCCTCCGCTGGGGGTTTCCTCCTGCCAGAGACATGCAGTCTGGTGCCCTGGTGCCCACAGTTCTATCTGAGGCGGCGAATCAGGCTCGCAGGCAGGGCTCCATGCAGGTCCCTGTGTCCCTGCTCTTGGTCTGGACTGGCTCTTGGGGAACCCACAGAACCCGAGTGTTTTCCAGGGGATGTCTAGGTAACCTGACGTCGGTCCCAATTGTTTCCTGCTCTGTGGGGTTATCTCTCGACTGGGAAATTCAGTCTATGGTGTTGTGGGCCCACAGTTCAGTCTGGGACCGTGATCAGATCGCGCTGGCATGTAGCTCTGGGCTGGCAACCAAGCGCCTGGGGGAACTGGGATCTCTTCCGCAGTTTAGCCGGGTGAGTTAAAGCTGTTTGAATCCCCCACCATGGGGTATCCTCTCACCTGTGAAACACAATCACTTGCTGGAGAGGTTGTGGAGAAAGGGGAACCCTTCTCCATTGCTGGTGGGAATGTAATCTGGTACAACCACTCTGGAAATCAATCTGGCGCTTTCTCAGACAACTAGAAATAGCGCTTCCTCAAGATCCAGCTATACCACTCCTAGGCATATACCCAAAAGAGGTGCAAGTACACAATAGGGACATTTGCTCAACCATGTTTGTATCAGCTTTATTTGTAATAGCCAGAAGCTGGAAACAACCCAGATGCCCCTCAACTGAAGAATGGATGCAGAAACTGTGGTGCATCTATACAATGGAGTATTACTCAGCAATGAAAAATAAGGAAATCATGAAATTTGCAGGTAAATGGTGGGACCTGGAAAGGATCATCCTGAGTGAGTTGTCCCAGAAGCAAAAAGACACGCATGGTATATACTCACTCATATAAACATACAACATAGAATAAACCCACTAAAATCTGTACATCTAAACAAACTAAGCAAAAGAGAGAACCCTAACTAAAATGTTCAATCCCCATCCTGAAAGGCAAAGAGGATGGACATCAGAAGAAAAAGAAAATAGGAAGCAACCTCGGAACCTGCTACAGAGGGCCTCTGAAAGCCAGAAGAAAACAGGAAACAACCTTGGAACCTGCCACAGAGGGCCTCTGAAAGCCTCTGCAGTATAGACTGCCAAAGCAGATGCTGAGCCTGATGTCCAACTGATGGGCAGAGTGAATGGAATTCTATGTAAGAAGTGGGAAATAGTAAGAGCTGGAGGGGACGGGAACTCCACAAGGAGAGCAACAGAACAAGATAATTTGAACACAGGGAACTTCCCAGAGATTCATACTCCAACCAAGGACTGTTCGTGGAGATGACCTGGAACCCCTGCACAGGTGTAGCCCATGGCAGTTCAGTGTCCAAGTGGGTTACATAGTAATGGGAAGAGGGACTGCCTCTGACATAATCTGATTGGCCTGCTCATCGATCACTTCCCCCTGAAGGGGGAGCAGCCTTACCAGGCCACAGTAGAGGACAATGCAACCACTTTTGATGAGAACTGATAGACTAAGATCAGAAAGATGAGGAGAACCTCCCCTATCAGTGGACTTGGGGAGTGGCATGCATGCAGAAAGGGGAGGGAGGGTGGGATCAGGAGGGGAGGAGGTAGTGGCTTATGGGGGGATACAAAATGAACAAAGTGTAATTAATAAAAAATAAAAAAAAAGAAAAAAATAAGGAAATCATGAAATTTGCAGGTAAATGGTGGGACCTGGAAAGGATCATCCTGAGTGAGTTCTCCCAGAAGCAAAAAGACACACATGGTATATACTCACTCATATAAATATACAACATAGAATAAACCCACTAAAATCTGTACATCTAAACAAACTAATCAAAAGAGAGGACCCTAACTAAAAGTGCTCAATCCCCATCCTGAAAGGCGAAGAGGATGGACATCAGAAGAAAAAGAAAATAAGAAACAACCTAGGAACCTGCTACAGAGGGCCTCTGAAACCCAGAAGAAGAAAACAGGAAACAGACTCAGAACATGCCACAGAGGGCCCCTGAAAGCCTCTGCCCTGCAGACTGTCAAAGCAGATGCTGAGCCTGAAGGCCAACTGTCAGGCAGAGTGAATGGAATTTTATGTAAGAAGTGGGAAATAGTAAGAGCTGGAGAGGACAGGAACTCCACAAGGAGAGCAACAAAACAAGAAAATTTGAACACAGGGAACTTCTCAGAGACTCATACTCCAACCAAGGGCTATTCATGGAGATAACCTAGAACCCTGACAATGCAGCCACTTCTGATGAGAACTGAAGATCAGGAAGAAGGAGAGGAGGACCTCCCCTATCAGTGGACTTGGGGAGGGGCATGCATGCAGAAAGGGGGGAGGGTGGGACCGGGAGGGTAGGAGGGAGGGGCTTATGGGGGGATACAAAATGAATAAAGTGTAATTAATAAAAGTTAAAAATAAATAAATAAATAAACTGTTGTTGCTTACTCATATTCAAAGAACTAGGATACTTGAAACCGTCTAGAAGGGAGAGGCATAGCATATGTTCTAATATAAGTTGGCCTGTATGTTTTTTACCCAAATCCAAAGTGACTTGGGCGGTCAATGTGAGGGTGGATATGAAATTGCTTTCCTATTTTCGAAGTTATGTGTATAGGATAGCATGTTTCAGATTTATGGTGGAACTAGGTTTTCTCTAATAACATTTTTTTTCTAGTGAAAAAAACAGGAAGGCTACATGAATGCTACTCAAAATGCTGTATTCAGGGTAAATAAACTTAAATATAGAAAATGTATTTCAGATGATATGACATTACATTTTTTATGAACTTTGGAAACTTTTTCACAAACTTCTGTTTTGTATAAATAAATATATCAGCTGACTATAGAGCACTTTATAAAATTCACCAATATTTCACAGGACAGTTTTAAGTATAAATTAAAGAAATATAGCTCACACATTGAGATACTTACAATTGTAAATTTATAATTAAAAAATGTTTGAAAACGTCATTATACTACTTTATCGAAATAACATTTTTAATTTTCATATGTCTCACTTGCATGTGTTTTTTCATTTATTTCCTATCTAACACACTTGCTTACATTGACTTGATGATGAAAAGTACAGATTTTGGTAAGAATCTTTAGTGTTGAAGTTGATAAATGTGAGTACTAAAGTAAAATTATGTTTTCTGGTCTATAAACCATTTATTATCATATTTAATTTCATTCAAGAATATGAACTGGGTGTATTGTTTTCCAACAATACATTTCTCTGTTATAGGTAAGAGATTTTTATCAATTGTTATTATCTTTGTAGTTCATTATATAGCAATATATAAGACAGTAATTACATCCATCTCATGTTTCTGCTATTATGATTTTAGCTGCTATTTCTCTGAAAGTTTTAGTGTAGTAATTTTTAGAGGTAGTTATAAATTTTAATTAAGTGTTATTTAAATATAAGTGTAAGCAGTCAGATATCTACTGAACTATAAAAATAAACAGTGCAAACTCAAGGAAAATACTGTGGAAAGAAAAACTGTTGTGCTTGTCTGTATGCTTTGGTTATTCTATAATTTTGAATATACCAGTACACGTATGCCTACTGCTGTATGAAAGTGTACAAATTAGAAATGTCTGAGAAAAGAAAGTATTTTTTTTTCTAATTTAGAGTATTTTGATGGCAGGTATCTGATTACATTTGTTTCTATATGTTCATAACATTATGTATCTATTCATCTATCTATCTTATATAATCTAGAACAACACTGTACTTATTTAAATGACAGTAATTTTTGAGCAATCTTTAGTCAAATATTGTGCCTAGGAGAGTGCTGGATAGATTCTGAGAAAAGGACCTTGTTGTGAATGAAAAATAACTAAATAAATTATAGTGTGCCTTGTTCTCTACTCTCTTTTCAGATATATGAACAGGAAAATATATCAGAAAGTGTTTTTTTTAATGTTGAAGCAGTTCAAAGTAAGTGTAGTATAGATTAGTAATGTAAAGTCCTTAGGGATTTTATGCCTTTAAGTTCTGCTATCTCTGGCTTTAAGAAGCTTAGAATTCATAGACAAAACGTTTATTATTGCACCAACCATCCACATAAATTTCTGTGCTTTATGTTGCAACATGCAGTCTCAAAGTACATTGGCTAAAGTTGAATGTGGAATTTTCTGAAGTTGTTCTTATGTTTTCTCTTTAATTATTTCAAAATCTTTGAACAGATGATTCAAATACATGATTATTTCAAACTGTGTTCCCTTTCATAACTTTTATCATCTTGTCTTTTGGAAATTTCTATAAGCTACCATTCAAATGATCCTTCAAGAAGCACTAAAAATAAAGATATGCTCATTTATATTTGTAATTTTCTCCTAATGTAAAAAGAAAATTTGACTCCAGTTAATGGAAAATATAGTAAATGATACATTAAATACAGGTTTCTTAATAGGAGACATTTTCTTTCTTTCTGTTTATAAGTATCCTTACACCTTGTATATGTTAATTGTTTGATGTTATAATTCAGATGTGGACATATAGTAGTGGGGTTAATGAAAGGTAAGTATAATCACTAAAATGGAGAAAAAGGAAAACTGTGCAATACAAAACTGAATTACAATGTCGATAAAACACAGTTTGGGAGGAAATGAGGAAGGGAGGGTAGGATTGGAAGGGAATGAGAGAGGGGGCTACAGATGGGATACAAAGTAAATAAACTGTAATTAATAAAAAAAACCAAACAGCTGTTTTTTATATTTTTTTCTCTGTTGCATATATTTATTAATTACACTTTATTCACTTTGTATCCCCCATTAGCCCCTCCCTCCTCCCCTCTAGATTCCACCCTCCCACCCATTATTCACGCATGACCCTCTCCAAGTCCACTGATAGAGGAGTTCCTCTTCTCCTTCCTTCTGATATTAGTTTATCAGATCTCATTAAGAGTGGCTGCATTGTCATCTTCTGTGGCCTAATACAGCTGTTCCCCCCTCAGGGGGAGGTGATCAAAGAGCAGGCCAATCAGATTATGTGAGAGGCAGTCCCTCTTCCCATTACTATGTAACCCACTTGGACAATAAACTGCCATGGGCTACATCTATGCAGGGGTTCTAGGTTATCTTCATGCATGGTACTTGGTTGGTGTATCAGTCTCTGGGAAGACCCCTGTGTTCAAATTTTCTGGTTCTGTTGCTCTCCTTTTGGAGTTCCTGTCCACTCCAGATCTTACTATTTCCAACTTCTTATATAAGATTCCATGCACATTGCCAAAGGTTGGCCATAAGTCTCAGCATTTGCTTTGACAGTCTGCAGGGCAGAGCCTGTCAGAGATCCTCCGTGGTGGGTTTCTAGCTTCTTTACTGTTTTCTTCTTCTGATGTCCTTCCTCTTTGCCTTTCGAGATGGGAATTAAGCATTATAGTCAGGATCCTCTCTCTTTATTAGTTTCTTTAGATGTACAGATTTTAGTTGGTTTATCCTATATTACATGTCTATATGAGTGAGTATATACCATGTTTGTCTTTCTGCTTCTGGGACAGCTCACTCAGGATGATCCTTTCCAGGTCCCACCATTTACCTGCAGATTTCATGATTTCTTTATTTTTCATTGCTGAGTAATATTCCATTGTGTAGATGTGCCACAATTTCTGCATCAGTTCTTCAGTTGAGGAGCATCTGGGCTGTTTCCAGCTTCTGGATACTACAAATAAAGCTGCTATAAACATGGTTGAGCAAATGTCCTTATTGTGTACTTGAGCCTCTTTTGGATATATGCCTAGAAGTGGTATGGCTGGATCTTGAGGAAATACTATTCCTAATTGTCTGAGAAAAAAAAAAAAGCAGAATAATTTCCAGAGTGGTTGTACAAGTTTACATTCTCACCATCAGTGGAGGAGGTTCCCCTTTCTACACAGTCTCTCCAACATGTGTTGTCACTTGAGTTTTTCATCTTGGCCATTCGGATGGGTGTAAGGTGAAATCTCCGGGTCGTTTTGATTTGCATTTCTCTGATAGCTAAGGTTGTTGAGCATTTCTTTAAGTGTTTCTCAGCCTTTAGATATTCCTCTACAGAGAATTCTCTGTTTAGATCTCTTCCCCATGTTTTTTTTTGGATTACTTGGTTTGCTGCTTTTCAGTTTCTTTAGTTCTTTATGTATACTGGATATAAGCCCTCTGTCAAAAAAACTGTTGGTGAAGATTCTTTCCCAATCCGTAGGCATTTGTTTTGTTTTGAGGACGGTGTCCTTTGCTTTACAGAAGATTTTCAGTTTCATGAGGTACCATTTACTGATTGTTGCTCTTAGAGCCTGTGCTGTTGGTGTTCGGTTCAGGAAGTTTTCTCCTATACCAGTGCATTCTAGGGTCTTCCCCACTTTTTCTTCTAACTGATTTTATGTGTCTGGTTTTATGTTGAGGTCTTTGATCCACTTGGACTTTAGTTTTTTGCAGGGTGATAAGTAGGGATCTATTTGCATTTTTCTACATGAAGCCATCCAGTTAGACCAGCACCATTTGTTGAAGATGCTATCTTTTTTTTTTTCCATTCTATGTTTTTGGCATCTTTGTCAAAGATCAGGTGTCCATAAGTGTGTGGGTTTATTTCTGAGTCTTCTGTTCGGTTACATTGTTCCACCATTCTGTTTCTATGCCAGTACCATGCAGTTTTTATTACTGTTGATGTAGAGTACAGCTTAAGATCAGGGATGGAGATACCTCTAGAAGAGCTTTTATTGTAGAGAATTGTTTTAGCAATTCTGGGTTTCTTGTTATTCTATATGGAGTTGAGAATTTTTCTTTCAAGGTCTGTAAAGAATTGTGTTGGTAATTTGATGGGAATTGCATCAAATCTACAGATTGCTTTTGGTAAGATGGCCATTTTTACTATGTTAATCCTGCCAAGCCATGAGCATGGGAGATCTTTCCATCTTCTGATATCTTCTTCTAATTCTTTCTTCAGAGACTTGAATTTTTTTTCATACAAGTCTTTGACTTCCTTGGTTAGGGTTACTCTGAGGTACCTTATGCCATTTGTGGCTATTGTGAAGGGTGTTGTTTCCCTAATTTCTTTCTCAGCCCTTTTGTCTTTTGTATACAGGAGGGCTACTGATTTTTTTGAGTTAATTTTGTATCTGGCCACTTTGCTGAAGGTGTTTATCAGCTGTAGGTGTTCCATGGTAGAATTTTTGGGGTCACTCATGTATACTCTCATATCATCTTCAAATAGTGATAAATTGACTTCTTCCTTTCCAATTTGTGTCCCCTTGATCACCTTCAACTGTCTTATTGCTCTAGCAATAAGACAATTAAACAATTAAAACAATACCTGAACTTTCCTGCACAGTTAATGCCCTAACTTCCTCATTTCCATATACCCTTTCTAAGTAGTGTGCAGTTTGGATCATTTGAATCCATAATATGCTCAAGTATCTGTTCAAAAACTAAGTGTAACTGTCTCTGTCTTCCTTAGGTCATTACTTATGAAATTATTGGGCTCCAATTCACCTTCTCCATTTATGGGTGGGATATGATTTGAAAATCAGTAGGTTAAAGTTGTTTAGGGCAACAGACCATAATTGTTTAAATTAATAAGCATATTACACCATACTTCTCACAGTGATTTTTTTTTAGAGGTAGAAATGTGAGCACCTGTAGTCTGTTATACATAGATGACATGGTTCAGAATATTAATTTTTTTTCAAACCCTAAAAATGAACATTTTTTCCAGAAAATAGGACCAAAATTGGAAGTACAGTTTCTTTTAGGGCTTATAACTAGTCCCTTGCTTGCAGAGTTCTTCAAACCAAAAAGCAATCCATTCTCCACAAATGCAGTCATTGGCAACATTTCTTTGGAAATTATAAATAATTCACAGGTTGTGTTTTTGTTAAGTACTTTGAACAAGCTTATATTGCAGAGAAAGTTTAAAACATACTTCGGTGTGCCAAGAAAATTTTACTGTTTGGAAGTAAAGGGACTGCAGATGTCCTAGGCTTAAAGAAACACAGTATTTTTAAAATTTGAAAATATATTATTCGCTCATATAGCACATCCAGACCAGTTTCCCTTACTCCACCTATCCTAGATCCCCTACCTCCTCTCCCTCCCCCCAGATCTATCCTCCACCGAGCTAGCATTAGAAAAGAGCAGAACTCCAAGGGAAGACAGACAAACACAACAAAACAAGATACAAGACAAGACAAAGCCCTCTTATGGAGGCTAATCAAGGCAACCCAATAGAGGGAAAAAAATCTCTAAGCAGGGTAAAGGGTCAGAGATACACCCTCTTCCACTATAAAGAGTCCCCCCAAACCACCAAGCTAACAGTCACAACATGTATTCAGAGGATCTGGTATAGACCTGTGTAGGCTTTATGCTTGCTGCTTCAGCCTCTGTGAGCACATATAAGCCCCAAATAGGTGATTCAGTGGAGTATGTTCACCTAGTGTCCCACATGCCCTCTGACTCCTGCAGTCTTTCCTTCCCCTTTTCTGTGGGGATCATAAAGCTCCTAGGAGAGGGACCAATAGGCAACTCTATTTAGACTTTCTGTCCACATAATGTCTAACTTTGGTTTTCTATACCTGCTTGTCTCTATCTGATGGCAGACTGAAGCCTCTCTATTGACTACTGGATCTACCAACATAGCAGAATATCATTTGGAATAACTTCATTGATTTTTTTTAGACCAGCACGAAACACAGAGATTAAAAAAATATTCTGTTGTTCTCCTTGTAGAGTTCCTGTTCCCTCCAGTTCTTTCTATCTCCCTCTTCTTCCATAAGGCTTCCTGAAATCTGCCCAAAGTTTGCCTATGAATCTCAGTATCTACTTCTATACCCTGATGTTTAAAGTTTTTCTGAGGTCCTCTGTGGAAGGATCCTGTCCTATTCCTTGTCTTCTCCTACTTCTGATGTCCTGTTTGCCCTTCTGAATGAGAATTAAGCATCTTCTTTAGGGTCCTCCTTTTGTTTATCTTCTTTAGGACCTGAGCCCAGAGGAGCCTAAGGAGACCAATACTCCAACTAAAGACAATGCATGAAGATGACCTAAACATCCTGTTCAAAGGAAGCTCATTGGCTGCTCAGTTTCTAATGGGTTCCCTACTACAGGGCTGTCTCTGACATGAACTCACTGGCTAGCTCTTTGATTACCTCCCCATAGCAGGTGCAGCCTTGCCAGACCACAAAGGAAGATGATGCAGCCAGCCTTGATGAGACCTGATAAGCTAGGGTCCGATTGAAAAGGAGAAGGTCCTCTTCTATAAAGGGACTAGGGAAAGGGCATAGGGGGAGAAGAGGGATGGTGGGCAAGACTGGGAGGAGATGAAGGAGGGGGCTGCAGAGGAGAGACAAATTGGATAATTTAAAACTAATTAATTAATTAAACTTAAAAAAGTTTTTATTATGTATTTTTGACACATTTACTTTCATGGAAAATAATCAAAAGTGATATCCATAAAAGAAGAAGATATTCTGCTAAAAATTAAAATTCTTAGGTTTATGATATATACTATTAAAACCTTAAGTTTTCTAAGATGATTAGATATGAATTCATAAAGAAATCCAAAGATCTCATCAGGACTCCTTGCATTCTCTTCTGTGGGCTGGATAGATGATCCAAGCAGACCTGATGATACCTGATAGGCTACCGTCAGATAGTAGTGGAGGAGGATATCCCTTATCAGTGGACGAGGGGAGAGGGATGGGGAGGGACAAAAAGATGGAAAGGTGGAAACAAGAAAAGATGTGAGAGGAGAATGCAATCAGAATACACAGTGAATAAACTTAAAATAATAACAATAATAAACTTAATATCAAAACAAAACAAAACAACAGCAAAAACAACAAAAGAAATCTAGAGATTAACAGGGTGTGGTGGTGCACACCTTTAATCCCAGCACTCTGGAAGCAGAGGCAGGTGTATATCTATGAGTTCAAGACCAGCCTGGTCTACAAAGAGTGTTGCATGACATCCAGAGATAAACTGAGAAACCCTGTTTCAAATAACCAAATTAAAAACACAAACAGAAAGGAACAAACAACAACAACAACAAAAAAAAAAAAAAACCAAAGAACAACAATAAAAAAAATTCAATGATCAGTTGGGCTAAATATTTCTTAGAATGATGCATTTTTACTAGAATCTCACTTATCTACTCTGGTATTAATTTGGTCAAGCCTGATCCTGCATGTTTCTCTCTTATAATCTCTTTCTCAAAAAAGCACTGTAGGATAGTAAGAGATAAGTGAGATGGACTATAGTTGATGGACTTTAGTCCTAGCTCTTCATTTATATGCATTATCATGATGCAAAACTCAATTTTGTCGTATCTTTCTTCTCTCACTTGTGAAAAAGAAATAAAATAAATAAGCTTTAGTCTGGTCTACTTCAATTAAAATACCAGAGGTTCAGGTATAACATAAATGTGTTGCTCACAGTTTTTGAAGCTGGAAAGTCCAAGATCGGCAAGAATGAACTTGATATATATTCCATTCTACAACTGAAAAGGATGAAAGAAGAAAACTGTAAGAGATCCAGAGTAAGTCTCAAACCTAATGAAAAAAATCTCATTAGAAAAACGACAGCATAGAGACTGGGAAAGGATCTTCACCAACCCTATATCTGACAGAGGGCTGATATCAAGAATATATAAAGAACTAAAGAAGGTAAAAAGCAATAAATCAAGCAATCCAATTAAAGAATGGGGTTCAGAGCTAAACAGAAAATTCTCTGTAGAGGAATATAGAACAGCAGAGAAACAGTAAAAGAGATGTTCAACGTCCTCAGTCATCAGAGAGATGCAAATCAAAATAACCTTGAGATTTCACCTGACACCCATCAGAATGGCTAAGATCAAAAACTCAAGTGACAACAAATGTTGGAGAGGTTGTGGAAAAAGGGGAACCCTCCTCCACTGGTGGTGGGAATGTAAAATTGTACAACCACTTTGGAAATCAATCTGGCACTTTCTCTGACACTTAGGAATAGTGCTTCCTCAAGATCCAGCTATACCACTCCTAGGCATATATCCAAAAGAGGCTCAAGTACACAACAAAGACATTTGATCAACTATGTTTGTAGCAGCTCTATTCATAATAGCCAGAACCTGGAAACAACCCAGATGTCCATTAACAGAGGAATGGACACAGAAATTGGGGTACTTTTACACAATGGAATACTACTCAACAATTAAAAACAAGGAAATCATGAAATTTTCAGGCAAATGGTGGGATCTGGAAAAGATCATCCTGAGTGAGGTTTCCCAGAAGCAGAAAGACACTCATGGTATATATTCACTTATAAGTGGATACTTGACCTATAAATAGGATAAACATACTAAAATCTGTACACCTGAAGAAGATAAACAAGAAAGAGGACCCGGGGTAATATGATCAATCCTCACTTAGAAAGACAAATTGGATGAACATTGGAAGTAAGAGAAAACAAGTAACAGGACAGGAGCCTACCACAGAGGGCCTCTGAAATAGTCTACCTAGCAGGGTATCAAAGCAGATGCTGAGACTCATAACCAAACCTTCAGCAGTGTGCAGAAAATCATATGAAATAAGGAGGAGTCAGTATGACCTGGAGAGGACAGGAGCTCCACAAGGACTAAATATATCAGAGCACAAGGGTCTTTTATGAGACTGTTGCTGCAACCAAGGACCATGTGTGGATATAACCTAGAACCCATCCTTGGATGTAGCTCATGGCAGCTCAGTATCTAAGTGGGTATCTTAGTAAGAGGAACAGGGACTATTTCTGACATGAACTCAATGGCCTGCTCTTTGACCTTCCCCCACCACACCCGAATAAGTAGCAACCCTGCTAGGCCACAGAGGAGGACTTTGCAGCCAGGCCTGAAAATACCTGGTAAGCTAGGGTCAGATGAAACGGGAGGAGGTTCTCCCCTATCAGTAGACTTGAAAAGGGGTAGGGAGAAGATGAGGGAGGGAGAATGGGATTGGGAAGGAATGAGGGAGCGGGATACAGCTGGGATACAAAGTTAATAAACTGTAACTAATGTTAAAAAATAAAATTTTAAATAAAAAACATATAACCCATTTAATCAATGAATCAGTCTTGGAATGTAACAAACTACTCAGGGACTATGGAATATTAAAAGTACTACTCCTTGATATATGTACCATTGTTGTTTGGTCATTTGACCAATTTTGCTTTGTGTATGACTTCTTTATAACTTTTTATTAATTTATTATTTATTACAATTTATGTACTTTGTATCCCAACTGTAGAGCCCTTCCTCATCTTTACCACCTTTTCTTCCTCTTTTCTTTCTATGACCCTCTCCTAGTCCACTGATAGGGAAAGTCCTCCTTCCCTACTATCTGTCCTTAGCTATCAGGTCTCATCATGACTATCTGTATCCTCTGTTTATGTAGCCTGCGAAGGCCTTCCCCCACTAGGGTGAGGTGATCAAAGACCTAGCCATAGAGAGGTCCATATCCATGTGGTTTCCCTAGTAAGCGGAGCAGGAGTTGTATATGGCCTCTTAAGTGGTAGGATATTTCAAGGAAAATCTTCCTTTCTTACTCATTAATATAAAATAGACTTATTCTAAATTTAGATCTCTTCCTAGACTTTGGTCTTTCTAGGTTTGAGTCTATATGGAATAAGCACTACCACAAGCTTTTTATATCAGTCATAAATTATAAAGCAGTTGAAAATTACCTTTGTCCCAGATGCATTGATGGTTTTCAGCTTTAATCGTTGTTCTATTTAAAATATATTATGTTTGAAAGACATATATTTTCAATATATTCTGATTTTATGTCTTACATATCTTGCATATGATTCATAAACCATGAATTTTGTGATCCATGACAAAAATCACATGCCACTTTTTGGGTTATTCCTGTTTAGTTATAGTTCTTTTCACTTGTATAATAAGTTACATTCAAAGAGGCATTATCTTTCATTGTTTTGTTTTAATCTCAGAGCATTTCTCTATGGTACTCACAAAAAAATATGTTACTTTTGCTATACAAAATAAACTAAGCTTAAGAAAAGTTAAATATGATACTTGAGGTTCAAATCTATCACAGAAGAGCTTGGAGTCAAAAAATGTACAAGTTTGAGTTGTAATGGCATCCCAATGAAACACACACATACACACACACACACACACACAGAGAGAGAGAGAGAGAGAGAGAGAGAGAGAGAGAGAGAGAGAGAGAG
>NW_026585894.1:7159898-7219342 GCF_907164565.1 Psammomys obesus | reverse complement strand
GAGAGAGAGAGAGAGAGAGAGAGAGAGAGAGAGAGAGAGAGAGAGAGTCCACTATGTATTACTTCATAGGTCAGAAAAATACAAGTATTTTTGAAAACTCAAATTATTTTTTTTTAATCTGACAACTCTATTCTCCTTTTAGTTTTTATTTTAAGTTAGATAACCCAGAGACTTAGGGTAAAACCAAATATAGTTGTTCTAAAGAAAACAAAAGTGTAGAAATAAATGACTCCTAATAACATTCTGCTAGGTTTGTAGATCACTGCCTTGCTTTTTCATCATCAGAGAAGCTTCCTCCTGTAGCATATAGGAACAAATACAGATACCCACAACCAGTCATATAAAGAAGGAGAGACCTTGAATCCCTCAGCCCTAGATGAAATGTCTTCATCAAATCCCTCCCCTCAGGACTGAGGGAGCCTTGTGGTGGAGGAGGCAAAGAGCAGTGGAGCATGAGGCTATAAAGACAAACAAGCAAGCAAAAAGCAATAAAAGAGAGCTCTTCTAAAACTACAGGAATGAAGTACATATGAAGTAACAGAGACTGAGGCAGCATGCACAGGTCATGCACGGGTCTACAAGAGCTGAGATTCTCGAACTGAAAGAAGTAGACACATGCTCCCAGTTTTAACCCAGAATCTATGTCTAATCGATAACCACTTTTAAATTTATATAGTTTTCTCCAAGGGAGTCTCACTGCGAAAAACAAACTACTCTTAAGGGTAGGACACATGCCCTGCAGTAGATGGTCAACAGAAAATGAATTCATCTCAAAATTGGAGTCTCCTTATCTCCTTAATGTCATCTCATAGCTTTTTATCTTTATTTCTTTATTTCTTTATCCTGATTTTACCCTACAAGCTCTTTGTGTATATAATATGGTATCCAGTTTAAAGTTTTTATGGGATTTCTGAGTGTGTCAAAGGGTGTCTCCTTGTGTATATTTAGTTTTGGTGCCATTACTTGGGCTTCTTTCTTTGTATGCTTTGTTCTTCTCTAATGTGTTTGTTTTTGTTATTTAATTTTATACCTTAGAAGTATGTTTATCTAATAAAAGACAGAAAGTAAGTAGATCCACATTGGAGAATAGGTGGGGAAGAAATGAGAGGGATAGAAAGAAAAGAAACTGTAATCAGGACATATTGTGTTAAAAAAAAGTCTATATTCAATAAATTGAAAAAGTAATTCATTACCTATGTACTTTGAAGAATAGAACAGTTCTAAAGCAAAGATAAATTTTGTAGGTGCACAAATAGTGTTTCCTAAAGTTAAGAATAAAACAAAACAAATTAATCATAACAAACAAAATTAGAAAATTATGAAAGCAAATGCTACATATTTTAGAGATAATTAAAATTAAAATCTATACTGAGAAAAATGAATAAGCAATTAAAACTTCATATACTCAGTGGAGACTAGATAAAACAGAATTCACAAGTAAGAGAAAAGTTAAAAGCAAGAAAATATGAGAATATAACTATAATTACATTGATTATAATATTTAAAGTGATCTGTTGTCGTAGGTTTATGGCTAACATATATAGGAAAATAACACAGAAAATCAGAGACATTTTTAGTATACGTAGGGCATTACCCTCAAAATGGCACTCATAAACATATATATAAAACGATATAACATTGGCTTATATTCAGCAGTACTAGTATTATTAGACATTCTAATTTCTATGCCAGTTTATAGACTTGGAAATAGACACTCTCATTGTTGCAAGAATGTTACAAAAACTGAAAATGAATGGCTTCTTAGAGTTGAAATCAATTTCAAAAGAAAAACATTGCTCTGAAATGCAGAACAATAGCAAAATATAGATGATCCTAACTGATATCAGCTCCTTTATAGAAGTTGCTGCTAAAGCCATTAATTGATAAAATCAAATGACCAGTGATAATGATGATTTTCTGGCAGAACAGCACTGAATTCACAATTTATTGAGGAACCACAAAATTTTCAGTGCTTTAACTCCCGAAAATCTGCCATGTTCTTACGGGAAGTTCAAGAAAATTTGTTCACATTTATGGCAGGTTGAGATTAAAGGAAAAACTTTGAATACACACAGTGTTCCTCATTAGGAAGACTCTCTGTGTAAGAAAAATTATTTTACCCAAATCTTAACTTACATAGAATCAAGATGCTGGCCAATTAGTCTACCACTTCTAAACTTTTGTCTTCATTTTTTAAAGTTATATTATGACACAATGGCTCTAACTGTGGCATGTTCATCAATCAATATGCGCCATTTTATTTAGATTTTTTTCTATCTCCCTCACCATTCCCTTTCTCCACAGTCCTTGTATCTCTATTTAAGCTCCATCTTCTTCCATTCACATACAATCCATTATACTTTCTTTATCATCTTGAATAACTTTTCCTGCATTTTGATCACTTTTATGAGTTGAAGAATTTCATGTATACACACTTCCATACTTACAAACATGCACACATTATTACATACAAAATTTATATATTATACATTTGTATATTTATATATTATAAATAAACATAGGTAGGATTTTATTATATATTGAAAATGTAGCTTTTTATATATTATATATTTATATATGCAAATTTACTTTTATATCATACATAATTATATACAATATATGAAATTATATGTAATATATATTTATATGTAATAAATCTAGATTCTTTATACGATAGAAAACATGATATTTTCCTTCTGAAATTGATTTAATTTGTCTCAAAGTGATCTTTAACTGATCTTTACCTCAATCTACACTCCAGAAAATGTAATGTCTTTATTTATCTTTATGCCTGTATAAAATATCATGGTGTAAGGGTTCCTCATCTTTTTTTGGTGTAAGTCTTAACTTTTGATGGTGTAGCCATCTTTCATACAAACCTGACATTTTTTCTATTCATCTGCTGAGTAGATAGGTTGCTTCCATTTCTTTGCTGTATTGCACAAAACAACAGTATATTACATATATGTGTGTATCTTTATAATATATTATACTGTAATTGTTCAAGTACTACAGATACATCATATGGTAGTCCTATCTTCAGTATTTTGTGAAATTCCTATACTGCTTTCTGTACTGGCTACAATAGTCTAAATTCCTTTGACTAGATAATTCTTTCTCTTTACCCACATTATCACTAACATTTGTTCTCATTTGTTTCCTTCATGATGATAGCCATTCTGATAAGACATATATTGATCATCATACCTGAGTTTTTAGTTTATGTTGATGGATGAGTAATTTGAATACTTTTTTTCAAATTTTTATTGGCCATTTTTTCTTCTTTTGATAACTGTGCTTTTGGTTTATTAAACTATTTATTCATTGAATGATTTACATTTATGACACTTAACATTTGATGTGATTTATATATTGAAGCTATTAATTCCCTGGTACATAGCTGTTCAATGATATTTCCCCCATTTTGTCATCTAAGTCTATATTTTTTCTTTTTTTTTTAAATTTTATTTTTCTTTTTAGTTACATTTTGTTAACTCTGTGTCCCAGCTATATCCCGGTCCCTCATTCCCTCCCCAAACCCACATTCCCTCCCTGGTCTCTTCCCTGCCCATTTCCACGTCCACTGATAGGGTAGGACATCCTCCCCTTTCATTTGACCCTGTTGTATCAGGTATCTTCAGGGCTGGCTGCAAAGTCCTCCTCTGTGGCCTAACAGGACTGCTCCTCCCCTGGGTGGGGAAAGTCAAAGAGCCTGCCCTTGAGATCCTGTTAGAAATGGTCCTTGTTCCCCTTACTTTGGAAAACTACTTGGTTACTGAGCTACCATGGGCCACATTCGAACAGAAGTTCTAGGTTATATCCATAGATGGTCCTTGGTTGAGTGTCAGTCTCAGAAAAGACCCTGTGCCCGGATATATTTGGTCCTTGTAGAGCTCCTATCCTTTCCATATTGTACTAACTCCCCTTCTTTCATATGATTCCCTGCACTCTGCCAAGGTTTGGTTATGAGTCTTAGTGTCTACTTTGAAACACTGCTAGTTAGAGTCTTTCAGATGTCTTTTGCAGTAAACTCCTGTCATACTTTCAATGCACATCCCATTTGTCTTTCTAAATGAGGATTGATCATCTTAACCCATGTCCACTTTCTTGATTATCTTCTTTAGGTGTGTAAATTTCATTGTGTTTATCATGTCTTGTAGGTCTATATAAGCAAGTATATACCATGTTTGTCTTTCTCCCTTCTGGGATACTTCACTCAGAATGATCTTTTCTAGATCCCACCATTTGCCTGCAAATTTCATGATTTCTTCCTTTTTGATTGCTGAGTAGTATTACATTGTGTAAAAATACCACAATTTCTATATCTATTCCTCCCTTGATGGACATCTGGGTTGTTTCCAGGTTCTGGCTATTACAAATGAAGCTGCTACAAACATGGTTGAACAAATGTCCTTGTTGGGTACTTGAGTAAATTTTGGGTATATACCTATGAGTGGCATAGCGGGGTCTTGAGGTAGCACTACTCCTAATTTTCTGAGAAAGTGCCAGACAG
Organism: Psammomys obesus; assembly: GCF_907164565.1. Lineage (NCBI taxonomy): Eukaryota > Metazoa > Chordata > Mammalia > Rodentia > Muridae > Psammomys > Psammomys obesus. The sequence goes on along the minus strand of NW_026585894.1, from coordinate 7,214,829 downwards.
TCCAAAGTGGTTGTACCAGTTTACATTCCCACCAGCAATGGAGTAGGGTTCCTCTTTCACCACAACCTCTCCAGCATGTGTTGTCATTTGAGTTTTTGATCTTGGCCATTCTGATGGGTGTAAGGTGACATCTGAGGGTCGTTTTGATTTGCATTTCCCTGATGGCTAATGAGGTTGAGCATTTCTTTAAGTGTTTCTCTGCCATTCCATGTTCCTCTTTTGAGAATTCTCTGTTTATCTCCGTTCCCCATTTTTTAATTGGATTACTTGGTTTGTTGCTTTTCTGCTTCTTTAGCTCTTTATATATACTGGATATTAGACCTCTGTCAGATAAAGGGTTGGTGAAAATTTTTTCCCAATCTGTAGGCAGTCGTTTTGTTTTGATGACAGTGTCTTTTGCTTTACAGAAGCTTTTCAATTTCATGAGGTTCCATTTATTGATTGTTGCTCTTAGAGCCTGTGCTGTTGGTGTTCTGTTTAGGATGTTGTCTCCTGTGCCAATGAGTTCTAGGCTATTCCCCACTTTTTTTTCCAACTAATTTAGAGTACTGGTTTTATGTTGAGGTCCTTGATCCACTTCGACTTTAGTTTTGTGCAAGGTGATAAATATGGGCATATTTTCATTTTTCTGCATGTAGACATCCAGTTGGTCCAGCACCATTTGTTGAAGATGCTGTCTTTTTTCCATTGAATGGATTTGGCTTCTTTGTCAAATATTGAGCATTCATAGGTGTGTTGGTGTATTTCCGGGTCTTCTCTGTGTTTCCATTGATCCTCCTTTCTTTTTATATGCCAATACCATGCAGTTTTTATTACTTTTGCCATGTAGCACAGCTTGAGATCGGGAATGGAGATACCTCCAGATGATCTGTTGTTATACAGGATCATTTTGGAGATTCTGTTTTTTTGTTTCTCATATGAAGCTGAGAATCTTTTTTTCAAGGTCTGGAAAGAATTGAGTTGGTATTTTGATGGGAATTGCATTGAATCTGTAGATTGCTTTTGGCAGGGTAGCCATTTTCACAATGTTAATCCTACCAATCCATGAGCACGGGAGAACTTTCCATCTTCTGAGATCTTCTTTGATTTCTTTCTTCAGAGACTTGAAGTTTTTCTCAAACAGGACTTTCAGTTGCTTGGTTAGAGTCACACAAAGATACTTTATATTATTAGTGGCTATTGTGAAGGGTGTTGTTTCCCTAATTTCTTTCTCAGCCTTTTTGTCTTTGTATTACAGGAGGGCTTCTGATTTTTTTCAGTTGACTTTGTATCCTGCCACTTTGCTTTAGGTGTTTATCAGCTGAAGAAATTCTCTGGTTGAATTTTTGGGGTCACTCATGTATACTATCATATCATCTTCAAATAGTGACACTTTGACCTCTTCGTTTCCGATTTGTATCCCCTTGATCTCCTTTAGTTGTCTTATTGCTCTGGCTAGGATTTCAAGTACTATGTTGAAGAGGTAGGGAGAGAGTGGGCAGCCTTGTCTTGTCCCTGATTTCAGTGGGATTGCTTTAACTTTCTCTCCATTGAGTTTGATGTTGGCTATAAGCTTGCTGTATATTGCCTTTACTATGTTTAGATATGTGCCTTGTATCCCTGATCTCTCCAAGACTTTAAACATGAATGGGTGTTGGACTTTGTCAAATGCTTTTTCAGCATCTAAGGAGATGATCATGTGGTTTTTCTCCTTCAGTTTGTTTATGTGGTGGATTACATTGATGGATTTATGTATGTTGAACCACCCTTGTGTGCCTGGGAAGAAGCCTACTTGGTCATGGTCGATGATATCTTTGATGTATTCTTGGATTCGGTTTGCAAGTATTTTATTGAGTATTTTTGCATCAATGTTCATAAGAGAGATAGATCTGAAGTTCTCTTTTTTGTTGAATCTTTGTGTGGTTTAGGTATCAAGGTGACTGTGGCTTCATAGAATGAGTTTGGTAATGTGCCTTCTGTTTCTATTTTGTGGAATAGTTTGAGGAGAATTGGTGTTAGCACTTCTTTGAAGGTCTTGTAGAATTCTGTGCTGAAGCCACCTGACCCAGGGCTTTTTTCAGAGGGGAGACTGTGGATGACTGCTTCAATTTCTTTGGGAGATATAGGGCTATTCAGTCTTTCTACCTGATCTTGACTTAATTTTGGTATATAGAATCTGTCAAGAAAATTATCCATTTCATTTAGATTTTCAAATTTTGTGGCATATAGGCTTTTGTAGTATGACCTAATAATTGTTTGGATTTCCTCAGTGTCTGTAGTTATGTCCCCATTTTCATTTCTGTTTTTGTTGATTTGGATTGCTTCTCTCTGCTTTTTAGTTATTTTGGCTAAGTGTTTGTCTATCTTGTTGATTTTCTCAAAGAACCAGCTTTTTTTTTTTTCATTGATTCTTTGAATAGTTTTATTTGTTTCTAATTAATTGATTTCAGCCCTGAGTTTCATTATTTCCAGCCGTCTGCTCCTCTTGGGTGTATCTGCTTCCTTTTTTTCTAGGGTTTACAGTTGGGCCATTAAGTTATTTTTATGTGATGTTGTGAATTTCTTCTTGCAGGCACTTAGTGCTATAAATTTTCCTCTGAGCACTGCTTTCAATGTGTCCCATAAATTTGGGTATGTTGTGCATTCATTTTCATTAAATTCTAGGAAGTCTTTAATTTCTTTCTTTATTTCTTCCTTAACCCAACTGTCGTTGAGTAGTAAGTTGTTCAGTTTCCATGTGAGTGTCGGCTTTTTGTTGTTTCTGTTGTTGTTGATGTCCAGCTTTAGTCCATGGTGGTCAGATAGTATGCATTGGATTACTTCACTTCTTTTGTATCCATTGAGGATTGCTTTGTGACCCACTATATGGTCTATTTTGGAGAAGGTTCCATGCGGTGCTGAAAAGAAGGTGTACTCTTTTGTGTTTGGGTGAAAAGATCTATAGACGTCTATTATGTCCATTTGATTTAGGGATTATTTGAGTGCTTTTATTTCCCTATTTGGTGTCTGTCTAGTCGATCTGTCTCTTGATGAGAGTGGGGTGTTGAAGTCTCCCACTATTAAGGTATTAGGATCAATGTATGATTTAAGCTTTAATAATGTTTCATTACAAATGAAGGTGCTCTTGTATTTGGGGCATAGATATTCAAAATTGTAATGTCCTCTTGTTGGATTTTTCCTTTGATGAGAATATAATGACCCTCCTTATCTTTTGTGATTAACTTTGGATGAAAGTCTATTTTATTAGATATTAGGATAGCTACTCCAGCTTGTTTTCTGGATCCATTTGCTTGAAAAACGTTTTTCCAGCCCTTTACTCTGAGGTAGTTTTTAGCTTTGTTGCATAGGTGTGTTTCTTGGATGCAACAGAATGTTGGATCCTGTTTCCGCAACCATTCTGTTAGCCTGTGTCTTTTTATTGGTGAGTTGAGTCCATTGATATTGATAATATCAATATTAGCAATAATATTCATAATATTGATCATATAGTATTATGATATTATTATATATTATTATGATATCAATATAATAGTATTGATAATATAATCAATACTATCAATCATAAGATAATAGTGACCAATGCATGTTAGTTCCTTTTGTAATGGAGTAGGTGATCTTACCCTGTTTCATTGCTTGTTTTCTTTTCATTTTTTTGGGATATTATCTGTATGCCCTGTTTTCTTGGGTGAAGTTGTTTTCGTTGGATTAGAGTTTTCCTTCTAGTATCTTCTGTAGGGTTGGTTTGCTGTGTAGATATTGTGTAAATTTAGTTTTGTCATAGAATATTTTGTTTTCTCCATCTATGTTGAAAGAAAGCTTTGCAGGGTATAGTAGTCTGGGTTGACATTTGTGATCTCTGAGAGTCTCCATGATACTTGCCCAGGCACTTCTGGCTATCATAGTTTCTGATGAGAAGTCTGGTGTGATTCTGATAGGTCTACCTTCATATGTTACTTGGCCTTTTTTCCTTGCTGCTTTTAATATCTTTTCTTTCTTCTCTAGATTTAGTGTTTTGACTATGATGTGACATGATGTGTTTCTTTTCTGGTCTAGTCTATTTGGTGTTCTGTAGGCCTCTTGTATATTTATGGACATTTCTTTCTTTAAGTTGGGTAAATTTTCTTCTATGATTTTCTTGAAAATAATTTCTGGACCTTGGAGCCTGGAGTCTTCTTTTCATCGATTGTTATTATTCTTAGATTTTGTCTTTTCATAGCGTCCTTGATTTCTTGGATATTTTGTGATTGAAACTTTTCTGATTTTACTTTTTCTTTGAGAGAAGTATCAATTTCTGCAAGTGTGTCTTCAGCTCCAGAGATTCTCTCTTCCATTTCTTGTATTCTGTTTGTGATGTTTACTTTTGTGGTTCCTGATGTTTTCTTCATGTTCTCCAGCTCAAGGTTTTTCTCAGTTTGTGTTTTCTTTATTGATTCTAATTCTGTTTTCATGCCTTGCACCATCTCTTTCATATGTTTGAATTTGGATTCCTGTCTCTCTATGATGGTCTCTATTTCTTTGTTCATTTCCTTTTTATATGCCAGTAATTTCATCTCTACTTGTGCCTGTATTTGTTTGGCTATGTTTACCTGTGTTTCTTTATGGATTTTGTCTATTTCTTCTTTCTTTAACCTCGAATTGACTGGCCAACTCTTTGAAATATTTGTTCATTTCCTCCTTATGAGTCTCAAATAATTGGGTAAGCATGGCTTTAAAGTCATTTTCCTGTGCTTCTGATGAATTGAAGTATCCATCAATTTTGGGGTTTGCTGGTGAAGTCATGATGTCCTGATTTATGTTGAGAGTGTTCTTTCGCCTACCCCTGGCCATTGGCTTATCTGAAACCTTCCCTGTTTGTTTTTGGATTCTGCAGATCAGACTGGTACTGTCTGTCTCTGGCGTCTGGAGAGTTCTTCAGGAAGCTGAGAGAGGTCCCTGTACCTGTGGGAGAAAAGAACGCAGGCACAAACCGGGCAAATGCAGGTGTGTGTGTGTGTGTGTGTGTGTGTGTGTGTGTGTGTGTGTGTGTGGAAGTGTGCATGGATGTGGTCTCGAGGGACAGAGTGAAGGCTAATGTTGAACCCTTGAGTGTTTGGGAGGGGCTCTGCACTGTATATGTCGGAGGCGATAGTAATGATTGCAGGGCAACTTCTGGCATTAACTGCCTTAACTCCTCAATTAGACCCACAAAGCAGGAACTTCAATGTCCCAAGTGCCCCTCTGTTTCCCAAAGTGGGTATATGAGTGGGAGGCGGTGTAACCAGGCTCTCTGTTCTCTGGTTTGGCCCTGGTTAGTCTTAAACTGGAGGGCTGATGTGCCCTGCCAGCTCAGTGCTGCTCCACCGCCAAGTTAGAAAGTCCTGCTATAACTGGAGACTGGGTTGCTAGTCCAGATGCTTTCTGGGAAGTCCTGGGATCTCTGCACTGTGCTCTCCAAGCTTGGGAAGCCCAGCGTCTGGTGTGTCTAGCTTGTATGGCATTTCTGCCTGTTTTTGGTGAGTATATAGCATATTCTCTGTCACTGTGTGATTGGGCGAGCTGTACCATCAGTGATTACAATCCTGCGGGTTTAGTATGGCATCTAGCAGACTCGGGCCCTGGGAGGATGGTGCAGCCACCGCACAGATCTAGTACCCTGAGACAGGTACTGCTGGCATTTGCCGCTAAAGAGCTTGGAGTTCTGCCTCAGCGGCTGCAGACCCCAGGCAGTTAGGTCTGCACTGGGATAGATGAGTCCACTCTGCCGAGGAGGAGGGAGGTCTGGAGGAGGGGAGTGCTGGGAGATCAAGGGAATCTTTTCCCCCTTCCCAAACAAGTCCCCGGGTGACCGACCTCAGGTCACCCAGACATCCCCTGGAAAAGACTCGGGTTCCGCGGGCACCCCAAGACCCAGCCTGGAGCCAGAACTGTGACCCAGGTGCCTGCATGGAGCCCTGCCTACGTGCCTGATTTGCTGCCTCAGATAGACTGTGGGCACCAGGGCACCAGGCACCAGAGATTCATTTCACTGGCATGTGCAAACCCACAGGGAGGGAAACGGCTGGCCTGATCTCAGAGCACTCAGCTGACACCCCCACCCTGAAAAGGTCTAGGGAAAATTACCCAGTTTAGGGAGCAGCCAAGGCTCTGAACGGCCAGAAAGGAGGAGCCACAAGTGGGCATCTGTGCCTGTGGTTTCTACTCGCCACCACAGACAGAACAGGGGTCCCCAAAGCAAAGACTGGGTGTCTCTGGCAGGAGGAAACCCCCAGTGGAGGGGATCATCAGCTCTAACGCTTAGGACACCCAGCACCAAAACACTTCCTGGATTCACGTAGACTCTAGGCTCTAATGCAGGCAGGAGCTCTGTGCTCTGCTGCCATTATTGAGTTCCCCAAGGGCACTGGGACACACAGCTGCATCCTCAGACCTACAAAAGCCAGAGAGACATTACAGCAGCCCTCAGATTCTGTGCCAAGGATCAACCAGTTATCCCTAGCTAGACTGTCAAAACTGTGGGAATCCCTGGTCCTTCAAGAGGGCTGCACCCACAGCATCTGGACCAGAGCAGTGCCTGCAGCCTCCATCACAGACAGGGACACACAGCTTCTGGTCCAGAGTGAGGCACCCAGCCTCCAGACCAGAGCAGCGCAACCAGGCGCCAACTCAACCTAGGTGCACATTCTCCAGACACAGAGCGGAGCACTCAGCCTCTGGCCCAGAGCCTTCCTGAGTGCACCTCTCACTTTCCCAGACAGAACTGTGTGCCCCAGGATAACAGACTGAGTTTCCTTGTTGGGAGAAAACCCCACAGCTAGGGAATCAGCAGGTTCTTCAAGAGGACTGTACCTGGAAATTTAGTGAGCAGCAGCACACTAAATTTAAAACAAGAAACCCAGCAGTGGGGCAGCTGTCTTGAGAACTTTTATGGGTAAGAGGAGATCCCCCCCCTGCGTAACAAAGACCACAGCTACTACTCAGGGCAATAAACCTGAGGTGAGCAGTGGCAACTCCTGAGAAACACTGGCCATACAGTGACCATAACCAAAAAGCAGAGAAGGACTCCTTCAGGAAAAATCATCTTCCGGACAACAAGATTCTGTCGGGAGCCGCTCCCGCCATTACAAGATGGCGCCGGCTTCCTGCTTCCTGGTTCTTCTTGCCAGCATTTTCGCTCTTCTTGCCTGCGCCGCCCTGCAGTTTACGCATGCACAGCTTTATGCTAATGAGGGTTTAGGCTGCACTCCAATTGCCAGCCATATGCTTATGAAGACTTGAACAGAGCACCAATTACAGACGGACAGGTCGCGCTGCTGGCTATTTAAGCAGAGCACAACCCGGGGTTTGGGTCTTCACCATCTGCAAGAAAGAGCTGTTCAATAAACTTGCCGCTGAAGAAATCCTCGGTTGTTGCGTCGTCCTTATCGGCAAAGGCCGCGCGCGACAAGATTCTCCCTACCTCAGGACTCCAGGAAGCACAGAAACTAACAGCCAACACCTAATCAGCCCAATGGGTAGAGGTCAGCGTAAAAGCTCAACCAACAAAAGACAGAGCAATATGGCATCTCCAGAACCCAGCCATCCAGGGGCGAACAGCCCTGGACAATGCAGCATAATAGAAAATCAAGAAGATGACCTTACATCTATGTTGATGAAGAGGATAATAGAGGAAACAAAATACGTAAAGAATTAGAGGAAGATAAAACCAAACAGATCATGGCTATCCGTAAAGAAATGGAGGAAGATAAAGACAAGCAGATTATGGCCATCCGTGAAGAAATACGGGAAGATGCAGCCAAAGAGCTTGTGGCCTTCAGAGAAGAAAAATTAAATCACTGAAAGAAATAAAAGAGACAGAGTTGAAGGAACTAAAAGAAAAAGAGGAAAATACAAGCAGACAGGTGAAGGAAGTAAACAAAACTACTCAAGACCTGAAGATAGAACTAGAAAAATTAAAGAAAACACAAATGGAGGAAATAATGGAGAGGAAGAATTTAGGGAAGAAAACAGGAACTACAGAGGTAAGCATAACCAACAGAATACAAGAAATGGAAGAAAGAATCTCAGGTGTAGAAGATACAATGGAAGAAATCGATGTATCTGTGAAAGAAAATGTTAAATCCAAAAAATTGCTGACACAGACCATCCAAGAAATCCAAGACAATATGAAAAGACAAAACCTAAGAATAATAGGAATAGAGGAAAAAGAAGACTCCCTTCTCCAAGGCCCAGAAAATATTTTCAACAAAATCATTGAAGAAAATTTCCCCAATTTAAAGGAGAAGCCAGTAAGGATACATGAGGCCTACAGAACACCCAACAAATTTGACCAGAAAAGAAAATCCTCCCACCACATAATAACCAAAACAGTAAGTATACAGAACAAAGAAAAAATGCTAAAAGCTGCAAGGGAAAAAGTCCAAGTAACATATAATGGCAAACTCATTAGAATCACACCTGACTTTTCAACAGAAACTATGAAAGCCAGAAGGGCCTGGACAGATACCATGCAGACCCTAAGAGAACACAGATGTCAACCCAGGCTACTATACCCTGCAAAACTCTCAGTCCTTATAGATGGAGAAAACAAGATATTCAATGACAAAAACAAATTTCGACAATTCCTACAAACAAATCCAGCATTACAGAAGACACTGGAAGGGAAAATACAACCCAAGAAAATTAGCTTCTGTCAAGAAAACACAGGAAATAATTAACCTTACTAGAGTAAAACAAAAAGCAACCAAGCACACAACCTTATGACCACAGCCAACACCAAAATCAAAGGATCTAACAGCCACTGGTCATTAATGTCTCTCAACATCAATGGACTGAACTCTCCAGTAAAACACACAGATTAACATAATGGATACGTAAACAAAACCCAGCAATCTGTTGCATAAAGGAAACACACCTAAAGCACAAAGATAGACATTACCTGAGGGTAAAAGGTTGGAAGACGTCTTTCCAAGCAAATGGACCCAAGAAACAAGCAGGAGAAGCCATTCTAATATCTGATAAAATAGACTTTCAACCAAAATTAATAAAAAGAGATGGGGAAGGACACTTCATACTCATCAAGGGAAAATTCCACCAGGAAGACATCACAATCCTGAACATCTATGCCCCAAATACAAGAGCACCCACATTTGTAAAAGAAACATTGATAAAATTTAAATCACATATAGATCCCCCCACATTAATAGTGGGAGAATTCAACACCCCACTCTCAACAGAGGACAGGTCAACAAAACAGAAATTAAAGAAAGAAACAATATCTCTTACAGAGGTCATGAATCAAATGGACCTCACACACATTTACAAAACTTTAAACCCAAGCACAAAAGAATTTACCTTCTTCTAAGCACCTCATGGAACCTTCTCCAAAATAGACCATATAGTTGGTCACAAAGCAAGCCTCAACAGATAAAAGAAGACTGAAATAATCCCTTGTATCCAGTCTGATCACCATGGAATAAAGTTGGACTTCAACAACAACAGAAATAGCAAAAAGCCTACACACACATGTAAACTGAACAACTTGTTACTAAATGACAGCTGGGTCAGGGAACAAATAAAGAAAGAAAATAAGTCTTCCTAGAACTCAATGAAAATGAAGACACAATATATCCAAACTTGTGGGACACAATGAAAGCAGTGCTAAGAGGAAAGTTCATAGCACTAAGTGCCTTCAAGAAGAAATTCTAGACGGCTCATTCAAGCAACTTAATGGCCCACTTAAAAACCCTAGAAAAAGAAGACGCAGACACACCAAAAAGGTGTGGATGGCTGGAAATAATCAAACACAGGGCTGAAATCAATCAATTAGAAACAAATAAAACAATTCAAAGAATCAATGATACCAAGAGCTGGTTCTTTGAAAAAATCAACAAGATAGACAAACCCTTAGCCAAGCTAACTAAAAGGCAGAGAGACACCACCCAAATTAACAAAATCAGAAATGAAAAGGGGGACATAACTACAGACACTGAGGAAATCTAAACAATCATTAGGACTTACTTCAAAAGTCTATATGACACAAAATTTGAAAATATAAATGAAATGGACAATTTTCTTGATCGATTTGACTTATCAAAGCTGAATCAGGACCAGGTAAATCAATTAAATAGTCTTATATACCCAAAGAAATAGAAGCAGTCATCAAAAGTCTCCCATCCAAAAAAAGCACAGGACCAGATGGTTTCAGCGCAGAATTCTACCAGACCTTCAAAGAAGAGCTAACTCGAATTCTCTTCAAACTATTCCACAAAATAGAAACAGAAGGAACATTACCAAACTCATTCTATGAAGCCACAGTCACCTTGGTACCTAAACCTCACAAAGATTCAACAAAGAAAGAGAATTTCAGGCCAATCTCCCTTATAAACATAGATGCAAAAATACTTAACAAAATACTTGCAAACTAAATCCAAGAACACATCAAATATATTATCCACTACGACCAAGTAGGCTTCATCCCAGGTATGCAGGGGTGGTTCAATATATGGAAATCCAGCAATGTGATCCAACATATAAACAAACTGAAAGAAAAAAAACCACATGATAATCTCCCTAGATGCTGAAAAAGCATTTGACAAAATCCAACATCCATTCATGTTTAAAGTACTGGAGAGATCAGGGATACAAGGCACATATCTAAACATAGTAAAGGCAATATACAGCAAGCCTATAGCCAACATCAAACTAAATCGAGAGAAACTTAAAGCAATCCCACTGAAATCAGGGACAAGACAAGACTGCCCACTCTCCATATTTCTTCAACATAGTGCTGGAAGTCCTTGCTAGAGCAATGAGACAGTTGAAGGAGATCAAGGGGATACAGAGTCGAAAGAAGAAGTCAAATTATCACTATTTGCAGATGATATGATAGTATACATGAGTGACCCCAAAAATTCTAACAGGGAACTCCTCTAGCTAATAAACACCTTCAGCAAAGGGGCCGGATACAAAATTAACTCAAAAAAATCAGTAGCACTCCTGTATACAAAAGACAAAAGGGCTGAGAAAGAAATTTGAGAAACAACACCATTCACAATTGCCACAAATGACATGAAATACCTTGGTGTAACCCTAATCAAGCAAGTCAAAGTCTTGTATGAAAAAAATTTCAAGTCTCTGAAGAAAGAATTAGAGGAAGATGTGAAAAGATGGAAAGATCTCCCATGCTCATGGCTTATCAGGATTAACATAGAAAAATGGCCATCTTACCAAAAGCAATCTACAGATTTAATGCAATTCCTATCAAATTGCCAACACAAATCTTTACAGACCTGGAAAGAAATATTCTCAACTTCATATGGAATAACAAGAAACCGAGAATTGATAAAACAATCCTCTATAATAAAAGATCTTCTCAGGTATCTCCATCCCTGATCTCAAACTGTACTATAGAGCAAAAGTTATAAAAACTGCAGGGTACTGGCATAGAAAGAGAATGGTGGATCAATGGAATCGAATTGTGGATCAATGGAATCGAACAATAGACCCAGAAATAAAACCACACACTTATGGACACCTGATTTTTAAAAAATGAAAATAGATCCATACTTATCACCCTGCACAAAACTGAAGTCCAAGTGGATCAAAGACCTCAACATAAAACCAGACACATTAAATCAGCTAGGAAAAAAAAAAAAAGTGGGGAATACCCTAGAACTCATTGGTACAGGAGAAAACTTCCTGAACAGAACACCAACAGCACAAGCTCTAAGAGCAACAATCAATAAATGGGACCTCATGAAATTGAAAAGCTTCTGTAAAGCAAAGGACACCATCATTAAAACAAAGTGACTGCCTACATATTGGGAAAGAATCATCACCAACTCTTTATCTGACAGAAGACTCATATCCAATATATATAAAGAACTAAACAAGCTGAAAAGCAATAAACCAAGTAATCCACTTAAAAAATGGGGAACAGAGCTAAAGAGAGAATTCTCTGTAGAGTTATATTGAATGGCAGAGAAGCACTTAAAGAACTGGTCAACCTCATTAGCCATTAGGGAAATGCAAATCAAAACAACTGTGAGATTTCACCTTATACCCATCACAATGGCCAAGATGAAAAACTCAAGTGACAATACATGCTGGAGAGGTTGTGGAGAAAGGGGAACCCTTCTCCACTGCTTGTGGGAATGTAAACTTTTACAACCACTCTGGAAATCAATCAGGCGCTTTCTCAGACAACTAGGAATAGTGCTTCCTCAAGATCCAGCCATACCACTCCTAGGCATATATCCAAAAGAGGCGCAAGTACACAAAAAGGACATTTGCTCAACCATGTTTATAGCAGGTTTATTTGTAATAGCCAGAAGCTGGAAACAACCCAGATGCCCCTCTACTGAAGAATGGATGCAGAAACTGTGCTACATCTATACAATGGAGTATTACTCAGCAATGAAAAATAAGGAAATCATGAAATTTGCAGGTAAATGGTGGGACCTGGAAAGGATCATCCTGAGTGTGTTGTCCCAGAAGCAAAAAGACAAGCATGGTATATACTCACTCATATAAACATACAACATAGAATAAACCCACTAAAATCTGTACATTTAAACAAACTAAGCAAAAGAGAGGACCCTAACTAAAATGTTCAATCCCCATCCTGAAAGGCAAAGAGGATGGACATCAGAAGAAAAAGAAAATAGGAAACAACCTTGGAACCTGCTACAGAGGGCCTCTGAAAGCCAGAACAGAACAGGAAACAACCTTGGAACCTGCCACAGAAGGCCTCTGAAAACCTCTGCAGTATAGACTGCCAAAGCAGATGCTGAGCCTGATGGCCAAGAAGATATCAGAAGATGGAAAGATCTCCCATGTTCATGGCTTGGCAGGATTAACATAGTAAAAATGGCCATCTTACCAAAAGCAATCTACAGATTCAGTGCAATTCCGATCAAATTACCAACACAATTCTTTACAGACCTGGAAAGAAAAAATCTTAACTTCATATGGAATAACAAGAAACCCAAAATTGCTAAAACAATACTCTACAATAAAAGATCTTCTGGAGGTATCTCCATCCCTGATCTTAAGTTATACTATAGAGCAACAGTTTTAAAAACTGCATGTTACTGGCACAGAAACAGAATGGTGGATCAGCTGAACTGAAGAGAGGACCCAGAAATAAACCCACACACTTATGGACACCTGATCTTTGACAAAGATGCTAAAACAATACAATGGAAAAAAGATAGCATCTTCAACAAATGGTGCTGGTCCAACTGGATGTGTACATGTAGAAAAACGAAAATAGATCCTTACTTATCACCTTCACAAAACTGAAACCAAGTGGATCAAAGACCTCAACATAAAACCAGACACATTATATCGGCTAGAAAAAAAAAGTGGGGAATACCCTAGAACTCATTGGTACAGGAGAAAACTTCCTGAACAGAACACCAACAGCACAGGCTCTAAGAGCAACAATCAATAAATGGGACCTCATGAAACTGTAAAGCTTCTGTAAAGCAAAGGACACGGTCATCAAAACAAAGTGACTGCCTCCAGATTGGGAAAGAATATTCACCAACCCTTTATCTGACAGAAAACTCATATCCAGAATATATATAGAACTAAAGAAGCTGAAAAGCAGCAAACCAAGTAATCCACTTAAAAAATGGGGAACACAGCTAAACAGAGAATTCTCAATAGAGGAATGTCGAATGTCAGAGAAGCACTTAAAGAAATTCTCAACCTCATTAGCCATAAGGGAAATGCAAATAAAATCAACCCTAAGATTTCACCTTACACCCATCAGAATGGCCAAGATGAAAAACTCAAGTGACAACACATGCTGGAGAGGCTGTGGAGAAAGGGGAACCCTTCTCCACTGCAGATGGGAATGTAAACTTGTACAACCACTCGGAAATCAATCTGGCGCTTTCTAAGACAACTAGGAATACCACTTCCTCAAGACCCAGCCATACCACTCCTAGGCATACATCCAAAAGAGGCTCAAGTACACAAAAAGGACATTTGCTCAACCATGTTTGTAGCAGGTTTATTTGTAATAGCCAGAAGCTGGAAACAGCCCAGATGCCCCTCAACTGAAGAATGGATGCAGAAACTGTGGTAAATCTACACAATGGAGTATTACTCAGCAATGAAAAATAAAAAAAAAAATCTTGAAATTTGCAGGTAAATGGGGGGACCTGGAAAGGATCATCCTGAGTGTGTTGTCCCAGAAGCAAGAAGACACACATGGTATATACTCACTCATATAGACATACAACATAGGACAAACCCACTAAAATATGTGTATCTAAAGAAACTAAGAGAGAAGACCCTAATGAAAACGCTCAATCCCCATCCTGAAAAGCAAAGAGGATGGACACCAGAAGAAGAAGAAAATAGGAAACAACCTAGGAACCTACCACAGAGGGCCTCTGAAAGCCTCTGCCCTGCGGACTACCAAAGCAGATGCTGAGCCTGATGGCCAACTGTCAGGCAGAGTGAATGGAATTTTATATAAGAAGTGGGAAATAGTAAGAGCTGGAGAGGACAGGAACTCCACAAGGAGAGCAACAGAACAAGAAAATTTGAACACAGGGAACTTCCCAGAGACTCATACTCCAACCAAGGACTTTCATGGAGGTAACCTAGAACCCCTGCACAGATGTAGCCCATGGCAGTTCAATGTCCAAGTGGGTTACATAGTAATGGGAAGAGGACTGCCTCTGACATAATCTGATTGGCCTGCTCTTTGATCACCTCCTTCTGAGGGGGGAGCAGCCTTACCAGGCCACAGAAGAGGACAATGCAGCCACTTTTGATGAGAACTTATAGGCTAAGATCAGAAAGAAGTAGAGGAGAACCTCCCCTATCAGTGGACTTGGGGAGTGGCATGCATGCAGAAAGTGGAGGGAGGGTGGGATCGGGAGGGGAGGAGGGATTGGCTTATGGGGGGGATACAAAATGAGTAAAGTATAATTAATAAAAAATAAAAAATTAAAAAAAGAATACAATAGAACCACAGAACACCTAGTAAATTAGATCAGAAAAGACAATCCTCCCGCAACATTATAATCAAAACTGTATGTATACAGAACTAAGAAAAAATACTAAAAGCTGCAAGGGAAAATGGTCAAGTAACATATAATGGCAAACACATCAGAATAATACATAACTTCTAAACAGAGACTTATGAAATCCAGAAGGGCCTGAACAGAAATATCATGAAGAATGTAAGAGAAAACAGATGTTAGCCCAGGCTAATATATCCAGCAAAACTCTCAGCAATTATAGATGGAAAAAGCAAGATATTAAAAAACAAAAACAAATCTAAAGAATACCTACCCACAAATCCAGCATTACAGAAGATACTAGAAGGAAAAATAAAACTCAGTAAAACTACATACAGGAAACAAACTCACTTCAGCAAAACTAAAAGTAGTCAAGCACACAAACATACTACCAAAGACAAGAGCAAAATCAAAGCATCTAAAAGCCACTGGTCATTAATCCCCGTCAACATCAATGGACCAACTCTCCAATAAAAAGACACAGAATAACAAAATGGATACATAAACAAGATCTAACAGTCTGTTGCATACAAGAAACACACCTAAGTCACAAAGATAGACATTACCTGTGAGAAAAGTACTAGAAGACAGTTTTCCAAGCAAATGGACCCAAAAAAGCAAGCAGAAGTAGTCATGGTAATATCTAATAAAATAGATTTTCAACCAAAATTAATCAAAAGACATGGGAAAGGACATTTTATACTCACACAAAGGAAAACTCCACCTAGAAGACATCACAATTCTGAACATCTATGCCCCAAATACAAGAGCACACACATTTGTAAAAGAAACATTAATAAAACCACTCTTATATCACCAAACATTAATAGTAAGAGACATCAACACTCTACTCTCAACAAAGGACAGGTCAACAAAACAGAAATTAAACAAAGAAAAAATTACTGTGACAGAGGTCATGAAACAAATGCTCCTAACAGACATCTACAGAACTATTCACCCAACAGAAAATAATTTACCTTCATCTCAGCACCTCATGGAACCTTCTCTACAATAGACCATATAGTTGGTCACAAAGCAACCCTCAATAGATACAAGAAGATTGAAATAATCCCTCGTATTCTATGTGACCACCATGGACTGAAGCTGGGTCTCAACGCCCAAAGAAATAGCAAAAAGCTTACACACACATGGAAACTGAACAACTCACTATTCAATGACAGCTTGGTGAGGGAAGAAATAAAGAAAGAAATAAAAGTCTTCCTAGAATTCAATGAAAATAAAGGCAAAACATAACGAAACATTTGGAACACAATAAAAGCAGTGCTAACAGGAAAGTTCATACCACTAAGTGCTTTCAAGAAGAAATTTGAAATATCTCATACAAGTAACTTAAAAACTCACAAGAAAGCCCTTTAAACATATAAGCAGACACACCCAAGAGGAGTAGACAGCTGGAAATAATCAATCTCAGAGCTGACATCAATAAATTAGAAACAAATAAAACTATTCAAAGAATCAATGAAACCAAGAGCTGGTTCTTTGAGAAAATCAACAAGATAGATAAATCCTTAGCCAAACTAACTAAAAAGCAGAGAGACACTATTCAAATCAACAAAATCAGAAATGAAAAGGGGAACATAGGGACAGACACTGAGGAAGTCCAAACAATCATTAGGTCTTACTTCAAAAGTTTGTATGCCACAAACTTTGAAATTATAAATAAAATGGAAAATTTTCTTGATAGATTCCACCTCCCAAAGGTGAATCAAGACCAGGTAAAAAAATAAAATAGTCCTATATCCCCTAAGGAAGTAGAAGCAGTCATCAAGACTCTACCTTCCAAAAAAAAAAAAAAAAAAAAGCCCAGGGCCAGATGGATTCAGTGCAAATTTCTACCAGATCTTCAAAGAAGAGCATAGTAAAGGCAATATATAGCAAGTCTATAGCCAACATCAAACTCAATGGAGAGAAACTTAAAATAATCCCAGTGGAGTCAGGGACAAGGCAAGGCTGCCCACTCTCTCCATATCTCTTCAACATAGTTCTGGAAGTCCTTGCTAGAGCAATAATACAGTTAAAGAAGATCAAGGGGATACAAATGGGAAAAGAAGAAGTCCTTTGCAGATGATATGATAGTATACCTGAGTGACTAAAAAATTCTACCAGGGAACTCCTACAGCTGATAAACACCTTCAGCCATGTGGCTGAATACAAAATTAACTCAAAAAATTCGGTTGCCTTCCTGGATCCAAAGACAAAAGGGCTGAGAAAGAAATTAGGGAAACAGAAGCCCTCACAATAGCTACAAAGGACATAGAGTACCTTGCTATAACTCTAACCAAGCAAGTCAAAGATTTGTATGAAAAAAATTCAAGTCTCTGAAGAAAGAATTAGAAGAATGTATTAGAAGATGGAAAGATCTCCCATGCTCTTGGCTTTGCAGAATTAACATAGTAAAAATGGTCATCTTACCAAAACCAATCTACAGATTCAATGCAATTCCCATCAAATTCCCAACACAATTATTTACAGACCTGGAAAGAAAAAACAACCTCAACTTTTTATGGAATAACAAGAAACCCAGAAATGCTAAAATAATCCTCTACAATAAAAGATCTTCTGGAGGTATCTCCATCCCTGATCTCAAGCTGTGCTATATAACAACAATATTATAAACTGCATGGTACTGGCATAGGAACAAACTCGTGGATCAATGGAATTCAATAGAAGACCCTGAAAAGAAAACCCACACATTTATGGACACCTGATGCCAAAACTATACAATGAAAAAAAAAAAAAAAAAAAAAAAAAAAAGAAGATAGCATCTTCAACAAATGGTGCTGGTCTGTCTGGATATCTACATGTAGAAAAATGTAAATAAATCCATACTTATCACCCTGCACAAAACTAAAGTCATAGTAGGTCAAAAACCTCAGAATAAAACCAGGCACACTAAATCTGTTAGAAGAAAAATTGCGGAAGGGCTTTGAACTCATTGGCACAGGAGACAACTTCCTCAACAGAACAAAAAATAGCACAAGCTGTAAGAGCAACAATCAATAAATGGGACTTCATGAAACTGAAAGGATTTTGTAAAGGAAAGCCCACTGTGGTCAGAACAAAACGACAACCTAGAGATTGGGAAAGGATCTTCACCAACCCTATATCTGACTGAGGGTTAATATCCAAAATATAAAAAGAATCAAGAAGTTAAACAGCAATAAGTCAAGTAATCCAATTAAAAATGGGGTACAGAGCTAAACAGAGAATTCTCAATAGAGGAATAGCAAATGGCAAAAATAAATAAATAAATAAATAAATAAATAAATAAATAAATAAGTAAATAAATAAATAAATAAATAAATAAAAAACTTAAAGAAATGCTCAACATCCTTAGTCATCAGGGAAATCCAAATCAAAATGAAACTGAGATTTCACCTTACACCATCAGAATGGCTAAGATCAAAAACTCAATTGATAACACATGCTGGAGAGGTTGTGGTGAAAGGGGAACCCTCCTCCATTGCTGGTGGGAATGGAAACTTGTACAACCACTCTGGTAATCAATCAAGCATTTTCTCAGACAAATAGGAATACAGCTTCCTCAAGTTCCATCTATACCACTTTTAGGCATATATCCAAATGATGCTGAAGTATACAACAAGACATTTGTTCAACCATGTTTGTAGCAGCTTTATTTGTAATAGCCAGAAGCTGGAAACAAGCCAGAGGCCCCTCAACTGAGGAATAGATTCAGAAATTTTGGTACATTTACACAATGGGATATTACTCAGCAAAAAACAAGGAAATCATGAAATTTGCAGGTAAATGATGGGAACTGTAAAAGATTACTGTGAGTGAGATGTCTCAGAAGCAGAAAGACACACAGGGTATATACTCACTCATATGTGGATATTAGACATATAATATAGGATAAACATACTAAAATCTGTACACCTAAAAAAACTAACCAAGGAGGAGGACTCTGGTAAAATGCTCAATCCCATTCAGAAAGGCAAAGAGGATGGACAACAGAAGAGGTAGAAAACAGGGAACAAGTCAGGAGCCTGTCACAGAAAGCCTCTGAAGGGCTCTACCCTGCAGGGTGTTAAAGTAGAGGCTGAGACTTATGGCCAACCTTTGGGCAGAGTGAAGGGAATCTTATGAAAGCTGTGGGAACTAGTAAGACCTGGAGAGGACAGGAGCTCTACAAGGAGAGTAACAGAACCAAAAAATCTGAGCACAGGGGTTTTTTCTGACACTGCTACTAAAACCAAGGGCCATTCATGGAGATATCCTAGAACCCCTGCACAGATGTATACCATGGCAGTTCAGTGTCCACGTGGATTCCCTAGTAATGGGAACAGGGACTGTCTCTGTCATGATCTTAGTACTTAGCCATTCTTATGGGTGATAGGTGAAACCTCAGTGCTGTTTTGATTTGCATTTCCCTGATAGCTAAGGATGTTGAGCATTTCTTTAAGTGTTTCTCTGCCATTCAATATTCCTCTATTGAGAGGTCTCTGTTTAGCTCTGTACCCCATTTTTAATTGGATTACTTGATTTGTTGCTGTTTAGCTTCTTGAGTTCTTTAGATACTTTGGATATTAGCCCTCTGTCAGACATAGGGATGGTAAAGATCCTTTCCCAGTCTGAGGGCTGTCATTTAGTTCTGATGGCAGTGTTCTTTGCTTTACAGAACATTTTCAGTTTCATGAGGTCCCATTTATTGATTGCTGATCTTAGAGGCTATGCAGTTGGTTTTCTGTTCAGGAAGTTGTTTCCTATGCCAATTAGCTCAGGGCTCTTCTTCCCCACTTTTTCTTCTCACAGATTTAGTGTGTCTGGTTTTATGCTGAGATCTTTGATCTCCTTGGACTTTAGTTTGTGCAGGGTGATAAGTAAGGATCTATTCACATTTTTCTACATGTAGATATGCAGTTAGACCAGCACCATTTTTTTGAAGATGCTTTTTTTTTTTCGCCATTGTATAGTTTTGGAATCTTTGTCAAAAATTGGTTATCCTTAATTATGTGTGTTCATTTCTGGGTCTTCTAATAGATTCCATTTATCCACCTGACTATTTCTATGCCAATACCATGCAATATTTTCTTTTACTGTTGCTCTATAGTAAAGTTTGAGATTAGGGATGTAGATGCCTCAAGAAGTTCTTTTATTATAGAGGATTGTTGTAGTGAATCTGGTTTTCTTGTAACTCCAAATGAAGTTGAGAATTTTTCTTTCCAGGTCTGTAAAGAGTTGTGTTGGTAATTAGATGGAAATTGCACTGAATCTGTAGATTGCTTTTGGTAAGATGTCCATTTTCACTATGTTAATCTTGCCAAGCCAGGAGCGTGGGAGAACTTTCCATTTTCTGATATCTTCTTGTTCTTTAGAAACTGCACGTTTTTTTCATACAAGTCTTTGACTTGCTTGGTTAGATTTACACCAAGATATTTTATGTCCTTTGTGGCTATTGTGAAGGGTGTTGTTTACCTAAATTTTCTCAGCCCATTTGTCTTCTGTATACAGGAGTACTCCTGATTATTATTATTTTAGTTAATTTTGTTTCCAGTCACTTTGCTGAAGGTATTTATCATCTGTAGGAGTTCCCTGGTAGAATTTTTTGATCACTCATGTATACTATTATATCATCTCCAAATAGTGATATTTTGACTTCTTTCTTTCCAAACT
Organism: Psammomys obesus; assembly: GCF_907164565.1. Classification (NCBI taxonomy): domain Eukaryota; kingdom Metazoa; phylum Chordata; class Mammalia; order Rodentia; family Muridae; genus Psammomys; species Psammomys obesus. Next base: position 7,194,175 of record NW_026585894.1, on the reverse strand, counting down.
GAATTCCCTTGATTTCCTTTATTTGTCTGCCTGCTCTAGCAAGGATTTCAAGAACTATGTGGAAGAGATACTGAAAGAGTAGGCAGTCTTGCCTTGTCCCTGATTTCAATGGGATTGATTTAATTTTCTCTTATGCTTTTTCAGCATCTAAGGAGATGACTATGTTTTTTTTTTTCTTTCAGTGTATTTATATGGTGGATTACGTTGAAGGATTTCCATATATTGTACCACCCCTGCATACCTGGGATGAAGCCTACTTGGTCATTGTGGATGATATCTTTTATGTGTTCTTGGATTCAGGTTAGGAGTATTTGGTTGTGTATTTTTGCATCAATGTTTATAAGGGAGTTTGGTCAAAAATTTGGTTTGTTGGGTCTTTGTAAGTTTTAGGTATCAAGATAACAGTGTTATCATAGAATCAGTTTGGAATAGAACAGAATATTCCTTCTGTTTCTACTTTGTGGAATAGTTTGAAGAGTATTTGTGTTAGCTCTTCTTTGAAGGCCTGTTACAATTCTGGTCTAAAACCATCTGGCCCTGGGCTTTTTTTGATGGGAGACATTGATGACAATTTCTAATTCTTTAGCAGATATAGGAATATTTAATGTACTTCCTTTGTCTTCATTTAGCTTTAGTAAGTGGAATTGATCCAGAAAATTTTCCATTTCATTTGGGTTTTCAAATTTTGTGGCACATAGGCCTTTAAATATGACCTAATCATTATTATGATTTCTTCAGTGGCTGTTGTTATATCCCCTTTTCCATTTCTGATTTTGTTGATTTAGATAGATTCTTTCTGCCTTTTAGTTAGTTCGGCTAAGGGTTTGTCTATCTTGTTGATTTTCTCAAAGAACCAGCTATTTGTTCTTTGATTTTTGAATTGTTGTATTTCTTTCTAATTTATTAATTTCAGGCCTGCGTTTGATTATTTCCAGCTGTCTACTCCTCTTGGGTGTGTTTGCTTCTTTTTTAAAAGGGCTTTCACATGAGTTGTTAAGTTACTTGTATGAGATATTTTGAATTTCTTCTTTAAGGCATTTAGTGCTATGAACTTTCCTCTTAACACTGTTATCATTGTATCCCATAATTTTGTGTATGTTGTGCCTTCATTTTCACTGAATTCTAGGAAATCATTATGTTGGTAAAATGTTCTTTTGGAATGTACACAATTTCCCCTTGTTCATTCAAATGCTGATTACTCTCCCCCACTACTGGGTTCCAATATGGGCATTGCATTGTGATGCTTATTCTAAGCATCACCTGTCTCAAGTTTGTGTAAACATGCCACCATTTGTTCTCTAAATTGTCAGTTAAAACTACCAGACACATTGAACATTGACAGGAGTCGACTGAGTGCATTTGAAAGACTCTAACTAGCAGTGTTTTCAAAGCAAAGACTCATGACCAAACCTTTGGCAGAGTACAGGGAATCATAAGAAAGAAGGGGAGTTAGTCTGATGAGGAAAGGATAGGAGCTCCACAAGGACCGAGTGTGTCTGGGCACAGGGTCTTTTCTGAGACTGACATGCAATCAAGGACCATGTATGAATGTAACCTAGAACCTCTGCTCAGATGCATCCTGTGGTAGCTCAGTAACCAATTGGTTTCCCATAGTGAGGGGAACAAGGACTATTTCTAACAAGAACTCAATGACTGGCTCTTTGGCCTCCCCACCCCCCCAAGGGAGGAGCAGCCCTGTTAGGCCACAAAGGAGAGCTTTGCAGCCAGTCCTGAAGATACCTGATAAAACAGGATCAGATGAATGGGGAGGAGGTCGCCCCATCAGTGGACTTGGCAAGGGGCACGGTGGAGATGAGGGAGGGAGGGAGGGACTGGGAGGGAATGAGGGATCGGGACACAGCTGGGATACAGAGTTAATAAAATGTAACTGATAAGAAAAAAAATAAAATTCAAAAAAAAAAAAAGAAAATAACAGGAAAAAAAAAAACAAACAACGAGACACAATGTTGAGCACTGGAGAGGATAGGGTGGGACATCCTGGAATGGAGTTGGAGGAAGAGGAAAGAAGCAGGGGAGAAGGAAAAGGAGAATATGGAGGAGAGGTCTTAGAACGACGTGGAAAAATGAATTGGATCTAAGATAGTACTAAAAGCAAGTATAATGGGTGAATCTGAATGGTAGGAAACTTTGCTAGTTTGGAGGTTTAGGATGGAGAAACTATTGCCCAACATTTTGCTCTAGGTTAATTAAATAAATCATTGTCTCTGTGTGTTGATTTGGTTATACATCTGTTTAGGTATAACTGCTCATTAACTAAAAGATAAATCAATAGTAAATCTTAATGGTCTAATATAACATCATTATTTTTTTTCTTTATTTCTTCCCTGACCTAGCTGTCATGGAGTAGCAAGTTGTTCAGTTTCCATGTATGTGTGAGCTTTTGCTATTTCTGTTGTTGTTGTGGTCCAGCTTTAGTACATGGTGGTCAGATAGGATACAAGGAATTATTTCAGTTTTCTTGTATCTGTTGAGGCTTGCTTTGTGACCAAATTTATGGTCTATTTTGGAGAAGGATCCATGAGGTGCTTAGAAGGTAAAATCTTTTGTGTTTGGATGTATGGTTCTATAGATGTCGGTTAGGTCCAATTGATTCGTGACTTTTATTAGAGTTATTGTTTCTGTTTTATTGACGTGTCCTTTGTTGAAAGTGGGGAGTTGAAGTCTCCCACTATCATTGTGTGGGGATCTATGTGTGGTATAAATTTTGTTAATGTTTCTTTTATAAATGTGTTTTCTCTTGTATGTGTGGCATAAATTTTCAGAATTATGATGTCTTCCTGGTGGAATTTTCCTTTGATTATTATGAAGTAAACTTCCCCATCTCTTTTGATTAATTTTGGTTAAAAGTCTATTTTATTAGATATTAAAACAGATACTTCTGCTTGCTTCTTGGGTCCATTTGCTTGGAAAATTCTATTCTAGGCCTTTAATCTTAGGTAATATCTATCTTTCTGACTTAGGTGTATTTCTTGTATGCAACAGATAGTTGGATCCTGTTTACGTAGCCATTATGTTATTCTGTGTCTTTTTATTGGAGAATGGAATCCATTGATTTTGAAAAAGATTAATGACCAGTGGCTGTGGGGTCCTTTTATTTTGCTGTTGGTTGTTGTAGTGTGTTTGTGTGCTTGGCTACTTTTAGTTTTGCTATAGTGAGGTTATTTATTTCCTGTGTTTTCCTGAATGTAGTTAGCTTTCTTGGGTTGTGTTTTTTCTTGTAGTATCTTCTGTAACACTGGATTTGTGGATAGGTATTTTTTAAATTTGTTTTTGTCTTTGAATATCTTGTGTTCTCCATCTATGATAACTGAGAGTTTGGCTGGGTATAGTAGCCTGGGCTGACATCTGTTCTCTTAGGTTCTGCATGATATCCATTCAGGCACTTCTGTGTTTCATAGTCTCTGTTGAGACTTCAGGTGTGATTCCAATGGGTTTGCCATTATATGCTACTTGGCCTTTCTTCCTAACACCTTTTAGTATTTTTTACTTTGTTCTTTATACTTAGTTTTGTTTATTATGTGCAGTTGAATTTCCTTTCTGGTCTAATTTATTAGGTGTTCTGTAGGCCTCTTATATGTTTCTAGGCTTCTCTTTAAATTTGGGAAATTTTATCCTATAATTTTGCTGAAAATATTTTCTGTTCCTTGGAGACAGGAATCTTCTTTTTCCTCTCTTCCCATTATTGTTAGTTTTTTTTTTTTTTCATGTTGTCTTGGATTAATTGGACAATCTGTTTCAGGAATTTTTTTAGACTTAACATTTTTTTTTGGCCTATACATAGATTTCTTCCATTCTATCTTCCACACCTGAGATTCTTTTTGTTGTTGTTGTTGTTCATATCTTTTAGTCTGTTGGTTATGCTATCTCTGTAGTTTCTGTTTTCATCCCTAAGCTCTTCCTCTCTATGACTTCCTTCATGTAGGTTTTCTCTAATTTTTCCAATTCTATCTTCAGAAATGGAAGAGTTTCATTGATTTCCTTCACCTGTCTGATTTTATTTTCCTGCTTTCCTTTCAAATCCTTCACCAGTTTGTTTGAACATTCCTCTGATTCTTTTATTCCCTTCAGCGATTTAATCATTTCTTCTCTGAATGCCACAAACTATTTGGCTGTATCTTCCTGTATTTCTTTAGTGGGGCCCTAATCTGCTTGACTTGATCTTCCTCTATTGCTTGATGAATTTATTTTTTTTTCTGCCATTATTCTCTTTATAAGCATAGTTGTAAGGTCATCTTCCTGAATTTTACTTATGTTAGTTTGTCCAAGGTTACTTCCCCTTGGATAACTGGGTTCTGGAGATTCCATATTGCTTTAGCTTTTGTTGATTGTGTTTTTATGTTGGCTTCTACCATCTACCTGTCTCAGATGCTCTCTGTTAGTTTCTGGTACCTGATAGAATCTTGTGATTGGGAGAATTCCCTTTGATTCCCTTTGAAGGAAGACTGTTGTTCCTGAAGGAGGCCTATTCTGCTTTTTGGGTATAGTCACCAAATGGCAAGTGTTTCTCAGAACCTGTTGATGCTTACTTCCGGTGTATGGACTTGTTTGATAACTACAGTTGTTGGTAGTCCGGGAGTCTCTCTTATCACAAGAAGTCCTGGAGACAGGTACCCTGCCACTAGGTTTATTGCTTTGAATTTGGTGAGCTCTGCTGCTGCACTTACCATGTTTGCTGGGTATAGCCCTCTTGAAGAACCACGGAGTGCAATGGTTTGGTCAGTTTAGCTAGTGAAACGTGTTGGGCCTGAGAGCTCTGTCTGAGGGCTGAGCTCATGTTTCCCAGACTTCTGTAGGTCTGAGGTTGAAGCTCTACTCCCCATTACCTAAGTGGTAATTTTGGGCAGGTGAGTGCAGCACTCATATTTGTGGCAGGAGGCTGAAGCCTGGAGCCTGTGTTAACCCAGGGACTTTTCTGGGTATTAGCTGGTTGTCCTAAGGTCAGACCTGATGTTTCCCTCACTTTTGGGTTTTCTCCTTACAAGGAGATCCAATCTGTGGTGTATTGGGTTCCACAGTTCAGGAGGGGACTGAGTAGAGCATGCAGGCTCAGGCAAGCAGCTCATTGCTGGTGACTGGGAGCCTGCAGGAACACAGGAACTTTTCTCTTCTCAAGAACTATTCAGGGAAAGGAGTGTTAGGATGGGTGCCCTGAGCTCTGACCTGATGTGCTCTTTACAGTGGGGTTTCCTGACAACAGGGAAATCCAGTCTCTGGTGTTAGGGGACACAGAGTTCTGTGTGGGATAGTGAATCGGGTATGCAGGTGGGTGGCTCTGGGCTGGAGCCTGAGTGCCTTCTGGAGCCTGAGACCTTTTCTAGGGATTGTCTTGGTGACCTTAGGTCTTTTAGTCCCAATATCTTCCATCTCTGTGGGGTTTTTCTAGATTGGAAAACCCAGTCTCTGGTGATGTGGGGTCCACAGTTAAGTCTGGGATGGTGATCAGAGCATGCAGTTGTGTGGCTCTGGGATGGGGATCAAGTGCCTGCTTGGACCCTGGAACAGTTCTGGGATTTAATTCATTGACCAGCGAATGGATCTCTTTGCTTCCCACACAGTGGGGTTTCCTCTCACCTGGGAAACACAATTGCTGATGTTTTAGGTCCCAGTGTTCGGTCTGTTTGTCACTGTGCAGTCATTGCTTTCTTGATTGTCAGTCAGAGTGTCCTTTCAGTACCACCATCTTGGGTCTCCATTATTGCATATTCTTAAAATGGAATACTTTAACATATTTAAAATAGTCAATATTCTATAATTGGTAAATTTCAAAGTTATCATATAAAGACAGAAATTTACATCAGTGACAAGATTATATTTAATAACTTTTTGGTAATGTTCTATAATATGTATAAACAGAGTATCTGAAGTAATAAAAGCTCAGATTAAAAATAGATTTGATATGCAATAGAACTTCTGATGATATGAAAATTATTGACTAATATATGAACAATGAGAAAATATAAAATTATGAACAACTTTGCAGGAATAAAATTTGCCATCACAAAATAGAAATATGTCAGAGGGAAATAATATGTAGATTGAATAATCATTGTCAAATCATTGAATTTGAATATAAATTTGTTAAATTTTGCCAATAGTTTAAACAAAAGAATAAAAGAGTTAAAACAATGTAATGATCTACAAAAGGCACACTCACACTGACCATAGGGTTAAGATCCAAATTTAATATGGCATGAATCCTAGAATGGAGAGGAAATATTGCATTCTTCAGTAAAATTAAGGAAATCAGTAAGACTTTGAATACGATCTCCCTTAGGTGAAAAGGAGTCAAAACTGATGAAAGCAGCACTAGCTAAACCATAGTATAAACTGAGTTTTAGATTTTCATGTTAGAAAAAAATTATCCTTCAATCTGAAAGCTTGCTTGTTTCCTATAGGCAATTCAGTATGAAAACAAACTGATACCAAGTGATCAAATTCAGTTATTTTTATATTCAGCTAAATACTCCAGGATCTATTACAACAGAAGGCTAGGAGGAAATTGTGTGTGTGTGTGTGTGTGTGTATTTGTGTGTGAGTGTCTGTATCATTGAAAATTTGCAACATACATAAGAAGCACTTATAGGAAGAAACATCAACAACTACAACATTTTCTTTGAAAGTGGGCCATATTCATAATTCTCATAAGAATACTTATGTCTACAAATGGTCAGTGTTTGAAGATTTATGCTAGTTTCCTGAGAAAATAATGTAAATGAGTCAAAATGATTTGCTTTTAGATTAAAAGGCCTACTCTGAACACTGAAACTAGTTAAAATACAGACTTGGGTTGAACAACTGCAGTTTGGGAATAAGATGTGAAGTTTGTTTAAATTCTGTTGAAAGGGCATATGGTATCTAATACTTGCATTAAAAACAATAGTACAAACATAAAACTTATAGTAAGTAAATACAAATTCTCAAGAAAATATTTATAAGTAAATTATGTTAATTACTTTACCAAATGTAGTCACATGAGAGTTCACTGTTAACATTACAGAGTACAGTTATTGAATACATTAATGGAAAAACAAACATCAACAACAATAACAAAAACTTTTAGTTTAGAGACCAAGCAATTCAGGGCCCCTAAATAATTGCTTTTGAACCACTAGGATAATCACCTAATCCAGAACATTCACACTGAATTTACAATGTCAAATATGGTTAGGATATTTGCAATCACTGCATAATCTAGTCGATGAATACAGAAGTTGGTACCTCATAATAAATTGATATTTAACCAATAGTTAAAGATGAATAGTCAGATTGAAAAGTGAATGTTAAGAAACAAGCCAGCTCTTTAGTCTTTCTATAGTCTCTTTCGCTACTAAGAGTTGTGATAATTTTTAGGGTAATTTGAATTTCTTTTTGTATGTATATTCCATAAGTATTTTGTACTTACCAGTGACATTTAAAAAGATCATCAGGAGAGTCCAAGATGGCAGTCACCAGTGTGCACCTTAACTGAGGACCACAGGATCTAAAACTCCGAAAATCTAGTATGGAGGGGCAGCTGAAACCATAACAGACATGTTGAAGCATTTTGGGTGAGAGGAAGTAACCCGTGAGCTGAGACCATTTGGATCCAAGTCACCTGCAGACTTCTGTAGGGACTGAGAGTGGCGATTATTGAACATCCCTGAACTTCCCCTTGCCCCAAGCAAGAGCTTATCTGTTCTGCAGGGACACAAGTGGTTGCTCCAAGAATAAGCTTCTGCACTCTGACTGAGATGGCAGAGAGCTGCAGCTGTACAGGCCTCCAAGGTCTTCAGCTGCAGCAGGGCTGCTGCTAGCCTAAGAAGAGCCTCTGTGCTCAGTGACTGAGATGGCAGAAGAGGCTGCTCCAAACAGGAGACTCCATGCTTGGTGACTGAGACAGCAAAGGTGGGTGCCTGAGGCAACAGCCTCCTTGCTTATTGACTGAGAAGGCAGAGGAGGCAGCTCCAAGCAGGAGCCTCCATGCTCTGTGTCTTAGATGGCAAAGGTACCTATGCAAAGTATAGGTCTCCCTGCTTGGGTGCCGAACAGTTGACACCACTGAGCTGACAGATCTCTGACACTCTCATGTGCCCCTGCAGGCACAAATCTGAGAGTAGAAATCAGATCCTTCCCACACACCCCCACTGTGGGCAACATAGAGATCCTTAGGTCAGTTTCCTCAACATTGAAGCCCTTGTTCAGTGGTTCTACCATTGGAGTCGAGGTAAATAATTCCTGGAGCCCAGACATATCTGAATACCAGGAGGACAGTAAGACAGGCCTGTAGGCCACTGAGGTATGCAGGGCAACTGCATAAGTGCATTCTGCCTGCTAACTGTGTCAGTGCCTGCTCCTGTGCTTAAGTTCCACTCTTCAAGGTTTCCACATGCTCTAGCACCATGTCTTTGAGGGCACGCTTGCACGCACATGCCCACACTTGAGCACATATGCCTGCTACATTCATCCCTTAGCTACAGCTGAAAAACTAACATCCAATTTTGAATCAGTGGACCTCTCTCTTCTTCCTGATGAATACTGCAGACACCAGAGAGAGACAGAACCTCTCTGAAGTACAGATGCCAGGAACAAACAGTGAATCTTACCAATTAGCAGATACCTAGAAGTCGGCTTAAGAACACATCCAACAAAAATCAGGATATCATGGCTTCAACAGCAACCCCAAGTATCAACGGATATGCTAATTTACTGGAAACACAGGAAAATTATCTCAAATCCATGCTTATCCAGTTATTAGAGGCACATAAAGAGGAAACAAAAAAGCCCTCAGAAATACAGACAAATAAAGCCAAACAAATAGAGGCATATGCAGAGGCACAATTATTGGCATATAGAGAGGAAACGAACAACAACAACAAAATAGAGGTCATAATGAAAAGACTGTAATCTATATTCAAAGAGATGAAGAAAATGTTGCAACATGAACCATGTATTTAGAATCGATAAATAAAACATAAACAGAGAAAATCCTGGAGGTGGAGAACTTAAAAAAGATCAGGAACAAAAAAATAAGTATCACCAACAGAATACAAGAGATGGAAGAGAGAACCTCAGGCGATGAAGGTACAATTGCAGAAATTGATACATCTCTCAAAATAAAAGTAACATCAAAAAAGTTCCAAACATAAAACATCTAAGAAATCAAGGACACCATGAAAAGACAAAATCTTAGAATAATAGAAATAAAAGAAAAAAAAGAGTCTATGCTCAACGGTCCGGAAAATATTTTCAAGAAAATCATAGAAAAAATTTCCAAACTTGATAAAAAGAGATGTCCACTAACATACAAGAGGCCTACAGAACAACAAATAGACTAGACTAGAAAAGAAACTCCTCATATTACATAATAGTCAAAACATTAAATCTACAGAAAAAGAAAAAATATATTGAAAACAGCAAGGGAAAAAAGGCCAAGTAACATATAAAGGTAGACCTATAAGAATCACATCAGACTTCTCAACATAAACTATGAAAGACAAAAGGGCTTGGACAGATGTCATGCAGCATTTAAGAGATCACAAATGCCAACCTAGACTACTATACACAACAATGCTTTCAATGATCATAGATGGAGAAAACAAAATATTCCATGTCAAAATTAAACTTAAACAATATCTACACAGTAACCCAGCCATACAGAAGATACTAGAAGGAAAACTCCAGTGCAGTGAAATCAACTATACCCAAGAAAACTGAGGATATAAATTACTTCACAACAAAAAAGTAAAAGAAAACAAGCATAGAAACACAGTAATACAACCAACTCCACAATAATAGAACTATAACATTCATTAATCACTATTATCTATCAACATCAATGGACTCAAGTGTCCAATAAAAAGACATAGACTAAAATGGTTGCAAAAACAGGATTCAACATTCTGCTGCATCCAAGAAATACACCTCTGCAAAAAAGATAAACACTGCCTCAGAATAAAGGCTGGAAAAATGTTTTTCAAGCAAATGGACACAGAAAACAAGCTGGAGCAGCTATCTTAATAGCTAAAAAAATGACATTCAACCAAAATAATTAAAAAAGATGAGAGAGAGACTTCATCTATCATGAGGACATCATAATCCTGAATATCTATGCCCAAAATACAAGAGCACCTGCATTTATAAATGAAATACTATTAATGCTTAAATAACACATAGATCTCCAAACCTTTATAGTGGGAGACTTTAACACTCCACTCTAATCAAGGGGTAGTTCATCTAGACTGAAAATACATAGGGAAATAAGTACACTTACAGAGGTCCTAAATCAAAAGTACCTAATAGATGTCTACAGAACTTTTCACTCAAACTCACAAGAATGTACTTTCTTTTCAGCACCTCATGGAACCTTCTAAAAAATTGACCACATAGTCAGGCACAAAGCAAACATCAACAGATTTAAAAAGATTGAAATAATCCATTGTATCCTATCAGACCACCATGGCCTAAAACCACATCTCAAAAACAACAGAAATAACAAAAGTAAATTAAACAACTCTCTACTTAATTACAGCTTGGTCAGGGAAGAAATGAAGAAAGAAATTACATACATTCTAAAATTGAATGAAAATGAAGGCACAACTTACACAAACTTATGGGACACAATGAAGGCAATGTTAAGAGCAAAGTTCATTAGCACCAAGTGCTTCCAGAAAAAAGTTTGGGACATTTCATACAAGCAACCTAATGGCACACCCAAGAGCCCTAGGGAAAAAAAAAAAAAAGCAGACACACAAAAGAGGAGTAGATGATTGGAAATAATGAAATTCAGAGTTGAAATAAATGAATTAGAAGAATATAAAACAATTCAAAGAATCAATGCGACCAAGAGCTGGTTATTTGATTAACTCAACAAGATAGAGTTACCCTTAGCCAAACTAACAAAAAGGGAGAAAAAACTATCCAAGTAAGGAAAATCAGAAAGGAAAAAGGGGACATAAGACAAACAGTGAGAAAATCCAAACAATATTAGGTCTTAGAACAAAAGCCTATATGCCACAAAATTTGAAAATCTAAATGAAATGGACTATTATCTTGATAGATTCCATTTACCAAAATTAAATCAGGATCAGGTAAATAGATTAAATAGTCCTATATCCCCAAGGAAATAGAAACAGACATCAAAACTCTCCCTTCCGAAAAAATATGCCAAGGCCAGATGGATTCAGTTCAGAGTTCTACCAGACCTTCAAAGAAGCGTTAACTCCAATTCTCTTCAAACTATTCCACAAAATAGAAACAGAAGGCACATTACCAAACTCATTCTATGAAGCCACAGTCACCTTGATACCTAAAACCATACAAAGACCCAACAAAAAAGAGAACTTCAGACCTATCACTCTTATGAACATTAATGCAAAATTACTTAACAAAGTACTTGCAAACTGAATCCTAGAACACATAAAAGCTATCATCTACCATGACCAAGTAGGCTTCATCCCCATCATGCACAGGTGGCTCAATATATGGAAATACATCATTGTAATCCACCATATAAACAAACTGAAGGAGAAAACCACATGATAATCTCCTTAGATACCAAAAAATCATTTGACAAAATCCAATACCTATTCATGATTAAAGTCTTGGAGAGATCAGGGGTACAAGGCACATACCTAAACATAGTAAGCACAATAAACAGCAAGCCTATAGCTAACATCAAACTAAATGGAGGGAAACTTAAATCAATCTCACTGAAATCAGGGACAAGGCAAGGCTGCCCACTGTCTCCATATCTCTTCAACATAGTACTTGAATTCCTAGTTATAGCAACATGAGAACTAAAGGAAATAAAGGGGATACAAATGGGAAAGGAAGAAGTCAAATTATGACTATTTGCAGATGATATGATAGTAGACATGAGTGACCCCAAAAATTAAACCAGAGAACTCATTCATCTTGTAGACACCTTCAGAAAAGTAGCTGGATACAAAATTAACTCAAAAAAAATCAATAACCCTCCTGTATATGTAAGACAGAACTGCTGAGGAAGAAATTGGGAAACAACACCCTTCACAATAGCCACTAACATAAGATACCTTGGTGGGACCTGAACCAAGCATGTGAAAGACCTATTTGAAAAATAAAAACAAAAACAAAAAAACGAAAACCTTCAAGTCTCTGAAAAACGAAGTGGAAGAAGATATCAGAAGATGTAAAAGTCTCCCATGTTCATGTATCTATAGGATTAATGTATAGAAAAGGGCCATTCTGCAGAAAGCAATCAACAGATTCAATGCAATTCTCATCAAAATACCAACACAATTGTTTACAAAACTTAAAGAGTAATTTTCAATTTCATATAGAAAAACAAACAGACAAACAAAACCTAGAATTACAAAAACAATCCTGTACAAAAACAGATCATCTAGAGGTATCTTCATCCCTGATCTCAACCTGTACTACAGAGAAATAGTAATAAAAACTGCATTGTTCTAGTATAGAAATAGAATGGTAGATCATTGGAATAAAATAGAACACCCAGAAATAAATCCACACACTTACGGATTCTTGATTTCTGACAAAGAAACAAAACCATAAAAAGGAAAAAATACAGTATGCTGAACAAATGGTACTTGTCTAACTTGATGTCTACATGAAGAAAAATGAAAATAGAACCATATTTATCACCCAGTGCAAAACTAAAGTCCAAGTGGGTCTAAGACCTCAACATAAAACCAGACGAACTAAATTTGTTAGAATAAAATGAGGGGAAGAGCCTTGAAGGTGTTGCCACAAGAGACAACTTCCTGAACAGAACACCAACATTATAGGCTGTAAGATCAACAATCAATTAATGGGACCCTATTAAACTGAAAAACTTCTGTAAGAGGACACTGTCATCAGAACAAAACAACAGCCTAAATACTGTGGAAAAGTCTTCACCAACACTGTATCTGACAGTGCTAATATCTAGAATATATAAAGAACTTAAGAAGTTAGAAAGCAACAAATCAAATATTCCAATTAAAAAATGGCATACAGTGCTAAACAGAATTCTCAATAGAGGAATATCAAATGCCAGAGTAACACTTAAAGAAATGTTCAAAGTCCTTAGTCTTCAGGGAAATGCAAATTAAAACAACCCTGAGATTTCTCCATACACCCATCAGAATGCTATGATCAAAACCTCAAGGGATGATGCATGCTAGAGAGGATGTGGAGAAACAGCAACCCTCCTTCATTGCTGGTGGGAATGTAAAATTGTACAACTTTGGAAAGCATTCCGGTGCTTTCTCAGAAATTTAAGAACCAAGATCCAATTCAAGATCCAACTACAGCACTCCTAGGCATATATCCAAAAGATGTTCAAGTATACAAAAAGGACAATTGTTCAACTGTGTTCGTAGCAGGTTTATTCATAATAGCCAGAATCTGGAAATAACCCAGATGTCCCTCAACTGAGGAAGGGTTAGAGAAAAAATGTAGTACATGTACACAATGGAATACTACTCATCAATTAAAAACAAGGAAATCATGAAATTTGCAGGCAAATTGTAGGAACTAGAGAAGATCCTTCTGAGTGAGGTATTCCAGAAGCGGAAAGACACACTTAGTATATGCTCACTTATAAGTGGATATTAGCCATATAATATTGGATACACATTCTAAAATCTGTACACCTAAAGAATTATTTCAAGAAGGAAGACTCTGAGTAAGATGATCAATCTTCATTCAGAAAGGCAAAAGGGATGGAAATCAGAAGAATGAGAAAACAGGGAACAGGAAGAGCCTACCACAAAAGGTCTCTTAAAGACTTTACGCAGCAGGATACTAAATCAGATGCTGAGACTCATAGCCAAATGCTGGGCAGATTGCAAGTATTCTTCTGAGGGAAGCAGGCTATAGAAAGACCTGGAGGTGTCAGGAGCTCTACAAGGAGAGCAATAGAACCAAGAAATCTGGGCCCAGGCCTAATTTCTGTGACTGATACTCCAACTAAGGATCATGCATACAAATAACCTAGAACCTCTGTGCAGATGTAGCCCATGGCAGCCCAGTGTCTAAGTGGGTTCCCTAGTAATGGGAACAGGGACTTCTCTGACATGAACTCAGTGGCTGTCTCTTTGATCACCTCCCCTTAATGAGGGAGCAGCCTTACCAGGCCAGAGAGGAAGACAATGCATCCAATTCTGATGAGACCTGATAGGCTAGGGTCTCATGGAAGGGGAGGAAGTATTTCCCTACCAGTGGATTTTGGGAAGGGGATGGGAGGAGATGTTGAAAGGAAGTTGGGATTGGGAGGAAATCAAGGAGGGGCATATAGATGGCATAAAAAGTGAATGAAGTGTAATTGCTAAAATTATTCATTTAAAGATGTAGCCCATGGCAGTTTAGTGTCCAAGTGGGTTACATAATAATGCGAAGAGGGACTGCCTCTGACATAATCTGATTGGCCTGCTCTTTGATCACCTCCCCCTGAGGGGGGAGCATCCTTACCAGGCCACAGAAGGTAACAATGCAGCCGCTCCTGATGTGATCTGATAGATTAAGATCAGAAGGAAGGAGAGGAGAACCTCCCTTATCAGTGGACTTGGGGAGGGGCATGAGTGAAGAAGGAGGAGGGATGGTGGGACTGGGAGGGGAGGAGGGAGGGGCTTATGGGGGATACAAAGTGAATAAAGTGTAATTAATAAAATAAAATTAAATTTAAAAAGATCATTATATTATGATGAAATTATATCTTAATAAATACAACATACACTGAAAATAACAAGTAAAATATATTGAATACACCTAGTATAGGGCACTGTAGCTCATTGACACAGTGTTCAATACAGTATTCGTTGTTTATAACCATGACTATTTGACTAGAAGGGAGAGATTACTGTCATTGCCTACCTAAACCACTCAATATTCATAGGACTAGTACTATGTATAGTCTAAGAACATACCAAAATTTGAGGTTTTCGTTATAATATCTACAGTGTGAAACATTTTATATTGTTATAAAGGAAAAAATATTAATCAAGAAATTATGAATAAGAAGCTATTTGAATTAGCTTGGGTAACATTAAGAATGAGAACAAAAATACATATTTAATGATTAAAAGGAAAGTTCTTGATTGACTTGATTGGAGATTAGGAAGTTTGGCTGCTGCTATCATCATGGTGAATTGTCAGGGAACTTGGCAAGCAGATTGTGTAAGAAGCAGGAAATTTCAGAGCAGGAAACTTCTGTTGACATTGGTTTACAGAATTACACTTCCTCTGAAATGTTGTTAGGATTTGTTTTTAGTGTCTTTCAAAATGTGATATCAATCCTGATAGTGTTAGTTCTGGTTAAATGAAATCCAGCCCTTTAAGTGGCCTGCAGACAAGTTATTATTTTGGACATGTGGTCCATCATTTGTTTTCTTACCCAGGGAGAAATACTACTCCCTCCAGTTATTTCTACACTATGTACATTTATGTAACGGAATACAAGAATGTGCCAAATCATGCTACATTTTTTTCTCAGTAGAATCCATACTTGGATTTATAATGTTCTATGTGTTATAGTCCATACTTGGATTTATAATGTTCTATGTGCTGTATTATTTCTTAACTCTTTGTGGAGTGTTCAGAATTATTCCAAACTGTATGTTGCTATTAAATCTGTATCTCTGTAAGGGAAAGTGGTCCTGCAGTTTCCTCTTTTGCCTTCATGTTGTATGTAGATAGGATTTTGCTTATCTCCAGTTTAGATTAATGTTGTATTAAAGTCACCAGAATATGGTGAGATTTGATATTTTAATGTGATTGCCCTTTCAAAAAATGTTGCCAAATCATTTATTAGTAAAATGCATAGTTTACAGTATCAGACTTCTAGGTGCTGGTATATTAAATTTTATTCAATAATATCACATGACATTTACTGTGATATAGATACTGACTTAGGAAGATAAAAATTTGAGTTGGAATGGCTTCCAAATGTGTCATCTATTCCATGCTACTAACAGAATACTACATAAGAGACATAAATACAGAAAAATTGACAAGAGTATTTGTCCACATCTAATTTGTAAGTTAAGAAATACTTTATTGATTATATAGTATTTTATTTGATTAATAAATAATAAATAAGAATAGATTAAGAGGTAAGATGATAAAATAATTCTTATGAAGGACACTCAAAGTTCCAGAGAGAGAAGGTAAGTCCCTATTGCTGAACACAGTGCATTTCAGACACAGGCCAAAAGGAAATTATCTAGATTAGATTTGAAAATTTCTGTTATAAAGACTACCTTCTCTGATGGCAGAAGGAATGATGCAAGCTAAAGGAAAAAAATATAACAAACAGTCCTACCAAGATATAATACCTATTTATTAATATATTTATTTATATATATGAGCGCTTTAGCTGCATGTACACATGCATGACAGAACAGAGCATCAGATCCCATTATAGATCGATTTGAGCCATCATTTGGTTGCTGGAAATTAAACTCAGGACCTCTGGAAGAGCAGCTAGTGCTCTTAACTACTGAGCCATCTCTCCAGCCCCAAGACATAACACTTATGAAAAACAGCATGGCATGAAAACCCTAAGTTTCTCTAGTGGCATTCATACCTTTGTAGTAACCAAGAACTCTCTAATTGGATTTGAGACTTATTCAATGGGAGGGAAATCATACCTGATAATGGAAACCTAGTCACCCAACTAGAGCTATTAAAGTCATAGATCCTGGAGATTTTCCAACCACCAGTTTAATAAACTGGTGTAGTTCCAAGCAACATTCTAAATATTTATATTTGTATCCACAGATAACATCAATCTAAAAACATTCAATTTTCTTACCTGAGAAAAGTATAGTCATCATCTCTCAAGAAAGAAATTTCTCCTTGAAATTGGTTAATATCATTACGGAAAACCATAGCTGATCAAAATATAGAGTTGTGGAAATCAGTTGCAAATGGTACTTCTATAAGGCAGCTTTTGTGCCTATTGCTTTTGTATACCTGTGGAAGTGAGCTGAGAAAGATTGTAAAAGTCAGAAGAACAAGGAATTTGCTGTGATATTTCTGTCCCTAAAAATATCAGAAGTTACTTTAATAAGATATCACCAACATAACATAACACCCTAAACCAGAGCAGGACAGGCACAACAATGGTAGACATGAATGTAGAAGGAAAGCTTACAATGTCTCAACCTTGGACAAAGAATTAAGGCACCTAAGAAATGCTGAGAGTGAGAGAGATAATTTTACTCAGGAAAGAACACACCAGTTGGTTATTTAATACCAAATGATCAGCCATGAAAACATGGAACATTATATAGACTAAGAAGATCGAATTTATATATACTTAAAAACATTAAGTGGAATAAGAAGATTAAATTTATATATAATTAGTAACATAGAAATACGTAAATTAACAAAGAAAAGTGACCACAAATTTGAGAGACAACAAGGGAGATGTTTGAGGGAGGAAATAGAAAGGGGGAAATTGTGCAATTTTATTATAATCTCAAAAAGAAAAAAAAAATTGATGACCCCTTCGCCTAGACAAAAAATACATGTAACACAGTGAATTGGAAAATGAAATCAACAGATATGGTGTCCTTTAATGAAATCTATCACTTTGCACAAAGGATACATGCAATATTTTTTTTTTACAGAAGTGATGAGATATTCATTGTAAACATAATATAAAGAAAGTGTGAATGGTATCAATGGATTCACTAGAGGGTGTTTTTTTAAATTAGTAATTTATTTTCATTTCAGCTTTGTTGAAACAATGTTATTCATACGTATGTGCGAAGCAAAGAAATGAGTCTACATGGTTCAGAATTATCTTTACTTTCTGTACTAAAATGACCCTCCCCCTCTCATATAACCAACTAGGACTACAGATGCATCAATGTACCTGAACTAATATATTTTGATTAGTTTGTGATATTATAAGTCATATAAAAATTGTATAATATTTAAATCAGATTAAATATTATTCTGAAATATTCTCCAACCATTTCCTTTTGATAAATTAAAAATTCTTATTTTTCATTTTTGAAACACAATTTGTTACTTTTACTTGTTCTTCAATTTACTCTGCAATAGGACAGCAGAACATCTTATCATGCATCCTTTACAGCACAACTCACCTAGACAAACACATGAGGTAGACTCTTTTCTATTCCCTCGAATAAATATTTCATTAGTATATGTTGGTTAGTGACAATTGAAGGATGTTGTAGTTTCAGGGTACAAACAGGAGCTGAAATAATCCTTCTTCAAAATGGAGTTAAAAGATGCTCATAAAAAATGTCTCTTAGGGAGACACTGAAAAGACAATATAGAGTAACACAGTAGAGCACACACTAATCTTGAAAATTTATGGCATCCAGCATAATGTTCCACATGATAGAACATAAGAAATTGGGTTTAATCTGAGGTAGCCTTTTATATAAAGCAGACAGTTGTGCTTTGTTATTCCTGGCATACAAATTAGTGGTATTATGTGAATTTTTTTGTATATATTTTATGTATCTGTCTTGGACTTCCATTGAAACTACAGTGTTAACACAGAAAGACTCCAAATCACAATCTAGAAAATTCCTCTCTATGTAATATGTATTACTCCTCTTAGAAACACAGACACTAACTCCAGAAATGTGGTATGGTGAAATAATCAAAATGCAGCCACTTTTGATGAGAACTGATAGACTAAGATCAGAAAGGAGAGGAGAACCTCCCCTATTAGTGGACTTGGGGAGTGGCAAGCATGCAGAAAGGGGAGGGAGGGGAGGAGGGAGGGGCTTATGGGGGGATACAAAATGAATAAAGTGTAATTAATAAAAAATTAAAGAAAAAAAAAGTAGAGTCCTCATGAAAACAAGGCAATTTCTAAGAGCCAAACCCATGTTTTTCTTAAATCTTGACAAGTGCCTTTGGTCATATAAAGTCCCCATGCATTCACTCTGTGGTCTTAATTTTTACTTAAGCTTTATCCATCTCAGGCTTTTTCCATCTTAAAAATGGTTATGACTACCACAAAGAATTATGGATAGTGGGAGTTGTAAGGATACAAAGCAGTAGTGCATGAAATACATTGTAAATCTGCCATTACCACATGTCAACCATGTCACACTGAATTTTTTTTTACTAATGTTCACTTGCATGACTTTTAATTATGTATGCTCACTCATTGTTTAAATAATACCCTTGACAATGACTAAAATAACGATGATCTGACTTTCATGATCCTAGAAAATGATTGTATATAATGATGAAACCATTTTTTTTTTTTTTTTGCTTAGCTATCCAGACCATTCAACCAGCTCAGTTACCATCTATCTTTCAAATCATTGGATATAACTACATATTTCAATGTTAAAACAAAATCAAAACCTCTTTTAATCCATTTGTTTGTCTTGGTCTCAGTTGAGTGAGAAAAGGGGAATATATTAACGTTAATATTTATTGTTACATAAATCTTTCTTTTTGTATAGTCCTATAATTTCTTTATGCCTATATTTTTTGTCTTCAAAAAAGTGATTTGCTACATGTCCCAAAGAATGCTTTAATACTTCATTCATTATCTCTTATAGCTTATTTCATAGTAAGTGAAGTTCCATTAAATTATCTTTGAAAATCTACTTGTCAGGAAAACAGTAAAAATATTGAATCAGTTGTCAAAAAGCATTTCTTAATTTGGCATCATTAAATGGTTTCCAATTCATATATCATATTAAATATAATTATACAATGTAACTGAAGTATAAATCTAATATTTTTGTAAAATATAAAACAAGATCTGATATGAGGGCTCATTTTCCTGAGTGTGTTCTATATACATAAAATACTTCCCTTTGTTCTTACTTTGAAATGTTAGAAAAGGTTTCAACAAGAAATCTCTCTGACACATAAAGCTTGTAGTCATTCACTGCTCTCTCAATCCCTAGAATCAAAATTATCACTTCTAATTTCCACATCAAGATGACCTCACTATCCCACCAGTCATAGCTAATTCTTGTCAGGACTGGAATTACATCTGTGAACAGTACCTTTTCCATTTTAGATATCTATAATATGTTTGTTTCCTGAAGTCATTGAATGATTTGCTTTACATTGGTAGTTATAAAGTCACTTAATAAAGATAATTCTGTTATTAACAATTTATGTTTTATTTAAAAGTTATGAAGTATATGTGTACAAACCTATATAATAAAGTTCTTGAGTAGCTAATCTGTATGATACAACCTATTTCTTCTAAACTTCAAGCATTTATAGTATATTATTGAATAGATTAAAACCAATAGTATTTGTGTATTTAAATAAAATATTAACATAAAAGCACCATAAAATACAGGGTGAAAATGATTTAAGCTCTATAATATTCTTATGACAATATTCTGATATATGTGTCCCATTTTTGCTTAAAGCATTGTGAAATAACACATAACTGTATTTGTGTGAGCTTTAAGTCATGAACTTCCCCTATTTTACCTTTCACTCTTATACATATCTATCATTAAAATGACCTTCTGTGTTGCATTATTGGCCATCTCAACATTTACTTTTTTTATAAAATATTTAATTTAAAACATTTTATTAGTGAATATGTGGGTGGGAGGATGCATGAAGATGCCCATAGAGGCCAGAAATCAGTGTTGGATCCTCTCTGAATTAGAGTTACAGGTGGTTGTGGGATGTCCAAAATGAATACTAGGAACTGAACTTAGGTCCCATTGAAAAAGCAGTAAGCCCTCTTAATTAGATAGCCCTATCTCCAGCCCCAAACTGACTTTATAATAAAAACCCATGAGCTTTTTTTGTGACATCTCTCTTTCTAGTTAGATCCTTTAAACTATAAATCTCAAGCAACTGGAACATCACTATTTGGATGAATTCTAGACATAAATATGGAACACGGCATATAGACAAAGAACTTAGTTTATGGTAACATAAACCTTTGTACAAATATCAGGTCCTCAGCTTGCCCTAAGTATCCTTTTGACATCCTAATTTTCTCACATGAAAATTACAGAAGGTTTTATTGGTTCTTAGTTTACTTTTTCAGAGAATACATATCAATATATATTGATTAATAAGAACCTCTAAGTCAGTATTTTTCATAAATTAAGTGGTTATTAATATAAATATGCTGACTACACAGAACTGTGCCATTTTTTTTTAATATAATTTGAGCCTCAGCTGGCATCTAGAAGTTCAGGCTGTCATAGACCTTTCACATCCTCCCTATGATACATTTCTTTTTTTAAATTTTTATTAATTATACTTTATTCACTTTGTATCCCCCCATAAATGCCCCACCTTCCCTCTCCCTTCTTCACATATGCCCCTCCCCAAGTCCACTGATCGGGAGGTCCTCCTCTCCTTCCTTCTGATCTTAGTCTATCAGATTTCATCAGGAGTGGCTGCATTGTCATCTTCTGTGGCCTGGTAAGGCTGCTCTCCACTCAGGGGGAGGTGCTCAAAGAGCAAGCCAATCAGATTATGTCAGAGGCAGTCCCTCTTCTTGTATCCTATAAATTTACAAATAATCCATTTGACTTCACACAAGAGTGAAATGGATTCAGTATTTTTTTTTAATCCTAACACCTGCTTTCCTCTTTATTTTATTTTTCTTGCACAAGAACCCAGATTCCTTACCTAATCATTCCTATGTGATAAAATGTGTGAAGTGGCAATCATGTTCCATATACTGAAAAATTATTGAACACTGTCATGGAACTTGTACCTTAAATCATATGTAGGTGAGAAAGCAGCATGCTTACTTACAGAGATAAAACTTGTTTTGTGCTTTCAGAACAGCAAAACACACACACACACACAGAGACAGTGTTGCAGTGACTCGAACTCAGGACCCTTGGTGTGGGGTAGAAGGCTCAGAGTCAACGACACAGACTCTGCTAGTCAGGCAAGTTGCAACAGCAGACTCTTTTAGTTCAGGAAGAGATGTCCCTTCATATCCTCCACCCAGCACTCCATTGGTTCACAGACTGTGGAGCTTCCTCATCTGTTCATGTCTCATCATGCAGTATGGTATCATCAGCCTTCTGATGTGTCCAAGCAGGTCTCAGGCTAGGCAATTCAGGACACGCCAGGACATGTTTCAGGCAAGCACCATGTGGTAGTTGAGCCACCCAGGCCCACTTTTTAGTAATAGGCCTTATTTCGGCTCAATGTCAGGCCTTATTCCACCTGCAAGTGAGCGTGTCCAACTTGCAGAACATAAACTGTTGTGCCTGGCACCCAAGACCCCAAAAGTTCACAAGGAGTAGAGTCTGTTGAAAAAAACACATGAGGACCTTTTTATTCCAAGCTACAGCTTGGGCTCATACCCTCACCGCCAGAGCGGTTGAGAGCAAAGAGTCTTGTGCTCAGGGTAGGTGTTTGTTTCATTTAAAGATTCCAGTCCCTCTCAGCATGCCCAAAGCAGGGGAATTCCTGCCTGGCAAGCTTCTATTGGTTGAAACACAAAAGGGGATGTTGTATTATGAAGTGATTGGCTATAGGAAGGCCTCAAAACCATTAATGGTCTGGCTTCCCTTGCTTGGCTTTCTTAGGGAAAAGGGGCAATCTGAGAAATTTTGTAGCAACTGTATCTCTAATGGACAAAAAAAGAATGCACTAATGCTGTTTCCTTCCTGCAGGAGGCTGGACAGTCTCAACCTCTCTGGCCTTTGTTTAGGATTGTGCTTTAAACTTTAATTCAATAACTCAAAAAACTAATTTTTAATTCTTTGGTCTTTCAAAATTAATAAATAAAAAAGTAAGTTAGCAGTATTCTTTGCTAAGAAAACCAGGGAAAACATAGAAGTTTCACAAAAAGAGTATCATATGAGATAAAAATTCAATATTGGTGGAAGATCCATTACATATTATCTTTCATGGGGCCACACTGAGGATACTTGAAAGGTAGGGAAAGAACACTTTCCATACACTAAGTTAATGTAGAAATTAATTCTTGTGAGGGAAATATCTGTGACAACACTTTCTCTCATACTTCTTAAGGTCATTCCTTAAGAAGTGTTGTGATAGTATGATTTAAAATAATATTTATTTATTTATTTTAAAATAAATATAATATTTTAAAATAAAAATAATATGGGGGCGGAGCCAAGATGGCGACTAGCACACACAGTTTCCAAGCTGTGGAAGAGATAAAGTTCTGAGTTGATGAGTGGAAGAACTTCTGAAACCAGGGAAACAACTGAGAGACTTTCTAAACAACAGGGAACATCGCAGGAGGTGAAAACCTTGGTCTCGGGTCACCCAGGGACTTGTTTGGGGAAGGTGAGAAATGATCCTTTGATCTCTCGGCACTCCCCTCCCCCAGACCTCCCTCCTCATCGGCACAGTGGACTCGCCTTTCTCAGCACAGACCTAACTGCCTGGGGCCTGCAGCCACTGAGGCTGAGCCCCAAGCCCTTTATCGGCAAAGGCCAGCAGTACTGTGTCTCAGAGCCCCAGATTCACGAGCGGCGGCTGCACCATCCTCCCAGGGCCCGAGTCTGCTAGACGCCATACTAGCTTCGCAGGAGCGCCATCACTGACGGTACAGCCCGCCCAATCCCAGTGACAGAGAATACGCTAAATACTCACCAAAACCAGACAGAAACGCCATACAAGCTAGACACACCAGGCGCTGGGCCTCCGAAGCTTGGAGAGCACAGTAAAGAGACCCCAGGACTTCCCAGAAAGCATCTGGACTAGCAACCCAGTCTCCAGTTACAGCTGGACTTTCTAACCTGGCGGCAGAGCAGCACTGAGCTGGCGGGGCACATCAGCCCTCCAGTTTAAGACTAACCAGGGCCAAACCAGAGAACAGAAAGGCTGGTTACCCCGATTCCCACTGACTTGACCACCCTGAAATCTCCAGCTGCAGCAAGACCTCATAACCTGGCAGTGACAGCAGCACGGAACTGGCGGAGCACATCAAAGAAGCAGGGCCAAACCAAAGAGCAGAGAGCCCAGATACGCCAATCTCTCCCAAGTGACCTGACTGTAAGTGAGTGCACCCTTGAGAATCTGCAGCTCCACTGATTCTGGGTTCTTCTAAAACAGAAGCCAGGCATCGAACCCCCTCCCACCCATATACCCACTTTGGGAAACAGAGGGGCACTTGGAACATTGAAGTTCCTGCTCTGTGGGTCTAATTGAGGAGTTAAGGCAGTTAATGCAAGAAATTGCGCTGCGATCATCACTAGCGCCTGCGACATATACATTGCAGAGCCCCTCCCACACACTCAAGGGTTCAACATTAGCCATCACTCTGTCCCTCGAGACACACGCCCACACCCACTTACACACACACACACATATACACACGCACGCATGCACGCTTGCATTTGCCTCTGTTTGCGCCTGAGTACTTTCCTCCCACAAGTACAGCTAGTCCTCAGCATACGCTAAGGACACGGGACCTCTCTCAACTTCCTAAAGAATTCTCCAGACTCGAGACAGAGACAGTACCAGTCTGATCGGCAGAATCTAAAAACAAACAGGGAAGGTCTCAGATAAGCCAATGGCCAGGGGTAGGCGAAAGAACATTTCCAACATATATCAGGACATCATGACTTCACCAGCAAACCCCAAAATCGATGGATACTCCAATTCATCAGAAGCACAGGAAAATGACCTTAAAGCCATGCTTGCTCAATTATTTGAGGCTCATAAGGAGGAAATGAACAAATCTTTCAAAGAGTTGGCCAGTCAATTGGAGGTAAAGAAAGAAGAAATAGACAAAACCCTTAAAGAAACACAGGCAAACATAGCCAAACAAATAGAGGCACAAGTAGAGAAAAAATTAGTGGCATACAAAAAGGAAATGAACAAAGAAATAGAGTCCATCGTAGAGAGATAGGAATCCAAATTCAAACACATAAAAGAAATGGTGCAAGGCATGAAAACAGAATTAGAATCAATAAAGAAAACACAAAATGAGAAAACTCTTGAGCTGGAGAACTTGGAGAAAAGATCAGGAACCACAAAAATAAGCATCACCAACAGAATACAAGAGATGGAAGAGAGAATCTCTGGAGCTGAAGACACACTTGCAGAAATTGATACTTCTCTCAAAGAAAAAGTAAAATCAGAAAAATTCCAATCACAAAATATCCAAGAAATCAAGGATGCTATGAAAAGACAAAATCTAAGAATAATAGGAATTGATGAAAAAGAAGACTCCAGGCTCCAAGGTCCAGAAAATATTTTCAAAAAAATCATAGAAGAAAATTTT
The DNA here is from genome assembly GCF_907164565.1 of Psammomys obesus. Lineage (NCBI taxonomy): Eukaryota > Metazoa > Chordata > Mammalia > Rodentia > Muridae > Psammomys > Psammomys obesus. Next base: position 7,168,974 of record NW_026585894.1, on the reverse strand, counting down.
CCCAACTTAAAGAAAGAGATGTCCATAAATATACAAGAGGCCTACAGAACACCAAATAGACTAGACCAGAAAAGAAACACATCACGTCACATCATAGTCAAAACACTAAATCTACAGAACAAAGAAAAGATATTAAAAGCAGCAAGGGAAAAAGGCCAAGTAACATATGAAGGTAGACCTATCAGAATCACACCAGACTTCTCATCAGAAACTATGAAAGCCAGAAGGGCCTGGGCAAGCATCATGGAGACTCTAAGAGATCACAAATGTCACCCGAGACTACTATACCCTGCAAAGCTTTCAATCAACATAGATGGAGAAAACAAAATATTCCATGACAAAACTAAATTTACGCAATATCTATACAGCAAACCAACCCTACAGAAGATACTAGAAGGAAAACTCCAATCCAACGAAAATGAATTCACCCAAGAAAACAGGGCATACAGATAATGTCCCAACAAAAATGAAAAGAAAACAAGCAATGAAACAAGGTAAGATCATCGACTCCATTACAAAAGGAACTAACATGCATTGGTCAATATTATCTATCAATATTAATGGACTCAACTCACCAATAAAAAGACACAGGCTAACAGAATGGTTACGGAAACAGGACCCAACATTCTGTTGCATCCAAGAAACACACCTATGCAACAAAGATAAACACTACCTCAGAGTAAAGGGCTGGAAAAATGTTTTTCAAGCAAATGGTTCCAGAAAACAAGCTGGAGTAGCCATCCTAATATCTAATAAAATAGACTTTCAACCCAAGTTAATCAAAAAAGATAAGGAGGGCCACTATATTCTCATCAAAGGAAAAATCCAACAAGAGGACATCACAATTTTGAATATCTATGCCCCAAATACAAGAGCACCTACATTCGTAAATGAAACAATATTAAAGCTTAAATCATACATTGATCCTAATACCTTAATAGTGGGAGACTTCAACACCCCACTTTCATCAAGGGACAGATCAACCAGACAGACACCAAATAGGGAAATAAAAGCACTCACAGAATCCCTAAATCAAATGGACCTAATAGATGTCTACAGATCTTTTCACCCAAACTCAAAAGAGTACATTTTCTTTTCAGCACCACATGGAACCTTTTCCAAAATAGACCATATAGTTGGTCACAAAGCAAGCCTCAACAGATACAAAAGGATTGAAATAATACCTTGTATACTATCTGACCACCATGGACTAAAGCTGGACATCAACAACAACAGAAACAACAAAAAGCCGACACGCACATGGAAACTGAACAACTTACTACTCAATGACAGCTGGGTCAAGGAAGAAATAAAGAAAGAAATTAAAGACTTTCTAGAATTCAATGAAAATGAATGCACAACATACCCAAATTTATGGGACACAGTGAAAGCAGTGCTCAGAGGAAAATTTATAGCACTAAGTGCCTACAAGAAGAAATCCATAACATCACATACAAACAAATTAATGGCCCAACTGAAAAACCTAGAAAAAAAAAAAAAAAGCAGATACACCCAAGAGGAGTAGACGGCTGGAAATAATCAAACTAAGGGCAGAAATCAATCAATTAGAAACAAATAAAATTATCCAAAGAATCAATGAAACAAAAAGCTGGTTCTTTGAGAAAATCAACAAGATAGACAAACCCTTAGCCAAACTAACTAAAAAGCAGAGAGAAACCATAGAAATCAGCAAAATCAGAAAGGAAAATGGGGACATAACTAAAGACACTGAGGAAATCCAAACGATTATTAGGTCATACTACAAAAGCCTATATGGCACAAAATTTGAAAATCTAAATGAAATGGATAACTTTCTTGACAGATTCCATCTACCAAAATTAAGTCAAGATCAGGTAGAAAGACTGAATAGTCCTATATCTCCCAAGGAAATTGAAGCAGTCATTAACAGTCTCCCCTCCAAAAAAAGCCCTGGACCAGATGGCTTCAGCACAGAATTCTACAAGACCTTCAAAGAAGTACTAACACCAATTCTCCTCAAACTATTCCATAAAATAGAAACAGAAGGAACACTACCAAACTCATTCTATGAAGCCACAGTCACTTTGATACCTAAACCACACAAAGATCCAACAAAAAAGAGAACTTCAGACCTATCTCTCTTATGAACATTGATGCAAAAATACTCAATAAAGTACTTGCAAACCGAATCAAAGAACACATCAAAGATATCATCCACCATGACCAAGTAGGCTTCATCCCAGGAATGCAAGGGTGGTTCAATATACGGAAATCCATCAATGTAATCCACCACATAAACAAAATGATGGAGAAAAACCACATGATCATCTCCTTAGATGCTGAAAAAGCATTTGACAAAGTCCAGCACCCATTTATGTTTAAAGTCTTGGAGAGATCAGGGATACAAGGCACATACCTAAAGATAGTGAAGGCAATATACAGCAAGCCTATAGCCAACATCAAACTCAATGGAGAGAAACTTAAATCAATCCCCCTGAAATCAGGGACAAGACAAGGCTGCCCACTCTCTCCATATCTCTTTAACATTGTACTTGAAGTCCTAGCCAGAGCAATAAGACAACTAAAGGAGATCAAGGGGATACAAATCGGAAAGGAAGAGGTCAAAGTGTCACTATTTGCAGATGATATGATAGTATACATGAGCGAACCCAAAGATTCAACCAGAGAACTTCTTCAGTTGATAAACACCTTCAGCAAAGTGGCAGGATACAAAATCAACTCAAAAAAATCAGAAGCCCTCTTGTATACCAAAGACAAAAAGGCTGAGAAAGAAATTAGGGAAACAACACCCTTCACAATAGCCACTAATAACATAAATTACCTTGGTGTGACTCTAACCAAGCAAGTGAAAGACCTGTTTGAGAAAAACTTCAAGTCTTTGAAGAAAGAAATTGAAGAAGATCTCAGAAGATGGAAAGATCTCCCGTGCTCATGGATTGGTAGGATTAACATTGTGAAAATGGCCATCCTGCCAAAAGCAATCTACAGATTCAATGCAATTCCCATCAAAATACCAACTCAATTCTTTACAGACCTTGAAAAAAAGATTCTCAGCTTCATATGGAGAAACAAAAAACCCAGAATCTCCAAAACGATCCTGTACAACAATAGATCATCTGGAGGTATCTCCATTCCCGATCTCAAGCTGTATTACAGGGCAACAGTAATAAAAACTGCATGGTATTGGCATAGAAACAGAAAGGAGGATCAATGGAACCACATAGAAGACCCAGAAATAAACCCACACACCTATGAATACTCAATATTTGACAAAGAAGCCAAATCCATTCAATGGAAAAAAGACAGCATCTTCAACAAATGGTGCTGGACCAACTGGATGTCTACATGCAGAAAAATGAAAATAGATCCATATTTATCACCCTGCACAAAACTAAAGTCCAAGTGGATCAAGGACCTCAAATAAAACCAGATACTCTAAATCAGCTGGAAAAAAAAGTGGGAAACAGCCTAGAACTCATTGGCACAGGAGACAACTTCCTGAACAGAACACCAACAGCACAGGCTCTAAGAGCAACAATCAATAAATGGGACCTCATGAAACTGAAAAGCTTCTGTAAAGCAAAAGACACTGTCATCAAAACAAATAGACAGCCTACAGATTGGGAAAGAATCTTCACCAACCCTTTATCTGACAGAGGGCTAATATCAAGTATATATAAAGAACTAAAGAAGCAGAAAAGCAACAAACCAAGTAATCCACTTAAAAAATGGGAACAGAGCTAAACAGAGAATTCTCGAAAGAGGAACGTCGAATGGCAGAGAAACACTTAAAGAAATGCTCAACCTCATTAGCCATTAGGGAAATGCAAATCAAAACGACCCTGAGATTTCACCTTACACCCATCAGAATGGCCAAGATGAAAAACTCAAGTGATAGCACATGCTGGAGAGGTTGTGGAGAAAAGGGAACCCTCCTCCATTGCTGGTGGGAATGTAAACTGGTTCAACCACTCTGGAAGTCAATATGGCGCTTTTTCAGACAACTAGGAGTAGTGCTACCTCAAGACCCAGCTATACCACTCCTAGGTATATACCCAAAATTTGCTCAAGTACACAACAAGGACATTTGTTCAACCATGTTCGTAGCAGCTTTATTTGTAATAGCCAGAACTTGGAAACAACCCAGATGTCCATCAACGGAGGAATGGATACAGAAATTGTGGTATTTTTACACAATGGAATACTACTCAGCAATCAAAAAGGAGGAAATCATGAAATTTACAGGCAAGTGGTGGGATCTAGAAAAGATCATTCTGAGTGAAGTATCCCAGAAGGAGAAAGACAAACTTGGTATATACTCGCTTATATAGACCTACAAGACATGATAAACATAATGAAATCTACACACCTATAGAAGATAATCAAGAAAGTGGACACAGGCGAAGGTGATTAATCCTCATTTAGAAAGACAAATGGGATGTGCATTGAACTTATGACAGGAGTCTACCACAAAAGGCATCTGAAAGACTCTACCTAGCAGTGTTTCAAAGCAGACACTAAGACTCATAACCAAACCCTCGGCAGAGTGCAGGGAATCATATGAAAGAAGGGAAGTTAGTATGATATGGAAAGGATAGGAGCTCTACAAGGACCAAATATATCTGGGCACAGGGTCTTTTCTGAGACTGACACTCAACTAAGGACCATCTATGGATATAACCTAGAACTTCTGCTCGGATATGGCCTGTGGTAGCTCAGTAACCAAGTAGTTTTCCAATGTAAGGGGAACACGGACTATTTCTAACAGGATCTCAAGGGCAGGCTGTTTGACACTCCCCCCCCCCAGGGGAGGAGCAGTCTGTTAGGCCACAGAGGAGGACTTTGCAGCCAGCCCTGAACATACCTGATAAAACAGGGTCAGATGAAAGGGGAGGAGGTCCTCCCCTACCAGGGGACTTGGAAAGGGGCAGGGAGGAGACCAGGGAGGGAGTGTGGGGTTGGGGAGGGAATGAGGGAGCAGGATACAGCTGGGACACAGAGTTAACAAAATGTAACTAAAAAGAAATAAATTTAAAAAAATAAATAAAAAAATAAAAATAATATTTATTTATTTTAAAATAAATAAATAAATATAATATTTATTTCACTTTAAAAAGAACTTCAGTTAGATTATATAGAATGTATATTATATATATACTTATATATATATATAATATACTATTATATATATAAGTATATATTATATATATACTTATATATATAATAAGTATATATGTAAAATAAGTATATATATATATATATATATATATATATATATATATATATATACTTATTTTAGGACTACATATTGTTCTAATAAAATGCATAGTATTTATTGCATTTGGAATTGGAAATGTAACTTGGTTAAGCAGAGTGCTTTTCTAGCATACACAACACTGTGGGGCCACTCCTTAGCATTGGGTGTGGTAGTGCATTCCTACAAAATCCAAAATTCAATGACATCCATGTCTGTATAGTGAATTCAAGGTAAGCCTGGGACAAGTACAACACTGTCTCAAACAGTAAATTTATTATTTGCTATTAGTATTTTTTGCACATATTTTATCATTTAGAAGCATGTTGACCAGGTTTCCAAAATTGAATCATTTCCTGTATAAGACTCGGATTATACAACTTTTGATATGTGAAGATAAAGAAAAAAGATGCCATTTATGAAGCAAAAGCTGAGCTTTCATCAGACACTGGTAATTTCTACAATCTCTGCGTGTTAATTTCTTATACGATTGATCCGTTTTTCTCTTCTTGTGAGAAAATAACTGAGAAAATAATTGTAAATGTAGAAAAGTTCATCTGTCCTCTGACATGAACTCATGGGCTGGCTCTTTGATTACCTCCACCTGAGGGGGGAATCAGCCTTACCAGTCCACAGAGGAAGACAATGCAGCCACTCCTGATGAGATCTGATAGACTAAGATCAGAAGGAAGGAGAGGAAGAGCTCCCTTATCAGTGGACTGGAGAAGGGGCATAGGAGAAGAAAAGGGATGCAGGGTGGGTTTGAGAGGGGATAGGGGAGGGGAGTACAGCTGACATACAAAGTGAATAAACTGTAATTAATAAAAAATTTAAAAAAAGAAATTTCAATGCACTAACTATTGGCTACAATTTCTTATAGGCTATAATAAGGTAGAACTTAGTGGTGGTGATAGTATATTGGGAAATATATGTAGCTTTTTGACACCAGAAAGCAAAGAAAGAAAAAGAGATAGGATAGAGATCACATTATTTTCTATAGAGTCAAATATCAATGATGCAATCAGCTTTGGATAAAGCCTTTAACTCATGTGCCTTGGGTAACAGCTTAAGATGCAAACATGATGTTTAAGTTTTGACTTCTTTTTTACTTTTACCCAAAGCAAAAATTTTAAATTTCTGATAGGCACCATGTCTCTTTCATAGGCATTTCCACTTTCTAATTTCATTTTTATGTCTAACCACTAATTATTATTCAGGTGTCTACTTTATCTTTTGGGTTCATGAGGTCATACTTTCATACTCCCATCCATATCACATTGTTGCCACTCCAAGGTGTCTTAATTAGCAGGAGATTTAGGATTAAAATGATGTGGTTTTGTTCATCTCTCCTATTAGGCCAAAAACTCTGCTGTAATAACAATCAAATCACTTTTGTTTAGTTTGGTTTAGAACAAGTTTTCCTTGACAAGTATATTTTCGATTAAATATAGATAGATATACGCTAGATGAGTGGATTTTAACTATATCCTTCAAAGTTGCCAAAGCTACTTTCACATTACTGGAAGATTGTAGTAAGGAGAGGGAGAAGTAAGGCAGGGAAGGTATAATGTAAAGAAAAGGCTCTAAGGTCTCAATTGGACTTCAAAGTACATAGCCTACACTTTGGCTAGTGCCACGCAAAAATTCAGTTTTTAATTTTCTTTGAGAAAATATATTGTTGAGTATGAAGTGCAACCACAGTTTATAGTTCCAATCCCCTATAGGTCTGTGTGTATGATGTTATAAATCTGCAAAAAAAAATAATTGCTAGGATAATATAAGAACAAAGTACTAAACTCTGTTCAGCATACAAAGACATTTAAAAGAGATTTAATGCAGACTTAGACATTTACATGCAATTCATCAGATCATCAACAATACTGTATGTGACAATTATTCAGTAAGGGAATTATAAGATTTTCTTCAGTAGTACATATTTCAATACCTAGAAATTAATTATCATTCTGTGCCTAAAGAAGTAAAATTATATTTCACTCAGTTGCTAGTCAAACCCCTGATAGTTCATTGCATTTTGGTAGAAGCTCAAATGAATCTAAAAAAAATCTGTAAGCTTTCCTTGTGTCTACTGGGGTCTTTTGACTCAGGATATGTGAATGAATATAAAAGAAAGTACTCACCAAAGAAAGACAAAATTGCATAGCTAATTAAATCACTTGCCACTAGCCTTACAGGTTAATTAGCATCCCCAAAAGGAATCAAGAAGATAAAATTAGACAATTTAGTAGTTCAGTAAATATAGTTTATAATCCTTTTAGTAAGAATTATTAAAGAACTCAATTCTTCATTTTATTACAATTTTACTTTAAATATAAGTAATAACTACCTTATGCAACAAGTGGCCTTGAGGATAGCATGTAAATTCAAGGAAATGGAAAAAGACACAATTTAATTCCAACAACTAAAACAATAGAAATAATGTTGTCAGATTTTTCTGGTTCTTGACTAAATGTATTTTTCTTAATAAATTGAAGTTAATTTAATTTTTAAAAACATTAGGAAGGATAGCATTCTTTATGAATCAGAGTAGAAAGAATGAGGGTTTTGGAGGAAGACACAGATTAATCTGAGTTAATTCATCTTTCTAATTACATAAACATGGTAAGTCTCAGGTTCCTAATCTGAAAACTAAGCATGGAAATATTAGTTGTGGTAGATATTTTTCTTTATCGATTGTGATTTTAACAATCTCTTATTCTAGCTTCTGTAACAGTCCTTCTATCAATAAGCCGGGTTCTGTCTTTCCACTCTGAGTGGTTGTTTAGAGGTCTTGGAATATTTTTAGAACAGAGTTATATAGTTTCTAATGCTAGAACATAAAAGTCTTTAAAGTGGAACATCATTTTAGAGAAAATTATGGTCGTATATTAAGATCAACTGCTCTCTGACTTTTGTTATGATCTGTTGAATGGTCTCACCTGAGTTCATAGTCTAAAAGAGCATCTGCTACTATCTGAGAAAACCATTTTGAAAGACCATTTCAGTTAGACTTTCAAATGGCTGAATAGCAGTTGATATTTATTTGGCGATGATAACATGAGAAACATGAGGAAATAGACAGCTGAACCATTTCTAAATTGCCAACTATGCATATCACGAGTGTTGAAGACAGATGATTATTTTAACTCATTATATTTAGGTTTATCTGTAATACTACATCATAACTATATTTTATAATATAATGGACAATGCAAATAAAGCACATATTAGAGCATTCAGCAGCAAAACATAAATCCTAAAGATTTAGATAACTATTCATGAATTACACTAAAATATTGCTATTGACATAGAATTCAATTCTCATAAAGCATTGTAAATTGGTAAGATTCTTGCACACATTTATTTAATAGAAGTATGATTAAAAATAATTCTCTTCCTATAGCAACAAAATATTAGTCTTGGAATAAACCTTGATTTCACCTAGTCAAGTGACATTTTAACAAACTACAACTTCAATACTGTTAACCATAAGTAATACCTTACAGAATTTAATATATTTTACTGAAATCAAATATCTGCAAAAATTTTGGTTAGGAAGATGTGTACTTAAAAAGATAATACAATTTTTTCCAATATACTTCTATGAGTATATATACCCATCCCTTCTTACCTGCACCTCACAATAATGAAGTGGATGAATACTGTTTTTCTGCAAATGAAGCATCAAGAGCAACTGAAATTAAACATTTCATGTAAACGTCATACTGCATAATCATGTCTGAAGCAAGTATAGAATCCTTGTCACTTTGATTTCATGTTTCTTTCTTTCTTTCTTTCTTTCTTTCTTTCTTTCTTTCTTTCTTT
>NW_026585894.1:7089043-7159888 GCF_907164565.1 Psammomys obesus | reverse complement strand
TCTTTCTTTCTTTCTTTCTTTCTTACAATTTATTCACTTTGTATCCCCACTGCAGCCTCCTCCATCATCTACTCTTAGTCCCACCCACTCTCCCTTTTCTCTCCCTATGCCTTTCCCTAGTCTTCTGATAGGGGAAGACCTCCTGTCCTTCTATCTGACCTTAGATTATCAGCTCTCGCCAAGGCTGCCTGCATCATCTTCCTCTGTAACTTGGCAAGACTGAATCCCCCAGGATGAGGTGATCATACAGCTGGCCACTGAGTTCATGTCAGAGATATCCCCTGTACCCCTAACTAGGGAAACCAGTTAGAAACTGCACAGCCAATGGGCTACTTTTGAACACAGGGTGTAGGCCTTCTCCATTCATGGCCCTTAGTTGGAGTATTGGTCTCTGCAGGCTCAAGTTAAACAGCAACAAACCAAGTAATCCAATTAAAAATGGGGTACAGAAGTAAACAGAATATTCTCAACATAGGAATGGGAAATGTCAGAGAAAAACTTAAAGAAATGTTCAATGTCCTTAGTCATTTGGGAGATGCAAATCAAAATGACCCTGAGATTTCACCTCACACCCATCAGAATTACTAAGATGAAAACCTCAAGTGACATATTTTAGTAGATCTTATATTATATGTCTATATGAGTGAATACATACCATGTGTATCTTTCTGCTTCTGGGACAGCTCACTCAGGATGATCCTTTCCAGTTCCCATCATTTACCTGCAAATTTCATGACTTCCTTGTTTTTTATTGCCGAGAAATATCCCATCGTATAGATATACTACAATATCTGTATCCATTCTTCAGTTGAGGGGCATCTGGGTTGTTTCCAGCTTCTGGATATTACAAATAAAGCTGCTATGAACATGGTTGAGCAAATGTCCTTATTGTGTACTTAAGCCTCTTTTGGATATATGCCTAGGAGTGGTATAGCTGGAACTTGAGATAATGCTATTCCTAGTTGTCTCCGAAAGTGCCACATTGATTTCCAGAGTGGTTGTACAACTTTACATTCCCACCAGCAGTGGAAGAGGGTTCCCCTTTCTCCACAACCTCTCCAGCATGTGTTGTCACTTGAGTTTTGATCTTGGCCATTCTGATTGGAGTAAGGTGAAATCTCAGGGTCATTTTGATTTGCATTTCCCTAATGGCTAATGATGTTGAACATTTCTTTAAGTGTTTCCTATTAAAATATGTACACCTAAAGAAACTAATCAAGAGGGAAGACTCTGGCTAAAATGCTCAATCCCCATCCAGAAAGGCACAGAGGATGGACATCAGAAGAAGGTGAAAACAGGGAACAAGTTCGGAGCCTGCCACAGAGGGCCTCTGAAAGGCTCTGCCCTGCAGACCACCAAAGCAAATGCTGGGCAGAGTACAGGGAATCTTACAAAACAAGTGGGAAATAGTAAGTCCTGGAGAGGACAGGGGCTCCACAAGGAGAGCTATCGAACCAAAATATCTGAGCACAGGGGTCTTTCCTGAGACTGATAATTCAACCAAGTACTGTGCATGGAGATAGCCTAGAACCACTGCACATATGTAGCCCATAGCAGTTCAGTGTCCAAGTGGGTTTCATAGTAGTGGAAACAGGGACTGCCTCTGACATGAACTGATTGGCCTGCTCTATGATCACCTCCCCTTAGGGGTGAGCAGCCTTACGAGGCCACAGAGGAAGACAATACAACCACTATTGATGAGACCTAATAGATTAGGATCAGAAGGAAGGAAAAGAAGACCTCCCCTATCAGTGAACTTTGGGAGGGGCATGCGTGGAGAAGGGGGAGGAAGGGAGTGAAAGGGAGGAGGGAGGGCACTACAGGGGAGATACAAAGTGAATGAAGTATAATTAATAAAAAAAAAATAAAAAATAATAAAAGACTGAAACACTTAAAAAAAAACTCAAGTGACTGCATGTTGGAGAGGATGTAGAGAAAGGGGAACCCTCCTCCATTGCTGATGGAAATGTAACCTTGTACAACCACTTTGGCACTTTCTCAGAAAATTAAGAATAATGCTATCTCAACATCCACCTATATCACTTCTAGGCATATACACCAAAGATGGCCGACCATTCAATAATGACATTTGTTAAACTATGCTCATAGCAGCTTTATTTGTAGTTATTTCTAGCCAGAATCTGGAAACAATCTAGATGTCCCTCAGTGGAAGAATGGATACAGATATTGTGGTACATCTACACAATGGAATATTACTCAGCAATATAAAACAAGGAATCATGAAATTTGTATGCAAATGGTGGGAACTATATTTCATATTTCTTATAGAACATTGATGGCATTGCTTGAAAACTGTGCATTGATTATTCAAAGTAATTTCAAAAATAATGATTTGGGAACTTATTAGATTATACTTACATAAACAGCTCATTTTGCATAGTATGAAATTATGTGAGCTCAAGGGCTTCATGGTGTTCATATATTACTCAATGTCTTATTTGCAAGAAAAAAAGAACAATGGGGCTGTAATTTTAAGTAAATGAGAGAAATGTCATGCGTATTGATTACTCCTTCTACAGAATTAAACTTGACGGGGAATGTAGAATGGCCATAACCACCATAAGAATTACAGTTATAGCTAGAATTGCTATATAAACATGAATCAAAGGATTCTATCACTTGCAAAATTCATTTAAAGGGTGTCTGCTCCTACAGAAATGTATTATAATGGCTCATTTTGTTGATTGATTTTTAGCATGAATGTAGGTGCAGGAAGCAGATATACTTTATTTGATTTGATAGCAATTTCTCATGTTCTTTGATTAAATCTTTATAATTAATACTCCTGTATTGTAATATAGTCATAATTTAAAATGAACTCTTCTTAGTGGCTTACTTAATTTATCTTTATAAATTGTTATTACCAAATTATATGTCTAAACAATAAGATTTTTTGATATTTTATAGTGAAGGTGAACATTGAAATTTACTGATCTCTGAGTTCCTTGACATTCAAATTTCAGAAATATTCAATTTTTCTAGGAAAAGGAAGATTCATTTTAGTCAAATGAACTTTATCACTGCAATGTAATTAGATTTTTCATCCAACAAAATTTAAGAGAATTGTTGAACACATCTTTTCTAGTTTCCCTAGCTATTAAGCCAGGCTATTGAAAACAGACTTATCAGAAACCACTACACATTAAGACAGGATACCAGATACTTAATTTCCACTCATTTCAGTTATACCATTCATTCTGGACATTATTATTATAGTGGCAGTACATATATTATTCAGCCAATGGTAACTCTTGCTGCATTTATAACTGTAACAAATACTTTCACAAGCAATAAAAATTGCTTTTTGTATATAATTCCTCACGTCTCTCCATTACCTTTCATCCTATAGAAAAAAAATAGTATTGCCTTTCAAAAACTAATTTGCATTTTCTGTTATCTATTGAAAACAATTTACATGTTTGCAAAGGCAAGCTCTTAAATTTTAAGTTACAAAGATTTCATTACTTGAGTGAAACCAGTTGACATGATCCACAAATATATAATAGTGATTAGGCAGTAAAACCCATGAGAGAATGTTTGTAGAAAAAAAATATTTAGTTTTTCTTCAAATTTAATGGAAAACAAGTATTAGATCCATTGTGTCCCCTATAACAATTGCTTCTTAGAATGCTTTGCAGACTTTTTGTTGAGTATCATTTATAGTTAAAATACAGTAGCTCTACTACCAAGGTAATTTCTGGGGACCAGCACGTTTTCTGGACACACGAGCTTAAAATTATAAATATATGTGTGATAAAGCTATTATTTAGTCCTTTATTTTAAAATAAGAAAGAAAAGATGGTCTATTCATGTAATTTCATTAAATAGCATTGTTCAGAAGTCCAATTGAGTTAATAATAAATTAAGGGAATCCGTGGAAAATCTAATTCTTCATTTCTCAGCTGTCATGAGTTGTTTCTAATTTCTTGTCTAGGGGTAAGGTTCCACGAGATTTATCATTTTCATATTAAAATGTCTAATATTTTCTTTCTTAAGATCTTATTTACCAGTCATACTGGTGAGACTTTATGGCTATAGCTTTCCTGTTATTCCTAGAAGTCACAATCTCGTAGCAGTCTTCAAGTACTTTGGCTCGAACAAATTTTTGTGACACCTCTTCAACAATGATCCCTGATGTATCCATTTTGGCTGGGCTCTACACAATCCCTTAAATTCTGCATTGTGTCCAGTTGTGCTTTTCAACAATGGTCAGAAAGGAAGCTATGGTTTTGAGTAGAAATAAGGGTCAAGAGACATGGAAAGGGCTAGAAGGAAGAATCATGGGAAGGGCTGAAATAAGGGGAAGGAGAAAGTGATGTGATTGTATTTTAACTAAAATATTTTACTAAAATGACCAATTATAATTGCAGAAAATTTTAGAATACAGTAAATGTGAAAGAGTTTGGAAGAGTACTAATATTTTTTGTTCCATTTTGTTTTCAAAATGGAACTAATAAACTCTAGTGTATGAAAATAAATAAAGTGGTATTTCCACATATATCATTTACTTCATTAATTCATATATTATGCACTGTGGGGTATTAAATTTCATTTAAATGTGATTTGTCATTAGTTATGTTTAAAGATTCATGGGATGTGTTAAGCACAAAAATGACTAAGTCATCAGTGGATAACTAACTTAGAACAGCATGAAACAATCCATCCTTATCTTGGTTTTCACATTTTTTCAATATAGAAACAAAAAGTCAGGAGCAGTGAGTTAAATTTGTAGCTCTCCATAATCTCTCCATAATCTACGTGTGTAACTCTCAGCACAGAAACACATGCTGAACTACTTTGGTTTCTGTCTGCATTTTGCAGGTCCTTACCTAGAGAAGCTGATGCTCTGGACAAAACATTCAAGCAATTAAAGTCCATCTTGTCTCTGAGCCAAACAAGCATTCAAAAAGATCTATACACAAACACACACACACACACACACACACACACACACACACACACACACACACTCACTCACTCACAGAGAGAGAGAGAGAGAGAGAGAGAGAGAGAGAAAGAGAGAAATACATTGTGTACTCTAGGTCTAAACGTCAGTCTCAATTTAGATGTCTGTATACACAGCCATTATTATCAGCACATGTTTTATAGTGGTTTGAGTTTCTCTTCATGTTCTTAGTCTTAATTTTTCCAAAATCCTATAATTCTCACTGGTATTACAGACTATTCTCAAGAAGTTTGCCTGACTAACATATATCTTCCCTAGTCCTTTTTGGGAGCTTTCTAAATAGATGAATACTGAATTGCTCATTCTATAGACAGTAACTAGGACCTTTTTCGAAAATGTCTGAGGCTACAATACCTCTGCAGAAACAACTGAAAATGCAATGCTTGCTAAACCACATCTCATATTCATCTCAGCCATGGCATCTACTGCATTGGCTTTGCTTCTTTGATTCAAGTACTGTTCTTTGGTTAATTTCTCGATACCTTTAAACTTCTTCCATTCTTTCTTTTACCTCACTGGCAAGCCACACAACTAGAGCTTGTCCTTTATTTGACAAAGAGTTCCTTCCTCTCTCATGTTCATCATTTTTCAGTTAAATTAAGTTCACAGAAAAGATTATATGTCATGAATCCTTATTTGTATTCACAACAAAAGAGCTGAATTTAATTTGAATAGATGTAAGTTTAAGCACAACAAAATTTCTTCATAATGTAGCATTCGTATGTGTTGTTCAATCCTCAGAACAGGTCTATCTCCTTTTCCTCCTGATTGTTGCATAAAATACAGTTTTATTCTGAGATACAATGCTTTGAAATAGACACTATGTTTAAAATGGCTGCTTTGTAATTAGGTAGTCACATACATGTACTTGAAAACAAGATCATAATACTCCACTCAGAAACATATAATTTAAACAAGTAAGAGGTTATGTATTCTAGGCAACCCTTTGTTTTGTGAACAACTATTTTTAGTATGTAAAGATACAGATGTGCACACTTGTTGATATTGAATGAGTAAGTTGTGTCACACCTAACAAAAGCAATAAAACTTGCTTCATTATAATTTAAAGAAAAATTTCAAAGCATATTTTGTAAGTTGTATTCATGTAAGGCATCCATTTTTCTAGAGTTAAATTTTATAGTGAAAAAGAATGTTGTTTTACATTAAAAGCCCTAAGGCACGTGACAAAATATTGTAGCAAATACCTAATTAAATTTTTATTTTTAAAGAGGAATACCCATTGTTTAGGCCACATAACTAAAATAATACAAAATAAAAATCCTATTGCTGGTGATAAAAATCACTATGTCTTATTTAATGCCTTATCTGAATTACAAATAGTATAAAGACTTAATGTTAATCACTAGATTAAATCAATGCCAATTATGTGTTGATATGTCAAGTGGCTTGCACAGGGTAAACAAATTCCTTCATTAACATATCAGAAATTTTACAAATGATATATATGTGCCATAGAAGAATAACAAATGAGAAATATGTCAGTAACAGGGTCTTTTCGGAGACTGACATTCAACCAAAGACCATGTATGGATATAACCTAGAACCTCTGCTCAGATGTAGCCTGTGGTAGCTCAGTAACCAATTGGTTTCCCATAGTGAGGGGAACAAGGACTATTTCTAACAAGAACTCAATGAATGGCTCTTTGGCCTCCCCACCCCCCAAGGGAGGAGCAGTCCTGTTAGGCCACAGAGGAGAGCTTTGCAGCCAGTCCTGATAAAACAGGATCAGATGAATGGGGAGGAGATCCCCCCTATCAGTGAACTTGGAAAGGGGCAGGGTGGAGATGAGGGAGGGAGGAAGGGACTGGGAGGGAATGAGGGATCGGGACAAGGCTGGGATACAGAGTTAATAAATGTAACTGATAAGAAAAAAATAAAATTCAAAAAAAAAGGAATGATAACTTTGGTAAATATTTTAAGTACAATTATGAAATTTTATGGCATAAATTATATATTAATTTGTTTTATTTGATAAATGTTACAGTAATAATATATATATTTTGATAGGTATATATGAGTTTATATAACTCAAAACAAAAAATGTTCACAAGCATACTTTGAGAGACATAATTTGAAAAATAAGGTCTGTATAAAGATCTTAAATACTTTATTTCATAAAATTGTTATAAAATTCTATATTCTCAAATTTAATTCTCTTGTTGTTAATAAGAAAAGAATCCAAAGACTTCTATTATGTGTCAGTAAAGTCTATATTAAACATTTCTTTTGGTAAAAAATTTTTATTACTAATATTACTATCATTGTTATTATTATTACCACAATTTATTTCATTTGCATACTGGCTATTGCTCCCTGCATCATCTCCTACCTGTGCCACCCTACATCCCACTTCCCCTCCTATGTTCCTTCCCTAGTTCACATATAGGGGAGGTCCTCCTTTCCTTCTAACAGACCCTAGGCTATCAGGTTTCATCAGGACTGTATGGATCTTCTTTCTCTGTGGCCTAATAAGGCCACCTTGACAGGGAGAGGTGAAAAAAGAGCAGGCAACCAAGTTCATGCCAGTGACTGCCTCTGGACCTCTTAATAGGGTACCCACATGGAGAGTGAACTGCACATAGGCTAAATCTGTGAGGGGGATATAGGTCCTCTCTATGCATGGTCCCTGGTTGTTGCATCAATCCCTGCAGGCCTCCTTGGGCTCACATTTTTTTGGCTCTGTTTGTATTCTTGGAGTGTATGTCCCCTCAAAAACAAGGAAAACATTAAATTTTCATGAAAATGGATGGAACTAGAAAAGATCACCCTGAGTGTGATAACTACGAAGCAAAGGACACACATTATATCCTCATTTATAAGTAGATAAATTAGACTTAGAATATAGGCTAAACTTACTAAAATCTATAGTCCTAAAGAAGCTAAACAACAAAGTGGGCACTAGGGAAGATTTTTAATCCTCATTCAAAAGGAAAAATAATATAGACATCTGAAGTGGCAGAAGACAGGAAACAAGACAGGAGTCTAACACAGAGGGCCTCTAAAAGACACTACCTAGCATGGTATCAAAACACATGCTGAGACTCATAGCCAAACTTTGGGCAGAGTGCAGGGAATCTTATGGCAGAAGAAAGAGAAAGAAAGAACAGGAGGAGACAAGATAGCCACAAGGTGTATAACAAAGCCAAAAAATTATAGGCCCAGGGGGGCCTCCGTGAAGCTCCAACTAAGGATCATGCATGGAGAGGACCTAGACTCTCTGCTCACATGTAGCTCATAGTCAGCTCAATCTCCATGTGGGTTTCCTAATAAGGGGAACAGGGATTCTCTCTGGCATGGACTCAGTGAACGGCTCTTTCATCATTCCCTCTAGGAAGGAAGCCTTGCCTGGCCACAGCAGAAGAAAATGCAGCCATTCCTGATGGGACCTGATAGACTTGGGTTAGATAGTAGTGGATGAGGACTTCTCTTAACAGTGGATTAGGGGATGGGAAAAGGTGGGGAAGAGGGAGGGAGCATAGGACTGGGGGGGTGAGGGAGGAGGCTTCAGGAAGGATATAAAGTGAATAAATTGCAATAAATAAATAATAATAAAAATAATTATAACAGAGACTAACAGAATGGTCTTGGAAACAGGATCCAACATTCTGCTGCATTCAAGTAACAAATCTCTGCAACAAAGACAGACACTACTTTAGAGTAAATTGCTGGAGAAAAGTTTTCTAAACAAACAGACTCAGGAAGAAAACTGGAGTAGCCATTCTAATATCTATTTATTTCAACCAAAATTAATGAAAATATTGGGACAAATACTTCTCTATAGTCACAGAAAAATCTACCAAAAGGACATCACAATCCTTAATACCTAAGGCTCAAATAAAAGGGCTCTCCCATTGTCAAAGAAACATTATTAAAGCATAAATCACACATCAGTCCTAAAAATCTAAATGAAATTTTAATGAAATGGACAATTTTCGTCATAGATTACATTCACCAAATCTGAATCAAGATCAGGTAAATAAATTAAAGAGTCTTATGTCTCCTAAAGAAATAGAAGATGTGATCAAAAGTTTCCCATGCAAAAGAAAACCCCAGGGCCAGACTATTTCAGCACAGAATTCTATCACACCTTCAAAGAAGAGCTAAAACCAATATTCTTCCAACTATTCCACAAAATAGAAACAGAAGGAACAATACCAAATTCATTCTGTAAGACCACAGTCACTTTGATAACTAAACCGAACAAAGACCATACAAAAAGAGAATATAAGACATATTTCTCAATAAACATTGATTCAAAAATACTCAAAAAAATTTTCAAAAACCAAATAAAAGAACACATCAAAAGATATCATCACCGTGACCAAGAAAGCTTCCCTGTGATTTCTTGACAGAAGTTAATTTTCTTGGGTTGTATTTTCCCTTCCAATGTCTTCTGTAATGGTGGATTTGTATGTAGGTATTGTTGAAATTTGTTTTTGTTATTGAATATCTTGTTTTCTCCGTCTATGAGGACTGAGAGTTTTGCGGGGTATAGTAGTCTGGGCTGACATCTGTGTTCTCTTAGGGTCTGTATGATATCCGTCCAGGCCCTTCTGGCTTTCATAGTCTCTGTTGAAAAGTCAGGTGTGATTCTAATAGATTTGCCATTATATGTTACTTGTCCTTTTTCCCTTGCAACTTTTAGTATTTTTTCTTTGTTCTGTATACTTACTGTTTTGATTATTATGTGACAGGAGGATTTTCTTTTCTGGTCAAATGTTGGGTGTTCTGTAGGCCTCATGTATTCTTATTGGCTTCTCCTTTAACTTGGGGAAATTTTCTTAGCTTCTGTCAAGAAAACATAGGAAATGATTAACCTTACTACAATAAAACAAAAAGCAACCATGCACACAACCTTATGACCACAGCCAACATCAAAATCAAAGGATCTAACAACCACTGGTCATTAATCTCTCAACATCAATGGACACAACTCTACAATAAAGAGACACAGACTAACAGAATAGATACATACACAAAACCCAGCAATCTGTTGCATACAAGAAACACACCTAAGGCACAAAGATAGACATTACCTGAGGGTAAAAGGTTGGAAGACGTCTTTCCAAGCAAATGGACCCAAGAAACAAGCAGGAGTAGCCATTCTAATACCTGATAAAATACACTTTCAACCAAAATTTATAAAAAAAAGATGGGAAAGGACACTTCATACTCATCAAGGGAAAATTCCACCAGGAAGACCTCACAATCCTGAACATCTATGCCCCAAATACAATAGCACCCACATTTATAAAAGAAACATTGATAAAATTTAAACCACATATAGATCCCCACACATTAATAGTGGGAGACTTCAACACCCCACTCTCAACAAAGGACAGGTCAACAAAACAGAAATTAAACAAAGAAACAATATCTCTAACAGAGGTCATAAATCAAATGGACCTCACAGACATTTACAGAACTTTACACCCAAACACAAAAGAATTTACCATCTTCTCAGCACCTCGTGGAACCTTCTCCAAAATAGACCATATAGTTGGTCACAAAGCAAGCCTCAACAGATACAAGAAGACTGAAATAATCCCTTGTATCTTGTCTGATCACCATGAAATAAAGCTGGACTTCAACAACATCAGAAATAGCAAAAAGCCTACACACACATGGAAACTGAACAACTTGTTACTAAATGACAGCTGGGTCAGGGAAGAAATAAAGAAATTAAAGTCTTCGTAGGACCCAATGAAAATGAAGGCACAACATACCCAAACTTGTGGGACACAATGAAGGCAGTGCTAAGAGGAAAGTTCATAACACTAAGTGCTTTCAAGAAGAAATTCTAGACGGCTCATTCAAGCAACTTAATGGCCCATTTAAAAACCCTAGAAAAAGAAGAAGCAGACACAACAAAAAGGATTAGATGGCAGGAAATAATCAAACTCAGGGCTGATTCAATCAATTAGAAACAAATAAAACAATTCAAAGAATCCATGAAACCAAGAGCTGGTTCTTTGAGAAAATCACCAGATCGACAAACCCTTAGCCAAGCTAACTAAAAGGCAGTGAGACACCACCCAAATCAACAAAATCAGAAATGAAAATGGGGACATAACTAAAGACACTGAGGAAATCTAAACAATCATTAGGACTTACTTCAAAAGTCTATATGCCACAAAATTTGAAAATATAAATGAAATGGACAATTTTCTTGATCGATTTGACTTACCAAAGCTGAATCAGGACAAGGTAAATCAATTAAATAGTCCTATATCCCCCCAAAAATTGAAGCGGTCATCAAAAGTCTCCCATCCAAAAAAAGCCCAGGACCAGATTACTTCAGCGAAGAATTCTACCACACCTTCAAAGAAGAGCTAACTCCAATTCTTTTCAAACAATTCCACAAAATAGAAACAGAAGGAACATTACCAAACTCATTCTATGAAGCCACAGTCACCTTGGTACCTAAACCTCACAAAGACTCAACAAAGAAAGAGAATTTCAGGCAATATCCCTTATGAATATTGATGCAAAAATACTTAAAAAAATACTTGCAAACCGAATCCAAGAACACATCAAAGATATTGTCCACTATGACCAAGTAGGCTTCATTCCCAGGTATGCAGGGGTAGTTCAATATACAGAAATCCATCAATGTGATCCAACATATTAACAAACTGAAAGAAAAAAAAAACACATGATAATCTCCCTAGATGCTGAAAAAGCATTTGACAAAATACAACATCCATTTATGTTTAAAGTATTGGAGAGATCAAGGATACAAGGCACATATCTAAACATAGGAAAGGTGATATACAGCAAGCCTATAGCCAACATTAAACTGAATGGAGAGAAACTTAAAGCAATTCCACTGAAATCAGAGACAAGACAAGGCTGCCCACTCTCCCCATATCTCTTCAACATAGTGCTGGAAGTCCTTGCTAGAGCAATAAGACAGTGGAAGGTGATTAAGGGGATACAGATGGGAAAGGAAGAAGTCAAATTATCACTATTTGCAAATGATATGATAGTGTACATGAGTGACCCCAAAAACTCTAACAGGGAACTCCTCTAGCTAATAAACACCTTCAGCAAAGTGGCTGGATACCAAATTAACTCAAAAAAAAAAAAAAATCAGTAGCACTCCTGTATACAAAAGACAAAAGGGCTGAGAAAGAAATTAGAGAAACAACACCCTTCACAATAGCCACAAATGATATAAAGTACCTTGGTGTAACCCTAACCAAGCAAGTCAAAGACTTTTATGAAAAAAAAATTTCAAGTCTCTGAAGAAAGAATTAGAAGAAGATATGAGAAGATGGAAAGATCTCCCATGCTCATGGCTTGGCAGGATTAACATAGTAAAAATGGCAATCTTACCAAAAGCAATCTACAGATTTAATGCAATTCCCATCAAATTGCCAACACAATTCTTTACAGACCTGGAAAGAAAAATTCTCAACTTCTTATGGAATAACAAAAAACCAAGAATTGCTAAAACAATCCTCTACAATAAAAGATCTTCTGGAGGATCTCCATCCCTCATCTCAAGCTGTAGTATAGAGCAACAGTTATAAAAACTGGATGGTACTGGCATAGAAACAGAATGGTGGATCAATGGAACCGAACAGAAGACCCAGAAATAAACCCACACACTTATGGACACCTGATTTTTGACAAAGATGCCAAAACCATACAATGGCTAAAAGATAGCATCTTCAACAAATGGTGCTGGTCCAACTGGATGTCTACATGTAGAAAAATGAAAATAGATCCATACTTATCACCCTGCACAAAACTGAAGTGCAAGTGGATCAAAGACCTCAACATAAATCCAGACACATTAAATCAGCTAGAAAAAAAAAAAGTGGAGAATACCCTAGAACTCATTGGTACAGTAAAACTTCCTGAACAGAACACCAACAGCACAGGCTCTAAGAGCAACAATCAATAAATGGGAACTCAAGAAATTGAAAAGCTTCTGTATAGCAAAGAACACAGTCATCAAAACAAAGTGACTGCCTACAGATTGGGAAAGAATCTTCACCAACCCTTTATCTGACAAAGGACTCATATCCAGTATATATAAAGAACAAAAGAAGCTGAAAAGCAGCAAATCAAGTAATCCACTTAAAAATGGTGAACAGAGCTAAACAGAGATAGAGGAATATCAAATGGCAGAGAAGCACTTAAAGAAGTGCTTAGCCTTCAGGGAAATGCAAATCAAATCAACCCAGAGATTTCACCTTGCACCCATCAGAATGGCCAAGATCAAAAACTCAAGTGACAACACATGCTGGAGAGGTTGTGGAGAAAGGAGAACCCTTCTCCACTGCTGGTGGGAATGTAAACTTGTACAACCACTCTGGAAATCAACCTGTTGCTTTCTCAGACAACTAGCAATAGCGCTTCCTCAAGATCCAGCCATACCACTCCTAGGCATATATCCAAAAGAGGCGCAAGTACACAAAAAGGACATTTGCTCAACCATGTTTGTAGCAGCTTTATTTGTAATAGCCAAAAGCTGGAAACAGCCCAGATGCCGCTCAACTGAAGAGTGGATGCAGAAACTGTGGTACATCTATACAATGGAATATTACTCAGCAATGAAAAATAAGGAAATCATGAAATTTGCAGGTAAATGGTGGGACCTGGAAAGGATCATCCTGAGTGAGTTGTCCCAGAAGCAAAAAGACACACATGGTATATACTCACAAATATAAACATACAACATAGAATAAACCCACTAAAATCTGTACATCTAAACATACTAAGCAAAAGAGAGGACTCTAACTAATATGTTCAATCCCCATCCTGAAAGGCAAAGAGGATGGACACCAGAAGAAAAAGAAAACAGGAAACAACCTCGGAACCTGCCACAGAGGGCCTCTGAAAGCCTCTGCTGTGCAGACTGTGAAAGCAGATGCTGAGCCTGATGGCCAACTGATGGGCAGAGTGAATGGAATTTTATGTAAGAAGTGGGAAATAGTAAGAGCTGGAGAGGACAGGAACTCCACAAGGAGAGCAACAGAACAAGAAAATTTGAACACAGGGAACTTCCCAGAGACTCATACTCCAACTAAGGCCTATTCATGGAGATAACCTAGAACCCTGACAATGCAGCCACTTCTGATGAGAACTGATAGACTAAGATCAGAAAGAAGGAGAGGAGGACCTCCCCAATCAGTGGACATGGGGGGGGGCATGCATGCAGAAAGGAGGGGGGAGGGTAGGATTGGGAGGGGAGGAGGGAGGGGCTTATGGGGGGATACAAAATGAATAAATTGTAATTAATAAAAGTTAAATAAAAAAAAAAAGAGAGAGAAAGCTTCCCACCAGGAATGCAGGGGTGGTTTAATATATGGAAACCCATCAATGTAATTCACTATATAAACAAACTGAAAGAAAAAACACATGATAATCTCCTTAAATGCTGAAAAAGTATTTGATGAATTCCAACATCCATTCATGTTTTAGCATTTGGAGATCAGGGGTAGGAAGCACATACCTAAACATAGTAAAGGCAATATACAGTAAGCCTATAGCCAACATCAAACTAAATGGAGAGAAACATAAATCAATCCTACTGGAATCAGGGACAAAGCAAGGATGCCCACTCTCTACATATCTCTTCAGCATAGTATGGAGGGTCCTAGCTAGAGCAATATGACAAGTAAAGGAGATCTATGGTATACAAATTGTAAAGGAAGTGGTGAAAGTGTCACTGTTTGCACAAGATATCATAGTATACATAAAAAAAAACCCAAAAATTCTAGCAGAGCACTCTTACAGCTTATAAACCCCTTCAGCAATGAAGCTGGATTAAACTTAAAAAAAAAAAATCTGAAGCTCTCCTGTATACAGAAGACAAAAAGGCTGAGAAAGAAATTAGAGAAATAACATGCTTCAAAATAGCCACAAATAAACATAAAGTACCTAGCTGTAACTCTATCCAAGGAAGTGAAAGAATTGTATGAAAAAAAATTCAAGTGTCTGAAGAAAGAAATTGAAGAAGATATCAGAAGATGGAAAGAACTCCCATGTTCATGGATCGGTAGGATTATCAGAGTAAAAGTGGCCATCCTACTAAAACCAATCTACAGATTCAATGCAGTTCCCATCAAAATACCAACACAATTCCTATAGATCTTGAAAGAACAATTCTCAACTTTCTATGGAAAAACAAAAAATCCAGAGTGACTGAAACCATCCTGCTCAATAAAAGAACTTCTGGAGGTATCTCCATCCCTGATCTCAAGTTGTAATATAGAGCAACAGTAATAAAAACAGCATGGTACTGGCATAGAAAGAGGCTAGTGGATCAATGGAATCTAACTGAAAACTCACAAATAAATCTGCACACATATTAACACCTGATTTTTGACAAAGAAGCCAAGATCGCACAATGAATACAAAACAACATCTTGAACAAATGTTGCTGGTCCAGTTGGATGTCTACCTGTAGAAAAATGTGAGTAGACCCATATCTATCATCCTGCACAAAAGTAAAGTCCAAGTGGATCAAATACCTCAAAATTAAAAAAAAGACACCCTAAATCTGTTAGAAGAAAACTTGTGGAAGAACTTTGAACTCATTGCCACGGGAGACCACTTCCTGAACAGAACATCAACAACACAGGCTCAAAGATCAACAATCAGTAATTGGGACCTCATGAAACTTAAAAACGTTGCAAAGGAAAAAACACAGTCAACAAAGCAAAATGACAGCCTACATACTAGGAAAAGATGTTCACCAACCCTACAAGTGACAGAGGGCTAATACCAGAATATATAAGGAAATCAAGATAATAACCGTCCCCAAAATCAAGTAATCCAATAAAAAAATAGAGTACAGAGCTAAGCAGAAAAATCTCAACAGATGAATATTGAATGGCAGAGAAACACTTAAAGAAATGCTCAACATCCTTAGTCATCAGGGGAATGTAAATCAAAACAACCATGAGATTCCATCTCATAACCCTCAGAATGGTTAAGTTCAAAACTCAACTGTTAACTCATTCTGGAAAGGATGTAGACAAAGTGGAACCCTACCCCATTGCTGGTGGGAATGTAAACTTATACAACCACTTCAGAAATAAATCAAGGTCTTTCTCAGAAAATTGGGAGTAGTGCTACCTGAAGACCCAGATCTGGCCCTGGTCTTTTTTTGGAAGGGAGACTGTTGATGACTGTTTTTATTTCCTTGGGAGATATAGGATTATTCAGTCTCTTTACATGGTATTTATTTAATTTTGGTAAATGGAATATACCAAGAAACCTGTCCATTTAATTTGATTTTCAAATATTGTATCAAATAGGCTTGTGTAGAAAGACCTACTATTTATTTGGATTTATTCAGTGTCTGTTGTTATGTTCCCCTTTTCATTTCTAATTTTGCTGATTTGTATATTTTCTCTCTGCCTTTTATTCAGTTTGACCAAGTGTTTGTCTATTCTTCTTCCTTTGCAAATTGTATCCCCTTGATCTCCCTCAACTGTCTTATTGCTCTATCAAGGACTTCCAGAACTGTGTTGAAGAAATATAGTGAGAGTGGGCAGCCTTGTCTTGTCCCTGATTTCAGTGGGATTGCTTTAAGTTTCTCTCTGTTTAGTTTGATGTTGGCTATAGGCTTGCTGTATATTGCCTTTACTATGTTTAGATATGTGCCTTGTATCCCTGTTCTCGCCAATACTTTAAACATGAATAGATGTTGGATTTTTTCAAATGCTTTTTCAGCATCTAAGGAGATTGTCTTTTTCTTTCAGTTTATTAATATGGTAGATCACATTGATGGATTTCCATATATTGAACCACTCCTGCACACCTGGGATGAAGCTGACTTGGTCATAGTGGATGATATTTTTGATGTGTTCTTGGATTCGGTTTGCAAATATTTTGTTGAGTATTTTTGCATCAATGTTCATAAGGAAAATTGGCCTGAAATTCTCTTTCATAGTTGGGTCTTTGTGAGGTTTAGGTATCAAGGTGACTGTGGCTTCACAGAATGAGTTTCGTAGTGTTCCTTCTGTTTCTCTTTTGTGAAATTGTTTGAAGAGAACTGGAGTTAGCTCTTCTTTGAAGGTCTGGTAGAATTCTGTGCTGAAATAATCTGGTCCTGGGCTTTTTTGGGATGGGAGACTTTCGACGACCGGCTCTATTTCCTTAGGGGATGTAGAACTTTTTAATTGATTTACCTGGTCTTGATTCACCTTTGGTAAGTGGAATTGATCAAGAAAATTGTCCATTTCATTTAGAATTTCAAATTTCATGGCATATAGACTTTTGAAGTAAGTCCTAATGATTGTTTGGATTTCCTCAGTGTCTGTAGTTATGTCCCCCTTTTCATTTCTGATTTTGTTGATTTGGATGGTGTCTCTCTGCCTTTTACTTAGCTTGGTTAAGGGTTTGTCTACCTTGTTGATTTTCTCAAAGAACCAGCTCTTGGTTTCATTGATTCTTTGAATTGTTTTATTTGTTTCTAATTGATTGATTTCAGCCCTGAGTTTGATTATTTCGAGCCATCTACTCCTTTTTGATGTATCTGCTTCTTCTTTTTCTAGGGTTTTTAGGTGAGCCATTAAAGTTGCTTGAATGCACTGTCTCGAATTTCTTCTTGAAGGCACTTAATTAGTATTATAAACTTTCCTCTTAGCACTGCTTTCATTGTGTCCCACAAGTTTGGGTATGTTGTGTCTTCATTTTCATTAAATTCTAGGAAGACTTTAATTCCTTTATTTTTTCCCTGACCCAGCTGTCATTTAGTAGCAAGTTGTTAAGTTTCCATGTGTGTGTAGGCTTTTTGCTAATTCTGTTGTTGTTGAGGTCCAGCTGTATTCTATGGTGATCAGATAGGATACAAGGGATTATGTCAATCTTCTTGTATCTGTTGAGGCTTGCTTTGTAACCAACCATATGGTCTGTTTTGGAGAAGGATCCATGAGGTGCTCTAAAGAAGGTATAGTCTTTTGAGTTTGGAATTGTATCCTTTACTGTTTGTTCCTGGAGTCTGTTTTTCAGATTGGTCCATTTTTCTCTGGTGTCTGGAGTATACTTCAGGAAGATATGAGAGCTCTGCTGATTTGAGAGTGTGCATTGGTGTTTCAGCTGTATGTAAGAGAAGAAGTCTCCCAGGCGGAGATGCACAAGTGCGTGCAGGCAAGCTTGAGCATGTGCGTGGATATGTGCCTTGAAGGACAGGGTGCTAGAGAGTGTAGATGCCTGAAATATGGGACCGGGGATGGGACAGGTACAGGAGGTTGTATGGATGCTGATGATATTTGTGAGCACAAAGTGCCTGCACAGATTCCCAGAATACCTCAGTGTCCAACATGCCTGTCATACCATCCTTCTGGTATTCACATCTGTCTGGGTTTCAGTAGTTGTTTCCTGGGCCTGGACTGGTGGACCCACAGAACAGCAGCTTTAATATTGAGAATGCTGTCCCAAGAATCCCTATTTTGTCCACAGTGAGGGTATGGATGGGAGGGAGCAGATATCTGGCTGCTATTGTAGAGGGACCCTGGACCTGGAGCTCTGCATGCACCCACTTGCAGGTGCACTCACCCTCTCGCAGGTCTAATCAGAAAGCACAGGGTTCCCCCTGTTCTCTATGCTCAGATTTGGGCCTGCTGGGGCAAATGTGAGTGTAGGAGATTTGTCAGCTCAGTGGTGCTTCAGCTGCAGAATTTGGATATTGGTATAGTGGCTGGCTGGGGATCCACCCAAAGCAGCAGATCTTGGAGGCCCTGGGGAGCAGCAGACCTGGTTGGCCTGGCTGACCTGGGTGGACCGGGGGATCTGGGAGGCTGGTACAGCTGACAGCCTGCCAGTGAGGGACTGGAAGGCCTATCTTCTCTGTCTCAGATAAGAGCAGGGAGTTCTGTGCTAGGAGCAGTGGGCACTGTGGGCCCCTCCTCTGAGGCAGGATGAGGGAGGTCCATCAAAGGGAAGTGCAGGGGAATGGAATATTTGCCACTCTCAGTCCCCAGAGAAGTCCGTGGGTGACCTGGGTCCAAATGGTCTCAGCTCACAGGTTGTTCCCTCTCCCCCAGGAAGCTTCTATGTCAATGTTCGGGCTTAAGCTGCCCTTCCACTAACTAATTTTAGAGCTTCAGATCCTTTGCACTCAGATAAGGTGTTCGCTGGTTGCCGACATCTTGGATGGCCATATGGGAGTTTTAAAAGTGGATATTTTTGATTCTTGTTTTTTTTTTTTAATTTTGCAATTAGATTCCATCTTGTATAAATAAAAATTATTCAAACTTTAAATAATTCGAAGCAGTTCCTTGTGCTGTTTCATTCTTTCAGACAAAAGAAAAGTGATGTTTATCAGAGAGAAAACACTCATATCTGGAATTTGAAAAGAAATACATCTGATAAG
Source organism: Psammomys obesus (assembly GCF_907164565.1). NCBI lineage: Eukaryota > Metazoa > Chordata > Mammalia > Rodentia > Muridae > Psammomys > Psammomys obesus. Next base: position 7,140,542 of record NW_026585894.1, on the reverse strand, counting down.
ACATAGTGTAGCATATTTTTAGAAACAATCTTTTGGGAATTTCTCCTTTTCCACATTGATGATATTTCTTTAATCTTCTAAAATTATGAGGGGATTGCATAATTTATCAAAAAATGATCAGTCTTATTAAGAATTTTCTCAATCCACTGCCATAGTACTCATCACTTTAAATGTGAATGGTTGTAGTGATACAGCTAAGACTATGTAATAAAAAGATTTGTCCTCCCTCTTATCGGCCATGTGATCATTGATACAACATGTAATATTCTTATTTGTCAGTGCTGTAAAAAGAACATACATCATCAAGTTGAACTTAGCATGCTGAAGGCATAAAATGAGAGCGATTTTGAAATGCATACCTTATTGTTTTATTATTGCTATAATTTCTATTATTGTTAGTGTGAACAAGAATTCCCAAAATAAACTTTGTCTACAGAGACTGGATGTTTCATCTTGAAAGCCTTCTGAAAATTTACAATGTTACAGTAACAGAGTCGAATTAAAATTTATCTTGGATATCTTCAGCCTAACAAATAACCATTTCTTTCTCTTATGTCTGTCTGTCCACTTACCTTGCTTCTAGCTAGACTGACGATCCTGAATACAGGTAAAAACTTTTGGAATATATTCACTTAATAGAACTTTTAATTTCCCACCAACCAAAAGACTAAAGTTCATCACATGACATCTGAGAGATATACCTGAGATTTCTCCACTGCGTTTTAATCTGATTATGATTCTACAACTGGATTTTAAAAGTATTTTAATTTGTGATTTTTATCTTTCTGTTAAATATGAAATTTCATTAAGCTGCTTTTATAATGAAAAAATATTTGAGTTAACCTAAATCTGTGCTTCAAGGCTAATGTCACTAAAATTTGACTTTAAAACAAACTATCTTGCAGCCCTGATGAGCTAAGAACCATGTTTGCACTAGCACTAATTTTATTTTTAGATTGTGCATTCTTTTGTTCTCTTCTTTATTATTATTATTGCTATTATTATTATTATTTACAATTTATTCACTTTGTATTATACACTTATAGCACCATCTGTCATCTCTTCTTGATCCCACCCTACCTCCCTTTTCCTTCCCTCTCCTGCTTCCCTAGTCCACTGATAGGGGAAATCCTGCTCCCTTACTATCTGACCCTAGCCTACCAGGTCCCATCTCTTCTGCCTGGATTCTCTTCCTCTGTGGGCTAGCTAGGTTGCCCAACCAGGGAGAAGCGATCAAGAAGCAGGCAACAGAGTTCATGTCAGAACTGACTCTTCTCCTCTTACTAGGAAACCCACATAAAGACTGAGCTGTTTATGGGCTACATCTGAGCAGCGGATCTAGGAACTCTCTATCCATGATCTTTGGTTGATGCCTCAGTCTCTGCAGTATTCCAGGGCCTGCTAAGGCTGCTCCACCCTCAGGGGGAGATGATCATAGAGCAGGCCAATCAGTTCATGTCAGAAGCATTCCCTGTTCCCATTACTATAGAACACACTTGGACACTGAACTGCCATATGCTACATCTGTGTAGGGGTTCTAGGTTATCTCGATGCATAGTACTTGGCTGGAGTATGAGTCTCAAGAAAGACCCCTGGGCTGCAAATTTTTGGTTCTCTTGCTCTCCTTGTGGGCTTCCTGTCCTCTCCAGATCTTACTATTATTTCCCACTTCTTTCATAAGTCTCCCTGCATTCTGCCCAAAGTTTGGCTGTAAGTCTCAGCATCTGCTTTGATATTCTGCAGGGCAGAGCCTTTCAGAGGTCCTCTGTGGGATGCTCCTAACTTGTTTCCTGTTTTCTTCTTCTGGTGTCCATCCTCTTTACCTTTCGGGATGGGGATTGAGCATTTTAGCCAGAGTCCTCCCTCTTTATTAGTTTCATTAGGTGTACAGATTTTAGTAGGTTTATCCTATATTATATGTCTATATGAGTGGGTATATACCGTGTGCATCTTTCTGCTTCTGGGATAGCTCACTCAGGATGATCCTTTCCAGATCCTACCATTTACCTGCAAATTTCATGATTTCTTTGTTTTTCATTGCTGAGTAATAGTACATTGTGTAGATGTACCACAATTTCTGTATCCATTCTTTAGTTGAGGGGCATCTGGGTTGTTTCCAGCTTCTGGCTATTACAAATAAAGCTGCTATGAACATGGTTGATCAAATGTCCTTATTGTATACTTGAGCCTCTTTTGGATATATGCCTAGGAGGAGTATAGCTGGATCTTGAGGAAGCCCTATTCCTAGTTGTCTGAGAAAGAGCCAGATTGATTTCTAGAGTGGTTGTACAATGTGAAAAAGATACCATCTTCAACCAATGTTGCTGGTCTAACTGGATGTCTACATGTAGAAAAATGCAAATAGATCCATACTTATCATCCTGTAGAAGACTAAAGTCCAAGTGGATCAAAGACCTCAACATAAAACCAGACACATTAAATTGGTTAGAAGAAAAAGTGGGGAAGACCCTAGAACTCATTGGTACAGGAGACAACTTCCTGAACAGAACACCAACAGCAAGGCTCTAAGAGCAACAATCAGTAAATGGGACCTCATGAAACTGAAAAGCTTCTGTAAAGCAAAGGACACCGTCCTCAAACAAAACGAATGCCTGAAGATTGGGAAAGAATCTTCACGAACCCTTTATCTGATAGAGGGCTAATATCCAGTATATATAAAGAACTAAAGAAGCTGAAAAGCAGCAAACCAAGTAATCCAATTAAAAAATGGGGAACAGAACTAAACAGAGAATTCTCTGTAGAGGAATATCGAATGGCAGAGAAACACTTAAAGAAATGTTCAACGTCCTTAGCCATCAGGGAAATGCAAATCAAAACAACCCTGAGATTTCACCTTACACCCATCAGAATGGCCAAGATGAAAAACTCAAGTGACAACACATGCTGGAGAGGTTATGTAGAAAGGGGAACCCTCCTCCACTGCTGGTGGGAATGTAAACTTTTCATTTGAGGTTTTTATCTTTTTATGTTAAGCACACTATATGCCACTTTATACAGCTTCCCCCTTTTTTAATCCATAATTGTAGCATCTTATTGTTATCAATGATCCTCTGGCCAATCTTGTCCTACAACTATCATTTCTAATGACTTAATAGAGATACAGGTAGCTGCTTTACCACTGATGTCCTTTCTGCATTGCCAAATAACATAACTCCCTGTTTCCCCAAGGTTTAGGATCATCTGCTGAAGTTCTCTTCTGAAATGTTTACTTTAATTAAATTAAACTGTCTTGAATTTATAGCGTAGTTGTTTTGAAATTTTAGTCCAATGATTTTTGTGAAGTATCTTTTTTATATATACTAAGATTCTCATATGGATAATAAATCCTTTTGGATGGGCTCATGTTCTTAAATTGACAAACGGTACTGTATTTAACATTAGGTTACAATCCTCTGGTTCATTACCTTAAATACCAAAGTCTTTACATGTTTTTGTGGCTTCTAATTTAATAAAATACACTGGCATACTGAGGTATTTATATCACTGATTTATTCTTATAGTAATTTTTTTTCAAAGTAGGTAGGCATGATACCTCACTTTACAGATGAATAAACATAAAGACATTGAATGCTGGAAAAAGTCATACCTCATAGAACTACTTGACAACTACTTGAATATTTGATATATTAGCTTTGTTCCAAAAATCATGTTCTTTTTTTCAGCATGCAAAATAGATCATGTATTTCCATGGTGAGTAATAAGGAATACAGGGTGATTTTTTTTTTTTACAACAGAAATTTATAAGATTACATTCTAGACTGATACCTTGTAACACCACTACTGGGACAGTATCTGAACCAACAGTCTCTGATTCATTATTATATGTTTAAGAAAACACCCACTTCAATGATAACTTAGAATCAAAGCATAATTAATTTTACAGACAATTGAATTCATGTTATTGTTTCTTGTTCACACTTTTATTCCTGTATTTTCAGTGAAAGTAATAAATGGCAAAATCTGTGTTCTTAACAGTATTTCTCACAGATTCAGTAAACTCTAGATCTGGAGAAATGGTTTCTTTTATAAATTTGTATTGATTGTTATTCTGTCTATACATGTGTACACATTAGTGTGCACACACATGACATGTTGCAAGTATGAGGGTTAGAAGAAACTTGTAGAAGTCAGTTCTCATCTTCTGCAATGTATTTTTTAGGGGTTAATATTAAGTTATTAGTTTTGTAGGCTGGCATCTTTCCCTTAAAACCATCTTGCTAGTTTCCTATGTTTCCTATGTTTACATAGGTTTTGCAGTTATTTGACCAAAAGTTTAAACACCCAGTTATTGAGGTTTAAGCCAGTCATTGGCTGTGTCTATAATACAACACTTGGCATGTAGAGACACCAGGTTCAGGGGTTACAGGTCAGCTTGGGACATCTGAGAACCTGTATCAGAAACCAAAACCAACAGTAAGGAATAAAACCCACCTACAATTCAAGGAATTCTCAGTTATGAGATAAAAACATTTGTAGGGGATATGTAGAGTCAAAATAAATAACTTGAAATTCTTACAGGTTAAGGTTTGGGAAGAATATTTGCTAAACTGTCAACTATTACACCAGAACAGCTTTTTTTATCATAGTCAATGCTATAGATTTACCATTCATTTGGTGCATAATTTCAAACTTGGTAAAAAATAATTCCAAATAGGTTAGCTGTTAGGGACTCACAGTTTAACAAGGAATTAAATCTATAACTTAAAAATATAGAAGGCTAATTTTGTAATTAGTAAAGCACAGATTTCAGAAGTATAATTTGTTATTAACATTTTTCCATATAGTTTATTCTAAAATTGTTAATATTTTCAGCTTTTGGACAATAAAGGACACTATTAATAACTATAATTTCGCATGCTAGAATTTGAAGCATTCGTGTAGAACTAATCTTTATGAAATATATCCAACCTCTATCAAGAGTGAAAGGTATGAAGAAAACCACTGTTAGTTAGCATTCACAAAAGAAGCCATTTTACAATTTACATAATTGCTATAGGTAAATATGTCTCAATGAATTAATTTTAACTGTAGTCGAACAGAAACAGGAGAGAGAACATGTATTCTAAACCTACTGTTTACAGCACTTGCTCAAACTTAACTAAGAAGGAAAAGAAGATGACTTGATTCGTTTAATTCCATCAGTCCTAGAATAAACCAAGATGAGAAACTGAATCTCGAGTACATTCCAGAATACAGACCTGTGCTAGAAACACTTCAGGTCAGCTACAGAATATGCCACTAATGTGATGTGTGACTTCAGAAAAGTCATGTTCATTTTACAGAGCTTATCATCTTCATTTGCGAAATGAAATTATCTCCCACAGAATTTCAAATTTAAAAATATTTGACTGAAAATTATGTACCTCATGTTTTGGTGAATACTTGTATTTTCACATAATCTTTAAGGTGTGTTAATGAAAACACTTCCTTCTCAGATGGAGTTAGTGAAGACCTTGGATAAGTAGATTATCCTTAAAAATAAAGGGGGTGGTGACTAATTTACTACTTTTCTGAGAAGTGGGGGAAAGTTGAGAACATGCCAATTGGCAAAGCTTGAACTTGCAAGGCTGTTCAAATGGAAAAGGTGCAAATGTGATAATTGATGGCTGAATGTGTGAGCAATAACACTCCCCAAGGTACATACTTGTCTGCCAGTACATAGAAGCCTTGGGTATGAGTTGATTAGCAGACAAACACACAACCAGGAAATTGTGTTTTAATGTACAGAGACTAGTACACAGAATTTTATAAATAAATATTTGTGGAATTAATTGTAAAATTAAGAGCATTACCATTCAAGGTTGTGGTTGTAGGGGTGATTAAATATTAACAGCAATACTTTGAGTCCAAACTGACATTTTTCAAACTCTCTAATGTTTGTCACAATTAACAGATTCACAGGAATGTATACATTAGTTTTAAGATAAATTGTATATGAAGGTACAGGTTAAACCATTGAAATGTAGATGCTACCATGTGCATATTCATACCTGAGATTTATTACTTTAAAATGGGCATTGTTGACTCAGGCAACAAATAAGCTGAGAAAATGTGTTATAATTTTTTTTATATAATGATTCTATGCCTTCTTTCTTACCATCACAATTGGTTTGGCTATGTTCTGCATAAATATAATGTACATACCATGGGTTAGATTGCTACAGATAACTATGTTCATATTCTTAATATATTATGAAGGTTTCATGACTTTACATGAAACCCATAAAATTTCAGAGCACTCTCTAGGCACAGATTTTATTCTGCTACTTAGAAATGCAGAAAGACTACAAAAATCCTGCTAGAATGTGACTTTGTCTTACACCTTCACTAAAAATATTTTAATGAATACTCTTCTCTTAGTAAAATCGCATGTCATTACAGTACACCATAGGATCCTACTCAGTATTAATAAACCAATTAATTATCTATGTGTCCAGATTCTAACCTTGGACTAGGATTGATTAGAATATTAAAATAAATGTTTCTCTCTACCTAGACCTTGTATTATGATATAGATGAAAACATAAGGATTTATTTTTAGCACTGATAGTATTACCACTAACACCATATCCATTATTTTGTTATAGACATATTTGAAATAAATAACATAAACTTCAAAACACACAGAGATAATCATATGGAATATTTTCTCATTTATAAATTTGGATTACAGGTAAGCATTCCCTACCAAATCATAATACAGTCTCATAGAGAAAAGTGGTGGTATCTGGAAAGAAAGATATTATCTAATATCATAGATCATAGTAGATGATATTCTGGATTCTCTTGTACTAATGCAAGTCAGTTCTCATTAAAAATTAATATAATAATAACAAAATGATACACTTAAATAAAAAAAATATCAAAGGATCCAGTAAATCCTAAAAAGAAGACTGTGTCTTTAAAATAGAATTGTGAAGATTGTTATCAATTTGAAATAGTAATGATAAATTTCCTAAAGAGTTGTAGATGATGAAATTTTCAAGATTGAAACACTTAAAGACCTGTTATATAAACAACAGGAAGAAGGTTTAGTGGAAAATCTTGTACACATATATTCAATGTTTCTATAAATTTTTGTATGCTGTGATTATGTACGTAGTTTGCCGAAACGCTAGAAAAAATGTATGCGGATAAGGGACTGATTTCACTTTTACATATAATTTTAATGCATTCTGTAGGTACTTTCTATTGTAATTCTTATGAGACTTTGTGACATTAAAAATCATTTTAATTAAAACTCTTCTCTGAATGAAATCTCATGTCATTACAACGGACAACAAGATGCTACTCAATCAAGTTCCAGAACCTTCTCTAACTCACTTTTACAATTCCTCTGTACTATTGTTAACTAATTTTGGAAAAGCCTATCATATACCATATTTGTAGGTCAGATATATGGTTTAATTTAAATTACTTAAAAACATTTGTAAAATGAGACTATTTTACTTAGCCCTACCTCATCCTGCCTCACTTTTTTTGCAGATATCCTTACATCAAATATGACCAGTATACTGCTAGTTATAATAACTGTGGAATTAGAATCATACAATTTGTAATCATTGAGTTCTTGAACAATATTCCTCTGAAAGTTATTACATCTAGTTGTAGGTACTGTCCCAGAGACATATTCAGGAAATTAAATTAAATTTTTCTTAATGTTATACTGGAAAATTAATTTGTGTTCAGTTTTATCATTTGCTAAATCTGTGTAACATGGAAGTTTTCTTTGGTTGCTATAAAACACAAATACTGCTCAATCTTTCCACGGAACATTCAGAGATAATTATACCTACAGGAAGGCAACACAGGTGGTAGCTTTCTTCCACAACAGTGTATAATTTAATGAACAAGCATTTGGCTACTGTCTCTGCCAGGTTCCATTCCATACTAAATGACAATCAGAAATGCAAAAACACTGGCACCAGTTTCCATATTTTACAATAGACTAAGACTGATCTTCTTATGTGATTGAAAATACACCTTCGGCTTTTGTGTGTTCATTCACTGTGCTTTGTTTTCCTCTCCTATGGACTCATAACTTAGTCAGTAATTAAAGGAAAAAAACTATCTGAATGCTAAGAGGATGTCACATAAGACAATGATAATTCAATCATCTATCCCCATATATACTGATATTCTAATTTCAGATACTGACAAGAAATAAATGTTATGATCATATATATGAATGCTTCCATAAAATATTCATACATCATTTGAACATTTATTTTATCATCTGTAGAGGTTCATAGTTAATTAATTTGACTGGATTTATACCATAAAAAAATCAGATAGAATTAGTGAGCAACCAAAGTTAATCTTAATATATGAATCATATTTTTTACCCTATGGCAATAAACCAGGTTAAGAGAGATTATATTTACCATATTATTAATGTTTTTATACTGGTACAGTTCATTATATTATGTTATTTTCCATTCCTAGGGATATAAACACATTACAATTCCTACTGATAAAAACCTGATATGTGGCCCTAAGAAAGAATTTACTAGGCTCTGAGGCATAAAGTTAAGGATATCCTGTAGCTTTAGACACTGGAGAAAAAAGCCATTGATCAGGCTATTCTGGTTATTTTTCTACAATAATATTCCTAATACAATATCTATTAAACAATATGGCTATTAATCATATATATATGTATACATACACATAGATAGATACATAGATACATAGATATATAAAGATGGTCTTTCTCCTCCATAAATAACATCAACCTTGACCCCTGTTTTCTAGTTTTTCTGGTACTATCTGACTTCATTGGAATGAATATCTCAATGTCTTGATGCCTTCAGAAATGTCTTTCAGAAATACTTCTCAGCCATAAATAAAACTACATCATTAGGAACTGCCTCTTGTAATTTATTTGAAATATTACGAAAAAGTAATAAACATATTTTAAAATAAAGTATTAACTCATTAACTGACAAGTACAAAGCTAGACTTGCCCAGTCACAGTTGAGCCACAAGCTTCTTATACAGTGGCTCAGATCTTCCGTGATTATTCAGCTTTTGTAAAACCAGTTTCTTCTCAAATCAGCTTTCCTCTTAGAAACAAAATGCTCTATTAGTTCTATTTCTCACATCAAGACATTAACTGTTTGATCTTAGACCTCTTACTGGATGGAGTCATTTTCTCTAGAATACCTGGATAATAAAGATACAACTACAAACTCCCATTTTACCTAGTTCAATAAAGGTAAAAATTATATACATATTAATATGGCTGGCAGGGTGAGCAATGTTTGACTTTTATGTTACAGAGTTGACATATGTTTTAATTGCTTTTGTGATTCATTTGTCAAATATTACTTTAGTAACTTAATGCTGTATTTGTCCAAATTATGTCTAATTTTAGAAACGCAATTGGACATATTAACTGATTGATGATTTCAAATAGAAAATTCAGTTGTTTTCTATAAATTTGTCAGTGGTGAATCCACAGGGGTTTTTTTGTTTGTTTGTTTGTTTTCTTTTTTCTAATCTCAAATATAGCCTTTCTAGAAATTTGGTAAAAACAAAACAAAGCAAAACAAACAAACAAACAAACAAAAAACCCATAACTGCCTTTCTAGTTATATTCCTGATCTTGTTGGAAGTAATAATTAGAATTTCTGCATCTCTTCTCAATATTTCTTCCAGCATTTTCCAAACTTTCATATACAACTAAGTGTCTGTTCATGTTGTACATTTTGTTTCATATTCCTAAACCTAGATGTCATTCACTTTCTATCTAGGGCCAGCAAAAGCCTTAATCAACCAAACAAATGAACAACAACAACATCAAAAATTATAGTGTTCAAATAATCTGCTCATCTATTTTACGGCAACTATGTCCTAAACATTCTCTTCATACACTAAAATATGTTATTAGGACATTCAACTTGATGTGACAAATGTTATAATAAATATATGACCAAGGCTCTCCACAGGTGTGGTAGATGTGTCTTTGGGAGATTGTGTATGTCAATGGTATAGATGATAGTCTAGAAATTCATCTGAGCATATATTATTAAATCATTATCATTTCATACCCAAGAACACAAAATAGAAGAAAAATAATTTTCTTTTCCAAAAATAAATCAAAAAAGTTGATTATGAAAAGGCAAAAATCATAAAATTGAAAACCTGTCATCTATCATTAACAACAATTCAGATGAAAGATTTATGTTTAAAGCTTGAAACGATAAAGATTCTAGACAAATAAGTGCAGAGATGGCTCAGCGGTGATGATCAATGGCTGCTCTTCCAGAGGAGGTGGGTTCAATTCGCTGCACATACATGAAGTTTCACAGCTATCTGCCACTCCAGTTCCAGAGCATCTTATTCCTTCTTTTGAACTCCATGGGCAACACACATACATATGATATATAGACATCCTCACAGGCAAAACACTGACACATATTTAAAATTTTAATTCAATAAATGGGGAAATATAAAAAAGATAGGACTAGAGGTTAAAGCTACTTCCATTTCAGATAAAAAAAAAATTGATAATCTCACAGATGGGAATCATACATGTCACTTGAGAATACACATGCACAAGCGACTCCAAGATGGCAGCGAGCAGAGCGCACCGTTTTGGAGAGGCTGAAGACATGAATCTCTGGAATTGGTGAGTGGAGAGTCAATCGAAGCTAGAATTTGGACTTTTGGGCTTTCTAAAGGAGAGGGGCCACCACAGAAGCGTGGAGTACTAGTAGATTTAGATCAGGGGCGGACTTCTCCTGGAAGGAAATAGGGCTCTTCTCTTGTCTGGGCCTCCCGCGGGGAAACCCGCACACATCACCAGGCAGCTGAGCGCAAAGCTCACATCTGGGAGATCAAAGCAGCAGAGACAGTGCTCCAGGCCCCTTACAGCTGCGGGCTGCTGTAACCACCCATTGAACACCCATCCCATCCTTGGACACACGTCCCACACCACACGCTGCCCTCCGGAACAGCGGAGTGTCCCCTCCCCCATCCCGCTGATGCAATCCCAAGCTAGACCACAGCAGGAAGTGCAGTGGAGCTCACATCCCAAGCGGCCAGAGTGCAATAACCCCAGAAACCTTCTCACAGGAGGAGCACAGGCCCAATCACAGAACTCCAACCACTGAGCCCTAACCACAGAGACTCAGATCCACAACACAATTCTTCCTGGATACCAAAGCCACAAAGCTCAGTGTTTGGGACCCAAGATGGTTGGAGGCAAGGAGACAGGGCTCCAGACCCTGCAGGCACAGCTGAGAGTAGTAAGGACCTGCTGAACGCCACCACTCAGAGAAGAATACACACCACCTAGAGCCCTCTCGCCGAACTCTTGACCCGTGGAACACACCCCCTACTACCACCACCACCCGGCTCTGCATGAGTGCACGCACCACCGAAACTCCACCCTGCCAGAGCATACGCCCAGTATAGTGCTAGCCACAGAGACTCAGATCCACAGTACAACCCTTCCCAGGCCCCAAGTCTGCAAGTGGCAGCACAGAATACACAGGGCTGCCCAGCCAGTGATTGTATTGGCCATCCAACCCCTCAGTGGCAGAAAACCAGCTGAATAGACACCAAAGACGAGCAGACTTGTAAAATCAATACACGTGCTCATTCTTCAACAGCTCTTGCGATCCCTTAGCCCCTGCAATCCCTTAGCGCCTGCAACAACTTTAGTGCCTGCAGGACACCCCTCTCACACACTGAAGGCCTCTTCATTCACCAACACTCTGCCCCTTAGGACACACCCACAAGCACACGCTAAAACACACGCTACCCCACATTTGTCCTTCTGTGCCTGGGAACTTTCCTTCTACAGGTATAGCTGAATAACCAAAGCACACACTGAAACCACTAGACCTCACCCATTTTCATGAAGAATTCTCCAGATACCAGAGAAAAACCAGTCTGACCTGCAGAATCCGCAAAAGACAGTGAACACTACGGATAACCAAATGACCAGAGGTCAGTGATAGAACAAAACCAACTCAAATCAAGATATCATGGCTTCACTGGCAACCTCCAAAATTATTGGACACTCCAACTCCGCAGAAACACAAGAAAATGATTTTAAAGCTATGATTATCCAGTTAATTGAGGCACATAAAGAGGAAACCAACAAATCTCTCAGAGAAATAGTCATAGAGATTCAAACAGTTAAAGAGGATACAAAAAAATCCCTTAAAGATTTGGCCTCCCAAATAGAAACAAAGAAAAACGAACTGAACGAAGAAGCTCTTAAAGAAACACATGCAAATATAGCCAAACAATTGGAGGCAGAAACAGAGGCACTAGGATAGGAAACAACCAAAAAAATACAGACCATCTTGGAGACACAGGAATCCACACTCAAAAAGATAAAGGAAATGTTGCAAGACATGTAAACAGAATTAGAATCAATAAAGAAAACACAAACCGAGAAAACCTTGGAACTGAAGAACTTAGAGAAAAGAGAAGGAAACACAAAGTTAAGCATCACTAATAGAATACAAGAGATGGAAGAGAGAATCTCAGGAGCTGAAGATACACTCACAGAAATTGATACTTCTTTTAAAGCAAAAACAAAATCAGAAAAATCCCAAACACAAACCATCCAAGACATCAAGGACGCCATGAAAAAGCAAAATCTAAGAATAGTAGGAATTGAAGAAGAAGAGGAATCCAGGCTACAAGGTCCAGAAAATATTTTCAAGAAAATCATAGAAGAAAATTTTCCCAACCTAAAGAAAGAGATGTCTACGAACATACAAGAGGCCTACAGAACACCAAATAGACTAGAACAGAGAACAAACTCCTCATGCCACATCATAGTCAAAACACTTAATCTACAGAACAAAGAAAAGATACTAAAAGCAGTAAGGGGAAAAGGCCAAGTAACATATAAAGGCAAACCTATCAGAATCACACCGGACTTCTCATCAGAAACTATGAAAGCCAGAAGGGCCTGGGGAGATATCATGCAGGCCCTAAGGGACCACAGATGCCAACCTAAACTACTTTACCCAGCAAAGCTTTCAATCAACATAGATGGAGAAAATAAAATATTCCAAGACAAAACTAAATTTAAGCAATATTTGAACAGCAACTCAGCCCTACAGAAGATACTAGAAGGAAAATTCCAATCCAATGAAAACAAATACACCCAAGAAAACATAGGTTAAAGATGATTCCCAACAAAAATCAAAAGCAAACAAGCAATGATTCACAGTAACATCGCCAACTCCACGATAATAGGAAATAACATGCAATGGTCATTATTATCTATCAACATCAATGGACTCAACTCTCCAATAAAAAGACACAGACTAACAGAATGGGTGCGGAAACAGAAAACAACATTCTGCTGTATCCAAGAAACACACCTATGCAACAAAGATAAACATTACCTCAGAGTAAAAGGCTGGAAAACAGTGTTTCAAGCAAATGGACCCAAAAAACAAGCAGGAGTGGCTTGTTATTAAAATAACAAGATATTATAATATCTAATAAAATAGATTTTCAACCAAAACTAATCAAAAAAGACATAGAGGGTCACTACATTCACATCAAAAGAAAAAATCACCAAGAAGACATCGCAAAACAAAACATCTATGCCCCAAATATAAGAGCACCTACATTCATAAATGAAACATTATTAAAGCTTAAACCGCACATTGATCGCAATACCCTAATAGTGGGTGACATGAACACCCCACTCTCACCAAGGGACAGATCAACTAGACAGAAAACAAATAGGGAAATAAAAGCACTTACAGAGTCCCTAAATCAAATGGAAATAATAGATGTCTACAGATCTTTTCACCCAAATTCAAAAGAGTATACTTTCTTTTCAGCACCTCATGGAACCTTCTGCAAAATAGACCATATAGTTGGTCACAAAGCAAGCCTCAACAGATATAAAAAGATTGAGATAATCCCTTGTATTCTATCGGACCAGAATGGACTAAAGCTGGACATCAACAACAATGGAAATAACCAAAAACCTACACGCACATGGAAACTGAACAACTTGTTACTCAATGACAGCTGGGTTAAGGAAGAAATAAGGAAAGAAATTAAAGACTTCTGAGAACTCAATGAAAATGTAGGCACAACATACCCAAATTTATGGGACACATTGAAAGCAGTGTTCAGAGGAAAATTTATACCACTAAGTGCCTTCAAGAAGAAATTTGTAACATCACATACAAGTAACTTAATGGCCCAGCTGAAAACCCTAGAAAAAAAAAAAAAAGAAGCAGATACACCCAAGAGGAGCAGAAGGCTGGAAATAATCAAACTCAGGGCTGAAATCAATCAATTAGAAACAAATAAAACTATTCAAAGAATCAATGAAAAAAAGCTGGTACTTTGAGAAAATCAACAAGATAGACAAACCCTTAGCCAAGCTAACTAAAAAGCAGAGAGAATCTATCCAAAACAGCAAAATCAGAAATGAAAAGGGGGACATAACTACAGACACTGAAGAAATCCAAACAATCATTATGTCATACTACAAAAGCCTATACGCCACAAAATTTGAAAATCTAAACGAAATGGACAATTTTCTTGATAGATTCCATATACCAACATTAATTCAAGATCAGGTAGAAAGACTGAATAACCCTATATCCTCCAAGGAAATTGAAACAGTCATTAACAGTCTCCCCTCCAAATAAAGCCCTGGGCCCGATGGATTCAGTGCAGAATTCTACCAGACCTTCAAAGAAGTTCTAATACCAATTCTCCTCAAACTATTCCACAAAATAGAAACAGAAGGAACATTACCAAGCTCATTCTATGAAGTGACAGTCACCCTGATACCCAAACCACACAAAGAACCAACAAAAAAAGAGAACTACAGATCTATCACTCTTATGAATATTGATGCAAAAATACTCAATTAAAATACTTGCAAACCGAATCCAAGAACACATCAAAGATATCATCCACCATGACCAAGTAGGCTTCATCCCAGGCATGCAAGGGTGGTTCAACATACGGAAATCCATCAATGTAATCCACCACATAAACAAACTGCAGGAGAAAAACCACATGATCATCTCCTTAGATGCCGAAAAAGCATTTGACAAAGTCCAACACCCATTCATGTTTAAAGTCTTGGAGAGATCAGGGATACAAGGCACATACTTAAACATAGTAAAGGCAATATACAGCAAGCCTACAGCCAACATCAAACTCAATGGAGAGAAACTTAAATCAATCCCACTGAAATCAGGGACAAGACAAGGGTGCCCACTGTCTCCATATCTCTTCAACATAGTACTTGAAGTCCTAGCCAGAGCAATAAGACAACTAAAGGAGATCAAGGGGATACAAATTGGAAAGGAAGAGGTCAAAGTGTAACTATTCACAGATGATATGATAGTATACATGAGTGACCCCAAAAATTCAGAGAAGTCCTTCAGCTTATAAACAACTTCAGCAAAGTGGCAGGATACAAAATCAACTCAAAAAAAATCAGAAGCCCTACTGTACACAAAAGACAAAAGGGCTGAGAAAGAAATTAGGGAAACAACCCCCTTCACAATAGCCACTAATAACATAAAGTACCTTGGGGTGACTCTAACCAAGCAAGTGAAAGATCTGTTTGAGAAAAACTTCAAGTCTCTGAAGAAATTGAAGAAGATCTCAGAAGATGGAAAGATCTCCCGTGCTCAAGGATTGGTAGGATTAACATTGTGAAAATGGCCATTCTGCCAAAAGCAATCTACAGATTCAATGTAATTCCCATCAAAATACCAACTCAATTCTTTTCAGACATTGAAAAAAAGATTCTCAGCTTCATATGGAGAAACAAAAAACCCAGAATCTCCAAAACAACCCTGTACAACAACAGATCATCTGGAGGTATTTCCATCCTTGATCTTAAGCTGTACTACAGAGCAATTGTAATAAAAACTGCATGGTATTGGCATAGAAATAGAAAGGAGGATCAATGGAACCGAATAGAAGACCCAGAAATAAACCCATGTACCTATGAATACTCAATTTTTGACAAAGCAGCAAAAAACATTCAACAGATGGTGCTGGTCTAATTGGATGTCTACATGTAGAAAAATGAAAATAGAACCACATTTATCACCGTGCAGAAAACTAAAGTCTAAGTGGATCAAAGACCTCAACATAAAACCAGATATGCTAAATCTGTTAGAAGAAAAAGTGGGGAAAAGCCTAGAACTCATTGGCACAGAAGACAACTTCCTGAACAGAACTCCAACAGCACAAGCTTTAAGAGCAACAATCAATAAATGGGACCTCATGAAACTGAAAAGATTCTGTAATGCAAAGGACACCGTCATCAAAACAAAACGACTGCCCACAGATTTGGAAAGAATCTTCACCAACCCTTTTTCTGACAGAGGACTAATATCCATATATACAAAGAACTAAAGAAGCTGAAAAGCAGCAAACCAAGTAATCCAATTAAAAAATGGGGAGCAGAGCTAAACAGAGAATTCTCTGTAGAGGAATATAGAATGGCAGAGAAACACTTAAAGAAATGCTCAACATCATTAGCCATCAGGGAAATGCAAATCAAAACAACCCTGAGATTTCACCTTACACCCATCAGAATGGCCAAGATTAAAAACTCAAGTGACAACACATGCTGGAGAGGTTGTGGAGAAAGGGGAACCCTCCTCCATTGCTGGTGAGATTGTAAACTCGTACAACCACTTTGGAAGTCAATCTGGCGCTTTCTCAGACAACTAGGAATAGTGCTTCCTCAAGACCCAGCTATACCACTGCTAGGCATATACCCAAAATTTGCTCAAGTACACAATAAGGACATCTGCTCAACCATGTTTGTAGCAGCCTTATTTGTAATAGCCAGAACCTGGAAACAACCCAGATTTCCATCAGTGGTGGAATGGGTACAGAAATTGTGGTATTTTTACACAATGGAATACTACTCAGCAATCAAAAAAGAGGAAATCATGAAATTTGCAGGTAAATGGTGGGATCTAGAAAAGATCATTCTGAGTGAAGTATCCCAGAAGGAGAAAGACAAACATGGAATATACTCGCTTATATAGACCTAAAAGATATGATAAACATAATGAAATCTATACACCTCAAGAAGATAATGAAGAAAGGGGACATGGGGTATGATGATCAATCCTCATTTAGAAAGACAAATGGGATATGCATTGAAAGTATGACAGGAGTCTACAGCAGAAGGCATCTGAAAGACTCTACCTAGCAGTGTTCCAAATTAGATACTAAGACTCATAACCAAACCCTCGGCAGAGTGCAGGGAATCATATGAAAGAAGTGGAGTTTGATGTGGAAAGGATAGGAGCTCCACAAGGACCAAATATATCTGGGAACAGGGTTTTTTCTGAGATGGACACTCAACCAAAGACCACGAGAGGATAAAACTTAGAACTTCTGCTCGGATGTGACCTGTGATAGCTCAGTAATTAATTGGTTTCCCATAGTAAGGGGAACAAGGACTATTTCTAACAGGAAATTAATGACTGCTTCTTTGACCTCCCCACCTCCCAAGGGAGGAGCAGTACTGTTAGGCCACAGAGGAGGACTTTGCAGATAGTCCTGAAAATACCGGACAAAACGGAGTCATATGAAAGGGGAGGAAGTCCTCCCCTATCAGTGGACTTGGAAAGGAGCAGGGAGGAGATGAGGGAGGGTGGGACTGGGGAGGGAATGAGGGATACAGAATTAACAAAATGTAACTAATGAGAAAAATAAAATTAAAAAAAAGAGAATACACATGCACACACACACAAACACATGACCATCTTCTCCAAATAATAGGTAAAATTATATATAGAGATATACATATATAAATTATGTATTTAATATATAAATATTTCATATGCAAATTATATGTGTAAGTATACTCTCGGTATAATTTATCATATGTTTGTGTAAATCTGTATTTTGCTTTTATCTTAAGAAGAATAAAGGCCTGGAGAGATGGCTCAGAGTTTAAGAGCACAGTCTGCGGTTTTAAAGGTCCCGAGTTCAATTCCCAACAATCACAGGGTGGCTCATATAATAATATCTGATGCCATCTGTCTTCTGGTGTGTAGGCATACATACATACAGAATACTGTATATATAACAAACAAATCTTTAGAGGAGTGCAAGATAGTAGTGACCAGTGTGCACTGTATCTGAGGGGCACAGGTTCCAAAACTCCAAAATTGGTGAATGGAGGGGCAGCTGAAGACAGAGCATGGACATTGAAAATTTCTGAACAAGAGGGGACAAGTCCTGAGCTGGTACAGTTTGGATCCAGGTCAGCCATGGCAGTCTCCAAGGACTATGAGTGGTGAATATTCAAGCCCCCTATATTTCCTCTTCCTCAGAAGAGGAAGCCAGAGTGTCAGCTGCCCCAAGCACTGGCCCCCATACTAGGGGGAGGTAGCAGGGGTTGCCACAAGCACAAGAATCCATGTTCAGTGACTGAGACAGCAGAAGCAGCTGCAGTACAGGTCTTCCAGGTCAGCTGCTGCTTTCCAGGTCTATAGCTGCAGCTAGCCCAAGGAGGATACTCCCTGCTCAGTGACAAGAGATGGCAGAGGCTCAGTTATCCCTGCAGGCACAAATCTGAGAGTAGAGAACAGGGGAAACCCCTGTGCTTTCTAATTAAGGACTATGAATGAGTGAAGGTGTCTTCTAGTGAGTGCGTGCAGATCCCCAGATATAGGGTTCCTCTACTCTAGCAGCCAGACATTGGATCCCTCCCAGCCATGCCCCCACTATGGTCAACATAGAGATCCATGGGAAAGCATTCTCTTAAGGTGTAATTTTTGGGTGCAGCACTCTTGAAGGACCAGGGATTCCCACAGTTTTGTCAGTCTAGCTAGGGATAACTGGTTGATCCTTGGCACAGTATCTGAGGGGTGCTGTAATGGCTCTCTGGCTTTTGTAGGTCTGAGGATGCAGCTGTGTGCCCCAGTGCCCTAGCTGTACTCAAAAATGGCGGGTGAGCACAGCACTCCTGCCTGCAGTAGAAGGCTAGAGCCTAGAGTCTGCGTGAATCCAGAAAGTCTTTTGGTGCTGGGTGTCCTGAGCGTTAGACCTGATGATCCCCCCCACTGTGGGGTTTCCTCCTGACAGGGACACCCAGTTTTTGCTTTGGGGACCGCCGTTCTGTCTGGGTTAGTGAGTAGAGCCCGCAGGCACAGACGCGACTTTCTGGCTTTTGGGAGACTGGGCATCTGCCTAAACTGGGTAATTTTTCCAGAGACATTTTCGGGGTGGTGGTATCAGCTGAGTGCTCTGAGATCAGACCAGCCGATTCCCTCCCTATGGGTTTGCACCTGACAGTGAAACTCAGTCTCTGGTGCCCTGGGGCCCACAGTTTTATCTGAGGCAGCAAATCAGGCACACAGGCAGGGTTCTGTGCAAGTGCATGGGTCCCTGGCTCTGGCTCTGGGCTGGCTCCTGGGGAGCCTGCCGAACCCGAGTCTTTTCCAGGGGATGTCTGGGTGACCTAAGGTTAGTCCCAATCGTTTCCTGCACTGTGGGGTTGTCTCGACTGGAAATTCCAATCTGTGATGTTGTGATGCCCACAGTTCAGTCTGGGACAGTGACCAGAGGACGCTGGCGTGTGGCTCTGTGCTGGCGACCAAGTGCCTGGCGGATCCGGGATCTTTTCAGTGGTTTAGTGGGATAAGTTGAAGCTGATTGAATCCCCCACTGTGGGGTATCCTCTCACCTGGGAAACACAATCACTTCTGTTTTATGGCCCCGAGTTCTGATTGCTGGTCACTGTGACAACCCTGCTGTGCTGCTGGTCAGAATGAGAGTCGTCCCGGCACCCGGGAAAGCATTCTCAACATTGACGGCTCTGTTCTCTGGGTCTTCCAGTGGAGGATAAGTTCACAATTCCTTGAGCCAGACAGATCTGTATACCAGGAGGACAGTATAACAGGCCTGTAAGTCACTGAGGTATTCAGAGCACCTGCACATGCACAATGCACATGCGAACAGTACCATCACCCCCTCCTGGGCTCCACCCGACCAGACATCTAAACTCTCTAGCACCCTGTCTCTCCAGGCACACTTCCACGCACACACACGGTTGTGCACATGTGCCTGCGACCTTCATCTCTTAGCTACAGATGAAGCATCAACATCCACTCTCAAACCAGTAGACCTCTCTCATCTTCCTGAAGAATATTCCTGACACCAGAGACAGACCACTCTGAAGTACAGATTCTAGGAACAAACACAGAAGGTTACATTTAAGCAGATGGCTAAAGGTCAGAATAAGAACACATCCAACAAAAATCAGGACATTATGGCTTCACCAGCAACCCCAAAAAACAATGAATATTTTAATTCAAGAGAAACACAGGAAAATATTTTTAAAGCTATGCTTATTGAGTTATTAGAGACATGTAAAGAGGAAACAAACAAAGCTTTCAAAGAAAAAGCTACAGAAATAAAGGCAAAAAGAGAAGAAACAAGCAAAGTTCTCAAAGAAATACAGGAAAATATAGCCACACAAATAGAGGCACATAAAGAGGAAACAAATAAAAGAATAAAGACAATCATGGAAAGACAGGAATTCAAACAGATAAAGAAAATGGTGCAAGACATGAAAACAGAATTATAATCAATAAAGAAAACACAGAGAAAACCCTGGAGCTGGAGAACTTAGAAAAAAAGATCAGAAAACACAAAGGTAAGCATCACCAACAGAAAGCAAGAGATGGAAAAGAGAATCTCAGGGCCTGAAGACACAGTTGCAAAAATAAATACACCTCTCAAAGAAAAAGTAAAATCGGAAAACTTCTAAACACAAAACATACAAGAAATCAAGGACACCATAAAAAGACCATAAGAATTATATTAACAGACTAAAAAAAGTTTCCAGGTTCCAAGGTCCAGAAAATATCTTCAAGAAAATCATAGAAGAAAATTTTCCCAATTTAAAGAAAGAGATGTCCACAAACATACAAGAACCCTACAGAACACCAAATAGACTAGACCAGAAAAGAAACTCCTCATGTCACATCATAGTCAAAACACTCACTCTAGAGAACAAAGAAAAGATATTAACAGCAGCAAGGAAAAAAAGGCCAAGTAACATATAAAGGTAGACCTATCAGAATTCCATCAGATTTCTCAAAAGAAATTTTTCAAACCAGAAGGGCCTGGGCAGATGTCATGCAGACTCTAAGGGATTACAGATGCCAACCCAGACTATTATGCCAAGCAAAGCTTTCTTCAACATAGATGGAGAAAACAAACATTCCATGACTAAACTAAACAGCAACCCAGCACTACAGAAGATACTAGAAGGAAAACTCCAATCCAATGAAATCAAGTACACCCAAGAAAACACAGGCTATAGATTACTTCACAACAAAAAAATTAAAAGAAAACAATTAATAGAAATAGAGTAACACCACCAATTCAACAATAAATGGTATGAACATTTGTTAGTCACTATTCTCTATCAGTATCAATGGACTAAACTCTACAATAAAAAGATTTAGACTAACAGAATGGTTGTGGAAATAGGATCCAACATTCTGCTGAATCCAAGAAACACATTTCTGCAACAAAGATAAACATTGCCTCACAGTAAAGGGAAGGATAAATGATTTTCAAGAAAACAGACCCAGAGAACAAGCTGGGGTACCAATTCTAATATGTAATAAATTTTTAACTAAAATGAATCAAAGAGGAGGAGGAACACTTCCTTCTAATCAAAGGAAAAATCAACTAGGACATCACAGTCATGTATATCTATACCCCAAATACTAGAGCACTTGCATTTGTAAATGAAACATTATTAAAACTTAATTCATACATAGATTCCCACACCTTATACTGGGAGACATCAATACTCCACTCTCATATAGGGACTCATCATATAGACAGAAGCTAAATAAGGAAATAATGGCACTTATAAAACTCTTAAAACAAATGGACCAAATAGATGTCCACAGAACTCTTCACCCAAACTCAAAATAGTACACCTTCTTTTCAGCACCTCATGTAACCTTCTCAAACAATGACCATATAGTCTGGTGCAAAGCAAGCCTCAATAGATAGAAGAAGATTGAAATAATCTTTTGTATCTTATCAGACCACCATGACATAAAAGTAGACCTCAACAACAACAGAAAGTCTACATAGACGTCTAAACTAAACAACTCTGGACTCAGTGATAGGTTGGTCAGGGATGAAATGAAAAAAGAAATTGGAGACTTACTAAAATTCAATGAAAATGAAGGCACAACTTACCCAAAATTATGGAATACAATGAAAGCAATACTAAGAGGAAATTTCATAACACTGAGTACCTAAAGGAAAAAGTAGGAGACATCTCATACCAGCAGCTAAATGAAAAAGCCCAAGGGAAAAAAAATAAGCAGATACACCCAAGAGGAGCAAAAGACTGGAAATAATCAAACTCAGAGCTGAAATCAATGCATTAGAAACAAAGAAAACAAATCAAAGAATCAATGTGACCAAGAGCCATTTCTTTTAGAAAATAAAGATAGCAAAACATTTAGCCAAGCTAACTAAAAGGCAGAGAGAAACTATCCAAGTCAGCAAAATCAGAAATTAAGAAGCGACAAAACAACATACACTGAGGAAAACCAAACAATAATTAGGTCTTACTGCAAAGACAGTATTCCACAAAATTTGAAAATTTAAATAAAATGGACTATTTTCTTGATAGATTCCAATTGCCAAAATTAAATCAAGACCAGGTAAATAAAATAAATAGTCCTATATCTCCCCAGGGAAATAGAGGGAGTCACCAAAAGTCTCCCATCCGAAAAATGCCCAGGGCCAGATGTTTTCAGCGCCAAATCCTGCCAAAACTTCAAAGAAGAGCCAACTCTAATTTTCTTCAAAAAATTCCACAAAATTGAAACAGAAAGAACATTATCAAACTCATTCTATAAGCTACAGTCACCTTGATACCTAAACCACACAAAGACCCAATAAAAAAAGGGAACTTTGGACCTATCTCTTTTATGAACATTGATGCAAAAGCACTCAATAAAATACTTGCTTCTGCCTATTACAAATAAAGCTGCTACAAACATGTTTGAGCAAATGTAATAGCCAAAAGTTGGAAACAACCCAGATGACCCTCAGTTGAGGAATGGATACAGAAATTATGGTACATCTAACACAATGGAATATTACTTAGCAATAAAAACAAGGAAATCATGAAATTTGCAGTTAAATGGTGGGAACTGGAAAATATCATCCTGAGTGAAGTATCCCAGAAGCAGAAAGACACACAGGGAATATATTCATTCATAAGTAGATATCAGATATATAATATAGGACAAACATACTAAAATATGTACACCTAAATAAACTAATTAAGAGTGTGGACTCTGACTAAGATGCTCAAGCCCCATTCAGAAAGGCAAAGAGGATGGACATCAGAAGAGGGAGAAAACAGGGAACAGAACAGGAGCCTATTGCAGACCACCTCTGAAAGGCTCTACCATGCAGGGTATCAGAGCAGATGCTGAGATTTATAGCGAAACTTTGGGTGGAGTTCATGGAATCTTATGAAACAAGGGGGAGATAGTAAGACCTGCAGAGGATAGGAGCTACACAAGGAGAACAATAGAACTGAAAAATCTGAGCACAGGAGTCTTTTCTGAGACTGATACTCCAACCAAGGACCATTCATGGAGATAGCCTAGAACCTCTGCACACATATAGCCCATGGCAGTTCAGTATCCAAGTGGGTTCCATAGTAATGGGAACAGGGACTGACTCTGACATGAACTGATTGGCCCGCTCTTTGATCACCTCCCCCCTGAGGGGGGAGCAACTTTTCCAGGACACAAAAGAAGACAATGCAGCCACTCTTGATGAGACCTGATATACTAGGATCAAAGGGAAGGGAATGAGGACCTCCCTCATCAGTGGACTTGGGGAGGGACATGGGTGGAGCAGAGGGAGGGAGGGTGGGAGTGGGAGGAGAGGAGGGAAGGAGCTACAGGGGGATACAAAATGAATAAACTGTAATTAATAAAAATAAAAAATAAAAAAAATATTTACAAACTGAATCCAAGAATGCATAAAAGATATGCATTCTTGGATTCAGTTTGTAAATGTCTAAGTAGGTGTCATCTCAGGATTACAGGGGTGGTTAACTATACAGAATTCCATCAATATAATCTGTCATATAAACAAACTGAAGGAGAAAAAAAAAACACATGATACTATCCTCAGATGCCAAAAAAGCATTTGACAAAATCCAACACTCGTTCATGTTTAAAGTCTTGAAGAGATCAGGGTTACAGAGCAACATACCTGAACATAGTAAAGACAATCGACAACAAGCCTATAGCCAACATTAAACTAAACAGAAAGAAAGTTAAGTAAATTCTTGTGAAATCAGGGACAAGGCAAATCTGCCCACTCTCTCCATATCTCTTTAACATAGTACTTGAAGTCCTAGTTAGAGCAATAAGACTAGAAAAGGAGATCAAGGAATACAAATCAGAAAGGAAGAATTCATAGTATTATTATATGCAGATGATATAATAGTATATAAGAGTGACCCCAAAATCTCAACCAGAGAACTCAAGCTGATAATCAACTTCAGCAAAGTGGCTAGATACAAAATTACCCCCTCCAAAAAAACCCAGTAGCCCTCTTGTATATGAATGACAAAAGGGCTGAGAAAGAATTTAGGGAACTTACAGCAGTCACAACAGTCCCAAATAACATAAACAAACTTGGTATGTTTGTTGTATGCTTGGTAACCCAGCAAGTGAAGCAAGTGAAAGACCTGTTTAAAAAAAAAATCAAGTCTCTGAAGAAAGAATTGAAGAAGATATCAGAAGTTGTAAAGATCTCCAATGTTCATGGATCAGTAAGATTAACATAGTTAAAATGGTCATCCTGTCAAAAGCAATTTATAGATTCAATGAAATTCCCATGAAAATACCAAAACAATACTTTAAAGAACTTGAAAGAACTTTTCTCAATTTCATATGCAAAAACAAAAAGCCCAGAATTGCTAAAAGAATCCTGTACAACAACAGATCTTCTGGAGGTATCTCCATGCTTGATCTTAAGCTGTACTACAGAGCAATAGTAAGAAAAACTGCAAGGTACTGGCATAGAAAAAGAATGGATGATCAATGGAATTGAATCAAGAAATAAGAAGTAACCCCAAACCCCTATGGATACCTGATTTTTGACAAAGAATCCAAAACAATACAATTGAAAAAGACAGCATTTTCAACAAATGATGCCGGTCTAACTGGATGTCTCCATGTAGAAAAATACAAATTGATCTATATTCATCACCCTGCACAAAAAGAAGTATAAATGGATGAAAGATGTCAACATAAAACCAGATCCACTGAATCTGTTAGGAAGAGCCTTGGCCTCATTGGCACAGGAGACAACTTCCTGAACCAAACACTAACAGCATAGGCTCTAAAAGCAACAATAAATAAATGGGGCCTCGTGACACTGAGAAACTTCTGTAAAACAAAGGACACTGTCATCAGAATAAAACAACAGCCTCTGGATTACAAAAGGATCATAACTAACCCTATGTCTGACATATGGCTAGTATCCAGAATATTTTAAGAACTCAAGAAGTTTTAAAAAAAATCCAATTGAAAAAATTAGGTAGAGGTCTAAAAAATAACTCTCAATAGAGGAATATTGAATGGGAGAGAAACACTTAAAGACATGTTCAACATCCTTAGTCATCAGGGTGATGATAATCAAACCAACCCTGAAATTTCACCTTACCCCCATCAGAATGGCTAAGATCAAAAACTCAAGTGAAAACACAGCTGGAGAGGATGTGGAGAAAGGGAAACCATCCTCCATTGTTGGTGAGAATGTAAACTTGTACAACTACTATGGAAATCAATCTGGCTCTTTCTCAGACAATTAGGAATACTGCTACCCCAAGATCCAACTATACCACTCCTTGACATTTATGCAAAAATTGCCAAAGTTTACAGCAAGAACATTTGCTCAACCATGTTCTTAGCAACTTTATTTGTAATAACCAGGATCAGGAAACAACTCAGATGTCTCTCAACTGAGGAATGGATACAGAAATGGTGGTATGTTTATACAACGAACTACTACTCAGCAATTAAAAACATGGAAATCATGAAATTCGGAGGCAAATGGTGGGATCTAGAAAAGATCATCTTGAGTGAGATATCCCAGAAGCAGAAAGACACATATGGTATATACTCACTTACAAGTGGACATATAATAAAGGATAATCATTCTAAAATCTGTACACCTATAGAAGCTAAGCAAGAAAGTTGACCCTAGGTGAGATGGTCAATCTACATTCAGATTGACATTAGGAGAAGCAGTAAACAGGGAACAGGACAGGAACCTACCATAGAGGGCTTCTGAAAGACTCTACCCAGAAAATTATCAAAGCAGATGTTGAGACTCATAGCTCATAGACTCATGTTGGGCAGAGTGCAAGGAATCTTATTAATGAAGGGGGAGATGAAAGACCTGGAAGGGATAGGAGCTCCACAGGAGAGCAACAGGACCAACAATTCTGGGCACAGGGCTCTTTTCTTAGACTAATACTCCACCCAAAGACCATGCATGGATATAACCTTGAACCCCTGTATTGAGATAGCTCATGGCAGTTCAGTCTCTAAGTTTGCTCCCTAGTAATGGGAACAGAAACTGTCTCTGACATAAACTCACCGTCTGGCACTTTGATCACCTCCCACTGATGGTATAGCAACCTTACCAATCCAGAGAGAAAAACAATGCAGCCAGTCCTGATGAAACCTGATAGGCTAGTGTCAGAGAGTAGAGAAAGAGGAGCCCCCATTTCATTGGACTTGGGGAGGCACTTGGGAGGAGATATGGGAAGTAAGTTAAGATTGGGAAGGTTTGAGGGTGGGGGCTACAGCTGGGATACAAAGTTAATACTGTAATAAATAAAAAATAAATTAAAAAAGAACAAAAAGGTTAAGAAAGCATTGAAATTCATTGCAAATCTAAAAACATGTCTTTATGGGACAGGTTCTGAATTCTAGCCTACAAAGAAGGGGAGAAAAGAGAAGGACTTGAATGAATTGTGAGGAAAACTTGCTGAACATACCCTGACTTTTCTTCATATTATTCAGGGAGGAGATAGAATAGCCTCTGGAGAAACAATAGGACTGTCAAAATAAAAATATCATGTGCAAAGAATTGGTTTTCTTCATGTTTATTCATAGAGTATATTAAATTCTTGAAACAGAATATTGCATATCTTTCATGAGCAAAGGAAAATTAGATATGTAAATGCTGTTTTAAGAAGGGCATTGTTTTGGCTTCCAACTGAAATGTCACATAGATTCTCATAGTGTGACTTCTTTTTTTGTTTTTTTTTTGTTTTTTTTTAATTTTTTTATTAATTACACTTTATTCATTTTGTATCCCCCCATAAGCCCCTCCCACCACCCCTCCCCATCCCACCATCCCTCCCCTTTCTACATGCATGCCACTCCCCAAGTCCACTGATAGGGGAGGTTCTCCTCTCTTTTCTGATCTTAGTCTATCAGTTCTCATCAGGAGTGGCTGCATTGTTATCTTCTGTGGCCTGGTAAGGCTGCTCCCCCCTCAGGGGGAGGTGATCAACGAGCAGGCCAATCAGATTATGTCAGAAGCAGTCCCTCTTCCCATTACTATGTAACCCACTTGGACACTGAACTGCCATGGGCTATATATGTGCAGGGGTTCTAGGTTATCTCCACGGATAGTCCTTGGTTGGAGTATGAGTCTCTGGGAAGTTCCCTGTGTTCAAATTATCTTGTTCTGTTGCTCTCCTTGTGGATCCTTAATTGGTAACAATTTTTGGAGGGTGTTGAACCTTTGGGAGATAAAGCAATGCTTCTGGCAGTAGATATGGCCAGGATTTGAGGATTATCCAACAGTCCGTATGCAAGAAGTTTTTGTTTTCCTGGCACCATATGATGTAAAAAAGGTCTTGTTTTTATACCCTTGACCATGTTTTTCCAACCCAATTAAACTATCAGCCAAAATGCATTTTTCTTCAGTCAAGTTGTTTTTATCAGGTATTGTGACCATAGTGAATACAGAAGTAAAATACCTAATGGGACAATTAACCTTTGTGTGCATTAGTGTTCACCCTACTGTTGATTATGTTATTAATTTATTTTTTATGATTTCATAAACACACAAAAAACATTATGAGTATTCTAACCTCCATCATCTTTTTTCTCCATTTTACCATTGACATACACCCCATCCTTACAAATTTCTTTCTTATGCTCATGCCTTTTTGTTTCATGACCCATTAGTCATATCATGGTATTGAATATGTGCAATAGAACCTAGTGAATACATTAATGTGTCTGTAAATTGAGGTAATGAATATTTCTCTTTCAGAATTCATAAACTACTAATGGATTACCAGGGATGTTTAGGAACCTATGAACTCTTCCCTTATCCATAGCTGTCTGATGATAAGGGCAATTTTATGTAGTTCCAGCTCCTAACCTTGGCTGCTTTAAGTTCAACCATGCATAAGGCAACTTAAGGAAGAGAAAGCTGGGAGGCAAAGCTAAAGTATAGCAAAGGTTAATGACATTTATACAATATATAACTCATATAACTTCATCCCCTTCAACAGAGATTCATTAAGTTATCTATGTGTGTTGAGTCCTGAACGGAATTATGACTGTTTGGCTAACATTTAATGGCATGCTCATTTTTTCCTTTTCAGTACCTGATGAAATATTTTATGCATAGTTAGTATTTTTTTCTCAAAATAATACATTGATGTATTAGACAACAGGACAGCTAAAAGTGGAGAAGATTATTTGTCAAATGCATCAACACCACCTCTTATCAATATAACTGCATGTTTCAAATCCTCTCAATTTTTCGAAAAAAAATTATTTCCTTATAGAAAATTACCCCAAAATAAATAGGCAATTGGAGAATATTTAATAACATACTGAAAAACAAAAAAAGATCATAATCATGTTAGGATATGATTTGTTTTCATGAGCTGATATGACAAAAGATATATTATGAATATATTTCAAAGCTTTGGAAAATATATATACATCCTATAACCAAAGAGGGATGAGAAAAAAATATTATCTAGTGTATATATTCTATTTTAAATACAAGTTTTATTTTGCTAATAACTTATTTTCCTAGCTAGTTGTTTTACCAACTAAAATTATAAATACTATACTATAGAGACAAAGAGAAAAAGTAAGAGGGAAAAACATAAAGGCATTAAAGATCTGCTATTTCAGTGCTTCCATTATGATGCTCTCCAACATGCTATTACTATTTCTATAGACATCACGAAGGATTGCATTATCATCAACATGAGTAGTCACAATGGCTCTTTCAAATCCTCTGTCATATCTAATGTCAGAATTTTTAAAATTAATTTATTTTTATTACAATTTATTCATTTTGTATCCCAGCTGTAGCTCCCTCTCTTTTCCCCTCCCAACCCCACCTTTTCTCCCATTTCTCCTCCCATGCCCTTCCCCCAGTCCACTGATAACGGCAGTCCTCCTTCCCTTCCATCTAACCCAAGCCCATCAGGTCTCATCAGAACTGGTTGTAAAGTCAGAAACTTTAATGCATTCATTTTCATTGCTGAGCCACCTCACAAGTAAACTGCTTTTTTTTTCTTTTTTTTTTTTTCTACAGATTTGCTATTGTGTCAAGTTGAACAAGTATATTCCTGGTATCTCTTGGAAGAACACAGACTCTCTTTTCCAGGTCTTCTAGATAATGGAAATTTTAAAAAAAAGATATAGACAAGAACCCAAAGATAATTTATTGGAGTTAGAGAATGAAAGCATGTACTTTGCAGCAAAGCAAACTGTAGTTATCAGTAACTGCTGGGAGAGAGAATGGGATGGAAAAGAAGAGGTTAAGCCTTGTGAGTTAGAAATAAGAAATTAGATAGTTTCAATAGCAAAATTTGTTAGGGACTTAATTGATTAGTGTTATTGTTTACCATATCACTTATACAAGTAGTTGAGGATCACTGATAATGTTATTTGTACCAGACGATGTGGGTATATTGTCACTCTCTTATTCCATATGGTATCTGAGAATGAGCTACAGAGAACCCTTCTTAATTTGCTTTCTATGAAAATAATTTCATAATCTACAGTTTTCAGTGTCAACTAGCTGTTATTCTGGCAATGTGTCATGTAACTTACCCAAATCTTTAATTGTAAAAAAAAAAAAATTATATATATATATAACGAAAAAGGAAAAGAAATTGAAAGAAAAATAAAAACTAGAAAATGGATGGAAAGTCCCTCACAGTGATAATGGATAGACAGAATTAATGTTAAGCATAGCTATTTTATTTCATTTTCCCTTTGATGTGATAAATAGTATGACCAAAAGTAACTTGAGGAAGAAATGGTTTATTTTGCTTACAGGTTTCAGTAAATCATGAGAAGCCAAGGAAGGAACTAAACAATAGATCATATAGGAACGATGTTTACTGGCTTGCTTTCTTTGGCTTGCTAAGTTTATCATTTTGTATTGCCCAAACCAACTTGCCTACAGATGTACAATCCAGAGTGGGCTGGGCTCTTTAGCATCAGTCAGTAATCAATGAAATATCACATAGACATGTCAAATATTTTGTCACAGGGCTAGGAGATATTAACCGGTGTTGACTTTAAAGCTTTTTCTTTGCTGTCTAGCTTTCATAGGGTTGAAGTATGCTGTGCAGCTTACAGGGAAAGAAAAATCAGTATTACTCAGTATTAAACTTTTCAAACTATGATAATGACCATCCTGGCAAAACAAGTCTATTAGTACACAAGTGGTACTAATTTTATGGGCATTAAAATCAGCTTCCTAATTCATTTCTATAAGGGGAAATCTATGCATGCTACTTTAAGCCTGGCCAACAGCCCATAACTCAGGAAGTCATAGACTGTAGGGAAGAGCTTATTCCTATTAATCAACTAATATCACACTTCTTTGTAAATACTCATTCTTATACCTATAGATAGGTGCATCTCTCAACACTCACAAAAGGTTCTTTATGAAGAAAATAGCAGTTCAATACGGACACAC
Organism: Psammomys obesus; assembly: GCF_907164565.1. NCBI lineage: Eukaryota > Metazoa > Chordata > Mammalia > Rodentia > Muridae > Psammomys > Psammomys obesus. Next base: position 7,109,462 of record NW_026585894.1, on the reverse strand, counting down.
AACTGGTCCAAGTATAGAAAATAAGTGACTGGAATGTTCAGTCCTAACTAGGATATCTACATTATACCTCTTCCTATGTAATGCTCAAGAAGAGCAGAGTAGGAAGAAAAATTTTAAGGTCAGTGAGAATTGCTGTGAAATAAAGTTGTGTGGGTACAACCGGGCCCTTGGACTCACATTCACAACGTCTGGTTGCCAATCCAAGACCTGCCCAATATGAAGCTTATAAATACTACATCATGGATTAAGGAGGGGTTCAGGAAAACCCCACTCCTTACTGAGGAGTTTCTAGAAGTTTATGGCTGCTGAGAAAATCTCAGTAGTTGTCTTCACTCTTATATATATTTGGATTTATTAGGGGGGGAAAAAGAACTAGAAGACATTAAATTGGAAAGATTTTGATGTTAAGAAAAAGTTACAGTGGAAAAGGGAAGCAATGATTGGGATACTACTGTATTGTTTGTTGATGCTGGCCTCTCTTCTTGATCAAGGAGTAAGGTATCCTGAAAACTCAGAGCTCAGAGCACTGGGAAAGTATCACAGCTCTGAGGTGGGACAGTATCCCAAGGGTATCCTGAGACACAGGAGCCCAGGAGCCTCAGAACTTTTGGGGAGGCAATGTTCCAAGAATAAGATGAGGCAAGGAGCCCAGAAACCTCACAGTTGTGGGGTGGAACTGTCTCAAGGGTATCCTGAGGCACGGGAGCAGAGAACAACACAGCTCTGAGAGGAGGTCTCCACAGCAGAGATATTACAGCTCCAAGGGGAATATTGCGCCAACCCCTGATGAGCTAAGGAGCCTAGGAACCTGAGATCTCTTTCTTTCTTCTTTCTTTCTTTCTTTCTTTCTTTCTTTCTTTCTTTCTTTCTTTCTTTCTTTTCTTCTTCTTTTTCTTCTTCTTCTTTTTCTTCTTCTTTTCTCTCTCTCTCTCTCTCTCTCTCTCTCTCTCCCTCTCCCTCTCTCCTCTTCCTCCACCTCCTCTTCTTCTTCCAATGAGTGGGTCAAAGAGGACAGTAAAACTCTTTAAAGAGATTTATTGAAGTGACAAATCCAAGAGAAGAGAGACAAATCCTGGGCTGGCTGCCTCGTTTGCAGGAAAATATAGAAGGGAACTGGGCAGACAAGACCTTTACATAAGAACAAATAGACAGCCTACAGATTGGGAAAGAATCTTCACCAACCCTTTATCTGACAGAGGGCTAATATCCAGTATATATAAAGAACTAAAGAAGCAGAAAAGCAACAAACCAAGTAATCCACTTAAAAAATGGGGAACAGAGCTAAACAGAGAATTCTCGAAAGAGGAACATTGAATGGCAGAGAAACACTTAAAGAAATGCTCAACCTCATTAGCCATTAGGGAAATGCAAATCAAAACGACCCTGAGATTTCACCTTACATCCATCAGAATGGCCAAGATGAAAAACTCAAGTGATAGCACATGCTGGAGAGGTTGTGGAGAAAAGGGAACCCTCCTCCTTTGCTGGTGGGAATGTAAACTGGTTCAACCACTTTGGAAGTCAATCTGGCGCTTTCTCAGACAACTAGGAGTAGTGCTACCTCAAGACCCAGCTATACCACTCCTAGGTATATACCCAAAATTTGCTCAAGTACACAACAAGGACATTTGTTCAACCATGTTCGTAGCAGCTTTATTTGTAATAGCCAGAACTTGGAAACAACCCAGATGTCCATCAACGGAGGAATGGATACAGAAATTGTGGTATTTTTACACAATGGAATACTACTCAGCAATCAAAAAGCAGGAAATCATGAAATTTGCAGGCAAGTGGTGGGATCTAGAAAAGATCATTCTGAGTGAAGTATCCCAGAAGGAGAAAGACAAACTTGGTATATACTCGCTTATATAGACCTACAAGACATGATAAACATAATGAAATCTACACACCTAAAGAAGATAATCAAGAAAGTGGACACAGGCGAAGGTGATTAATCCTCATTTAGAAAGACAAATGGGATGTGCATTGAACTTATGACAGGAGTCTACCACAAAAGGCATCTGAAAGACTCTACCTAGCAGTGTTTCAAAGCAGACACTAAGACTCATAACCAAACCCTCGGCAGAGTGCAGGGAATCATATGAAAGAAGGGAAGTTAGTATGATATGGAAAGGATAGGAGCTCTACAAGGACCAAACATATCTGGGCACAGGGTCTTTTCTGAGACTGACACTCAACCAAGGACCATCTATGGATATAACCTAGAACTTCTGCTCAGATGTGGCCCGTGGTAGCTCAGTAACCAAGTAGTTTTCCAAAGTAAGGGGAACACGGACTATTTCTAACAGGATCTCAAGGGCAGGCTGTTTGACCCCCCCCCCCCCGGGGAGGAGCAGTCTGTTAGGCCACAGAGGAGGACTTTGCAGCCAGCCCTGAAGATACCTGATAAAACAGGGTCAGATGAAAGGGGAGGAGGTCCTCCCCTATCAGGGGACTTGGAAAGGGGCAGGGAGGAGACCAGGGAGGGAGTGTAGGGTTGGGGAGGGAATGAGGGAGCGGGATACAGCTGGGACACAGAGTTAACAAAATGTAACTAAAAAGAAAAAAATAATAATATAAAAAAAAAGAATTCTTATGGTGCTGCACTGTCTAGGCAGGGGTTTCCAGAGTGTGGATTGGTGAAATTTCAGTGGGAAGTTCATGGTTGTTGGGCTTTCCTGCTCAGGGATTGGTCAGTTCTCTTAAAGATGTGGTGGGTTTTCATATTAAGCTCAGGGATTGGTCAGTTTTCCGGTCCAAGGATTGGTGGGGTTTTGTCCAGACTTTCCACCACAGATTTGCATAATATGGGACCAGCCCTATTGAGGGGCTGGACATGACAGTTACAGGGGTCTGTAGGGAAAGAGCTGGGCTACTGGAGCTTCCCCTAGCAAGGGTCTGACCACTTTTCTGCCTTGAAAGGTTATAAAGACCACAATTTATGAAAAGTCCACTCTGATGGCCGTAGGCTGAAGCAGGAAAGGTTGTCATCATGGACATCTCCCATGGCTGCAACAGTAGGCATTCTGAGGCAGGAAAGGTGTCCAATTACCGATGCAGTTGGCTGAAGCAGGAATAGTTGGAATAGTCCATGTATAAAGTGCCACTGAAGTGCTGACAGGTGTTGCCATTTTGTCTCCTTCCTCCACAGCACCAGGGGAGGAAGGAGAAGCTGGGGACTGCCCTGAGGTGGGAAGGGAAACTGGCAGTAAGCAACTTGAAATTTTAGTGGACCACTGCTTGAGGATTAGACATAGCTCTTAGTGTGTCTGTGTCGGAGTGGGGTGGGGTGGGGCAGTAGGCCACTACAGCCGGGTGCTTTTGGGCTGCAGGGCTGCGGTAGGGGCCTTGAGCCACTTGAATTCCTCAATGCAGCAAGGGGGATTTGGCACAGAGTAATCATGGATTGGGGATGGGGTACAGGGACTCAAGAGTGGGCCAGCATAGCATTGGGCAGACTACTATTGCTGCCCCAGTATGTGCCCTGAGACAGTATTTTGCTCTGGTGGGTCTCATTCTGAAGCTGCCACTTTGATCTGGCAGCTGCTGCAGCAGGTGGTAGAGCACCATGGCTTTCGACTTTGCAGGGGTTGTCACTTCTCAGCACCAATACCAAGGCTTTCTCTTGCCTTCTCCTGGGAACAGAGGCAGCCACTCCTGGATTCATTCATCCTCTCCTGGATTTGTCCTTCCATTAAATCTGGTTTAAGCGATTTATTGCCTGCTATAAATTTCTTTTTAAAAGAAGAAGAGAAGAAAGAAGAAATGAAGAAGGAGCAGAACTCAGGCTCTTAGGCTCCTCAGCTGATAAGGTATTGGGACAATTCCTCCCCTGGGAGCTGTAATGGGTATAGAAGATGCAGGTTTCAGGATCCTAAACTCCTCAGCTCATCGGGAGTTGGGATAACCCTCTCCTAGGTGCTGCAATGTCTTTATTGAAGAGGCCTCTTCTCAGAGGTGTGAGGTTCCTGTGCCTCTGGATACCCTTGGGAAAATGCTCCATCCCACAGCTGTGAGGATTCTAGGGCTCCTGTGAATCAGTATGACCTTGGGACAGACACTGTCCCACCTTAGAGCTGGAATAAATTCCCAGCCCTCAGAGTTGTGATGAGGAAGGCAGACTAGCACCAGAAACAAAGCAAACCCTTGATGCTGTGACTGGGATTTGTAACTTTGGAATTAGATGTTTCCTGGACACCCTTCCAAATGAGTACCAGAAGGCAGGCCACCAAACAAACAACAGATATATCGTATTCATGTATAAAATTACCAAAAAAATATAATGAAAATATGGAAAAAAGATAGCAACATCTGCTGATGAAGGTAGAAAACAAAAGGGATCCCTAGTATGTTGATAATGGAATGTAAACTAGCTCAGCAAATATAGAAATCAGTGTGGAAGTTCATTGAAAATTTTAAGTAGATAGACCATATCTCCTTAAAAAAAATATATATATATATATATATATATATGTAAAAGATCCTACCTTAGAATTATTGAGTATATATCCAAAGTAATCTAAATTAGCAGACTGCAAACTCATTATCTCATCCATATTTGTTGTGGTACTATTCACAATAGTAAGTCAAAGAATCAGCCTGTATGTTCATCCATAGATAAATGGATTAATGAAATGTGGTATATAGACACATCAGAGTTTTATCCAGTCACTGGGAAGAATGAATAATGTCATGTGTTTGAAAATGCATAGAATTATATCAAAGAAAGTGAGAAAAAAAAGTATCATATTTTCTTATATATGTTGTAGGTAGATGGTGTGTGTGTGTGTGTTTTAAATATACACATGTGTGTGTGTTGCAGAGACAGAGAAAGACAGAAAGAAATAGGGATAGAAAGAGAGAATGAGAGAGAGAGAACTATTTATTTTGGGAGTGTAAAAGATTAACACAAAAAGGTCAGTGGGACAGTAGAGTATAGTGAGAAGTGAATGGATATACTTGGACAAAATTGTCTTTGTGAACTGCATTACTTTTTAAAAGAAATATATACTGATAACTTTTTAAAGATGACAAAGCAGCCACTCCTGATGTGATCTGATAGACTAAGATCAGTAGGAAGGAGAGGATGACCTCCCTTATCAGTGGAAATGGGAAGGGGCATGGATGAGGAAGGGGGAGGCAGGGTGGGACTGGGAGGGGAGGGGGGCTTATGGAGGGATAAAAAGGGAAGAAAGTATAATTAATAAAATAAAAAATAATCTTTTAAAGTAATGGTCTGTTTTTTAATGCTAATGTGTTATATATCTACATATACATATGGTGGTTCATTGGTCATATCTTTTATTTACTGTTTTGTTTTGTTTTTTTTTTTTTTGCTTTTTTGCTTTTTCTAGCACCATTTATTTGATTCATTTTTCTTTCCTTCATCATAATTAAAGCAAACATTATTTTATGGAAGGAAATCCATAGAATAACTGTATTTTCGAGTTTGCTTAGAACCAGAGTTAAACAATATCTGTCTTTCATTATATGGGTAGAAAATGGTTTCAATTCTTCTGTTGAATGACAAATCTTTTAAAAAATTTGTGTGTTAGTAATCCATACCCAAGTATTTCTACATTCTGTCCCTTGTCACTCAGAAAAAGCTTAACTTTTAAATCTTATTTTTTCATTTTATAAATTTGTATATTTTGCATTTTATTGATCCCAGAAAAACTAATATCTTGAGAATATGCTCAAGACTTACTTTGTTTTAAAGATTTTCTTTTATATTTTGTTTTATTTAGTTTATGATTTAGGTTTAAATATCATCATATTTATTTAACATAGCATAACATATTAAGGTAAATTTTATTTTGGTGAAAAATACTGTTATTCTCAACTGAGATGAACATGGCTATACATGTAGATAACTATGTTTGCTTAAAATATTGCATTGCAAATGAGTTATATGGTAAGCTATATAGCTATAAGATACTAGTAAGTGATAGTTAAAATGATCTAGAATTATATATATATAGATATATATCATATAATATGTGTATGTATATATATGCATGTATATGAAACTGTTAACAAAATATTAATTTTATAAAGAATAAAGTCATTTGGAGATTATCATGTTAATCTATGGGAAGATATTAAAAAACAGACTCATTTTTCTTTAAACATTATCTAGAACTCCATTATAATGGATAGATAAAATTGGAAACATTTTAGCCTCATTGATTAATGTTAAAAATGAGAAAACTAATTTATAAAAGAGGACCAGATTCATTAAATTAGTGGAAAATCCAACTAAGATGGTAAAAAAAGACAATAAGTGCCAAAGCCATTTTTCAGAAAAGTAATTTATTCTATTCTAATATGCAATTTCAAATTTACTTTTGCTACTAACTATGCCTTAATCTAGTCATGTCGATTCAAATCTTAGATTCCATCATTTATAAAATAGAATAACATAGCAAGTTGTTTAGAATTTCTTTTACAGTGATTACATGAGATAATCTATTAAACTGTTATTAAATTATAGTGCAGCACCAAATCATAATCATTGTCCTTTCCTAACACCTAATATACTAATCTTATTCTAGTATCTACAGTATCTGCTTTATTTTGTCAGTAGCATCATTTATTTAGGTAATTTTTTTTCTCAAAGCCATTAAACGTAAATGATAAATATGGAGTTATGATTGAAGAACAGGCCTCAGTTGTTGTATAGTCAGCCTCCCCTTTCACCTTATTTTAAGAAACCTGGGAATCTTTAGAAGATGGTCCAGATTAGAGTGAACATATGTAGAAAAATTTTTGACCGTGTGTGTGTGTGTGTGTGTGTTTTCAGGAAAAAAATATATTGGATTTCTCTGAATTTCTTCTCAAACTTTCTAAAATACAAATATACAGAAATTATTTCTCTATTCCTCAAAACACTCAGAGGTAAATTAGATGGTCCTATATAGAACAAAATATGAAACCCAACAGAAAATATAGGTGATGTATTTTGAACTATTCATACCAAATTTTCAACAATGAGAGAATCCACCCGTTACTTAGGAGAATAATTAAAATATTCATAATACTTAACAGCCTTAAAATGGATAGGATACTGGTAGTGAAATATTGGCATATTAGAGTGATATTAAACAAATATGATGACATGATTGTTATGCAGCAATATTTCTGGAACATGGTAAGTCCATTTGATCTATACAATCTAGTGTTCTATTACTTAGACTGACTTTTCTGAGTTGTGTCTCTTAAGTTTCTAATGTTCTCAATAATATATATGTATTGACAGGAAATACCTGCAGGAGTTATGGAATGCAATAAAGCAACGATTTGTGGCAAGCAGGGTAAAGGGGAAGATCTGTGGGATCACCTGGAGATGGGGGAAGGGAGGGGAAAAGGGCAGGGGAGGCTTCAGCAAGTGTTCTGTTGCATAGCCGGTATGAGACTGGGGGATTTGATTTGAAGAAACAGAAAGAGTGGTGAAGGTCTGTAATCAGCCTACCTGCTTTCATGACAAATGTGTCCTGTGTATTCTCAGGGATTTCCTACTGAATGTGAGGGATGAGCTAAATCAAGAGAGAAATGAATATCTGTGGGATCCACTACAGATGAATTCCAGGGAGGCTATTAGAGATGTTCTGCTGCAGAAGTGGGGAAGAGTCCTGAGGACTGAACTTGGAGGGATGGAGAGGAAGGTAAAGATATTCATTTAGCCAGTCTGCTTCCCTGATAAATGTGGGTTCCCAGGAAGTGCCTGCTAGAGTTGGGGACTCGATAAAGCAGATCATGGAAGAAAAGACAGTTAGGAGAAAATGATAATATGAAAATATTTGATCACTTGTATTTACTTCTGATATTTACAAGTAAATCAATATCACCAAATGAAAATCTTTATCATTCCTTGGTAAATTTTACGTTTTCTGGTAAGCTATGTATTTTAGAAAAGAAAAATTACTACTGGTTCTATGCAATAAGACTTTAAACAATAAGATTTTATTTCTTTATAGACTTTTCTTATTTTAAACTTTGCTGAATACAGCAGCCCTAATTTACATATTTTGAGTTCATATTTCAACAAATATAAAACTGTAGATATCCACATTTTGTTAGGACAGATTTTGCTTTTATCTTCAAGAGTAGATTAACTGGGAGGATATAGGCATTCACTTTCATTTTAAAATAAGAGTTAAGGCGATCCAAGATGGCAGAGCCAGTAGGACACTGTGTCTGAGGAGCAGGACAGCAGTGTCGGCAGAGTGACTGAGAGACTGAACTCTGTGTACTAAAACACAAGGGATTGCGATTCCCAGGTGAGAAGAAACCCCACGGTGTGGGAAGCAATCAGGTCCATGCTGAGGTCACCCAGCTAAAACCTGGAATAGTTACTGAGTTCCTGCAGACACTCAGTCGCCAGATCAGCGCAACATGCCTGCATGTCCCGATCACCTTCCCAGACTGAAATGTGGGCACCAAAACACCAGAGACTGGGATTCCCAGTCATAACAAAAACCCCACAGGGAAGGAAGCAAATGGGACTGACCTCAGGTCACCCACTCTATCCCTGAAAAAAGGTCCCGGGGACCAGTGTGCACATAGCTGGAGCCCAGAGCAGGGTACCAGCTGCCAGACCAGAGACCTGCTGAGTGCCAGACTCTCTGTCACAGACAGAACTGTGCTCCACAGGGCACCACAGACTGGGTTTCCCTGTCAGGAGAAAACCCCACAGCAAGTGAAACAGCAGGTCTGAGCTTAGACCTCAGCCAATCCCCACCACTACCACTACCACCAAACATGGAAAAGTCCTAGGGAAAAGTTCCCAGGTGCCAGCAGACATAGTTGCCACCTTAGAGCCACCACCTGCCAATACCTGCACTCCATAAGCACCACCCCAGATGGAAATGTGGACCTCAAAACAACAAACATTGGGTCTCCCTGTTGGGAGGAAACCCCAAGGTGTGGGGGATAATATCTGGCCCTACTTCAGGACACCCAGCTCTGGAAAAGTTTCTGGGTCCCTGCAGGCACCAGGCTGGAGACTCCTGCTGCATGCATGAGAGCTGTGCTCACCTGCCACTAATTATCACTTAGGTACTGGGACACAGAGCTTCAACCTCAGACTTACAGAAGCCTGGTATTCCCAAGGTCAGTCTCCAGATACTGCTCCAAGGGGCAACCAGTTATCCCTAAATGAAAAGACCAAACCACAGGCAGTGGAGGTTACATCAGCAGGCCACTAAATTTAGAGCAAGAAACCCAGAAGTAGGGAAGTTGTGTCCAGGATTTCTCCAGGTGAGAAAGAGCCCCCTTGACTAACAAAGACCACAGTTACCACTCAGGTCTATAATCTTAATGTGCGCTATGGCAATTCCTGAAAAACACTGATCATTCAGGAACCGTACCCAAATATCTGAGAAAGCCTCCTTCAGGAAAAATTATCTTCTTACCAAGGTAATTCTCCCCACTGCAAGAAAGCACCAGAAACTAACACCCAACACCTAAGATAACCCAATGTGTAGAGGCCAGCATAAAAGCTCAACCAAGAAAAGACAGAACAATATGACATCTCCAGAATCCAGTTATCCAGGAGAAAGCAGCCCTGGACACCCCAGCATACATGAAATTTAAGAAAATGACCTTACCTCTATGCTTATGAAGAGGATAATAGAGGAAACAAATAAAATGTGTAAAGAACTAGAAGAAGATAACATCAAACAGATTATGGCCTTCTGAAAAGAAATGGAGGAATATAAAGACAAATTATGGCCATCCTTAAAGAAATACGGCAAGATACAACCATACAGTTTATGGCTTTTAGAGAGGAAATACTTAAATCACTGAAAGAAATAGAAGAGAGGAATGTTCAAGCAAAGAACTGAAAGAATTGAAGGAAAAACAGGAAAACACGGTCAAACATGTGAAGGAAATCAAAATGGCTCAAGATCTGAAGAGAGAATTGGAAAAATTAAAGAAAACACAAATGGAGAAAATCATGGAGAGAAATAACTTAGGGAAGAAAACAGGAACTACAGAACTAAGCAGAACCAACAGATTACAAGAGATGAAAGAAAGAAACTCAGGTGTGGAGGATACAATAGAAGAAATCAATGTATCCTTCAGAGAATTTGTTAAACCTACAAAATTCCTGACAGAGACCATCCAAGAAATCCAAGACAACATGAAAAGACAAAACCTAAGAATAATAGGAACAGAGGAAAAAGAAGATTCCCTCCTCCAAGGCCCACAAAATATTTTCAACAAAATCACTGAAGAAAATTTCCCCATTTTAAAGGACAGGTCAACAAGAATACAAGAGGCCTACAGAACACCCAATAAATTAGACCAGAAAAGACAATCCTCCCGCCACATAATAATCAAAACAGTAAGTATACAGAACAAAGAAAAAAATATTAAAAGCTGCAAGGGAAAAACGCCAAGTAACATATAATGACAAACCCATCAGACTCACACCTGAGTTCTCAACAGAGATTATAAAACCTAGAAGGGCCTAGACAGATATCATGCAGACACAAAGAGAACACAGATATCAGCCCTGGTTAATATACCCAGCAAAACTCTCAGTCATCATAATAGTGAAAACAAGATACTCAAGAACAAAAACAAATTTAAACAAAATCTCCCCACAAATCCAGCATTGTGGAAAATACTAGAAGGAAAAAGACCATCCAGGAAAGCTAACTACATTCAGGAAAACACAGGAAATGAATAACTTCACTTCAGCAAAACTAAAAGTAGCCAAGCACACAAACACACTACCACAGCCAAGAGTAAAATCAAAGCATTTAAACGCCACTGATCAATAATCTCTTTCAATATCAATGGATTGATGTCTCCAATAAAAAGTCACAGACTAACAGAATGGATACATAAAAAAGATCCAACAATCTGTAGCATAAAAGAAACACACCTAAGTCACAAAGATAGACATTACCTGAGAATAAATGGCTGGCAGACTGTTTTCCAATTAAATGGGCCCAAGAAGCAAGCAGGAGTAGCCATTCTAATGCCTAATAAAATAGTTTTCAAAAAAAATTAATTAAAAGAGATGGGGAAGGTCATTTCACACTCATCAACGGAAAATTCCACCAAGAAGACATCCCAATTCTGAACATCTACTCCCCAAATACAAGAACAACAACATTGGTAAAAGACACTTTAATAAAACTGAAACCATGCATAGATCCCCACACATTAATAGTGGGAGACTTCAACACTCCACTCTCAATACAGGACAGGTCAACAAAACAGAGATTAAGCAAAGAAACAATGACTCTGACAAGCTCATGAATCAAATGGACCTCAAAGCATTTACAGAACCTGTCACCCAAACAAAAAAGAATTTACCTTCATCTCCAGCACCTCATGGAACTGAGAGACCAAAAAGATTAAAAATTAGCAGCTATTAGTTAAGGCCTGAACTATGTGGGTGGAGAAGTCTAGTAATGCCTTGAGGGGAAGGAGAGCCTTACTGCATTCTTTCCCCACCTACTAGAGATAGTAGTTGCTAGGAAACTGGCCCATCCCTCTAGGGAGGGACACCAGGTCATTATGGTCTGGGGACCTTCCTATAGCCAATCAATTCAAAATGTAGCATTTTGACCAATAGATGCTTGCCAGGCAGGAATTGCCCCTGCCTTGGGCATGCTGGGATGGACCAGAATCTATAAATCACCCAACTAACCTGGGGACGTGTGCTCAGCTCCCACCGCTTCAGCGGTGGGGCTGTGTAGGCCCAAGCTGCAGCTTGTAATTTACAATAAAAAGACCCTCATGTGTTTTGCAATGGAGTCGATTCCTGTAGATATTTTGGGGGCTCGCGAACTGGGTATAAAAAAAACCTTCTCCAAAATAGACCATATAGTTGGTCACAAAGCAATCCTCAACAAATACAAAAAGATTAGAATAATCCCTTGTATCCTATCTGACCACCATGGTCTAAAGTGGTACCTCAACAACAACAGAAATAGCAAAAACCCTACACACACATGAAACTGAAGAACTTGCTACTCAATGACAGCTGGATCAAGGGAGAAATAAAGAAAGAGATCAAAGACTTCCTAGAATTTAATGAAAGTGAAGACACAACATAACCAAACTTATGGGAAACCATGTAAGCAGTGCTAAGAGGAATGTTCATAGCACTAAGCGCATTTAAGAAGAAATTTGAGTATGCAGGTGAGTTCCCTAGTGACGGGAACAGGGACTATATCTGACATGAACTTAATCGCTGGCTCTTTGACTTCCCTACTGTCCCTAGGGAGGAGCAGTCTTGCTAGGCCACAGAGGAGGACATTGCAATCAATCTTGAAGAGACCTAATAAGTTAAGGTCAGATGGAAGGGCAATAGGACCTCCCTTATCAGAAAACTTAGAGAGGGCAGGGAGGAGATGATGGGGGAGGGTAAGATTGGGATGGAATGAGGGAGGTGGCTACAGCTGGGATACAAAGTAAATAAATTGTAAATAATATAAAATTAAAATTAAAAAAGAAGAAATTTGAAACATCTCATACAAGCAACTTCAAGAGTCACCTTCGGAAATAAAAGAAGCAGACACACCCAAGAGAAATATATGGCTGGAAATAATACTCAGGGCTGAAATCAATAAATTAGAAACAAATAAAAGAATTCAAAGAATCAATGAAACCAAGAGCTGGTTCTTTGAGAAAATCACAAGATAGACAAACCCTTAGCCAAAAGAACTAAAAGGCAGAGAGAAACTGTCTACATCAGCAAAATCAGAAACAAAAAGGGGGACATAACAACAGAAACTGAGGAAATCCAAACAATAATTAGGTCTTACTTCAAAAGCTTATATGCCACAAAATTTGAAAATCTAAATGGAATGGACAATTTTTTTAATCAATTACACTTACCAAAGCTCAGTCAAGAACAGGTAAATCAATTGAATAATCCTAATCCCCTAAGGAAATAGAAGCTGTCATCAAAAGTCTCCCATCAGAAAAAAGCCTAGGACCAGTAGGTTTCAAGGCAGATTTCTACCAGACTTTCAAAGAGCTAACACCAATACTCTTCAAACTATTCCACAATATAGAAACAGAAGGAACATTACCAAACTCATTATATGAAGCCAGAGTCAACTTGATACTTAAATTCACAAAGTCACAACAAAGAAAGAGAATTTCAGGCCAGTCTGTCTAATGACTATTGATGCAAAAATACTCAACAATTAAAAAATGGGGTACAGAGTTAAACAGAGAAATCTCAATAGAGGAACATCGAATGGCAGGTTATCACTTAAAGAAATGCTCAATATCATTAGTCATCAGGGAAATGCAAATCAAAAGGACCCTGAGATTTCACCTTACACCCAACAGAATGACTAAGATCAAAAACGCAAGTGACAATACATGCTGGAGAGGATGTGGAGAAAGAGGAAAGGAACCCTACTCCGTTGCTGGTGGGAATGTAAACTTGTACAACCACTTTGGAAATCAATCTGGTGGTTTCTCAGAAAATTAGGAATAGTGCTTCCTCAAGATCCATCTATACCACTCCTAGGCATATATTCAAAAGATGCTCATGTATACAACAAGGAAATTTTCTCAACCATGTTCATAGCAGCTTTATTTGTAATATCCAGAAGCTGGAAACAACCCAGATGTCTCTCTGTTGAGGAATAGATACAGAAATTGAGGTACATTTACACAAAGGAATTACTCAGCAATTAAAAACAAGGAAATCATGAAATTTGCAGGCAAATGGTGGGATCTAAAAAAGATCATCCTGAGTGAGGTATCCCAGAAGAAGAAAGACACACTTGGTATATACTTACTTGTAAGTGGATATTAGACATGTAATATAGGATAAACATACTAAAATCTGTACACCTAAGGAAGCTCAGAAAAAAGGAGGACCCTGTGTAAGATGCTCAATCTACATTCTCAAAGGCAAATGAGAATGACATCGAAGAGGGAGAATACAGGGAACAGGACAGAAGCCTATCACAGACAGGCTCTGAAAGACTCCCCCAGCAGCGTATCAAAACATATGCTGAGATGTATAGCCAAACTTTGGGCACAGTGCGAGGAATCTTATGAAAGAAGGGGGAGATAGAAAGACCTGGAGGGACAGGAGCTCTACAAGTGGAGCAACAGAACCAAAAACTCTGAGCACAGGGGTCTTTTCTTAAACTGATACTACAAACAAGGACCATGCTTGGAGATAACTTAGAACCCCTGCACAGAAGTAGCCCCAAGGTAGCTCAGTACCTTGGGTTCCCAAGAGGGTTCCCTAACAATAGGACTAGGGATCATCTCTGACATGAATTCATGGGCTGGCTCTTGGATCACCTCCACCTGAGAGGCTAGCAGCCTTACCAGTCCACAGAGGAAGATAAAGAAGCCAGTCCTGATGAGACCTGATAGACCATTTTCAGATGGAATGGGAGGAAGATCTCCCTAGAGGGGCTTAGGAGAAGAAGAAGGAGGAAGGTTGGGATTGGGAGAAGATGAGGAGGGGGTTACAGCTGGGATACAAAGTGAATAAACTGTAATTATTAAAATAAATAAAATAATATATGTATAAAAATTGTTGAAAAAAAAAACTCATTATAAAAATGCATATTAAGTGGAAAGCTGAACTTTGCTCTTTGTACTTCAGTAACTTCACATTCTCATTACACTTATTCTTGTTGCTCCTTGTGTACATGCTGCTCACTTTGAGTCATTTTGGGTTCTATAGGATAACCATTTCTTAGCTTTAAAAATAGGCACTTTTTATGATTTTGCTATTTTCTTGTGAGGTTAGAGCTCAAATTCACAATTGTCCAATATAAGAATGTTTTTCTGATGATGAAACTAAAACATTCATATTGAATAAATAAAAATAGAACAACCAAAACATTAAAATTATCTTAATGTTTTGGGGGGATTCTTCTTATTGCTAAATAGCTATAGTCATTTTTAAATCTCCTCTAGATGCATTCTCTGTCCAATATGTTACAACTCTAAATGAGGTGCAGGTGATTTACTTAAAATAATTTGCAACCTTAGAAGAAGTATAAACTAAACAATAAAATTTCTGTCAAAGTATTCATTCTAATATCAATACATCTTATCATTTCCTAGGCTTTGAATATTCCACAAATTTCTCTTTCTCTCTTTTATTGGCATTTGACATCAATATTATTTTCATCTCTAGCACCAAAACAAAATGGGGACACACAGAGAAAGTTTTCAGTGACCTGTAAGTTGTCCTGAAACTAATGAGGGCCATTCTACCATAACATAACATTCCATATTCTGAGATTGCCGTTAAGTATCACTATACTTAGTTTTATTTAAATATGTACATGCAGGTTTTATAAATTGTGTGGAATTTTTCTTTTTTGTTATACTTTTTAAATTTAATTTTAATTAACTACTCTTTATTCACTTTGTATTCTCCTTGTAGCTATCTTCCCAATCTCATCCTCCCCACCACTTTTCCATGCATGCCCCTCCCCAAGTCCACTGATAAGGGAGCTCTTCCTCTCCTTCCTTCTGATCCTTGTCTATTAGGTATCATCAGGAGTGGCTGCACTGTCTTCCTCTGTGGCCTGGTAAGGCTGCTCCCCCCTCAGGGAAGATGATCAAAAAGAAGGCCAACCAGTTCATGTCAGAGACAGTCCCTGTTCCCATTACTATGGAACCCACTTGGATACTGAACTGCCATGGGCTACATCTGTGCAGGGGTTCTGGGTTATCTTCATGAATGGCCTTTGTTTGAAGTATAAGTCTCAGAAAAAAATCCCTGTGCCCCAAATTTTTGGTTCAGTTGCTCTCCTTGGGGAGCTACTATCCTCTCCAGGTCTTATTATTTCCCACTTCTTTCATAAGATTCCCTGCCTCTGCCCAAAGGTTGGCCATAAGTTTCACATCTGTTTTGATACCCAACAGGAAATCTTCTTAAGCAGCTATTTACTGTTGCCATATAGTTGCTACCAGTTTCTATTTATTTTAAAGAGAAATTTAGCATCTAAATATATTGCTCATTCCATTCCTCCTATCTCTCTACTAGGTCAGCAGATACACTTACAGTTTGGGAAAGTGCATTGCTTTCCCTCTTGTAATTTCCTCTGTTCTAAGCCTCCTCTCCTCATTTGCTTTCCATCTATATGATAGACACTAAGACCCATAAAATGCCTTAATCATCAAAATGTTGATTTGCTCCTATTTCCCCATCACAGCCAATCATTGAGGTAAACCAGAAAAGGATCGTAAGCAAGAAAAGAAGGAGAAAGCATAAAAGAATGCTGTTTACTGGATCTTTCCATAATTTGCACAATAGGTTTTCTTATCCAGCCCAGAGCCAGATGACTACGGGCTGAGCCTTACCACATTAATGTTCCACCATTCAACAAAGACTTTTGCTCTACTATGTTCATAGCAGCTTTATTTGTGATAAATCAGGATCTGGAAACAACCCAGATGTTCCTCAACCAAGGAATGTATACAGAAATTGTGGTACATTTACACAGTGGAATACTACTCAGCAGTTAAAATCAAGGAAATCATGAAATTTGCAGGCAAGTGGATGGAACTACAAAAGATCATCCTGAGTGAGGTAACCCAGAAGCAGAATGACACACATGGTATGTATTCACTTATAAGTAGATATTAGCCACATAATCTATCATCCTAAAGAAGCTAAAAACAAAGAGGACCTTAGAGAAGATGCTTAATCCTCATTCAGAATGGAAAACATGATAGACATCAGAAGTGGAAGAAGACATGGAACAGAACTAGAGCTTACCACAGAGGGTCTCCGAAAGACTCTACCCAGCAAGGTATTGAAGTACATGCTGAGACTCATAGCCAAACTTTGGGCAGAGTACAGGGAATCTTAAGGAAGTAGGGGTAGATAGAAAGAACTCAAGGCTACAGTAGTTTAACAAGGAGACCAACAGAACTAAAATCTAGGCCCAGGGGGCCCTGCAGAGACTGATGCTCTGACCAAGGACCATGCATGGAGAGGACCTACACCTCCTGCTTAGATATAGCCTATAGGCAGCTCAGTCTCCATGGGGGTACCTTAGTAAGGGGAGCAGGGGCATTCTCTGTCATGAACTCAGTTGCCTGCTCTTTGATCACCTGCCCCTAGTGATGCGGCCTTACTAGGACATAGAAAACAAAAATCCAGACAGTCCTGATGAGACATAATAGGCTAGGTTCAGATAGTAGGGCAGGAGGACCTCCCCATTCAGTGGGCTAGGGGAGGACATAGAGGGAAAGATGAAGGAAGTGTGGGACTAGAAGATGAGTTGAGAGGGCTATAGCCCAGATACAAAATGAATTATAATGAATAATAATTAAAAACAAAATGAAGAAAAGTATATGCCCTACCGATTTGCTTGTAGGCCAATATAATGAAAGTCATTTATCAATTGAGGTTTCCTCTTTCCACATGACCCTACCTGTATCCAGTTATCAAAAAGTAACCAGTGCCACTTCCTGCATTTTCCATATATTTATTTCATATTACTATTATCTAATATTCAAATTTAAGTGGATATGTTTTTAGTTACATATAGTTATTGCAAATCTCACTCAGTAATTATCTTAAATTTAACTTTTTTTCTGTCTACATTCAAATTTTCTAGCTCACTATGGTTTTTACTTTAGATTTCTCTATTATCTGAACTTCAATTAAAACAGGGAGATGGAGGGATTAACCAAAATTAAGTACATGTATATTAGAAATGCCTTTGAAAATGCAATATTTTAAGTTCAATAAGATAAGCACCTTGCATGTGTGGATAATGCAGATTTTAGAAGGTATGCTATTAAAGGAAAATCTCAGTACTGGATAGGAGCTACCTCCCTATGAGTTACTTGCCATGGAATCTCCAGAACCACCCAAAATATGACAAGCTATTTATCACAGTTATGCTCAGTTTTGACAATAAGATCCTCTTGATAAAGACAACACATACTTTGGTTTCAGGGCATACAAAATCAGTGTTAGTCTAGCTAGGAAACTTTCCCTGATGGATAGCTTACATAATTCCAGAAGTGCTGTTCATGCTGCTAAGAGAGAAGAAATATCAGTGGTCCTACATAGCTCTGAACTCTACATGAAACAATCTTAACAAGCCATACAAGATATGTCCAGTGGTATAGTAGTGGCATGAATTTATCAGGGTAATCAAATATATTTTGATTGGATTGTGTCCAGTTCCTCAGTATGGAATTTCTTATCTGATATAAAATTGATTAAAAAGCCATGTCCTAAGAGACCTTAGGCTTCAGAGATGTAACTTACTTTTTTGTTACACTAAATTGTCACACAATTAAGCTGTCTTCTAAATATCAGTGTTTATGTCCATAGATATCCATGGCTCTCAATCTTCAGCAAAATACTTGGAAGTGACTTTGAGTAATCAGCAATAGAATGAAAATGTATATCAAACTCCCTCCACTAGAATCATAAGAAACACTGGTGAAACGAATAGTGGCAAGAATATAAGAGGTAAGCATGATGAAGAATGCTATGGAATATGATGTGGATAGGACATAGATGTTGTACACAGACACTCACACCAGCTGTGATCACCTACACAAGATGGATGAAAGATCAAACGAGTTAAAATTCTAATGTAGGTGATGCGATGGATCCTGAAGGACCCATTACTAGCTGAGGAAATATTAGAAGTTGATGGGTGCTGTGGAAGGAAGAGTCATAATTCTTTGGGTATATGGCCTCTGGTGAGTTGCATGTACACCACTGGATGATCCCATTCTCACATGCACAGGGGCAACAGTAATTTGACTCAGAGGCTTATAAGCAGAAATATTCATGAAACCAAAAGTAGGAGGGAAATAGGTTGAGAGTGTTCCAGGAAGAGCTAGTGTATGAGGTGGAAATGTTCAAGATACTCTTGTGTGTGCATGTGTTCATGTGTTTGTGTGTGTGTGAAAATTTCATGTAATAAAATTTTGTCATACATATTTGAGCACATTTATAGTGCTGAAATATTTTCTGAGGAGCAATGCTCACAGTCAATCATAATGTACTTGGTTAGTTTTCTAATTGTACCACTGAGTACATCTTGCCAGGCAGGTAAGTATGTCACTATGCATTCTCAGCTCTGAGTAATGCAATTAAAAATGTACTTTCTACCCTATCACCCTACATAACACCTTATGACATTATGTGAGATAGCTAATGAGGAAAGAGTTTTGTAGTCAGTCAAGGTTAATTTCCGTATGACCTGCATTGGCAATACATGGTATCTTCAGCAATGAACCTGTACTCTATAAATCTAGTCAAACTCAGAGTGTGAATAAGGAAGAGAACCAGTGGCTCTCCCTTATTGGAGACATTGTGTATTTACTGAGAGAGAGTCACTCTCCTTCTAGGATATTGCTGCTAGTAGCTTTCCAGTCCCTCAGCAGATGGGACACATCGATGCACATAATAGGAATCATTACTTGAACTCAGGAGGTTATCAATAGCAAAAACTAAAAGAAGAATGTGAGAACATGTTAGAAGCACTAAAAAGAGGTGAAGGGAAATAATGATGGCTGCATATGATCGAAATACTTGAGACAAATATAGAAAACATCAAGAAATAAATTTTAAAAATATTAAAAACAATGAGCTAAATGAGTAGGTCATCAAAATTTAATAAATGAATGAATGAATGAATACATATATACATACAAAAACATACATACAAATGTTTTGGAAAACAGTATGTTTTAAGTAATTCTAAAGTTTCATTACACTGCATGATTTCATAGTGTGTAACTGTAGCACAAATGATAGTGGTTTTTAATATGGATATTTAACATGTCACTACTCTAAGACTTGTGGATCATCATAAAAGAGAGGCAGAATGATGGTTGCTCAGGAAGGGGAAAACCATTTTTTTTTTCAGGGATGAAGCCTCTGAATAGCCAGTCATGCTCCAGTAGATGATCCCACACCCATATGAATATAGACAACACTAAGTAGGCTAAGAGAGTTTGGAAAACTAGTACATGAATTTGGATGGGAATGTGATGGGGACATGAGTAAGGAATTTAAGGGGAGGGGATGGGGAGTGGATTTTATCAAGATACAACATATGTATGAATGAAATTCAAAAACAATTTAAAATTAAGAAATACAATTGAATCAGGTAATTAGTTAAATGAAATGACTTAGCATTTCTTGATATTGTTTCATTCACTAGTTCTACAAAATTCTAATATAGGTGGATAAGAAAACTTTTATGGTTAAATAAGTTTTCAATCACCATAGAGGGAGAAAACAAGATATTTCATGACAAAAACAAATTTAAACAGTGCATAGCCACAAATCAATCCCTACAGAAGATACTAGAAGGAAAACTCCAACTGAAGGAGGCCAACTACATCCAGGAAAACAGATAATAAATGACCCCACATCAGCAAAACCAAAAGAAAGGAATCACACACACACACACAC